>NC_138348.1:73309831-74509831 GCF_046562875.1 Panthera onca
AACATTTGAGGGCCTGCCGAGGCCTTGACCCTGACTTGAGCATGAACTTTTTTCCTTCACAACAAGTTTTAGAAGGTAACATTAACAAGTGGAATTATTCTAAATTTATTTAATTGTAATCATTGTGTTAGTGCACATTTATATAAAAGTATGTTCAGCTCTCCCAGGACATATATGAACAAAGAAAAGAACAATCAAATTCTCTTTATAACAGGTGTTGAGTCCTTTTAAGAAATTATTGAGCTCATATTTTACAAACTTTGTTCTAACTTTCAAATGTCTTAGGATGAAAAATAATAGCTGAGTGAATGTAATGCAGTGTCTAAGTTATGACCTTATGAACTATGTGAGAGGGTATGTTTGTACATGTCTGTGTGAAGTTTCATGACTGAATATTCTATTTAATTTACTATAATATGGATTTCATTGTAGGACAACTAGTTAGGCAAATTATCTAATGTCCTTAATAATCCATTGAGTGTACACAATTCTATTTATAATTTTGTGTAGGTTAATCATTGCTTAAAGTTATATTAGCATTTTATGCAAGTCTGGATACTTAGTAAACTTAGCGATACATAAAATACTAATGATGCACATGGTGGTGAATACATATTTTTACTACTTATGAGCAAAAATTATTTTCATTAAAGAAAATCCTACTCCAAATAAATAATAAAACTTTGTAATAGGAATATAACCAAGTAGCCTGATTTAAGGTTGTTATCATTGGACCCCTGCCTAAATTTAGGTTGCAACTGAAAATACAGTTTACAATCTTTGTTTTTCTCTCTGAAAAGATCTGCCAGAAGGTCAGAAAAGGTGTCAGAAGTAAGAGGCACACAATCAAATTACCCAAGGTAGTGATAGTTGGTTATAAGAATAGACATGAAATAAAAGAACAAAAGAAACCATATCAGTGGCCACACAGCTAGGTCTTAAATAGAACAGTAGGAAGCATCCTTGCCTTTCAATATACAATAGGAAGGACCAGGAATCCCACAGTAGTGCCATCCTGCCACCCATCAGAAAAGACACCTGCTTCCTTCATTCTAGAGACTATCATTCTCAGGACTGATGTTTTCAATGCTCTGCTAGTCTATTTACTTTAATTTTCTTTTTCTTTTTTTTCTTTCCTGTATCATCTTCTACAATGACTACTATTCTTTAAAAAGGATTTCTGTATCTGTATACATCTGTCTGAAATTTGAACTCCTACCCAAGTAAGAAACTTATTAGCTCAATCAATTACCATTCAGTATAGAACCCAGTATAGAAGTAATATACAGCATTCACATTCAAGGTCATCTCAAAAATTAAAAACTTTCAATTTTTTTTCTAACCTCTAGGTCCATGCCTTTTGTTAGAGTGATCCATCGGTCAATAAGCAGAGGCTAGCGAAGCATAATCACATGATGCAAAATGAGAGCAATTTTTCTTAGGTGTCAACACTTGCAACCACTTTCAGCAGAAGGAAATTAGGAGTACAACAGACATTTAAGAGACTCTTCAACTTCTCTCTGTACACTAACAACACTCACCTATACTTCTTCCTTTTACATTGTCTCTTGAATGGTCATTTAAAAAATTTTCTTGAGCACTGTCTCTGTGCCTCCTTACCCTCATGAAGCTTACAGTATAGTGGAAAGGATTGATAGACATCTAATAACACAGCAGATAATTTGCTTACAATCATCCTACATTTTATAAAGAAGATATACGTAATGTTAAGATGGTGTATGAAAGGAAGAAGAAGGATTTTTCTGTGGAAGGGGTTTTTAAGGTGAGTTCTTAAGAGTTAGCTGTGGTTAGGTAGTAAAAGGTTCGAGTGGGGCCAGATAGGCACAAAGGTCCTAAGCAAGAAAGAACAACTGAGATATCAAAGTCATTGAGAAAAAAAATAAAGATAATGATGGGGGAGACAGAGTACACATGAGGCATGACTGTGTGCTTGGACCTGTATACAAGATGCTGATGTGAAAGAGACAAGGGAATCAGAAGACAGAACATGCAGAGCCATTTAGATAGTGTAAATGACTTTGGATTCTTTTTAACCAACTGCAGCCTTAAGAGAATTTCAATTAAAGGGAAGACATGAACAGATTTATACTTCAAAAAAATAAAAATTTAGTATTCATGAAATACTATTAACTTTTCTCAACAGTTTATATTCAATCAGTTCCAGTAATATTCTTTAGAGATTTCTTTTTAAATCCATGATCCAATCAAGGCTCCCATATTGCATTTAGCCGCAATATCGTTTTGCTCCCCCTCCGTGTGGAAGAGTTCCTCATAATTTCTGTGGTTATTTTTAATTTTTTTACTTTTATATTTTTGAAAAGCACAGGATAATTATACTGTAGAATGTCCCTCAATTTGAGTTCATCTGATGTTTGCTCACCCTTAGATTCAGGTAATACATTTCTGACAGAAATGCCACAGTAGTGATGTTTCCCTCTCTGTGTAGCACATCAGGAGACACATGGTATTGGTTTCTCTTAATATTGGTAATTTTGATTTGATTATTTGATTAAAGAAATTATGAGAAGAGAAGAATAACTATACAAGTAAAATTAGAGAAAAATTATATATGGGTTTTTATATTTACAATATATTTTTCGTTTACAATCCTTTCTGAAGATCCAACTTTCCATTCTGAGGAATTTCCTTATGCTTTTCTTGTAGCACAGATCTGCTGGGGGACTAATTCCCTTAGATTTCCTGTGAAAGTATCTTTACCTTGCCTATGTAGGTTTATTTGTGTGTGTGTGTGTGTGTGTGTATAAATGAAATTTGGGAAGTTACTTTCCATTATTTCTTCAAATATTATGACCTAAATTCTTCTCTTCTCCTCCAATTCCTTATCTTGTTGGTTATTTTCTCCCAATCCCTGAGACTACTTTGTTTTCTTAAATAATCTAGTTTTTGCTTTAAGTTTATTTGTTTATTTTTTAGAGAGAGTGTGCACATGAGCAAGGGAGGGGTAGAGGGAGAGAGAGAATCCCCCACTGACAGTGTGGAGCCTGATGTGGGGTTTAGTCTCACGAACCATGAGATTATGACCTGAGCTGAAATCAAAAGTTGGGTACTTGACCGACTAAGCCACCCAGGTGCCCCTGTTTATTCATTTTTTCAATAAATATATGTGCTTTTCAGACTGGATAATTTCGGTTGAACTGTCTTCAAGTTTACCTTTCTTCCATTTTATCAAATTTTCTATTAAGCCCAGCTATTAATCCTTTTATTTTACATGTTGTACTTTTCTGTTCTAGAATTTTTTGTCTTCAACATCTGTGAAATCTCAACTTTGGTTTTTACTATTTGTTTTCTTAACTCTGAGCTACAATTTTTTTTATTACTTTACATGACTATCATTATATTACTTTATTCTGGACTGTGTGGATAATACATTGTGGAGACTCTAGAATCTTTTATTTCCTCTGAAGAATGTTGTTCTTGTTGTCACTACTGCTGTTGTTTCTACCAGCAGGCAGTTAACTTGGCTGGACACACTGTCTGCCCTACAGGTTTCTTTCCACCAGGTTCCCTGGAATTCTTCTATGAAGGCAACAGTGTAGGGTTATACAAATATTTAGTTGGAGCATATGCATAGATTTTAAGGCTTTCCGCCTATGGATCCTTCTTTTTTGGCTTTTCCCTTAACTTTCCAACTGCTTCAGCAGCCCTGAACCCTGTCATCTGCCTCTAGAAGCCACAAGGATTGTAGCTTTATGCTTGAGTTCTAGCACCCTCATTTGTCCTGGCACCTTCATTTGTCTTACCACCTGAGCTCTAGCAAGCAACTTGTTGTAGAGAGTGTACCCACATCAACACAAATGTTACCCAGTGCAGTCACTTCCTTCAAGACTGATACCTTCTCATCTTCTTCCTGCTTTTGATAGCTATCTAGCTTCAAAAGTTGTTTTCAATATTGTGCTAATAGTTTTTGTCACTTTTATCTGCATGTTGGTCTGATACAAGTTATTCTATCACAACCAGAAGCCGAACTGCAGATTTAAACTTTGGCAGGACTCATCCGACTGCCATGTAGTAAATGGTTTAAAGGAGACTAGTAATGAATTAGAAAGATGTTAGGAGGCTATTGAAATGATCTGTGAGAGATATTTCAGACTGAAGTGGTGGTAAATAAGTGGACAGAGTTCAAATATGTCCATTTTTGTAAGTTTATTTTTTATTTTGAGAGAGAGAGAGAGAGAGAGAGAGAGACCATAAGCAGGGGAGGGGCAGAGAGAAGGAGAGACAGAATCCCAAGCAGGCTTCGCACCATCAGCACAGAGCCACACATGGGGCTCAAACTCACAAACTGTGAGATCATGGCTCAAGTCAAGATCAAGAGTTGGACGTTTAACTGATTGTGCTACCCAGGCACTCCTCAACTATGTTTATTAATTGTGATTAACAAGATCATTTCTTCACATGCATTACTGAACTAATTTATTTAGTAATTCCAGAAACACAAGGACTAGCTATATCTTAGAAATGAAGACTCAGTCCTTTTTTAATATAAAGAAAATACCATGTTACCTGAGCTGTATAATGGTATGTTGTTTGTAACATGGAACATTATTTTCTATATCACTCTGAAAGAGATAAAATACATCACTGCCAATTCAACCTTAATATGAAATCTGAGAGAAAAAAAGGTCGCTCCTGAAATTAAGGAAACATTATTTTATAAGAATTCTTCTAAAAGCACTCTAGTGGATACCTTACTTTCTCCTTCTTCCTAGCAGAACTCTCATTTTGTTCCAGAAACTTCAATCATGCAGGCCTGTGATTTGGGGGAAGCTGATTTTGATTATTGTAAGTTAACCATGATGATCTTATTTCCCTTTACAGAGATTGACTGAAGGACCCATCTTTCATCCAGTCAATGAAACACATTTCTCTGAGGGCTGCTACTGATTTGGGCCCCTTTTACAAAACAGAATCGATAAAACTCAAGGAAAGACTAGTTTTTGATTGCAGGAGGAATTTTCACTTCAGCTGGATATGTTCAAGGAATTAAATCTTCTAGTTGCAGCTATGAGCCATTTTGCAAATCAGAAGGGCAATCAGTCTGATGATCAGATCAACATAGAGATATGGGCAGTCCATACGGACTTCCAGAGAAGTGGAGTCTATATCCTGACCAAACCGATGCTTGGAGACCACCATACCTGTGAATTACTTTCCCGTGTGGTTCCTTATTTTTTAAGTCAGTTTGATTTAGAGTTTTGATTATTTGCCTCTGAAAGCAACCTAGTCCATATAGAGTCCAAGTCAAAACCCAGCACCTCCAGGTTGGTGGTTCATTTATTTCTGACATTTTTAGCTGATAACTATCCTCACTCTCACTTTGTTCTCTCACAATTGGATCTGTCCTTTGCTCTCTTGATAACCATACCCTGACTTCATCTCAAATTTGCTGCTGCTCTTTCTTATTCCTCAAGCTAACTTTCCATGACTCTGTCTGACCTACTTTTCTTTTTCTGTTTCTCTGTCCAGTGTTGACAATTTACCACTGCTCTTCCTGGAACATGGCCTAGATAGGATTGTTCAACTGAAGTTATTTATTTTCTGTACACTTGCAATAAATCATACTAATTATAAAGGGCACAAATCCAGGTGAAGTGTACCAGTGTGTTCTCATAGTCCCTTTTTCTTTGTCCAGAGCTAGATCCAGCAATTAAACATATCCTCTGTCAGAATTGTCCCTTTGGTTTTACCCTCTTAAGAGTTTCAGAAAACACTTAACAGTATTACAACTTCTTGGTCTAAACTTAATCCTGAATTTTCAGTGCATAATTGTTTTCAAAACAGAGTGACATTTCTGTTTCACTTTTCTATTCAATTCTCCATTGAATCACACTAATTTAATTCTGTAAGGTCAGATTTTCTTGTTTTTGGAATGAACATGTATTATTACAACCTATATTTTAAGGGTGAGAAAAATATTTTTAAAAGATATCTTTTTTATTGTTTTCTAGTAACAGTAGTCAACATATATCATACTTATTTTTTTCCCTCCTTACCAGGTATAAAGGAATATCAATTTTGCTTCAGTGGAGAAGAGAAGGTAACTTGCAACTTAAATTTGCATCTACTACTTTGGCTTCATCTACTTTTCAAAGAGGATCAAAACAGAGAGAAGATAAGGAATATGCCTAAAATGGTATGAAGAACCAGACTAAGATTATAATACAAATGGAAAAGGTAAAAATCTCAGTCCATGACCTCAGGTGTGAAGGGAATCTATTTCACAATAATTTATTTTAAATTTTAATCAACTTAATTTTTTTTCAGTAAGGTCTGTGCTCTCTTTTTTATTTGCCAGATAGAGTTTTAGGGGTAATAGAAGGAGTTGTTGGCGGGGTTCTGGCCCTCGTTTATATCCCATCTACCCAGAATACTTAAAAAATTTTCAGATCCATTTTGTCTTGTGCTGCTAATACTAGGAAACCACTGCAGTAGCCTCCATGCCAACAGACTACTTCTACATCAACTATGTATGTGAGTGTGTGCATGTGTATGTGACAGTATGTGAGTTCTTCACTGTGTGTGTGTGTGGAGGCAGTTTTGGTGGTAGATGGGGGAGGTGGGGAAGTCAATGTGCTGCTCTCCTGAACCACTCACTCCATAGGCAAGGAAATTCTTACATTGTATCAGGTCCTCCCTAAGTAGAAACACAAAAATGTCATTTATAATGACAGAGCTGAACTTCATAAACTTTGTCACATTTCTGTTTTCTTTGCCTTGAACAAGAAACATGGTTTCTGTTTTTTTCAGATCCATAGGCTATACTCTCAAAATGTTCTTTTTTTAGGGGCACCTGGGTGGCTCAGTGAGTTTAAGCATCTGACTTCGGCTTAGTCCGAGAGTTTGAGCCCCACGTTGGACTCTGTGCTGCCAGCTCAGAGCCTGGAGCCTGCTTTGGATTCTGTGTCCCCAGAATCTCTCTGCCCCTCCCCCACTCAAAAGTAAATAAATGTTAAAAAATAAATAAAAATGTTGTTTTTTCATAACATGCATATCCCAAATTTCTTCAAGACATAGGCTATTTAAAAGCACAGGCTTTGAAACTCATAATTTTTATTGATTTCAAATGGCTACCTTAAAAAATAAACCCCCCAAGGATTCTAAGTATTCTTTTTCTTCCGTGTTGTTCCTTTCCTAGAGCAATAAACATAAAAATGTCTTAGCTCTTACCTGAATAAGGGGAGGGTGCCACTAATTAACAGCAAGCAGAGGAGAAACACAAACGGATTATTATAGCCAATTATTACTTCATTACATCAATATTGATTTCCAGTTTGTCTCCCTACTCTTAGTATTTCTTCTTGTAGTAACTTTCTTATACAAATAGATTTTTTAAAAAATCACTAAGGGGCGCCTGGGTGGCGCAGTCGGTTAAGCGTCCGACTTCAGCCAGGTCACGATCTCGCGGTCCGTGAGTTCGAGCCCCGCGTCAGGCTCTGGGCTGATGGCTCGGAGCCTGGAGCCTGTTTCTGATTCTGTGTCTCCCTCTCTCTCTGCCCCTCCCCCGTTCATGCTCTGTCTCTCTCTGTCCCAAAAATAAATAAAAAAAAAAAAAAAAAAAAAAAAACGTTGAAAAAAAAAAAATCACTAAGATAGGGGCACCTGGGTGGCTCAGTTGGTTAAGCATCTGACTCTTGGTTTCTGCTTAGGTCATGATCTCATGGTTTGTGAGTTTGAGCCCCACATTGGGCTCTGCACTGGCAGTGCAGAGTCTGCTTGGGATTCTCTCTCTCCTCTCTCTGCACCCTCCTCTCTCAAAATAAATAAATAAACTTTAAAAAATTCACTATGGCATATTCATGCCATATTTATCTTCCAAAAACACCATTTTGGTCATTGAACTGCTCCTTTGCCCCATTTCCTAGAGAATGAAGTTCAAAACAATTTAGTTTGGCATTAAGATCCTATACTATATCACTTCAGCTTACATTTCCATTTTAATTTCTCATAAGTTGTCCATGAATAAATAATTACCCCCTACAACATCCTATGTGTTCTTTATCTCCATCTATTTAAAAGTCCTTAACCCTGAAAACATCTCAAACCTGTTGCTTCCCTGGTGTCTTCTTCACACAAGCTAAAAATGATCTCTTCTCACTGGAAACAACAGTAATGCTTGCCTGGATCATGACCATAGGTCTTAGCTACAGTATGTCTTGACTATTTCTCTTGTCCAATGTTTTTAAAACTTACTTATGAAGATAATGCTCTAAAGCAGATATTGCAGGTCATCTCTCATTTTACTATCTATAACATGCTTTGCAATGAGTAGCTATTTGAATAACTTTTTGACAGATTTCTCTGAATCCTCCGCAAGTTTATTACCTAAAACCAGAGAAAAATTTTCCACTTTTGCTAACTAATTATTTTGGCCATTCAGTCAATCTTAAAACACATAATCCCACTGCACATATGTGATAAATTAATACAGAAGAAAATATTTATAATTATTCACCCCATTGTTTCATTAGCTTCTTCAACAAAAAAATCACAAAATAAACGAGATGAAAACCAAGAATATATACCCTAACTCTCAAAAACTTGTAAAGAAAACAACTGATAAGTTATCAGTCACCAAGAACTGAGTTTCTTGGTCACTTCTAGTCTCACAAAGGAAACTTTTAAAAATACAGTGCTTTTCAATGTCTCCAAAAATGAATATGAAAAAGTTCACTTGAGTCTATTTTTTATGCCTCATACAGCACAACTGAAGGATGCAATGATGAATATTGAAGCAAATCAGAGATGTGCCTGTCACTCTCTTAGATGAAGTAGTCTCAGAAAAAATCTGCAGAGGTAAACATTTACCTTCTCTTTAGTGACTCTATTTAATCCCCAACTCACGTACACTGATGATGATAACAATAATAAAAGCAACAATAACCAATTTAGAATAGCTATTCGACATTTAACATATGCTGTGCTAGCAGATCTCCATGGTTACTAATAAAATATTAATTAAATGTTATTTAATAATTAATCATTCATATATTTTGTTACATAATTATGTAGCAATTTTATTATTTTCAGACATAATATTAATGAGTCCAAAGATCAAAGTCTGGAAAAACTCACATATATTAGTAGCTGTGGAAAGTATAAGACTCTGCCTAAATCATTTTCCCATGACAGACTCAAAAACTAAACAACTGCCATAAACACTTCTATGCCCCATATCAAATTTAGGATTAGTCACAAGTATACAATAGCATAAGGTTTAGAAAAACTAACATTAATTTCAAATAGGTTAATTAATGTGCATTAATAAATGCAAGCTATGCTAATCATTATAAGTTTGCAAATATGGACCTCATATTATTGTTGAATATTATTACTGGCTAGAATATTTAAGTAGAACTCACACCCAGCTAATCATTACAGTGACATACCTATATATCATATAACCAATAGACAGGGATAATAGGATTTAATTTAAATATGTTAAATGAGAGTTTCCTTAAGCATATACAAAAGGAGATAGCCAGCCAACTGTAGAGAAGAAGAATCTGATTTTATATGCAACAAAGCTATTAAAGATGATGTATATATGGATGGGAAGATGAACAAACTGGAAGCCATCCTCTTCCAGACACACTTCATTCTCAGTTCAAAATTACACACACACACACACACACACACACACACACACACGTATATGCATGTGTACATGTGTTTACTGTGTAAAATTGTTACTAGATTCCTCTCTGAGAACCATAAAATAGAATGGTTTCCTAAGGCAACTAGCTGGGACAATAAAAGAAACAAAAGCTATGAGAACAGATATTCAAATCAATTATAATCTTTCTACAAGTTATATATCAGATCTATTTGTTGGTCACAAGAAAAATTTCCAAGTTTCTTAGTTTCTTTGCTTGCTTTATGACATTTCTGTTTGAATATCAGATATCGTTTTGATTAAAATTGTTGTTCAACAGTATCATATCTCTGCAAGCATTACTTAAAAACTCTCTTCAATAATGTTTACAACTGATGTGGCCTTAGGAAATTTTATAAATATATTAAGTCTAGACTTCCTTTGTTAAGTCACTGAAATCCATCCTCTATAGGCATCCATCCATTCACCCATCCTCAGGAAAATTAAAAAAAATATTAAATGGTAACTTGTTTAAATGAACTTGAGTGATAGAAGTGACAAGATGGATGGAGACAATTGTATATTTCTCTGTATAAAAGACTATATCAAGTCCTAAATAGAGGGGTATGAGGAATTTTTAAAAGTTAATTTGACAGAGGCATTCAAACTGCATATAGATGGTGTGTTTTGGATAGCTTCTGAAGTTTATGCAAATTTTTAAAAATTCATCCCATTCCTAATTGCTTTGTACAATAAAATTACAGACTTTAGATTGGAGGCAAGGTTTCTAAAAGGGCTCTTTAGTAATCATTCTTATTCCAGACCCAATTAACATCACATTTTAATTTGAAGATAGCTAGGAACAAAATCTCTTCTTCAAATATTTGTTTGTCTTATCCATGGGATGGTTTTCCTCCATTTCTTATTAGCTTTTGGACAGTAGTTTGCTTGTTTGTTAATTCATTACTTTCCTGCACATTTTAATATTTAGAATGAGTGGTATATTATTTGTCACCCATTCATGTAGCCATTCATGTAGAAAGGACTTCTCATCCATTCGTGGCCTCACTTGATTATCAAAGTAATCCTGTGACATAGTCAAGGCTGGTATTGTAATGTTCATTTTACTGATTTAAAAAAAAAAAAAAGTGGGGCAGAGAGCTGACTTGATTTCCTAAGGATCACACAGTAATTCAGTGATGAGACAGAGAGAACTTGGGATGCCTGAGGGTACTCTTTCAAAGCAATATCTAATTCTAGGTTATGAATATGAAGATAAATTTAAATTGTTCCCTCTGGGCCTAATTCCCCCCTATGGACTACTTGAGTTTCAGCTAATCTGTTAAACTCTTCTAGAAATTATTCACAGTATATCAAGAAGCTATAAAATATATTGTTATATTTCTCAAACTAAGATCACTTTAATGCCACCCTCAACATTGCTACCATATCCATATACCACTATTATTGTCATTTACTTAATTTTTTTCATCTTAAAAAAAAAACAAAAACCAAAGAAACAAAAAAAAACCCTTAGTCTTCCTTACAAAAAATCTAAGGTATTAATGGTTTGATGTGATGTATATGATATATATATATGCATTTGTTAGTGTAGCAGTCCCACAATAACTAAGACATAAATTCTGACTCCTTTATTTACCTATTTCTGTGTTTCTGGAAAATAATTTAACCTCTCTAACTCTTGGTTTTCTTATACATTATTTTAAAATAATAAAATCTGCCTAGTATGAATTGTTTTGATATGAATAACATATGCAAGGTGCCTGGCACATTTAAGTTGCTCAATAAATTGTCTTCATTTATTTCAGATTACAAATCTTAATTCATTAGTACTTCTCAAAGTTATATGTCGGTTTTATTAAACTTCTTTCCTCTATCCATGGCTATTACTCTACGTATAATGATTACTTATTCACTTACTGCCATTTAAAAGCCTCCCAATCTGGCCTTTCAAATCTTCTTCTTCTTCAATGTATCCTATAAAATGTCTTCAAAAATTTAATCACATGAAACATATTTCAAAATTTTTTCCTCTATCTTAGTGTAAATATAAATTTGTTAATCTTATGACTTCCATGAAATTTCATAATATGACCTATGTACAAGTTCCAGACATATCACTACTTTCAACCCTTTCACCTCTTCCTCTCCAGCCAAGCTGGAGATTCAACTAAGTTTGAATCTGTAATAGAGTAATAGCCCCCTCACCCTGATTTTCCCCACAGAAATGCCTCAAGTATTCTTGACCCTTTATTATTTTATAAAATTTAAGATTTAGATTACCGAGTCTCAAAATAACAATTGAATTCTAATTAGAATTTTATTGAGCTTGTAGACAAGTTTTGGAATCAATGATTTCTTTATAATATGACTGCCTGTTATTGATAATGATATATGTCCCTATGTATTTAAGTCTTAATATCTTTTAATACAATTTACAATTTTAATGTTTTATTAATGTACTTAGATATTCTGTTATTATTTATATACTGTTTTTTTTTAAATAGCCATTTGCTGTTGGTGTATAGAAATTCAATTTTTAAAATTTCAATCTTATATCCAACCAGCTTGCTAAATGCTCTTATTATATTCAATAATACATGGGACTATTTTTAGTTCTCTAATTAAATGCTCATAACATCTGCAAATATCATTAGCGTGCATTCCAATCCATACACTTTCAATCATAGTTTAAGATCCTCAACACAATGTTGAATAGAATGGTGATAGAATTTGTCTTATCCAGGGTTAACCCAGGAAAATAAGTCATTTATTTGCAGAGAAAATCCCAGGGAAAAGAAGCAGGACACTGATGAGAATAAACGATATAGGGAGGAAAAGCCAAGAGAAATGTGATTGACCACCTCTGTGACAAAAGGGGCTTGGTACCATGGGGATTAGGTGAGATACTGTGAAGACTCCACCTCACAATGGTTCTCTCAAGAGGAGAAAGAGAGAAGCATTTATTCTCTGGCTTCTGTCCTCCATTTCTCAAGAAGCGTTCGTGAGGTATTATCTCACCCACCCTTCCTGGCTGCACATGCATGCCTGCCAGTTACATCTCCACAAGTCTCTCTAGTCATGGTGTCAGGCAAATCGCAAGGCAGAAAGTGAAAATGAGTGCGCTAGCTGAGGCAATGTTTATATCCATGTGAAGCTGCCGGCTATGATGACTGGTGTGTAAGGTGAGCCAAGGGAGTGGAAGGCATGGCCTAAGCACCTGATACTGTGGCCACCTTTATCTTAAGGAAAATCTCATGTTTCTCATTCAGGATTTTTTTTTTTTTTTGGAAATTAGTGATACTATATTTTATTTAACCCGATACATTCAAACTATTATTATTTTTTATTCTTTTTTAAATATGAAATTTATTGTCAAATTGGTTTCCATACAATACCCAGCGCTCATCCCAACAGGTGCCCTCCTCAATGCCCATCACCCACAAGTTTTCTTATACCCTTTATCATAAGAAGGAAGTCTCTTTATTCCTAATTTATTAGTAATCATCACCATAAATCACTAATTTGAGAGGGTATTTAATTTGAAAAAATATATTTTCTCTCTATATATGATGATCTTATGATTTTTGCCTTTTAATCACTTAATTTGTTGAATTAAATTAAAAAGTTTTTTTAATATTTATTTATTTTTGAGAGAGAGAGACAGAGTGTGAGCAGGGAAGGGGTAGAGAGAGAGACACACACAGAATCTGAAGCAGGCTCCAGGCTCTGAGCTGTTAGCACAGAGCCCGACATGGGGCTCAAACCCATGAACCGTGAGATCATGACCTGAGCTGAAGTTGGATGCTTAACCAACTGAGCCACCCAGGCCCTCCGAATTAAATTTTGAATTGCCTACTTTTATTTTTTAATAAACTTTCTTTTTTTTTTTTTAATTATTTTTTATTTTGAGAGAGAGACAGAGAGCAAGCAGGGAGGGGCAGAGAGAGAGGGAGATAGAATCTGAAGCATGCTCTGTGCTGTCAGTGCAGAGCCTGATGTGGGTCTCAATCCCACAAACCATGAGATCATGACCTGAGCTGAAATTAAGAGTGGCCCCTTAACCAATTGAGACACCCAGGGCCCTTTGAATTGCCTATTTTTAAATCATCCTTGCATACCTTGGATAAAATCAATATGGTTGTAGTGTATCATTTTTTTAATATATATTTTGGGGTTAGATTTTTATCTTCTTCTTTAGGATGTATTTTATTATTTTTTTTTTTGCATCTATAGTCATGAGTAAAGTAGACTTGCAATTGTTCTTTTTGTATAGTTTTGTGCAGTTTTCATGAGAAGTTGATAATGGACTCACTGAAACCATTAGAGGGCATTCTTCTTTCCAATTTCTGTAAGAGACTGAATAAACTTGGAAAGATGTTTTGGTAAATTTGCAAAACCTTTCTAAAATTTTCTGAGCCTAGATTTTTGCTCATGGAAATATTTTAAACTAGTGTTTCAATTACTTTAATGCCTATAGTATTATTTATGCTGCTTTTTCCTCCTTGATTCACTCGTAATAAGACACAATTTCCTAAGAATTTTAATTTAATCAAAAGTTTTCAAAATTGTTGGCGAAACTCTTGTTATATTACCTCCAGTGCTACACCTTTTATTATTAGCATTATTTATTTCCTTTTGTTTTTTCCATATCAGTTTTGACAAAAGTTTGTCTCCCTTTTAAAAATTTTATCCAAAGGATAATTTGACTTTGTTGATTTTCATGGTAAGTTTAGTCTATTTTTCCTTTTCTAATTTATTTAGGATGAGCCCTTAGCTCATAAATCCAGAAGTCTTATTTTCTAATAAAAATGACTGACTGGGTTTTATATTTCCTTTAAAGCATTTCCTTTGCTGCATCCTACAAATTTTGATATATAGTGTTTTCATTATAATTTAGCTGCATGTATTTTTATTATAATTTATTTATTTATTAAAAGAATTAAAATGTTTATTTTGAGACAGAGTGAGTGTGCGGGGGTGGTCAGATAGAGAGAAGAGACAGAGAATCTCAATCAAGGTCTGCACAGTCAGCACAGAGCCCGACCAGGGGCTCAAACCCACAAACCATGAGATCATGACCTAAGCTGAAATCCAGAGTTTGACGCTTACCCAACTGAGCCACCCAGGTGCCCCTATAATTGATTTTTTATACCATGGATTGGTTAGCAATATGTTTTTATAATTTCCAAATATGTGGGACCTTTTCATTTATATTTTTGCCATTAACTCGCAAGTTAATTACACTGTGATCAAAGATTATGATCTTTGTACTACCTGTCTTGGGAGCTTTCTGAGGTTTTCTCTGTGACCTAGTGCATGATCAATTTTTTAATGATTTTGCATGGTGCTTGAAAAAGTGTCTCCTTATTATTATATGTAGAACTCTGTGTCCATTGTGGCAGGTTTATTAATTATGTTGTGGTGATCTATATTTCCTCTGCTTATTTAGATTCCTTAACCACCAATAAATAGGGGCTATGTGTTGAAACTACTACTAAAATTATAGATTTATCAATTTCTCCCTATAATTCCCTCAATTTATGCTGCATTATTTTGAGTTTATTATGTTTATATATTTATAATAGCTACATATTCTTGGCAAATTGAAATTGGATCATTAGATACACCCAATAATTTTGTGTCTTAAAGTGTATTTTATCTTATATTAATATAGCTTTTTTTGGTGTTAGTATTCCTGTATATCTTTATGTCTTTCTCTTCTAATTTTTGCTTATCCCTATGTTTTAGGTGTCTCTTGCAGTTAGCATAGAGAAAGATTTTGATTATTATCCACAATCTGTCAGAATTTGTCTTTGAACCAATTAAAGTTTTCCATCTACAATTATTGATATATTTAAACCAGTTACTATTTTTGTATCATGTTCATTTTTACATTTCTATCGAGTACTTTCTTTTTAAAATTGGTAACTATCTTTCTTTTAATAAGATTAGAAATGAACGTATTTTCACATTTCTTTGTCTTCCTTCCCTACTTCCTCTTCTGATTTAAGTACTACATGTAAAAATTTAATGAGTTTCTAACAATCCTTCTGATACTCTGAGGGTTTAAGATTTTTTTTTAACATGCCCTCACATTGGAATGACAATTTAAAATTGTTTTTTCTTCCAAGTGTCCTGTTATTTTGACCTGCGAGTTCATTCTCCTCAGAGGCTTTGGCTAATTTTTTTTTTTTTTTTAGGTAATGAGGATTCAGGAGGGCTAGAACCCAATGTCTGTCAATCTGATAAATCCAGAGGAGTGGTGTAGAAAAAAACCAAGGGTAACTGTATCCAAGAAAACCTGATTCAATCACTCCCCATCCCATAAAACAAACCCTCTTATCAGGCATTTACTCTTCATAGTCCAGGGAGACATTCATTTGTAAACCCTAAAGTTTGAAAAGAGAAGATGAGGAAGCATTTGATGAATGTCAGTTAATGTCAGTTCCTCATAAACACAGGGCTTCTTCATCAGCTACAATACCTATTCCTAACATACCTGGACCCACATGTGAGGGCAAGTATTATATTCTCACAGACAGTGGTCAAGAAGCAAGATCATCAGGTGCCTGGGTGGTTCAGTCAGTTAAGCGCCCAGCTCTTGATTTCAGCTCAGGTCATGATCTCAGGGTTTTGAGATCAAGCCCCACAACAGGATCTGCACTGCTTATGGAGCCTGCTTATGATTCTCTTTCTCTTTCCCTCCGCCCCTACCACCCCCCCAAAGAAAAAGAAAGAGAAAGAAAAAAAAGAAAAAAGAAAGATTAAAATTTCCAACCATTCCCACCCTATTTCAGCCTCAGTAGCACTTGACTGCTACCTGTTCCAAGTCACTACCCTCCACACAGAGTTTATAACTTCTAGTCTCCCAGGGGTGGTCACAGTTTTCTCCATTTTCCCTGCTCAGATTTCTCTGAAACCAAACTTGCGGAAGGAAGCTAGCAGTCCTGCCAGTTGAATCTCTTAGTCAGGACTTGAACCTATACCTACGCTTCATTGAGTGGATACGTGGCAACATCTTGTTGTCTGTCTAGAGGGAGGATGTGTACATTTTCTGCTGCCCTATCACCCAAAACTATAGGTTTTCTCATGCCCCAAGGAAGCCCATTATCTTTGGAAAAACAACAAAAGACTGACTTGGCTGCTTTTGCAACAAATAACTAATACCTAGGCCATCCTCTAGAGCAAAAAATTCGGAATTTTTCTGAAAGTGGCCAGGGCACCTATATTTTTAAAAACTCCCCTGAGTGATTCTAATGCCTGATTAGATCTAAGGAGAGTGAGAGAAGGTTATATGAAATCCAGTTAATCTGAATCATGACTACCAGCAGATAATACCTTGCTGGATTTATCAACTCCTGTTCTACTAATTTGTGGTGCAGCATGTAGAATCTCCTATTTGTTCTTAGTCTTCATTTGTAGGATTAATTTGTATGTCCAATTAAGTTGATACAATTATGTACACATATATACACAATTATATATACTTATACATAATTACACATTTATACCCAATTATACACGTATACATACACATATTCTCTCCTGTACTAGAATATAACCTTCAAAAGGCCAGTGATTTTATTTGTTTTGTTGTGTTAGGCACCACCACACCAAAGGGGGAGATGGTAAGTGGCAGGAGTGGACAGCCTCCATGGAGAGGATGTTTTTACCACTAGTATTGTTTCAAATTCCCAGCCCATGATGATAATAAAAAGCAGACTTTTAGTTGACTTTATTATTGTTTTAAAAAATCTCTACTGGCTGGGGCTCCTGCGTGGCTCAGTCAGGTAAGCATCCAACTCTTGGTTTTGACTCAGGTCATGATCTCATGGTTTGTGAGTTCAAGCCCCACATAGTGCTCTATGCTGACAGTGAGGAGTCTGCTTGGGATTCACTCTTTCCCTTTCTCTTTGCCCCTCCCACACTTGCTCTCTCAAAATAAATACATAAACTTAGAAAATATAAAATGAAATAAAATAAAATAAAATATAAAATAAAATAATAAATAAAAAAATCTCGACTGATGCTCTATTTCTTGCACTTACATTTCCTCCCCCTTTGTCGCTAGTTCCTGGAATATCATAGGTGCTCTGTAAATGTTCGTTGGCTGATCAAATAAATGAATATAAGATGCTCAATAAATACTTGATGAAAGGATGGATGGATGGATAGACAGACAGAAGAGAGATTAAATGAACAAATGTATCCTTGTCTGCATAAGTGAATGAGTGAACTCCTTCAATATACTTTGGCCCTTGGGGATTCTGATATTTGATCTCAAGAGCAAGGTTAAGACTTGCTTTGATAAGAGAAAAAAAAATTCACTCAACATGATAGTCCATAGGAAACTGCTCCTTCCAACCTAGAAGTAAGATCAAAGTCATGATACAAAGTCAATACAGGCAAAAGACAGAGAAGGGAAAAAAAATCCAGTAAAAAAAAGTAGTAAAAGGCAACAGAAAAAGCAAACCCTAAGTCTGAATACACATAGGAATAAAATCACAGTTTTCTTTTTTCTTCAACAAGAAAGAAAACACATAAAAGAGAATAAAAGGGAAAGGGCAGATGTTATAAATAGCGGCAAAAATAGGAAAATGAAAACAAGGGAAATGGAATACCATGGTGAAGGAGAGGAAGAAATAGAATCCTCAAGGAAGGAATAAAGCAAGCCAGCAAAGAAGCAGATTGTAGGCCTCTGATTGTATTTCATTTATAACTGTTCTTACATTTTATTATATTTCTCTGGCAGGAGTCCACATCTCTTTATGTCTGAAGGAAGGGGGTGGCAGAAAAACGTTGCTCTGGGGACCTGAGATTTATTGCCTTGTACACTTAGTGTTAGGCTGATTTTTTTTTCTTTAAATTACATGCCACTGTCATGTTCAAAATAAAAGCTTAAGATGGACTGCATGCTTTGTATCACTGTAAGGATTGCTTTTATTAAGAGTGAAAAACTAATGGAAATTTGGTTTTATTCTAAACAAATCAGTGAGGTGATACCAACTTCTATACCCTTTTTATTTTATCATAACTGTGCCTTCATGGAATTACATGGAATGAGTGATTTCCTCAGTAAGTGAAATACCCCACGGGAAATGTACCACGATAGCAGTGAAAAACTCGGGTTTTGAATCCAGACAGGCCTGGGTTTATATCCCAGTGACCTTGGGCAAGTTAGTTAAATGATCTAGGCTTCAGCTTCCTTAGGTGTCAATAGGGGTATTCACCCCATTATGGTTTTTATGAGGATTCAATATTATAATATATATAAAGATCTCATGCTCAAAATAATGATTAACTTTATTATTACTAAAATGACAAATTTCTTTGCAATTCTAAGACTGGCTTCAAGAAAGTTAATTGAATCTTAAATTTTCATAAATTTGCATTCAGAGTTAAACCAGCCAAGGAAAGGATAATATAATTAACCACTTGTATTCTCTTTAGCTAACTGAATGAAAGATGTATTGATTATATTTTCTTATTGCCTATATTCTTTTTTTTTTGAGACATACTTGACATACAGTGTTATATTAGTTTCAGATGTAAAACATAATGATTTGATTTTTGTATGCATTGCAAAATCATTACCACAATAAGTCTAGTTAACAACCATCCCCATACACAGTTACAGAATTTGTTTTGTCTATATTCTTGATGGTCTGGCATTTGAGGCCTTGATCCTGGAGACACTGCCCCTCCCAGGATTAGCTAATTCCTAAAGACAGCAAATGACTACCCTGGGAGTGTGTCTTTGATATGCAAAGGAGCCAGCCCAGAGGCCCACATCCCCAAACATCTCTTTTATTAAACTCTCACGACACACAAGGCCAATATTTCTTCTGCCCTAAATCACCCTGGGGCGAGGTACTAGACAACTAGGCACCACGTCTATAGTCAAGAGCCAGCCAAAATGACTCAAACTGTCCAATCTTAAACTTTACTCAGCCCACCTACCCATTTCTTTCTGTGAAAACTCTAAGGAAGGCTCTGGGCCACCATCTTCCTTCTCACCCCTCTACCTCCTGACCAATCCTGGTCCTGCCCCATGTGGCCCTGGGCATCATGCTGTTCCCCCCATTTCAAGAAATCTGTAAGTAAACTTCCTTCACGAGGATCATTTCCATGTCTGCATGTCTTACTATATCTGACGGAAACAAATCCCAGGTACATTTTAACACAGAAAAATAAACTTATTCAGCATGGTCTCATTAGATAAGCATCCCACAACTTCCCTTATTTTGAAATCCATTCCATCTTTTCATAGCACCTTCTCCCCATCCTGAGACAGACCCATTAGCTGCTAACCTTGAAAGCCCTGCTCTAGCTTCAGTAACCTTTGTACTTGGCTTATGGACATCTTGTACAAAGAGCCTCTGCCAATTTCCTTAGCGAGTTCCTCTCCTACTTGATATTCCTTTAGTCTGATGTCAGTTTTTTAAGTTCTGATTTTTATAAATGTCATCTCTTTTAGCCACCCAGTGAAAGAGCTTCAACCCAACACATCACAGAGCCTTATTCAGCTTTCGAGCTCTGGGAACATAAATCCTCCATTCTGATAACACCTTCTATGTTCCCTTGATTCTTTCCACTTCTAGTGAAAGGACTTGTCCCTTGATTTCTCACTTTTCTTATAGTAAATACCATGACTCTATTTTCACTACATATTCCTCCTTATCCACCTGAACATAATGATCAGCCACGTTATTGATCCAAGCACCTCAAAATCCCAGAATTTTCTATCTTAGAATTTTTCTATTAGTCTTGATACATTGCAAGCCTCACTGCCTGCCTTTTAATCCTTACTTTGAGTTGCCCTGCATTTTTAGAGTATACTGACATAATTTGGGCCAAACCAAATAAAGGCAGCCAGCTCAACTGGACTCCCCTGTAACTTAGCAATTATTCAGTTACTTCTTGTTGGCTCTACTGTATACCCTGCACACTAAATGGCTAATTCTCCACGCTTCAAATCGCCAGTCTAATTTGCACCTCCTTCATCTTCAGCAACTATTCTTGTCTCCTCTATTAAGGAGATCTTTGACTGTTATTGTCTTCAATTATATAAATATAAATATAAATATAAATATAAATATAAATATAAATATAAATATAAATATATCCATTCTTTATTTCCATGGTCCCAAACCCATATTTCACTTTAATTCATTTCCTTCACCCTCTCTGAGACCTGTGTATTATCCAACACTCTTTCAGTGCCAAGTGATTAAACCCCAAAATTTAAAATTAAGGAAGTAATAGGAATGCATAGATTCATTTCAATGAAAATCCAACAGATATAACTGACTTTAGGAATGGACTGATACAGTGATTAAATATTTCCATGATGACTGTGTTTCTTCACCTTTTCCCCATGGGCATTCTCCTAGCATTGACTTCATGTTCAGTCCCCAGAAAGACCCAAGAAATTCCAGGGTCATTTCAATCAATCACCAGGTATAGAAGAAATATGAGTCTACTTCCCATGTTAGCACACACAAAAAACCAAGAATTCAGTCTCTATGTCTCTTACATGATAGTTTTGGACCAAGTGCTTGGCTGATCTGATCTGGACCCATGACACCTGGAATTAGGAAAGGCAAGGGATGAAGAGGGTCTGAAGTCAACTCTACCTCAATCACAAAGACCAAGAATGGGAGAGTAGGTTTTTAAACTGGGAAAGAAATGGGTAAAACAACACTGGATTGCCCAAAGACAATAATTAACCAAGATACTTCATTCTTTCAATTTCTTCCTCTCTTCAGAACTTCCTGTTTCCTTTATACAGAACTGCGATGTTTTTATTTTCATTTTTAATGTAGACAGTCTTAATTGGTAGGTGTTAAGAATGCAAAATGATGACAAATCCAGAGGGATGAGCAAGGAGTTGGGGCATGGTTGCCTTCCTCCAAATGAGGACCCTATAACCAGGCCAGTGGGGCGGGAGCACTTGATAGTGGCCACTTAGACTCTGTCTCTCTTTGACCTACCTTTGTAGTATAATCTTTTCTTTCCCCTAAAAGCTTTTTCCAAATGTCATCAATGTCATTGTTTCTGTTTTTGTATCACTGGTGTGTCACGAAAATTGCATTCTGATTTCTTTATCCTTCAACCTAAACTGATAATATCAAATGTCATTAATAAGTTCATTCTTGTCATTTCCAGTAGGCCAATTTATATAATAGTATTTTGGATCTATATGATCACACCTATCTCTTGAAATTCTGCCTTTCCTTAGCCTCTGAGACATTGAAATATTTCACGTCTCCTAACAGCTATCTGGTAACTCTCCTATCTCTTTTATTAGTACCTTTTTTACCTTTTAAAACTTTAAGTGTAGGAAACAATGTTCAGAAGAATTTATTTTTCCTCTTTTCCTATATATAGTCTCTACATGTTTGCTCCACAGCTTCAAATATCACTTCTCTAGTATGAATCAACACCCACATTATCTATCTTGTCTCTTGAGTCCTCCATTTACCCTTCTAAATTTACAAATACGTTTTGACATCTACTTCCTTAATGTCTCTGCCACGTCAAACTCAACTGGTACTTATACCAAATTTATCAGACTATCTCCAAGGGCATTTTTATTTTCTCTATTGCTGTTGATGATGTTGTTGCCCTCTTAGTTATACAGGTTATAAATTGTTTAATCAAAGAAGCTGGAAAGCAACATATTCTCTGAAATAATAAGCACTAAAAATGCAAAATTGAATTCTTGATTCTACACTTTTAATACTCCCTCATCCATTATTTTGTTAAGTTTTATAGATTCTGTGGCTGAAATATCATTTGCAATTATCACTATTACTCTATTCTATAGATATTTTCATATTTCCAGACTTCCTCACACCTCAGTTCAAAAACTTCTTCCATGGTCTCCAGCCTCATTTTTTCCTTCCATTTCTAACCTGTACTCTATAGCTGGGTTGCTTTTATTTTATTTATTTACTTTAAAATTTTTTTTAATTTATTTTTGACAGAGAGAGAGACAGACAGAGCATGAGCATGGGAGTGGCAGAGACAGAGGGAGACACAGAATCCAAAGCAAGCTCCAGGCTCTGAGCTATCAGCACAGAGCCTGACACGGGGCTGGAATCCACGAGCCGTGAGATCATGACCAGAGCCAAAGTCAGACACTTAACCGACTGAGCCACCCAGGTGCCCCAGCTGGATTACTTTTAAAGAGATGAGGTTGTAATTATGGTGTACCCATCAAATAAATCACACACTATCAAAAACCTTCAATACTATCACTTGTCACATAAAATTTAATCTTAATATTCTAATAGTTAAGTCCTTACATATTAATTACTATTATCCTAAAAAACCTAGACTATTTATTATTTCTAGAACCCTATATTCTCCAATATTTTTGTTATCCTTTATTTTCATTCCTTGCTTAGATAGCCATGAGTGAAAATTTTATTCTCAGCTCAGAGAATTTTGTTCATACCTCTATTAGAGTATTAGACTAATTCTACACTTTGTTTTAGATATTTTTATACATGTGTTATCTACTCTCTTTGAAACCCCTGCTTTTGAGGGCAAAGGACACTTCTGATTTATCATTTTATCCCCCATAGCATCTATCTTAAGGACTCAAAGACACAGGGAGCTTATAAATATGTATGGAAATGAACTTTATAGTTGTAGTTTCAAATAGTCCCATTTTGAAATATCACTGTTCTACTTTAAAAAGTTGTTTACGTTTTGTTAAAAAATAGTACTATTAAATAATGTTGTGAGGACTGCCTCAATTTTTGTTTCATTGTTATTATTAAATCTAGTCACTATCTAATTCTAATTTTGGAAATATGTATATAACATCCTTTCACTATAATTCATACTGGATCTGTCCATTGCTCTCTAGAGAATTTTTTTTCTTGAATACAGCAGTTAAGGGGAGGAACACACATATTTATGATGCTTAGATAAAGTACCATTCTTCAAATCTCAACAATGCTAGGGTAGCAGTTTGATTAGAGACCTTAGAAGTTTCCAGCCATAAAATATGGTAAGTAGTCATTTGTGAGATCCTGAAGAACAAAGCTTAGATGGTAAAAGTCAGTTACCTTAGCCTCAGTTGGACAAGGTGGTACGCTTTCTATTTTGCCCACTCGGCCAAGAAACATTTGCTTCTAAAGTGAAACATTAAGTAACCACATTCTGAAGAAGGTTTCCCATAGGTAGTCTCTGTAAAAGACTTCATGTAGGACTAGAAAGCATCCCAAAGCTCAGCCAACACAATGACTGCCCAGAGGCTATTTTTCTCATAGGCATTTGGTTTGCTGCCTTATTAAAAGGAAGACAGTGTTAGAAATCCTGAGGGTTGAATCTTGAAGTACGCTGGGATTTCAGGGTTGAGACTGAATGGCAGCACACGAAAAACAGAAAGAACTGTACAAATGAAAATGTCCCGGCTTTAGGGAGAGTTGCCATCAGGCCAATACACATTTCCTCTTGGGATTGTCCCATGGATCCTTGAAAGAAAGATAGGGGGAAGATGGCAAGAAATCCTAGGCACAGAAATACTTATGTGATTCTGGGAATATGTTTAGAATAGGATGCTTGTCAAATCCTTCCCTTGATCTTCCTCTTTTCCTGATAGGACAGTGACAAAAAGCTCCTACAAATCAGGTTTTTAGGATGTCAATACAGATACTTAGAATTAAGGACATAGGCTGGATTTCAAACATGTACTAGAAAGAAAAGTAAATCAAGGCTAAGGAAGCAAGCATGATTTTAGACCCTACTTGTTTATGAACTAAAGGTCCTCCTGGTCTGGTCAGCTGTGAGCTACATCCAGTAAATCTATGCTTTACCTATCTTTGTATTCACCGTGTCTGCCATAGAGTAGACATCAGTAAGTGTTTTTTAAATGATCAAGTGAGTAAAAATAAATGAACAAATGATGATTTTCTCAGGACCTGATAGTGCTTAAGTGACATAGCTAAATCCATTTAGAGGAGTTATAAAATGAAAGGGTGGGAGGTCAGACCATTCTTGTTCCTTAGCTTTTTTAAGTAAGATATTAACATAATCATTAACATTGACTCTTGAGTAGAAGTAGATGAAGGAGATTGAGAAAGCCAACTAAAAATTGCCCTAAAATTTCTTTAATTGATATTACCATCATTTTAGACAAATAAGTGACAGACAATGAATTTATAATGCATATGGAAAATACCACACCTTCAGGACTCTCATGTTATCAACCATAGTTATATTTCTAATCTTAGACTTGCAAGGCTACAGTCCTATTTTATATATAAAAATAGTATAAGATATAGAAAAGCCTTAAGGAATAACAAAGCACATGACTATATAGCTACAACACCCCCACGTTTGTAATAAAATATAAGTACTTGAAGTCCCTGTGTTCATCTTCATAATTGTCCCCATGATGTATTCCCCACCTTTTTTAATGAAGGTAGTCATTATCCTAAAAGTCATGTGTACCATTTCCTTGTTTATTTTTGTAGTTCTGTATGTCTATGTGTCTGTGTGTCTTTGTGCATATAGGGGATGAGTGTGTATGTATCTATGCATCTGTATTTATATATGATTTTGAACTTTATATAAGTAGAATTATATAGTATAAGTTCTTTTATAAAATGATCTTCCACACTCAAAAATTTTATTAAACTTCATCCATGATCAAGTGCAAATCCAGTTTTTTAATTTTCTTTGCTATATAGTATTTCACATGTGAATGTACCACTATTTATAATTTTTGCCCACTGAGCATTTGCATTGGGGAGGGGCAGAGAGAGAAGGAGAGAGAGAATCCTGAACAGGCTCCGCATTACCAGCACAGAGCCCTATGCAGGGCTTGAACTCACGAAACTGTGAGATCATGACCTGAGCCTAAACAGAGTCAGATGCTTAACCGACTGAGTCACCCAGGCACCCCTGAATCCTGTCTTTTTAAAGCCAAAGTCTGAGAACACTGAAGATTATCAGATCCCTTTAGGTAGCCATCTGCTTTGGGACCTGCTTGTTTCTCAGATTTATGTTTTCCTTACTACTTTTGACTCCTGATGCTTTCCTTGATTGTCTTATCCACTTCCATGCACTAGGTTATTCATTTCAAATTCTATTTTATATGTGTTTTGTGGTGACAGAATTTTATTAATATATTATCTAGTGTATTACTATAAATAAGAGATTTGCTTCAAATTTGTAAAAACAAGGTTTTCTTATGACTATGTTTATACAGTATTAACACACCTGTATTCATTATACTATGAAAACTATATAATAAATTAATCCCAAACCATTTATTTTGTTGAAATATTTTTATAATATTTGCTCATGTCCCCTTGTTCATGCACTTTATAATTAAAATAAGCAAAAGCCCCCATAAACAGCAAACTTTTTAAGAGATTATCATTTTGTGATTATTTCTTTAGATTTTCTTTCTTAATGGAAAAATGATTTGTGAACTATTTCATTCATTGACAATCTGATAAAGACTGGTAGAGCTAATGTAGTGAATATAGTTAAGGGAAAGTGATTATCAGGAGAGGCTATCTGAGCAGAGATCTGAATGTCAAGTAACTTAGTGAGATGGAAATCCAAAGGAAGCATATAGCAGGTTGTCTTAGTCCACTCAGGCTGCTATAATAGAATATCATACAGTGGGTGGCTTATAAACAACAGAAATTTATTTCTCACAGTTCTGGAGACTGGGAAGTCCAAGGTCAAGATGCCAGCAGAGTTGTTGCCTGTTAAGAGTCTGCTTCCTGGCTCAGCTGTCTTCTCTCTGTGTCCTCCTATGGTGCAACAGGGAAAGAAAACTTTTTGAAGCTTCTCTTATAAGGGCACTTAGTCCCATTCATGTAGGCTCCACTCTCATGAACTAATCCCCTCCCAAAGTCCCAACTCCAAACCATCACTTTAGGTATTAGGATTCAACATATGAATTTGCAGGGGACACAAACATTCAGTCCGTAGCACTGGTAGAGAGACAGTAGCAAAGCCTTAAGGTGGGAAGAGCTCCGGATGTTAGAAAAATAGATCTGTTGTCTGGAATGCTGTTATGAGAGCTCAAAGGCTAAATAAAGAGTTCTCCTAAGTCAGCAAGGGCCAGCTCATATAGGGCATTGAAGTACATAGAAAAGCATTTTTATTTTATTCTAATGGCTGAAAGAAGTCACTGTTGGTTTCAAACTTTCATAAAGCTGCACTTCTTCATGTTCTCCTACTTTTCTGGTTGGTTTCATTTTTATTTTGTCCTTGCGAACTTTATGCCACATGACTTTAAAGTCAAGGCTGGGTAGCTCTCATGCAGGAATCACTTTGGTGTTACACAGGCCTTGTATCCTTGGAAAGACCATGTGCTGCCTGTGTTCCTACCTTCCAATGTAGGTGTCCTGTCTAGGGAAATACCCAAGGCCACATAAAAGCAAAGTCAGGCTGGCAGGCAATGACTTGTGTAGGCAGCAGTTACAGGGAGTTTTCATTGAAGTGTAGTTGAGCATAATAATAGTAATAATACCAACTCACAGAAATTGAAAAAAACTCACAAAAAGAATAAGTACTCTAATATCTAATATGGACTGTGAATGTGACCAGTGATGAGACCCTTCAAGAGAAGTAGGCTAGGTCTAAAAGCATGCAGACTGACATATGATATTGTTGTTCTAGCATTATGCTAAGATCACAGATCTATTTATTGTATGGATATTTAGGTATTCATGATTATCATAGCACCAATATATCTTATCCTTGGCCTCCAATTTCTATTTCTTGTGTAAGCAATCTGTTTCCCAAGTTTCAAAGATAGAATTTTTTCCACACAAGAACTCCAGTTTTTATATTCCAGTTTCTGTACAAACCTCTAGAAATAGCAATTCTGTTACTTTTCTTCTGAGTCCCTCTTTTGCATTTCTTATATGCCAGATGAAAATATTGATGAAATCGAGAATGACGTTACTTAGAAATTTGACAACTTGGACCTTTCTCCAATTTGGAACACAGGGGCAGAAAATTATATAGCAATATATGCCATACTCCCATTGTCAGCTGATGCATAGAATTGTTCTTTGTTCGTCTAATTTATGAAAAGTCCCATCTTTCACATGGAGACAGTGAAGTGCTTTTTAGTTGTCAAAAAAAAAAAGTGTTATCAAGTGAAAGATACTTTAAACAATTACTCCAAATCTACAGACTGGGTTCTTCTAGCACTTTTAAGATTTTTAAATTTGTTACCTATTTTCTACTCTCATGTCCTTTGTCATCATATTTGGTTTGTAATAGACATAATGTGGGAAGGCAGACACTAGATGTATGTGTGGGAGGACTGAATCTCAGTGTATTCGTTAAGTCAGAGATTTCTCCAAGTCCCAATAGAATAATTTTGAAGTCAAAATTATGAATACTTTGAACAAAGTCACCATTTTAGCTAATACCCTGAGGAGTTGCATCAGCTGAAGGTACTAGATGAATAGTCTCACAGTAGGAGTGAAATATGATACCCAAGGGGTGGTATCAGAAGTTCTAGGGGAGCATGCATAGTTTAAAAAATATACCCAAAGTTGGGGCACCTGGGTGGCTCAGTTGGTTAAAGCATCCAACTTCAGCTCAGGTCATGATCTTGTGGTTTGTGGGTTCAAGCCCCGCGTCCGGCTCTGTGCTGACAGCTCAGGGCCTGGAGCCTGCTTCGGATTCTGTGTCTCCCTCTCTCTCTGCCCCTCCCCCACTCTCACTCTTTCCCTCTCTCTGAAAAATAAATAAACATTAAAATTTTTTTGAAAAAAAGTAAAAAATATGCCCAAAGTTCTTCTTGTTTCCACTTGATTTCAGACAAAATCAACTTAATTAACATTAAAGGAGGGTCAAAATTTTATGTGCACCAAACTGAGATTGTCTATGTTAATCAAAAGCAGCATAGGTAAAAATAAAGATAATAATTAGGAACTTCCCTTGACTAATCCTAATTATTATACTTCCCTATAACACATTTGAGTCCTACATAGTTCCTTGCAAAATTTTTACTTGTTCTTGAGAGGTAGGTCATGAGAAAATATGTGCAATATAGTGTGAGAATATTCTGTACAGAGGTACAGACTTCCACATATATCTGAAACAATTCCATCACAATGACCCACTCTTTTTTTTTTTTCCTCCATCTACAGTTTCTCCAAGGTACTACTTTACTTGAGCCTTTATCCACCTATTAGCAAAAATGGCAATTTTCCATTGATCTGTTTAATGTGATTCATGTGGATACAAATCAGGCAATCCAAATACTAAAGGAAATCCCCTGCTTTATAAGTTATGTGCATGCATATAATGCTTTTCATCTTCAAAGCAAGTAATAAACACTAACTAAACTCTGGGAGGGCATTATGGAATGGCAGCTCATATTTTCAGATATCCTGGGGATTACTGACCCCGTAGATTGGAGGAATCTAGATTGCACAATTACAAAGTCAGAGTTTTAGCTGGAAGTCTTAGTTGTTCTTATGATGGACCTCTCATTTCACATACAGTAAAGTTTTTGTAACTATTTCCTTTACTGAACTAGGGCCACATTCCAGTGTTCTACCTTAAATTGTACTTAGGTTGCTGGTTGAAATGGAGAGCCATCTCTGCTTTCTGCTCTTCCTTTGTTTTTCATCTGTTCTCAAAAGAGATTTAAGGACAGATGGGGGGTGAAATATGTATATTGAGAATGAAGGAAATTATTTTAGAAAAAACATAGGCATGCTATTTGTCGAATGTATGGTTGGAGTACCCATGAGGTGCTAAGTAAAAACTTGGAAGTCAGGCACTAACACTGCAATCCAAGATTTCTTCTGTAAAAATACATCCATACAGATTTCTGTATTTCTGGTAATATGGCTGCCTACATATTTAACTGAACCTCTTGCCAAAAATAAAGATACCAGAGAAATAAGAAAAATCTTAAAAGCTTCAAGGTTAGTAAAGAATTACCAAAACCAATCTAAGTGAAGGTAGAATTCCAGAAAGAAAGAAGAGTGAAACTATTATATCACATGGAATTTGCTGAACCTTGATAATTGAAATTATACTTGATGAATTTTAGAGAGCCATAGGGAGCTGAAAACAAAGTCTAGGGCCTAATGAAGGTGGAGATACCGTTCCCTAATGCTGTGATCCCAGAGGATCTCTAAATCTGATAAAAGGATAAACCAGAAATAACCTACCCAAACAGAACTGCAAGAAACATTTCTTTGTTACTTTTCAGAGAAAGGAAAAAACAAAAAGCAAAACAAAACAAAAGGTTGTCACATCAAATTGGATCAAATGTGATTCTGCATCCCAGTGAATACAAACAAACAAATCAAAAATACCTCAAGCTTTAATTTAAATTAGATTGTTCTAATAATGTTGTTCCCCAAGCAGTTGAGAGAAGTACAGCTGATTAACTCTAGAGGAATGAACTTTCACTCTAGGCCTCAGATGATTTAACATTTTTTTTCCTAAGGAAAATGAGGAATCATTCTCAAAATGTTACTATCAAGGAAAGTAACAAAGAATTATGAACAAGAACCAATAGAAAGACCAAGAAGGAGAAACCAACATACAAATACTTCATACACTGGAATGATCAGGCACAGGATACAGCTTAATGATGCCTCCTATATTTAAAGAAATAAATAGCAAATTTGAAAATACCTATAAATATGTTAAATGAAAAAGCATTATTTTTAAGTCCCAAGTAAAATTTGTAGAAAGAAAATGTAATAATTGAGATTTAACTCAATACATGGATTTAAACAGGGGCTTAAAATAGTTGAAAAAAAACAGTAAATTATTTAAGAAAAAAAATACATCTAGAGTGCAGCACAGACTAGAAAGTATTAAACGTAAAATAAATTAAGAGGCATTTAGGCAACAGCAGGAAGTTCTAACAGATATCTAATATGAGTATCAGAAATACAGAAAATAGAGAATGGAAGAGTATCAAATATTTGAGAATATAACAACTGAAAATTTCTTTTTTTAATGTTTATTTATTTGAGAGAGAGAGAAAGCATGCACACACGCACACATGTGTGAGAGAGAGCAGGGGTAGGGCAGAGAGAGAGGGAGATAAAAATCCCAAGCAGGCTCTGCATTGCCAGTTGCCAGTTGCCAGCACAGGGACTGATGCGGAGCTTGAACCCATGAACTGTGAGATCATGACCTGAGCCAAAGCCAAGAGTCGGACATTCAACCGACTGAGTCACCCAGGTACCCTGGAAATTTCTTATAATTGATACAACACACTTACTGATTTAAGATGCTAAAACCAGAGATAAATAAAAGCAAATTTTACCATCGTAACAAAAACTACAGAATATCAAAGACCAGCACATTAAAAATTCTTAAAAGAAATCAGAAAAGTAGATTATTCTCAAAGAGCAAGATTTAGGTTTTACATTTGATTTATCAACAGAAACAATGACAGCCAGAAAATGGTAGGAGTGACATCACCAAATAGGTCATTCCTGACTTCTTTCCCCATCACAAGAACAACAAACAACTCTTCAAGAACAAGACAACACTGAGAGAATCTTTAGTGTACCTTAGGGGCTAAGACAACATTGTGGGGTAAAAGAAGTAGATCCTTCTCTCAGGCCAGCACAGCACCATGAAAGGTCTCCCCTGAGCCTTTGATTCTTCCGGTGGAAAAGAGAGTCCGAGGTAAAGCCAGCACCACCGTTATAGGACATTTTGTGGGAGCCCCTACTCAGATCTCACACCACAGGGGTTGCAGGAGAATCTGTGGGAAACAACCACTGAAAATCTGACTGCAACAAAGAAGGTAGAAAGGGTTTGCAAAAACCAGTGCGTGGATGTTGGCAAAGAGTTCATACCTGCTGCGCCCAAGTAGTGATCCTTAGTTTTGCTCATCAGCAGAACCAAGTCACGGCTCACTCTGACCAGGGCACTTGGTGGAGTACAGATCACCCTGATTGGGATCATTAAAGGAGGAGTTTTGCTAGGCCTAGAGTCTGGTTTGCCCAGGCACAGGCAATGTGCTCAGTCACAGCCCCACCTGGGGTGAATAATGCTTCCATCCTCATCAGACCAGGAGGGCTGGCAATAACTCCTGGAAACTGAGTGGCCCAGCAGTGCTCCAGCCCAGAGGCAGCCAGGCAGAGCTGATTACCTCCAGAGCAAAACCAGTTTCAGGTGTTGAGCATTCCAAGCCATGCACAGGCAGGGGAATTAATTCACAGTCATGGCTGAAGGTATCTTCTGGCCCCTCGCAACCAGAAAGCCTCTGAAAAATTGAGAGTAGCCTAGAGAAGCCCTCCTATCCGGACATTGGGACATACCCCTCAAGGAATAATGGATCTACAAAACAACCAGAAAACAATTAATAAAACTAAAAATAGAGCTACTAGCAGTTCCATTTCTGATAATATATCTCAAGATAACAAAAACACTAATTCAAAAAGATTTCTACACCTCCATGTTAATAGCAGGATTATTTATAATAGCCAAGTCGTGAAAATAACCTGTGTCCATCAATGGATAAATGGATAAAGAAGTTCTGGGAGGAAATTCTGCCATTTGCAACAATATAGATAGACCTCGAAGGCATTATGTTAAGTGGTATAAGTCAGACAGAGAAAAACAAATACTGTATAATCTCACTCATAGAGAGAATAAAAAAAAAATCAGAAAAAGAGATCAGACTGTGGTTGCCAGAGTCCGGGGGGTTGAGGGAGGGGGAACTGGAGGAAGGTGGTCAAAGATGTGAACTTCCAGTGATAAGGTAAATAAATACTAGGGATGTAATGTACAATATGAAGACTATAGCTAACATTGCTGTTGGTTATATGGGAAAGCTGTTAAGAGAGCAGATTCTTAGAGCTCTCAACACAAGGAGAATTTGTTTTTCCTTTTTTTTTTATCGTATCTATATGAGAAGATGGATGATGTTAGCTGAACCTATTGTGATAATCATTTCACAATATAAGCCTATAAGTTTATAAGTTAAGGCTGTGTGCCTTAAACTTATACAGGATGTGTGTCAATTATTTCTCAATAAAACTGGAAAATTATTTTAAATGAAAATGTCAGAATTAACTAAGAGAAAATGACTATCCAGCTACTTATCTCTATTCAACAAGTTATCTTTGAAAGGAGGATGAAAAAGAAAAAAAAATTAGCAAATATAAAGTGAGTGTGCTACCAGCAGACCCTCATTAACAGAAATAATAAGCAATTCCTTTGATATGCTATCAAGGAAGGGGATGTGAATGGGAGGAATCCACCATGAAAGGGAGAAGTATTTTTATCCCTTGATGCTGTTTAGGATTGCTGGCACATGGTAAGAATGAAGAGTAGACATTAGGTCAGATATTTATTTTTCTTTAACTCTTTATAGTGTTCCCCAGTAGTGCCTACATACATCATAGACTGATTCTGATGCCCTGAGGAGAAATAGAGTTAGGTATGATAAGTAACTCCCAGATGAATAGAATTTGGCCAAATCATTAGCACCTGCTAGAGCAGAAACCATTATATATATAATATATTACATAATATATTATATAATAATAAACCATTATATATATATTATAATATATATAATCTCCCAAACCAAATTTTCTCTTCTATTTCTTCCCAGACACTAGAGACCCCTCTGGGTATGAGGTTTCTTTTGGGGGTGATAAACATGTTCTAAAGTTGGATTATGATAGCAATTGTACAACTTGGTGAATATACTAAAAACCTCTGAATTATACACTTTAGATGGATAGATTCTACATCATGTGAATTATATTTCAAAAAAACTATTATAAAAAGTCAAATATTGACAATATTTAAATTAGCAACTTCTGTTCTTTATAAAAGAAAACTTTATAGGCAGCAGAAGTGAAAGTCATACTGTAGAATAAAATATTTACAACGCATATAAGCCACAAACGACTACTATACAGAATATATAAAAATAGTAAAAATAAAACTGTAAAAGAAAGGCAGGCACATGATAAAACAGGAAATCCAAGTGGAATAAACATGAAGAGTTACTCAACCTTAATAACCATAGAAATGAAAAATTAAAACCAATTGAAATGAATTTTATTGTTAGATTGGCAAAAATTTGTGTCTTACCATAACACCTTTTGGCAAGAAGTTAAAGTGATGGACGTTCTTTTATGTTTCTAGTGGGAATGTAAGTCAATCTGTTTCAGTTTTTGTCGAGAGACAATACTGAGATATTTAAGAGGATAGTTGTCTCCTACATTTAATGGCTGTTTCATAGACCTATATTTCAACTTTTACATGAGGGTTAAATGAGTAGATATTTGTAAAGCACCTAAAACAGTGTCTGGTGTTCATTGAGCATGCAATAAATATTAGCTATCATTTTTTGATCCTCAAATGTAGTTTTTCTTGTGATTTATTAGGAGTCTCAGAATATATAGCACCATCTTCCTTTCATATATATATATATATTTCCATATATACATAATATATAAATATATATTTCACTTAAGTAAATACTGAGACATAAAGAGTATATTAACTATTGGTATAGCTCAGGTGAGGGGGATGCAGTTTGTGTCTTTATGCAAATAGACCAACTAGTAAAGAGCTGCAGAAAGAAGTTTTTCTCCCTCCCAGTTTTGGCACTGCCAAATTAGGGAAAGCCTTCCTATAGAACACATTCAACAAGAAGAAGCGAAGGGAAATGCAAGCTCCCAGCAGAACTCAGTTGAAAGAAGAAAGTGGAGGGGACAAAGCAGAACTTGCTCTGTTATTCTTCCCAAATGCAACACATAAGATAGCAAAATAAAGTGATCAGGAGAGACCAGGAGCAAGCTCAGGGTCTTGAAACCAGACCTTTTTCTTCTAAAGTTCATTGCTATCTTTTTTGTTGTTGCTTTTTTTGGTGTTATTAGAAGTAGGCATTCATCAGGTTTTCTACTTGATGATGGAGTGTCAGAGACACCTAGTAACCATGCTCTTTTTAAGAGAAATCCGCTCTCGCTGCAGAACTTCTGGGGTTGTTAAATGTTGATCAAACACATTGTGACTGCAGTATACTCTTACCTGCATCTAGTAGGGTTCTCAGGGCACAGTAGGCACTCAAGCCATCAACAATAATTGGGTATCATTTTGGATTTCTATAACACAGCAGTTAGCTGTGCTAGATAGTAAAGCTCAGTCACTTCTCAGCAAATTCCTTTGATTAAATAAGTCATTGTTGGATAAATGACACAATCTAAACCTGAAGAGTTAAAAAAGAGAAATATGAGATGTAAAACAGGATGAGAAAAGATACTCTCTACAGTCACTTCTAGCTCTGATGTTTTTGAATGTGTATGTTTGATAGCTATTGTGCGTCAAATTTCCTATTTCATTTTCTCTCATGCATGTGAATGGTTTATTGATAGGGAAAAAAAATAGAGTAGTTTTACCTAGCAACAGTAAGGGCCTAAGTAAAATTGTGACATCATTAGTATTAACAATAATTCCCCTGCTTTCACATTTCACAGAATATTCTGAGATGATTCTGGACAAAGTTAATGCTCTATTTCAACTTCATGTATAACTTCAACTATCATCCCAGAGCCCTCTCTCAGGTAGGAAAGTTGACTAACTGTATAATTCAAGTCCGAGTTTGTAATAATAGTTTTAGGAAACTGGAATTTAAAGATCCAAGTCAGAGAGAATAAAAGGTCAAGGGGCTTTCTTTGGATTTCTTTGGATTTCTCAAATCACATCTGTATCCTGTAGGTAGTTTCTTACGTTACGTATAATGAAAGTTGGACCTTGAAGTAGAAGTCCTTCTTGAAAACAATTGTAGGCAGATAGGAAGGAAAAATGGAGTCGCTGATTCATCAATCACTTGTTAGTAATTCATCTGTTAATAATTCTTTTTTTTTTTAATTTTTTTTCAACGTTTTTTATTTATTTTTGGGACAGAGAGAGACAGAGCATGAACGGGGGAGGGGCAGAGAGAGAGGGAGACACAGAATTAGAAACAGGCTCCAGGCTCCGAGCCATCAGCCCAGAGCCTGACGCGGGGCTCGAACTCACGGACCGGGAGATCGTGACCTGGCTGAAGTCGGACGCTCAACCGACTGCGCCACCCAGGCGCCCCATCTGTTAATAATTCTAATAGAGGGGTGCCTGGGTAGCTCAGTCATTTAAGCCACTGACCCTTGGTTTCAAGCTCAGGTCACGTTCTCATGGTTTGTGCATTTGAGCCTCACATTGGGCTCCATGCTGACGGTGTGCAGTCTGCTTTGGATTCTCTCTCTCCGTCCCTCTCTCTGCCACTCCCTGCTCACTCTTTATTTCTCTCAAAATAAATATATAAACAAACAAACATTAAACATAGTTCTAAGAATTTAATAAAGAGTGAAAATAATAATTGAATAAATACATACAAAATTCAGTATAGTCATTTTTTGTCCAAAGGAATCTCATATTAATTTGCATCAAGCTAAAAGCCCATGTGTACATTCTTTTTTTTTTAGGTTTATTTATTTATTTATTTATTTATTTATTTTGAGAGAGAGAGAAAGAGAGAGGGGGAGAATTCTACGCAGGCTCCATGTTCAGATTGGAGCACAACATGGGGCTTCATCCCACAACAGTGAGACCATGACTTGAGCCAATATCAAGAGCTGGATGCCCAACAGACTGAGCCACCCTTCTTAAAGCAATGTACTGTAAATGGCAGATAGATGTCAATAGGGCAGAAAATCCTAAGCAGACTAAATCTATGATATAAGTATATATTTTGAGGTGTATTTCTTTGCTTTAGATTAATTTTTCTTGTTATTAGTAAGATCCTTAAGAAAAGGTTTAGTGCATGACATGTTGCATGAATTAATTAACTTATAATGGACGGATGAACTTATGAAAGAGGGTAAGGTGTGGATAACCTCTAGTAACCAAAATTCTGATGGGCATATCCTGCCAAAATTCTTGCAACAGATACTTTTCCAAGTACCTCATCTTGCTATGTACTTAGGTTGGAGAAGAATGTGACCTAACCTCTATCCTTAGGAAATTCACCTTCTAACAGGAAGTTTTCTTCTAAAACTGTGTGTGGCTCCCTCATCACTGAGACCACATCTGCTCACAGCCTTCTTACACTTCTTTTCACTATTTTGGAGTAGTTCTGAAAAGCTGTCTTGGTAGGTGCTGTGGAGACTGACCAAACAGGCAAGGCTGTTTCTTTGCATTACAGATGAGTCTAAACTGAAGCAGGATGGTGGAGTGTTTTTACCTAATGGAAAATATCAGTCTCAAGAAAAAAGCATTTCACAGTGCAAGTTGTGATAAGTTGACTCCAGCACTGTCTCAGAGATTCCTTACAGAGAAGGAAGGCCCTAGAGAATTACTGGATAGAAGGGTAATGTGTGGTTTACTGAGTGAGTGTTGGGGGATGGGAAATTGGTATGCATTTCTTCTAAACCTAAGAATACGACAAGAACATCAAACACCCACATGCCTGAGCTATTTTTAACCAACTACAAATAATATGCCAACAGTATAATGTCTTTTTAAAAAGAATGTTCTACTCCTTCCCAGATGGCTTCATAGAAATATAGATGTTATGCAATTATCACTATGGTAACCCCATATCTAGCAGCAAGGAATCAGCTTGTCACTTATTCCTAACATTCCCTTGCCTTTTTTGAGCAACAGAATCCTAATCAATGTATCTCTCTTTTGTAGCACTACCAGAACTTTTGAATCTTGCTCATATTATTTAATCTTTGCCCCCCCACTACATATACAGGCGCACACACACACACACACACACACACACACACAGGCACAATATTAAAGTTAAAGCCATAGTGAGGATTTCATAATTTCATTTAATTTTCAAACAAATGAGTTATCTATTCTGGAATCTCCCTCGACTTTGCAAAGAGCAGTCAAGAATTGATTTGCAGAATTGCTAAACTAATGTGTAATTCCAGTATTCAACAGATATGAGCTTTAGGAACATGATTGCTGGTGTATCAAGAAAATACTATACATGTATTTTCATTGTAGCAGGCTGGTCTGGCACCAATGTAGGATTAACTGAAAGAAGCTGCAAATGGAAATATCTACCTAGATTTATTAGGATACTTTGTCAGCTGAGTCTAGCACCCATATAATGTGCTTAGGAAAAACTTTGATCCTTTAATTTTGTCTTCCATACAGGCAATAGTTATAGCATGTCTTTTCTATTATTATACAGAAGATGTAAATATTCAGGTGATTACTCAACTTGGATCAGATAACTCTTTTGAATTTACGCATGTCCATGGGCTTCTCTATTCTTCATCCATTAGCCCATGCACCCACTTCCTTTTTGTCATAACTCAGCTGGTTTATTCATTATCTAATGCTGTGTAATAATTATCCTGAAATGTGATAGCCTAAACCAACTAACATTTATGATCTGACATCTTCCCTGGGTCAGGTAACTGGCTTGGCCGGATGCCTCTGACTCAGGCTCTTTCGAAGGTTATGAGTGTCAGCCAGGGTTAAAGTCATCCCATGGCTCAGCCAGAGAAACTGTCTTCAGCTTCACTAACATGGCTGTTGATAGCCTTCAGGTCTTCACTGGTTGCCGAACAAAGAATTCAGTTCCTTGCCACATGGACTTTTCCATATAACTACGTACAACATCACAGTTTGTTTCCCCAGAATGCAGGAGGAGAGACAGAGATCAATCAACTGATGTTGAGAGATGAGAGAGAGAGAAAGAGAGAGAGAGAGAGAGAGAGAGAGAGAGAGAGAAACTATAAACAGATAAAAGGAGCAGAATCTTTTTTCAACTCAGTGTCAGAAGTGACATTCCATAATTTTTGCCCTGTTCTATTAGTTAAAAGAGAGGCACCAGCTCACACTCAGGGGGAGGGTTATACAAGGCTATGGATACCAGGAGGCAGGAATTATTGAGAGCCATTTTGGAGGCTTCCTACCACAGATGAATTCTGAGATTACAAATCTGAATGGGCATTCCATTTTAAATGTATGTCTCTCAAAAGAAGAGTGAGAGTTTCCTAAGGAAATTACATAATGTATTCTCTGCTTAAATATAAACGATTTAAAAGTTATCTGATGTTCATTTTAATCTTGCTGTCACCATCCTCAGTACAATCAGTGAAGTTAACTAAAATTTGATGCTTGCATATGGTGATTCTCATGTGTAGAGAAAATTAATTATGTCTCAGAATCTGATGTGAGTAATAAAAGAATTTTGAGTCAAAATTATCTTAGATTCTAAAAATCTTCCAATATAAAACATGATTTTATTCTCTATCTGGAAGAGTGAGCAGTTATAGAGAAGATGAACATGAAATAGTAAGGGATGAAATAAATGTGTCCACTTAGCCAAATGAATCAAGCAATATGGTTAATCAATAGGGCTACTAATCCCACAGATTAATCATCTTTTATCCTATCCCTAAAGCTTATGAGTTTCTCTTTGAGGTTTGATGTCCATAGCAGATATTAATTGGAGCCACCAAAAAACTAAGAAAGATTGAATTCATTTTAAAAAATCACATTTACTCTGTAGTTCTCCTCCACTCTACTGGGCTGGAGAGAAGTTATATATCATTCAACTGGGGCCAACCTCCCCCTTTCTAGAATTATAAAAATGCCCAGAGGTTTTAAATAGCCTAAAACATATAGGGGATCCCCTCTGGCCTGTATCCACACTGGTGACCATTCATGTATTCATTTCTCCAAGCTGTATCAGGCCTTGGAAAGTAACTGTATCTGTGAAAATCTAAATCCGAGTCAAGGCAGGAGGTCCCAGTAAACGGAGTCCAGTCTCCTTGGTAAAACCAGTCAGTGAGTTCCTTCTGAGACACTCACAGTTGAAAGAATGAGCCAGTTTTAGTCTCAAGGGACAATGGCAGCTTGGAACACTTATTCCTTATTTTCCAAGTCCAGAGATAATAAGCATCTCCCTAATTCTCCCCCAGGCCCCACTCTCCATTAACACAATTCTGCTCTTTTTCACATAAATACTTCTTGACTTTGGAACAAAGTAAATATCACCTTTTTCAAGAATTGCTTTATTCGAAAAAACATGGATTTCAGTTGGTAAGGACAGGAAGTTAAAATAACCATCAGTTTTTCTATGGCAATATGACCAAAACGCAAATTAACATGCTTATAAATTTTGCTATCACACATATGAGATAAAATACTCCATCCTGGCGTGCCTGAGTGGCTCAGTCGGTTAAGTGACCAACTCTTGATTTGGATCAAATCATGATCTTCAGATTCATGAATTTGAGTCCCGCCTCCAGCTCTGTGCTGGCAGAATGGAGCCTGTTTGGGATTCTCTATCTCTCCCTCTCTCTCTCTGACCCTCCCCTGCTTGTTCTCTTTCTCTCTCTCCAAATAAATAAATAAACATTAAAAAAAAAAAAAAAAGATACTCCATCCTGTCATAGTGGCTGGACACTTACCATCAAGTATGACATTTTTCAGTAAGTTATACAAGAGTCAGGCTAATCTGTACCTAAGATAATCACACCACCATTTACTGGGGTAAAAGGAAGCCTGGCTTGTCCCCAGATTTACGGTATATAACACCCTTCTCTAAACCTCTCCTAGTGTAAGTGATCCAAAAGCCTCCAAGTCTGGCTATCTCTCAAATACACTAAAGCGCCGAACCTTGGGAAAGAAAGAAATAGCAAAGAGAATTAGAGAGAAATGTAAGAGGGACTCTTACATTGTTGTTGGCACTTGCTCAAAATTGGAGGCATCCTTGGCATTTTGCTTTTACATAGTATAGTTAAAAATGAATCCATAAGTATGCCTTATGGAGTAATTCTGACAGAAATGTATGTTGCCATTGGTTAACCTTCCAAGCACTCTTTTCTGGCCCAGCTAGAAAAATCAATTGTATTTGTTACCGTGGCACTGGTACATCACAATGAAGTTTATCAAATAAGAAACTTGTTCATTCCAATCTGGCAGTTATTCATGCCTTCCTACGTTGCTGGTGATACCTGTCAAAATATAATTATTTTTTAGCCCTTTTTTTTTTCTTTTATTTGTGCATTCTGCAAGGCTGGAGGGGCAGCAAACATACTCTGAGCATCATAGAAATGCCAGGGCCTAGTTCATAGTAGCTAGTCAGTAAATATTCGTTAAAAAATTATTAGAGGAGAATATGAAATATAAAGGCTGGGGGGAGGGGCACCTGGTTCACTCAGTCAGTTAGGCATCCCACTCTTGATTTCAGCTCAGGTCACAATCTCACAGCTTATGAGTTCCAGCCCTGTGTTGGACTCTGTGCTGACAGCTCAGAGCCTGGAGCCTGCTTTAGATTCTGTGTCTCCCTCTCTCTCTGCCCCTCCTCCATTCCCTCTCTGTCTCTCTCTGTCTCTCTCTTTCAAAAATAAAAACATTTAAAAACGTTTTAAAAATAAAGGCTGAGGGGAAACAATGTAACAAATCTGCTCTTTAAAGGCTTTTCTGTACTAAAACAAAGCCAAGTAAATGAAGTTGAAAATCAGGACATTTATTCCCTGCCCCTCCCATTTTTTATTGCATTTTGCAACAACTACGATTTTATCCTGTGCAAAGTCGTAAGTTTTGTGAGTTTTTGAATTAATGTTGGCTGGATTCAGGGCCTTCCTCCTGCCATTTAGTAGATATTTGACTTTGGGCAAGTTACTTTTCCATATTAAGCCTCATTTTTCTTACTTCTAAAATGTGAACTATAGCAGTAATCCCATAGAACTGTCCTGAGAATGAGAAAGACAATTTTCTTAACAGCACTCAACATGGTGCCTACCACATGGTAAGTCGTTAATACATAACAGAATAGCAGCTATGATAATATTTTCATTTCACTTTATGGTCATGGACACAGGCTGTTCGTACTGCTTTTTTCTCTCCCAAGAAAACAATAAGGCTCCAATGAGAGATGGCAGTAGCAGCCAGTAGGGGAAAGGGACGCAAAAAAATTGCATGCAGTACAATAGTTCTGCTCTTGTATGTCTAAATGGTCTGAAAAGCCATTAGCCAATAGGCTACCCCTCTGGGATAAAGAGGCCCCCACCTAGTGGCCTGATTAGGGAATACATTGTAATGGTATCTATGCACCTTGACCAAAACCCGGGGTTTGTTATAGCAACGTGTCTCCTAGCCCAAATCTATAACATTGTCATTAGTATCATGGTAAAAATAAAAACAACTGTCAATCCCAGAGGACCATCTAGTTCCAGGCTCAATTCTGCAAGATGAGTTTACTATTTACAACTTTAATCGAGAAAACTGATGCTGAGCAGGTTATGTAATGTTCCCTAAATCATTCAGATAATCAGTAACAAAGAATGAACAATAGGCTTTTCTGTCTCCAAGGTCTATGCCCTCAGATTCAGTTACTTAGCCTATAAATATCACAAGGAGGAAATAACATTCCCATGTACCTGACATAAAGTTTGTTTCCCTCATTTGTATATGTTTAAGCATCTCTGTGTTTTTGGTATCATATTTATCTATGTAAAGTTAAAGTCTTTTGCTGAAAAGACTTTAGCTTAGTTAATTGGAACATCCTCTAAGGTCAGATTTAATTTCTCATATGCCAAAACTGGTGTCATCTTCCAGGGGCGTGGTTCTCTAACTGTATCAAATTTCTTCCCATTTTGTAAACTTATCATGCTTTGATTTTTTTTTTTATCATCTTAGCACAGGTGGCTCCTTCTGCTAGAATCCCATATTTACCTTGCGGACATGTCTGCTTCCTTTCTTTTTTTAAGATTCATGACAAGAACCTCTTTAAAGCTTTCTAAGAATTCTTACTCCACTCCAAGCGGTGAGGTACTCCTCTATAACTTCACCTCACCTCCTACAAATCTCAGCTCTGCTATTTCCCTGGTTTCATAACACTTTTTTTTTACATGTTGCTCTCCTGCTTTGCTACACTAGACTTTAATCTTAAGAGAAAGTTTCATCTTTGCTAGAACTTCTTGTTGTTCCTTATAGGGCTTGATATGTGGCATATGCTCCATTAACATTACTGAATAAATCATCATCTTTATTAATAAATATAATCTCTTATTTGCATCTTTCTTCTCCTCTTATAGATGGCTTCTCCAGAATTTAAGAAAGCTATCTATGCCACTTTTTGACATTCTGTGCCTGTCCCTAACACAGGACATTTTCTGTGACGTTATCTAACACCTGGCCTGAATCTGAAGCCATAGGTTGCCTAACATAAATCAACATTTCACTTTTAAGATTCAGGAAAGTACAAACTGCTGTTAGAAGTAGCCACCTTGTACTAAGTACCTCCTCATTTCTTTTAATAACCAGTCACCCAAGGAAGTGAGTGATCACACTGCCTTTAGTTTTTCAAAAGCTTCCTGATAGTATTGATCCAAGCACGAGCAGATGGCTTCTTACAAATAGACTCCAGGTGGAACGATATTAGCTTATTTTTAATCATTCCTCTTCTAAATATGTTGTGTTTTTTTCTTTCACAGAACAAAGAATTGAATCAATTCCAGACTGTCTGGAGCCAGTAGAACTTAGGGAACTGATGACTGCCAGGACATGGATTTTAATACATCTTTATATATACTAAATATATATATTTAATCACATATAATATGATTTGGTTGAAAATAATTTCATAAAAATCAACCTAATATCATGAAGACAATATTTTGCCATTGCTAACAATCAAGCCTGTCTCTAAAGAGGTGTTCTAAGAACAAGATTATTGTGACTGATACTGATAGGTGAAGAGTTATCCTCACCACATAGCCTCAAAGATTATTATTTAAAAAAATTAATGTCTATTTATTTTTCAGAGAGGGAAGGACAGAGTACAAGTTGAGGGGCGCAGGGGGCAGAAAGAGAGGGAGACACTGAATCTGAAGCAGGCTCCAAGCTCTGAGCTGTTAGCACAGAGCCCAACGCAGGGCTCAAACCCACAAACTGTGAGATCATGACCTGAGCCAAAGTCAGATGCTTAACCGACTGAGCCACCCAGGAATCCCTATTTTTTTTTGTTTATTTACTTATTTTGAGAGAGAGGGAGAGAGGGAAAGAGAACAAATCCCAAGCAGGCTCCACACTGCTAGCACAGAGCCCTATGGCGGCTCAAACTCATGAACTGCGAGTTCATGACCTGAGCCAAAATCAAGAGTCGGATGCTAAACCGACTGAGACGTCCAGGTGCCCCTAGTCTGAAAGATTATTAAGCACATGTTTGGTCAAGCACTTGATAACATTCACTTACTTAGTTATTCCTTTCCTCCTTTCTTCATTCATTAAATAAATCTAGGGGATATTCTAATGACGGGGATAAAATGACACACAATATGCACACTGACTTTCAGTGTGATGGCATTGTACTGTGTGCATGGGTATAAACAACCACAGTGCAGTGTGAACAAACACTTGGATAGTCCTCTGTAGGCAGAGCCATGCCAGTCCAGTCGAAGGCTTCATGGTGGAGGTGGTACCTGACAAAGAAGATGACTACAGTGTGATTTCCTTCTAATTTCTAAGAGCCCAAGGCTCCATAATTGCCGAATTTGTAAATGAGGTAAACGCATCATGACATCAGAGAAAAGATGCCTTCCCTGGAAATACAGGGGTTAGAAAAGGAAGGTATCCTAGAGAAGGGGACGCTCCCATATGTTGTACAGGAGGATCAGGGATCAGTCAGGCAAGTGTGGTGTAGAAAAGCATTCTAAGCCAAACCATAACTCACACGGGAGAAAAACAGGGTGTCTGGAAAGCTGCCAGCCTTTAGACTTGGCTGGTGAACCCTAGACTGGTACTTCCTGCTATGTGCCACCCAACATTATCCCTGCTGCATTCCACAAGTTGATGCTTCTGATGAATGCTGCAGCCAGGGCCAAATATGGAAACAGCAGAGCTTTGAAAGTTAGCTCTGTTATTTATTATTTGATTGACTTTTGACAAATGACAATTTCCCCAAATTTCTCCATCTGTAAGGTGAGGATAAAGGTGGTCAGTGTTCCTTCCATGTGTCCTTTCAAAGTGGTTACATTAATTTAAAAAATATAATTTATGTGAAAGAGCTATGCAAATTACCATTCAAATGTTAGTAACGTTTCTTGGATTCAAAAATAAAGTGAAGAATTAGAGCTAGTGGAAATGTCAAAGAAGAAAAGGCGGGAAGGAGTGAGGAGCAAAAAATAATGTGTAAATGGTATCTTAGGGCACTATATATACTCTAATATTTACAAGACTGCTTTGCAGATATTTTCACCATTCTGAATCCTCGATGTCTCAGAGATTGATTGAGGCCCTGTATTACACTGTATCTTCAACGTACTGTAACAGAATGAGACTAAGAAAGGTAGCCTAAAGTTCAGTTTTTTCTTTAAATTAATGCTATGTCTCCCTCCTCTAGTTGGTGTCAGGGATTTTTGCTGTCACACTAGCTTTGTCAGACAATAATAAAAACTAAGCTATCCATTGGGGCACCTGAGTGGCTCAGTCAGTTGAGCATATGACTCATGATTTTAGTTCAGGTCATGAGTTCATGGTTCATGGGTTCGAGCCCTGAGTGGGGCTCTTTGCTGATTGCGCAGAGCCTGCTTGGGATTCTTTGTCTCCCTCTCTCTCTGTCCCTCCCCCACTCAGGAATGTGTGTCTGTGTGTCTGTGTGTCTGTGTGTGTGTGCGTGCACTCTCTCTCAAAATAAATAAATAAACTTAATTAAAAAAAACATGTTATTCATACATCATTTGGCCCTTGTTGAAAGTTCAGATGATGCATGAATGATGAGTTCTTACTATCATATTCAATGATATTCATTCTTCTTGATTCAAAAATGAAAAAAGCAGGAAAATGGTTTCTATTTTCTATTACTGCTTGTTTGAATAAAGAAAATGCTAAGGTTGGACAGTATCACAAACCATACTGGGGATAGTAGTTTACCAGAAATACCTTTTCCTTTCTATGAGAAAGTGAACTAAATATAACTAAAAACAAATACATACATACATAGATATATACATACATACATAAAGAGGTAGGGAGGGAGGGAGAGAGAGAGAGAGAGAGATCCCATATCTTCAAATATATTTAAGAGAAGGAATAAATAAATAAATAAATAAATAAACAAATAAATAAATAAATAGGGAAAGGTACGCAGGGAGAGGGACAGAGAAACAGATATTCCATACCTTCAAATATATTTAAGAGAGGGAAAAAATCACAGGGAGTTGCAAGGAACTTAGGAATGTCAAAAAATGTATTTATTTCCCATGGAAATTTGGTCTATAAATAACTGTGCTGGCAGTACTATTTTAACATCAGGTACAGAGCTGCAGAAAGTGTGTTTAAGGGACTGGGAAACTAAATTCTCATTTGTAAAATTTGAGGCTGGTGACCTGATATGCTCAATCAAATTAATCAAAGATTCAGGAGAATGCTGTCTTCCAGTGAGGTCTGTTGAGGCTATGCTCCCAAGGCTTGTCTTTGCTATAGCATCTCTTCTCCACTTGTATTCACATAGGCTGGCAGGGCCCATGGGATGAGTGAGGTGATTTTATTTAATGTTGTCGTTCTACCCCTCCTCACTGCAAGACATTTAAAAGACATTGAAATGGTTTCACTAAGTATTTTATGCAATCCCCCACTGTAAATTATTCTCCCTGAAATTTTGTCTCTACAGAAAAATCTTGGAGCCAGAAGAGAATGTTACAAAGAGAAAATAGGTAAGCACTGCATTAAGCAACTTTTCCTTAAATGTAATTGAAAATCTGAAGATGAGTATTTAATGTTCAGATCTATGTTTTCTTTGGTTCTTCTTTTGCAAATAAACTTATTCAATGCTATTTATTTGCATAATAATAGCCACTAAAATTTAATGATCAGCTATTATACGCTAAATAATATGCTGGCTTTTTTTTTCAGTGTTTTTAAGTTTATTTATTTATTTTGAGAGAGCGGTTACACAAGCAGAGGAGGGGCAGAGAGAAAGAGAGGAGGAGAGATAATCCCAAGCAGGCTCTGAGTTGTCAGCTCAGAGCCTGACATGGGGCTTGAACTCATGACCTGAGCTGAACTCAAGAGTCAGATGCCAACCACCCAGGTGCCCCTAGGTAATATGCTGGCTTTAAATGAAGTATCTCGTGTAATTTTCTGAGGTCCTATAATGTAAGTACTATCACCCCTTTTATCCAAACAAAGAATATGAGACTTTGAAAGATTAAGTAATTTGAGCAAGTGCCACGCTGAGCAAGTGATGGAGGGTTTGTAACTCATATGGCCTGACTTCACAAATAACCGGACTTCAAAGCCAGTGTTAACTCATGTGGTTTGCCACCTCCATCAACCTTGTTACTACCCTTTAATTCCTGGCTACTGGTCCAGTTCATCCTACTGGTTGAGTCATGAAAGGATTCTCAGGTGACACAGGAATACCTAGATTCAAGGGGTGCTGTGAGAGTACCAATCATTGTTCTGTCTCATAAGTCCGTAATATGTGTAGTTCTAGATTTCTTTGTAGGACTAATTCACAAGTTCACTTCATAAAATATTGTCTCCAAACCTGCTACCAAAGACTTCCATAGATGCCCAGAATTCTCCTTCCCTTCTACCAAAAACTGTTACAGGCTATATAAAACAAACACGCTTAGCTTTCCTGTTCCATGACCCAGAATGGTTTTATTGCCTGAAATAAGTTCGTGCAATGTTTTAGCTATGTTCCTGACATTTATAAGCTGTAGAGACCTCTAATGCAGTCACCAAAGAACTTTTTGTTAAAAAAAAAAAAAAACCCTTGTGAATAAGTAAGAAAGATAAGAACTTGTATCTTTTATATATTTCTTTCTTAACCTGCCTTTGAAGTTGCTCACTTGGCCTAAGAAATCATAACTTTTAGTTTGAATAATATCAGAATAGGAGATTCCATTTCTCAGAACTCCATAATCTCTGCCCATCTCCGTGAATAGCCACCACATAGGGAGTTCTTTCCAACTCCAGAAAATGTGATACTCTGCCTACATTATGAAACTTAAGCCTCAAGACAACTCCATGAGTGAGATGATCTCCATTTCAGGCAAGAAGGACCTACAACAAAAGGGATTCTGTGTCTCAGTTATGGTTAAATAGCTGAGATTGGTTTTTTAATCATTGCACTTTTACTGTTTTGTTGTTGCTGTTGCTCATTCATTTTTGAGAGAGAGAAAGAACTTGAGTGGGGCAGCTGCAGAGAGAGAGGGGGACAGAGGATCTGAAGTGGACTCTGTACTGACAGCAGAAAGCCCAATGTGGGGCTCGAACTCATGAATTCATGAGATCATGACCTGAACTGAAGTCAGATGTTCAACCCACTGAGCCACTCAGACACCCCTGTCCTTTCACTGGTAACACATGTTCCCAACCACACTATTATACTCTCTCTCTACTTCTGCCACTTGACTCTTCAGATATTTTTACTAGGAAAACATAAATGAAATGTATATTCATAATTCCTTTATAATACACTTTAGTGCTTCTTGAAAAAGTTCTTTATATATATATATATATTTTATATATACTTTATATATATATATATATATATATATATATATATATATATATATATAAAACTTTCTAATATAATGATCAGAGATCTGGGCTCTTTATATTCATTTGGATAAAATTGGTTGGAAATTACCTAGAGTTAAAATTATTGAATCTGGAGTTAAAAATAGTGTATCCTTTTCTCATTTCACTTTACATTCTGCATAGTTGATAACAGCTTCACATAAATTAAAGGGAACCCTGGAGTCCCACCCTCACTGCTGACAGAGGCAGAGGAATGCCCCCTGTTCCTTTGTGTTATCAAAATTACCTTTGAAAATGTTGCCTGAAGTCATGTTGACAAAGCCCAGACATTGATAGTGGCTTTCTCCTTCCAGATGTGCAGACTGCAGAGGTCTACTGAGAATAGACTTTTTTGTTGCTGTTACACAAGAGGAAGGACATCTCACACTCCTTAAAGCTATTAACAAACACCTAAGCCCTAACATAAATGCCTTATCAACAAAGTCTCACTAATCTCACTTTTTTAAGGTTTACTTATTTTGAGAGAGAGAGAGAGAGAGAGAGAGAGAGATTAGGGGAGTGGCGGAGAGAGAGAGGAGACAGAGAGAATCCCAAGCAGGCTCTGCACTGCCACTGTGGAGCTCGATGTGGGGCTCGAACCCACAAACTGTGAGATCAAGACCTGAGCCAAAATCAAGAGTGGGATGCTTCCCCGACTGAGCCACCCAGACACCCAACTAATCTCACTTTTGAAAAATGTTTAAGAAAACTGAATGCAAGCAATTCTGTGTATCTATGATGCCCAAAGCAAGCATGAGTTAATAGGTTGATCATTGAGAATTCTGCTTGTCTTTCTATTAGGATGATTTCAAAATTAAAGACCGCGTTTCTCACAAAGATCGCTCTATTGTTTTTAAATATCCAGTGAAGAACTTTTCTCTCCTGGAGCTACTTTTATATATCTGATACTTCCTTAGGATTCCAGACACATCTTTCCCACTCTGTGAACCACAGAGCTTCAATGCCCCCTACACATTAACATGTCTAAAGCTAAACATCAGACTGTCCCAAGCTAGAAACTTTTCCTATGTTATGTATTGATCATTGGGAATCACTATTCTTCAGTAATATAAGTTGTAAGTACCTCTAAATATTCCTTTATGTCTTCAATCATTTCTTCCATTCAGAATATACTTGATTTCTTAACATATGCTCCACACTCTTATTTGGTTATTTGGGGCTAACAGAGTGAAAAAATAAATAAAAATTAACAAAAAAAAATGCTTACCTCATTGAACACATTGTAGTTGAGGGAGTGAGACAATGAAGTTTAAAATATATAAAATATCAGCTGGTGATAAAAAGCTGTGGAGAAAAATGAAGCAGGGAAATGAGATACATGTGCTAGGGTAGAGTTTACAGACCTGGATGAGGCAGGATCTGGATCTCAAGGGCTCCCAGCCGTAACTGCTATCAACTAAGCTAAAAGACAGTGAATTTGATCTGTTGGTTCCAAGGCAAATGGCGGTAGTGAAGCATGTAGATTGGGGAACATAGCGGGGCAGTGATTCGAGCAGCACACAGATATTCAGCTTCCTTTTCAGACTTGCCAAAGAGGACTTGTGAAACTAGTTATTTGGATCCCTACCTGATTTATCCAGAGCAAGTGGAGGCCAAGAGCTCACTAAGAACTTCAACAGCCAGAGTCATGGGGTCCAGTGAGGGCGGCAGGGCACAGCTGCTCATTTCAGGGTTACCAAACTCCTTTGATTCTATGTCTCTTACCACAACTATTTTATAATCCCAAATTCCAGGTTCAATGAAGTGCCTCCTAGTTGTTTTTTCAGGTTTCAAAGTAGAATGGGGGTAAAAACCACAAACCATCCTGTTGCACTGAAACTATTAACTCTTAGTATAACCCATTAGAAGGAGAGATCACAATGCAGGAACAGTGTGTTGTTCAACATTTTATCCTCTATACCTGTCTTAGAATAAAAGTGAGTAACTATTTGTTTGACTTACCCCATGGGATAGGCTAAACCATTGCCCTCAACACGTTCAGCACTTAGTCCTTGACTGTGGAGACTAAACTCCTTAACCAGTCCTCCAAACATAAATCAACAGTGTTCCTGGCCTGACTTGACTCCTATTATATTATTCCACATAAACCACATTCCAATCATATTGAACTGACTTCTGTTCCCTAAACACAATCAGATATGTTTTCAGCTCTGTATTTTGCTCAAGTTCTTCTGTGAGCTTGGCATATATCATTCCTCTCACTTCCAATATGTCACTTTTATTTACTACTGTAAACCAACTCCAGTTTTTTGTTGTTGTTGTTGTTTTCTATAGAGTTTTCCTGAATATCTATTGCACTCACCTGTCATTAACCATTTCCTTCTGTGGGCACCTACGGACTGATGTGAGCGAACTTATTCTATCACACTGCGATTGAAAGTAGTTGTTTGGGGGCGCCTGGGTGGCGCAGTCGGTTAAGCGTCCGACTTCAGCCAGGTCACGATCTCACGGTCCGTGAGTTCGAGCCCCGCGTCAGGCTCTGGGCTGATGGCTCAGAGCCTGGAGCCTGTTTCCGATTCTGTGTCTCCCTCTCTCTCTGTCCCTCCCCCGTTCATGCTCTGTCTCTCTCTGTCCCACAAATAAATAAAAAAACGTTGAAAAAAAAAAAAAAAAAAAAAAGAAAGTAGTTGTTTGCATAATTGTCACATTTAGAGAAACACTGTCTCTTATTTGTCAGCAAATCTTTTTTCTTCCCTGCTTCTCCTAGGTCTCAGGGGAATCAAGTCCACTGTAATATGAGAATGACTGGCAGAACTCCAGAAAAGAAAAAAGAGAGAAAGAAATAACAGATTGAGGATTTGTTGGTGGAGGCTGCCTTATAACTAAACAGAATCTCTATTGAATTTTCTTCTTTCAACAGCCTGAAAGACTTGGAGGAAGGAAGGTACTCTTGGAGAAGATTTTTAATAAGGTTTGATCCCAGATCAGGCATGTAAAGAGAGTTCTTTTTTTCCTTCCTTTGTTACTTATATTACATAACAAAACAAAACAAAACAAAACAAAACAAAACAAAATGTCAGTGTCTAACAATAGAGAAGAGTCAAGGGCATGCATGGATTATGAAGACAATTTGAACAAAAGTGTACATTCTGATAGGTAACAATATTAATTTAATTTTATGTGGAAAAATATATGTACTGAGTATAAAAATAGTTACTTTTTGAATCTTCATTAGTAGACATTACATTTTGTCATTAATATACATATAGTCTCAAATAAATGAATGAAGACTCTAATAAAATAGAGATAACAAAGGTAAGTAGCTCCAGAAAGTCTATTATTTTCGTGAAAAGAGCATTATGCTAGTGTATGTATACAGGGAAATACATTTAAAGATAGAACAGTTATGTAATCTGACATCAGTACCCATGGCAATGTGTAAGGAAATTGGCCAATTTCTTGGATGAGGCCAAGACCTACAGTGATACCCCTAAAATACTCTAGTTAGGTCTGGCCCCGAAGTTAAACCAGTTAAATGTTTTATGAAATTCTGTTGTTATTGGCATTGTTCGTGATGTTTTCTAGGTGATTCAAGAAGTTTTACCTACAACAATGCATTGCAAATATTTCACAAATCTCTGCCAGCAGACCCTGCACTTTTCAATTCCCTCTGCCATTTCTTCCACAGGTTCTGTTCTTCCTTTCTCCAACACTGCATTTCCTAAACCCACCCCTAGAGACTTCCTAACCATCAGAAAGAAAACCAGTCAGCACTTCTTGAATACTTACTACATGCCAGGATCTGCTAAGTCATTCGCAGATATAAGCTCATCATGTTTTCCTTTGGAAATGGCTTTGATGGACCAACTTAAAACAATTCTCCTTGTCTGCTCTTCAAGTTTCAAGTTAAAATATTCTTTGTGATAACATTTCAACAATCAGTACAAAATTAACTCTAGGCTATTATATATCTCATATCAGCAATATAAACTCACAAGCTTAATGACCCTAGATATATAACATAAATAAGTGAAAGAATACCATATTAAGGTAATGAGTGTTAGTGACAGTGGTGAACTGGAGGGTGTGTGCTTCAGATATAGGCACTGAAATTCAAATTTATATTTTTGAACCACCGTATAGATTATAATGTAGACTAATAGGTTCCTAATTTTTTAATGAGAGTTGATAGTTATTATTATCATAAGGCAAAGTGAGATTTTTAATTAAATATTTTGTTTTAGAATAGTTTTAGATTTACTGAAAAGTTTTGAGGATAATACAGAGTTCCTATGTAGCATCAGCCCAATATCTAACTCTTGTTAACATCTTATATGCATATGGCACATTTGTAAAAACTAATAATTAGATATTTTACTTATTATTACTAAATTACATACTTTATTCATATTTTCTTATCTTTCACTAGTGTCATGTTTCTGTTTTAAGATCCTGTAAGGTTATACATTTAGTTATTGTATCTGTTTAGAACCCTCTAGACTAAGATCTTTTCTCATATTTTCCTTGTTTTTTGATGACTCTACATTTTTGAAGAGTACAGATTAGGTATTTTGTAAAATGTCATTCATTTTGAGTTTTTTTTTCTTTTTTCTTTTTTTTTTTTTTTGTGGTTAGACTGGGGTTATGGGTTTTCGTGTGGAAGAACACAGATAAAGAGTACCATTCTCATCACATCACATCAAGGGAGCATACTATCAGTATGATTGATCATTGTTGACATTAACCTACATCTCCTACCTGAGAAAGTATTTGTTAGACTTCTACACTGTAAAGAAACTTTTTCTCCCCTTTCCATATTGTACACTTTGGAAGAAAAGTCACTCTTAGGGAGTTCACTCCTTAGGGAGACCATCTTAAGGGGAGATGAAGTTCGACTCCACCTCCTTGAGGGAGAAGTACCCACGAAAATCATTTGGAATTCTTCTGTATAGGATATGCGTCTATCCTCCCTCACTTACTCATTTATTCAATTGTTATTAACATTAATATAGACTCATGGATACTTATTTTATACTTTGGGTTATAACCCAATATGGTTTTATTTATTATCTTGCTCAAATTGTTCCAGCTTTTGTCCCTGGAGTCTCTTCTAGCTGTGTTCTATGTCTCTTTGACATATATCCATCATTTTTGGTTTGATTTGGCTTGATTTGATTTTGGTTTGATTTCATTACTTTTTGTACTAAAAATGCCCCAGGCTCATCTTGTATATTCCATGCCCCAGACCTAGAATCAGCCATTTCTCCAAAGAGCTCAGGTTGCTTTTGTTGGAGAATGGTACTAGAAACCAAGATCTGGCCACTGGATGTGTTCACTTCATATACACGTACTATAATTTTGATATTCCACTATATGAATCTGTAGTATGCTAATTATGTGTAAATATTGATGTCTCTAACTCCAATCCAGTACCACATGATTCATTCTAGTATTCCTCCTTGCCTATTTGTAACTCGCCACTCTTACAAGGAGAATCTTGGCTCCTACCACAGACCATACATTAACTTTTTTGTTCAATCCAAGTATCCATATATAGTGGTTTCAAAATTTTTAACATGTATCACCATGGGAAATAATGTTACCAATTCGAGTAAAGTGCAGCTGTATAGTTTCTTTTGCCTTTAGTTTTACAATTTTCACTAATTTTCAAAGTTACTTAGGTCAGTACATTTTACCCTTCTTGCTTCAGTGAGCTTATGTCATGAATTTTTAATAAGGATGGATTCTTTACTCAAAGTCTGTGTTCCATCTTGAATCCCTAGATCTCCTCATTTATTTTTAAAATTTATGAATGTTAAGGTTCACTCTTGTTGGTGTAAGAATTGTGGGCTTTGACAAAAGGAGGGTCATGCCTCCACCACTGCAGTATCACAGACTAATTTCATTGCCCTAAAAGTTACCTGTGCTTTATCTATTCAACACTTCCCATTCTCAAGCCTTGGCAGGCACCAGTCTGTGCGTTTATCCTATCTGATGTATTTCAACAGTATTTAGACCATTAACATTTTAAGTAATTATTAATACATTTGGATTAAAATCTACTATCTTTGTAAATTTTTTCTATTGATTACATTTTTTTCTTTGCCCACCCCCTTCTTTTTCTAGCTTCTGTAGTTTTAACTGAGCATCTTCATTTCCATTTAATTTCCAGCCTTGGCGCCTCATTTTTTACTTATTTGCATAACTTGTTTGTAATTGCCCTGTGGCTTACAGTGTATCTTTTCAAATAATCTAAAACCTCCTTCAGGTAACACTATACTGCTTCACATGTAGTACAGGTACCTTGTAACAGACAATTCACAATTCTTCCTTCCTGTCCCTTGTGACATTATTGTCATTCATTTTACTAATCCACATGATATAATCACCCATTTTTTTTTATTATGCTTTAATCAAACAGTTGCCTTTTACACAACCCAGAAAAATAAAAATAATTGCCTTATTTTCATTTATTCTCTGATGTCTTTCTTTTTAGGTATATCTAAGTTTCTGACCTGTATTATTTTAATTATTGAAGATCTTTTTAACATTTCTTTTGGGGCAAGTCTGCTGGCAATGAATTCCCTCAGTTTTTGTTTGTGTGAGAAAGTACTTCTTTATTTTTGAAGGATAATTTCATTGGATGTAGAATTTTAGGTTAGTAGTTTTTCTTTTCAACACACTAAATATTTTATTTCATTCTCTTTTTACTTACATAGTTTCTATCAAGAGTAATTCTTATTGTCGTTCCTCTACAGGTGAGGTGTGTACCCCACCCCCAGCCCAACTGCTTTCAAGATGGTTTTTTGTCTTTATTTTCTTCAGTTTGGATATTATTTGCCTAGATGTTTGTTTGTTTGTTTGTTTGTTCTTTTGAGGCTAGAGAGTGGAGAGGGATTTATCCTGTTTGGTCTTCTCTGAGTTTCCTGGATCTTCTGCTGTGTTCTTTCTTTCTTCTCTTTTCATATCCCGATTATGTGTATTATGCCTTATGAGATTATCTCATGATTTTTGGATGCTCAGATTTGTTTGTTGTTATTGCTTTTGTTATTTCTTTCGGAGTTTCAATTTGCTAGATTTCTATTGACCTGTCTTCAAGGTCAATGTTTTTTTTTTCCTCAGATTCTTTGAATATATTGATAAGCCTGCTGAATATATTCAATCCTATTACTGTATTATTATTATTATTATTATTATTTCTAGCATTTTCTTTTGATTCTTATTTATTCCATATCTTTGCTGAGAGTAACCATCTGGTCTTGCATATTTTTTTTCCTATTAGATCATTTAATATATTGACCATAATTATTTTAAATTCACTCTTTCATAATTCCAATATTTGTTTCATATCTAAGTCTGATTGTGATCATTGGTTTGCTCATTAGACTGTGTCTTTTATTACCACCTGGCTTGCTTTGTGCATGTTTAAAGTTAAGAAGTTGTATTGTCACACAATAGGTTCTGAGGCCTTGGGGTGCCTGAGTAGCTCAGTTAGTTAAGTTTGACTCGTGATTTCAGCTCAGGTCATGATCTCACAGTTTGTGAGATAGAACCCCATGTGGCACTCTGCACTGACAGCATGGAACCTGCTTGGGATTCTCTCTCTCTGCCTCTCTCCCCATCACTAAAATAAATAAGTAAACATTAAAAAATAGGTTTTGAGGCCTTTAGTGTTAATCTGACCAGCAATTTGGCTATGTTGAATGTTTTTGTATCTATAACTACTGTAGGCTCCATATCCCTCTTGGGTTTTTTTTCCTCTTTTGGTTTTGGGCACACTTTTGTACTACTACTCACAGGTGATCTATACCTTGTAGCTCTTTCATTGGCATCTATTATTATTATTATTATTGAGTCTTCTTGGTGTTATGGTACAGTGTAGATGAGAGGGAAATTCTATAATCTTCTGATTAAGTCCCAGTGTTTCAGTGGGCCAGTGTCTCAGTGGTATGACCTTCACAAGTGTTTTGGTCTCTCTTTCAACGTCATGGTTATTACTGTTGCTTTGTTGTTGTTTTCTGTTTTCCCATGCCCTTTTCTGGTTGCAGCATTGATTATCCATTTTCTTGAAGCCATTTCCCCTGCATAGAGGCATCCCCTTTCTTTGGCCAGCCACACAGTAGTTGTACTTTATAAATTCCTGCCCCCAAAGACTAAGTCTTCATTAGAAAGAAGAGTCTGGGAGGGTTTCATGGTGGCACTTTTTTCTTCTTTTGCCAGGATGGGGAGGAATTCCTCAGATTTTCTCAGGGGAAGAGTGGTGGGCTGACTGGAGTGCAGCATGTGAAAAAGTGGGAATTCTTGAAGCAACAGACAGACAAATAAAGAAACTGATCCCATTCACAATTACACCAAGAAGCATAAAATACCTGGGAATAAATCTAACCAAAGATGTACAAGATCTGTATGCTGAAAACTATAGAAAGCTTATGAAGGTAATTGAAGAAGATATAAAGAAATGGAAAGACATTCCCTGCTCATGGATTGGAAGAATAAATATTGTCAAAATGTCAATACTACCCAAAGCTATCTACACATTCAATGCAATCCCAATCAAAATTGCACCAGCATTCTTCTCGAAACTAGAACAAGCAATCCTAAAATTCATATGGAACCACAAAAGGCCCCGAATAGCCAAAGTAATTTTGAAGAAGAAGACCAAAGCACGAGGCATCACAATCCCAGACTTTAGCCTCTGCTACAAAGCTCTAATCATCAAGACAGCATGGTACTGGCACAAAAAAAGACACATAGACCAATGGAATAGAATAGAAACCCCAGAACTAGACCCACAAAAGTATAGCCAACTAATCTTTGACAAAGCAAGAAAGAATATCCAATGGAAAAAAGACAGTCTCTTCAACAAATGGTGCTGGGAGAACTGGACAGCAACATGTAGAAGAATGAAACTAGACCACTTTCTTACACCATTCACAAAAATAAACTCAAAATGGATAAAGGACCTGAATGTGAGACAGGAAACCATCAAAACCTTAGAGGAGAAAGCAGGAAAAGACTTCTCTGACCTCAGCCACAGCAATTTCTTACTTGACACATCCCCAAAGGCAAGGGAATTCAAAGCAAAAATGAACTATTGGGACCTCATGAAGATAAAAAGCTTCTGCACAGCAAAGGAAACAACCAACAAAACTAAAAGGCAACCAACGGAATGGGAAGATATTTGCAAATGACATATCGGACAAAGGGCTAGTATCCAAAATCTATAAAGAGCTCACCAAACTCCACACCCGAAAAACAAATAACCCAGTGAAGAAATGGGCAGAAAACATGAATAGACACTTCTCTAAAGAAGACATCCGGATGGCCAACAGGCATATGAAAAGACGCTCAACGTCGCTCCTCATCAGGGAAATACAAATCAAAACCACACTCAGATATCACCTCACACCAGTCAGAGTGGCCAAAATGAACAAATCAGGAGACTATAGATGCTGGAGAGGATGTGGAGAAACGGGAACCCTCTTGCACTGTTGGTGGGAATGCAAACTGGTGCAGCCACTCTGGAAAACAGTGTGGAGGTTCCTCAAAAAATTAAAAATAGACCTACCCTATGACCCAGCAATAGCACTGCTAGGAATTTACCCAAGGGATACAGGAGTACTGATGCATAGGGGCACTTGTACCCCAATGTTTATAGCAGCACTCTCAACAATAGCCAAATGATGGAAAGAGCCTAAATGTCCATCAACTGATGAATGGATAAAGAAATTGTGGTTTATATACACAATGGAGTAGTACGTGGCAATGAAAAAGAATGAAATATGGCCCTTTGTAGCAACGTGGATGGAACTGGAGAGTGTGATGCTACGTGAAATAAGCCATACAGAGAAAGACAGATACCATATGTTTTCACTCTTATGTGGATCCTGAGAAACTTAACAGAAACCCATGGGGGAAGGGAAGGAAAAAAAAAAAAGAGGTTAGAGTGGGAGAGAGCCAAGGCATAAGAGACTCTTAAAAACTGAGAACTGAGGGTTGATGGGGGGTGGGAGGGAGGGGAGGGGAGGCGATGGGCATTGAAGAGGGCATCTTTGGGGATGAGCACTGGGTGTTGTATGGAAACCAATCTGACAATAAATTTCATATATTAAAAAAAAAAGACAGACATCTGGAGCACATAAAAAATCACGTGCACCACGATGTATTTTGGGGGTAATTTTCCTTGATTATAAACAACATTTTGATATACTTGTCTCTAGAACATCGATGAGATAGAGTTCGAGTGAATAAATAGTTTCTGCATTCAAAAAAAAAAAAAAAAAGTGGGAATTCTCTTATGACTGAGGGTCCCCAAGCATTACATTGCCATGCTGGTCAGCACCACATTCAGCACTTGACCACTTAATTGTTTCTACCAGTTTATGGTGTCTAGCTGCTTTTGCTCCAAATAAGTAGAGGTCAGCTATGTCTCTTTGCATGCACTTCTCTCTCCACATTTTGGGAGATGCAGTCTTCCCTATAACATGAGTTCACTGCTGAGTATGAGAAAAGTGATTGCTTTTCAGTTTGTCCAGGGTTGGTTTTCTTTTTTTTTTTTATGTTTACTTATTTATTTTGAAAGAGAGAGAGAGAGATTGTAAGAGGTCAGCATAGAGCCCAATGGGGGGCTTGGGTCCCAATCTCAGGAACTGTGAGATCATAACATCAAGAGTCAGATGCTTAAACAACTGAGCCACTCAGGAGCCCCCTGTCAAGGTTTTCCTGTTTTGTGAATAGGAGTGCTGACTACCTCTTTACATGTTGACTCTACAACTAGTAGCCCTAGGTTACACATTTTTGGTTGCAATATTTTTACCATCTGAACCCTAAGCAATTTTATTATATATATCCTTTTTCAAATAGCAAAGTAAAGGGAGCACTAGAAAATCCTAACAATCTTATGACTATAAAGTACCAAATGCAGAGGGGCTAATTTCACTGTCTAACTGCCAAGGTTGAAGACTCAGAACTTAAAAATGTATACATACCTTACTGATGCAGTTGAGTCTCAAAAAGCTCAGTTGGACGGCAATTGGGATATACATAGAAACAAACCAACAAACAACTCCTTTATTCTATCCACAATTAATCTTTAAAATACCACTTATTACTAAATGGAAAATTAATCATTTTATTTAGTCCCATTTGGTAAACTAAGTCTGCTGAGTAGTTTAAATAGTGCCACTAGGTAAAAATAGCTCCACATCGTTAAGAATTATCAGAATTTCTCTGAGCCCCTGACACTATTCCCAAAATGCCATCCAACTTCTTAAGGGAAGAGATATGACTTATGAAATCCCATGGCTTCTGTTTTGATTGATAGGGACAAGTTCCTCAGTTTTTATTCTGATATTCTTTTATTGTGTTCTGTCTCTTCTGGCTAATGGGAAGGAGCCTTGTTGACCTCCATGCTGAAGTCTGGGGTTGATATAACATTGTCTTCCTCATGTGGTTTCATAAGATACTCCATCTTAAGGCCTCATCCTAGTTCCTGCTGGCTGTAGATCCTTGAACATTTTCGATATTCTCAATCCAAACTGTGGGCCCACTAGTCTCTGGGGAAGGGTGCCTCTTCCCACCATGGCAGGATCCATGGAATCTTTTGGCTCTCATCTCAGTTTTTACACCATTGGGAACTGAGAAAAGCTCAAATGGCCACATTTATTTATTCATTCATTTATTTTATGTTTATTCATTTTTGAGAAATAGAGAGAGAGCATGAGTGTGGGAGGGGCAGAGAGAGAGAGGGAGACACAGAATCTAAAGCAGGCTCCAGGCTCTGAGCTGTCAGCACAGAGCCCGACCCAGGGCTCAAACCCATGAACTGCGATATCATGACCTGAGCTGAAGTTGGCTGCATAACTGACAGAGCTGCTCAATCACCCCACAAATGGCCACATTTGGATGGCTGCATCCAAATTTGGTGTCGGAATTGCCAGAAAAATGATGTTTCTGGACTCCTAATCTCATGGGCAGTGGCCCAAATCCCTCAGCAAATGGTAGTGTCTTTATTTGCCCATAACATCTCCATCTTCCCTGAGCCTAAGCCAGTATAAAGAAAAACAGAAATGTATCTAATCCTCTAGGTCTCTTTCTTTTTCCTCTCCATCCTTCTTTTATTAATCCGTTTGGGCAAAAAGGATGATTCTTTCCTATATAATTCATCTTTCTTGATTTCAAATTTCTGGCTAAGACTAAAATCTGAACCCTTCATATGTGGCTTTTGGTATTGAAAATATGCAGAGATAAAAAAGAATTTAGAAAATCCTTTCTCAATCCTTTGCCATTGCCTGTAAAACTTGGAGGATTATTTTCTTGAGTTATAATTTTAAATACAAGTCCAAATTGAGTATATTTGTTGTTTGTTGTCATTGTATTTCTTATTTAAAAATTTGAAACTCTCCCCAATTAGATGGCTATCTAGGTCTGAGGAGAACAAAGATTGTTATTTAAAAGTTGAAAAACATATTTGTAACTTTCAAATAATCACCCCCATTAAATTAGCAATGCTCTGAGTTAGGTTTGGCCCTCATAGATGAAAAAATGGAGATTCATTAAGAGTAAGTGAATTGCCTGTGTTCACCTAAGGGACAGGGGTGATGGCAATACTGGTAGCTAGGGCTTAACATAGAGCCTGTGTTATTTTCTCCATGCTGCTTCAGATTTTATCACCTGTGAAGTTCTCCTCATCCCTAAATTCAGAAGAGGAGGTTCCCATATGCTTTCATAGAAGGCATTCAACATTCATGCTATAAGATTTACTGATCTATACTATATGGTAAACACAGCACTAGCCACTAGGAATCAACTGTAAGATAGGCAGATGTAATTTGTAAACCTAGAAAGTCTTCCAGGAGATATAAGAATGACAACACAAAATTAAATAACTTTATAAGTGGAGAAAGTACACTGTATTTTTTATATTTTGCTTTCCATTTCTTTTTTCAAACTTTTGTTTCCTTATTTTGTTTTGTTTCAGGTATTTTGGTCTTTGTCTTACTTATGTACACGTCTTTCCCCCCCCCCCCCCTTTGGTCTGTTCTCCCCTTGAGGCCTCTAGGGCTTAGAATAAAAATTTTTTACTCAATAGACAGCCAATGGAGTTAAAATAATATTGAATTGAGAGCCAAAACAAAAGAAAATAAAAAACACTTAGTTTGGAATCTCAGCTCAGTTGATTTGTTAGCTGAATGGCCTTAGGCAAGTTACTTGACCACTCTTGACCAATCTTTGTTTATCTATAAATTGAAGGTGATAATAATGACTTTGCATAATTGTTATGCTAATAAAATGAGTTAATACATGTGAATAACACTTTACGTGTGCAGAGGGCTATAGATATATACCACAGTAAAGAATTACGTTGCAAATATTTAACATTCTAGGAAGTTCAATTATACATGGTAAGTATTGAAAAACAGACTGTATCTAAAAAAAAAAAAAAAACACCTTTCTTATAAAATACTATTTAAGCATTTTCTTACAAAATATTAGATTTCCCTGTAAAGGCTAGTCAACCTAGTTTGTATACAAATAAAGATTTTGGCAATCTAATTATGACTTCATATCCACAAAAGAGTTGCTTAAAGCAACAGAAATGCAGTAGTTTTGGGTTGTTTTCTAGAGATGTTATCTTTCAATGTATTAAATATCATCATAGAAAATATGACAGAAACATGCCTAGCATGTCAGCTCATAGATTATCAGGGAAGGCCTCCTTGAAGAAATGACTCCTCTAATCAGTTCCTGCCACAGATTTTCATACGACAAGATTTAAAAGGCAATTGCCTATAGTTGTTTTTTGTTTGTTTTGTAGCAATAGCAAGACCTAGCATTCTATGCTCTGATAGAATTAATGTTACTTAGTATTCCTGCTCTTTGTATAGCATATGCTTCTCTCTCTAAACCCTGGGACTTTGGAAAGCATTATTCTTGTGCAAATGAGTTTGATACTCTTACTCATAAACACCTAGAAAAACTAGAGGCAAGGAAGTTCAAGGGCACAGACTGGAAAGGGGGAGCTGAGGAGGACAGACAGTTAACTTGCAGACTGATAACATGCAGTGACTGAAGTTATTGAAAGTCAGTTCAGAATTCAACACTCAACTCACTTTTTGGATACCATAAATTTGATCTAAGAAAAATTTATAGGATGGCTAGTTTCCCAGATATTGGAATTAAATGAGTTGTTGAGGCTTATAGAAAGAAAACAATGTTTTAAAGACCAAATAACATATAAAACATTTCTTAAAGACAGTGGTGACGGCAAATGGAAACTATAAATATGATCAGACCTGCAGCAGGACATCATAGGGAAACAGCTTATGTGGTTTTAGAAGATTGTGAGACCAGATAATATGTCAAAAATGCACTGTCACAAGCTTATTTTATTGAACTGGGTCGAGAATGTATTCATTGTTATCCTGACAGGGGATGCAGGAAGCCAAAACCAGAAAGTCTTATCCTCAAAGTACCTAAAATGATCAGATGAATAACCAGAAGAAGCTTAGTTAGAAATTACCTGTGGAGTTTGTTGGCCACTTCAGATTTCTTAATAAATTCAAGAAGAGTCATATGAATGAGTTAGCATAGCAAAGTCATGAACATACCTCACTCTCCCTAGCTGGGCTGGTAACTCTCATACAGTGGATATTAGAGTAGGGGTGGCAATAAACTGTTGATTTATAAATTTAGCGAGTTGCATGGATCACACCACAAAAAATAAATGGAAAAATTAAAAGATCAACAGTGATATTTCCATTTTAATAGCAAGGACTATACTCATCAAACTCAAAAATGTTTCTTGATGTTACATAAATATTTGTGAGTTTTTCTCACATAAACATGAAATGTACCCTAAATTATTTATGAGATGCAGTCATGAACCCAGGCACAAAATTTTATGCTGGCACAATTGTTGCAAATTGCAGGAAGGCTGGCCAGGGATAGTGCCAAATCTATAACTCCAGCAGGTACCCACCCAAGGATTACACTTAGTTTCCAGGACCTTGCTCAAGCAATTAAGCTAACCTGCCACATAATCCCTAATAAAATATGAGCCAATACCACATGGCTATCTGACCAGAAATAATCTAAAGAATTGTTGAATCTCTGTATTTCTGGAAGAATGGGCTGAATCTACTGGTTTGAAACTTGAGAAAAATGAAAAGACCTGCATTTAGGTCTGAACACCAATTATATAAGCATGAGGTGAGGAGTTCAGAGCTAAGCACAAAAAAATAGAAAGAAAATCTAGGGTATTTAGATGGTATAAGTTCCTAATCAATCAACCATGTGATATGGTTGCCTAGATTTGAACAAGGAAACAAACCAGTTGCATAATTGTCAGAAGCATCAATCTATAAAATACCTTATGTCATTTTTCAGAAGAGGAAAGAGAGGTATGAAATTTAAGTAACTTGTCCCAAATCACAAATCTATTATTATAGCTGAAAATGGAGCCAGATCTTACTCCAAATGCTGTGTGTTCTTTTCATTTCCTAAAATCACACTAATGAGGGAATTCAAAACCCTAATACATGGGGAATAAATGATTAGAACTATAGATGTTTCCCCTAGGGATTAGAATACATGGAGAATGGCGAAGACAGAAAAGTCATGATTCCATCCGATGATCCATTAATGACACACAAGATAGTAATATAGGAGCAAGTGGATAGAATTTAACGATAGCAAGCTATCTTCTGAGCTAGAAAAATCAAAAGAAATGAATGGGTTACATAGAGGGTAATGAATTATCAATCAAGAAATGTGCTCAGGTAGAGAAAAAATATTTGCCAAAAGAATTATCACAAACGGATTTTAAATATTGTGCAATAAACATATTAGTTTTTAGAAATCTGATTATACAGGAAAATCTCTAGACTAGCCTGTCAAGACTTTAGTCCTGGGAGCCTGGGTGGTTTAGTTGGTTAAGCATCTGACTCTTGATTTCAGCTCAGGTCACGATTTCACGGTTGGTGAAATCGAGCCCCATGTCAGGCTCTGTGTTAACAGCGTGGAGTCTGCTTGGGATTCTCTCTTTCCCTGTCTCTCTGGCCTTCCCCTGCTTGCTCTCTTTCTCTCTCTCTCTCTCTGTCAAGATAAATAAATAAACATTAAAAAAAAGATACTTAAAAAATATTTTAGTCCTGACTCTTTTCTCTGATCCAAGAAATAGAGGAAAGAGGGAAAGAAGGAAAGAATCTCTGTAGGCTCCAGCAAAGCAGCATCAATTTAAGTATTACATAATGCCATTGTCCATGATGCTTGGTGTCTCAAGAGATGCTCAGTGATTTGATTTAGGCAACTGCATCATGTTACTCACCTCAATACCTGTTTGATGTCCTGCTTCCCCTGAGGACCAGATAATAGCTTTCATTGGTCTAATAATACTCTGCCCTGAGGTCTCTTGCCTCTGCTTCCCTCCATTACTGATTGGCTGCATGACCTGACCAAGTTACAACTGTCTCATGGGGGTGCTGAACAGTGCTATCAGTCTTTCAATCTAATTTACTGTAGGAATAAAAAGTAACTCAGAAATGATCTATAGAGCAGTGACAATGCACAGGAGAAACAGTGAACTCTAGAGCATGGTGTTTGTAGCAGAAGCAATATCCAGGTCAGTAATTTAACTTCCAACTCAGAAAATAAACATGCAAATATTCATTTTAACACATATATTGAGGTAATTTAGATACGCATTGCAGAAGGCTAAGTGGTCATGAGGATTTGTATGAAGTCTTTTCATGCTCTTTGATTTGACCATTTTCATGGTCTTTGATTATGGGAGTATCTCATGTAGACACAGTAACATTAATGGGGTCCTGGAGTTCTGATGAGGGATATTGTCCAGGATAGGAATTAGGTAAAGCCATAATAGTTCTATACCAAGCACTGTCATAGGCTATTTGCATTATTTCCAATAATCCTCATGTTGACCATAGAATATATGTACAATTATCCCCATTGCACATATGGGGACAAATTCATCAGTGATAGATAATGATCTGTCCCAGTTCCACTCTTATCAATCATGCTGCTATCAATCATGCTCATGATTTAACTTCATTTGAGATGCAATTTTTGCTACATAAAATGTGTGTAATAGTAATGCACACATTTTATTGCATATGTATTTTAATATGCAAAATGTGTAAAAGAGTAAGCATAATATTATGATAATGAAAGCAAAAAAATTGTAGCACAGCAAAACACTGTGATAAGATAACCTGCAGATTTGCACAAAATGTGATCTGCAATTTCCCATCCTCTTTCCTTCACCCAACCAAAATTTTCAGATGGAGGCAGGCTAAAGTTCTTGTACTGATGGAAATGGGGTTGGGGTGGAAAAATTAGAAGGGTAGGGAGAGTAAAAAAGGGGAGGAAGGAAAAGTCAGGCTGAGAAATAATTTCAAGCACCCCTCCTAAGGAAGCAAAGAAGCAAACTGTGGGTCCCTGGGTCACCAGAAATCTTTTGGCATCATTTCCCCTGATAGACCTAGGAAAACAAGTGTAAACTAACCAGGAATTTCCCAGAAGTCCAGGACAGCTAGAGGACTCAGAATCTTTCTTTTTCTTTTTTTTAAAGTTTATTTCTTTTTGAGAGAAAATGTGAGCAGCAGAGGGTCAGAGAGAGAGAGAGGGACAGACGATATGAAGTGGGCTCTGAACTGACAACAGAAAGCCCGATGCAGGGCTCAGACTCAGGAACTGTGAGATCATGACCTGAGCCGAAGTCGGACACTTAAACGACTGAGCCACCCAGGCGCCCCAAGAATCACTTCCATTAATATTTAAGCTACAGCTAAAAAAACAAAAACAAACAACAACAACAACAAAATACAATACCAGAGTGCATTATACAGCAGCTTGAACTGGTACATGTTTCAATCACTGACACTCTCCAGAAATTCCCAGTTTCCAGCTGTGCAGGTTCACTACAGTTATTATTTCATTAACTTCCTTCTTATCCAACCCTTCATTTTACTCAAATTAAGTTTATTTTCGCCAAGTCTGTCAAATCATCACTATTTTCCTTTAATAATGACCACTACCATATACTGAGATCTTCTGTGCCCATCACTGTTTTAATCCCTATTCATGTATCATCTCATTTAATAATACTAATTCTGTGACATTAGTACCATTACTATGTGCTGCTTCTAGATGAGTAATTGAAGCTTAGAGGCTAAGCTAAAGCTAATCTTTAAGGTTAATCAGTGTTGCAGTTATCTACTGATGTGTAACAAACCACCCCAAAACTTAATAGCTTAAAAACATCAGCCGTTGTGTTTGCTCATGATACCTGTCAGAGATTTGGCTGGACGCAGTGGGCAACACCGCCATGTCTGAAGTCTCAGTTTGGATGCTTAAGGGTTGGGGCTGGATGGGATGTCCTTGATGAGCCATATGTCTGTTTGCATTCTGGCTATTATCTGTGTTCTCTGGTATTTCTCCATAAGACTAGTGTGAGCTCTGCCTGGTGATCTCATGGTTGTAAGAGACAACGTTCCAAAAGACAAGGCAACTGTGAAAGCATTTATTAAGCCTCTGCTTGCATTATGTTTGCTAATGTCTCATGTGACTTTTTCACATGAAAAAGTAATGTAGATGTTGGCGAGGGCTAAACAGTCTAGAAGACAAGAAAATTGATACATGTATTCTAGGGAGCTACGACACCCATCAGGAGGCACAATTATGCCACACTGGTAAGGATGTATGTGTACAGGGAAGAGGCTTTGTCAGGTAAGATTAGAAGGAGGCAAATCATAGGACTGTAGAATTTCAAAGAAATTCAGCCCTTCATCTTACATGTAAATAAATTGGGGTCACAGTAGGAAAGGATCCTGGCTAAAAACACAAACCTAGTTATTGGCAAAGGTTAGACTCAGAATGAGTAACATTCTGAAATCCGAAGGAGAAGTTCTAATGGAGAATCTGAAGCATGTGGAAATACAAGACAAAGTGATGAGAAGCATGGGCCGAGTGAGGCTCTGGAGGAATAAGAGCCACACAGCTTTGAGCCTAAAAGTTGAGTCCTGAGAAGTTTCTTTTAAGTAGCCCACTTGACAATCCATTAGACCCGCAATGTGCTGTTGCCTGTCGCGCTGTATCTGTCCACTACAACATGGGCCCAGCATCCTTCCTCTTACTTGGAATACTTGCATTTTGCTGTTTATCTACAGATCTCCATTCCCATCTCTGCCTTGGAGTATAAGCTCCTAGAGAACAAAAGGCCGCTCATCTTAGGTACAGAATAAAGTAAAATTAAGGATGCAATAAATGTTTTAGGATTATAAAAATGAAGAAACACGTGCGGTCCCTAAATTCACAAGGGAAACCAGTATGTCTAGAGCATCTGCTATGTAGCCAATTTTGTACCGTTTTACATAAAGCTTTTATTTAATCAACTTAAAAGAAAACTATAAGGTAGATGTGCGTATGGTCTTTTTTTTTCCTTTTTTCCACAAAGGAGACTAAATGTGCAATGGTTAAATGACTTTCCCAGTATCGCAGAGCTAGTAAGTGGCACAGACAGGATTTAAAATTTGACCACTATCCTGTGCTACCCTTTCTTTTATGCAATGAAATGAGAATCACATGGGAAGCCAGGGTAGAGTGTTTAAAACCTTCTGGGGTTTGAATGCAGGGTTGTACATTTATCTCTAGTGTGGTCTTGCTAAAATGATATAAGCTCTCTGAGTCTGAGTACTTTCATTTGCAAAATGAGAGGCTAGACAAAATTATTTCTTACATGCACTCCATCTCCAAAGTGTTTCTAACATTCATGGACAATTTAAAATGCAATGCTATTCAATGCAACGCCATCTGGTGTTCATTGATAAGATTACTTGATGGTTCTTGGAAAAGAAAAAAAAATCAGTTCCAAGAACTCCAAACTTACTACAAAATTAATAAATACACACTATTTACCCCAAACATACCCTACTGTGAATTTCATTCATTTCTTGTATAATATGCATAAAGTAGGTGTTAAAATATCAAAAGCATTATAGTTACCAGATGGTTTGCAATGTTGTATCAAGGGAGAGACACTACCTTCACGTACAAATGGGTTCGATTATACCTGTGGGTTTCATATTCAGAATAAAAGCAGAAATAGGTCCCATAACATTTTTCTGTAATTAGTATTAAGTACATTTTAATCCCATGTAGCTACATGTATTTGAACAGTAACCAGCACTATTGTATTCGAACTGTGTAATTACATACTGGATCTCTCAGTGGCAGAAACTGTGTAATTATGAACTTCTCCACAATATCAGGAAAAAAAACAGCTATATGGTGCAGAGCAAAATCACAATGGGGTTATGCTGCCTGTGATTCCACACTCCTTAGTTCAATGCCTACTTAACTTTCTATACGGTGTAATTAGGCATGGGGTTGGGTTGGAGACAAACCATAGCCAATATATTAACAGCAACTCTGATTCACAAATAGCTAAAGAATATTCCACCAAGTTCATGCCACCAGTTTCCCTTGCATGTACTATGAGTAATTCACCACTCCACATGGAGTAACACTATTATATTTTGTGTCTTTTAAAACAAGATTCCAAAAATAGTTTCCCAGGCCACTCAAAATGCATCCCTGGTGTTGCTATTATACAGGTTTTGTAGATTCATGAAACATAATGACACAGGAGAGTAAAGTGGCTAGGAATGCTCAGTAAGTAAGAAGGAATGCAAACTGAATAGGAGCTAATTTTGGATTTCTTGTTTGCTCTCGCCAGATGAGAAGCTCCACAATGACTTTCCAAAGGTCATGGCTGAAGGACATGGCTTATTTTTTGTAATTCTCTGGCACTTAAATATAAACACATTCATTTAAATTTGTTTAACAATTAATTCAATATCTATGGAATTTGGGAGAATAGTCTTTACAGCAACTCACAAGAAAACCTTAGTGGAGTAGAGCCTTCACGAGGGCCAACAGGCAGCACTCGTGAGTCCAACATCCAAGTCAGCAAGTCACAGTCCGCAGTGATTTGGTTAGGAGAGTGAATGTTCTGGAGAAGGTGGAAAACAAGAGATCAAGTAAAAAGGAACTGAACGGCCGTCATGTGTTGCCTGGGCTGAGCAGGAATTTATATTACAAACACAATTTTCAGATAATTAAAAGGGCTACATAAAGGCAAAATGTGCTGCAATAGAGCAGACGAGGAATGCAAAAGCTGTGGAGAAGTGGTGACTCTTCTGAGAAGGAAACAGTTGAGCTTAAAGCTAAACCATGAGATGAAGGGAGCTTCCCTGATTCGGGGCAGGGCGCACACAAACGCAAAGTCCCTGAAAACAAGTAAAGAAATAAACCCAGAGAATCTGAAGCAAACAGAGCGAGACCATTAGCAGTGACCCCCTTAGTACTGGATGTGCAAACCAGATAAACATCCTGGATTCAAAGAGAGGCTAGTGTCGTTTGAGAGTTAAACTGGGAAAGGGTGAAGGAATCCGAACATTCGACTGTAGAGTCAAACCGTATGTGAAAAGAAGTCTTGTCACAGTGGAATCCAATTTATGCTCCTTGATTTCAAAGAAGCTATTAGTTATTCTCATTTAACATATTTTATTCTACACAGCAGTTCACTTTATTTGTATGTTCAAGTTTTTGGAGGTATTTCCTTTGCCATTTATCTCATTTCTGTACAATTAAATGAGCATTAATGAGATGGTAGAAAACATTTCAGTTATGAAAGGCTATTTGTGGATTAATACACATGATTATTTTATTAATGATCTCATATTTAATCAAAATGCTTGGGTTTTGGATATTAAGATATCCAAGAGAGTTGTTTTTACTTTCTTTTTAAGTCAGACAGGAAGAAGATTCTACCATTCTTTCCTCTAGAAGCTATACTTTGTTAGGAAGACCATAGTGTGCAATGCAATGAGAACTGGTTTGTGACTAGCCCTGACTCTGCTACGTACAAAGCATAAGAATTTGGGGAAGTCATAAGAACCTCTCTAAGGCTGCTGCATCATGATGTAAATTGAGACTGCATTATATGCCATATCTTTATAATTTTCTCCAGTCTTCTAACATTCTATTATTATTATAGGGTAAAACCTTGGAATGTGATCAACTTGTTCTGTGAGTGTTCTGTAAGATGAGCAAACATTTCTAATAAATTTTTACTTGGTAAGTGAGTGATGTCTTGCAACACGAGTAGTACATGATGCCGAACATCACAATATCACAACTGAGCCAGTGGTTCTCTCTCTCTCTCTCTCTCTCTCTCTCTCTCTCTCGCTGCGGGATTGTGAATGTTTGTCTTCCATGCTTTGATGCTCATTCTCAGGACACTGTGTTTGGCAGGTGCCCACATCTGGCACTAGTGTATTTTTTGTTACTTCAAAGCACCTTTGCTTTTCCATACAATACGCTTAGGAATGCTTTGCTTCATTCTAGGTCAGGCTGCCTGCAGATATAGACAATTTGCTGCCTTATTGCCAATTACATTAAATACAGTATATAACAAGAGTTTATTAATACTGTACTGTAGTCAACATCCGTTAGTGTGAGTGAAAGTTGTCCTACATAATAACCCTCCTCTCTCTTGTCTCCCTCACACCAACCATGAAGGTTTTCAAACGTAAGTGTAGGTTAATTTGCTTATTTTTCTTTATATTTTGTATTTTCTTTATTAGTTTGTATTATATTACAATATTGTAATCACTTTTATATGAACATTTTTGGGTTGTGGAACAAATCATCTGAGCTTCCATTATTTCTTATAGGGAAATTCCCTTTGACATCCAAGTGCTTTGGATTACAAGCAAGTTTCTGGAATGAATTATGCTCATAAACCAAGGTTTTATTGTATTTCTATTTCATTTTAAGTCTCTCTGGATATCCTAACCCTTATAGAAGAACTGTACTTTTGCAGTAGACTATCTCTATAACATATATAGTGCATGTTAAGAGTATATATTCTTGTAATGGATTTTTAAAATATTTATTTTTGGGGCGCCTGGGTGGCGCAGTCGGTTAAGCTTCCGACTTCAGCCAGGTCATGATCTCGCGGTCCGTGAGTTCGAGCCCCGCGTCAGGCTCTGGGCTGATGGCTCGGAGCCTGGAGCCTGTTTCCGATTCTGTGTCTCCCTCTCTCTCTGCCCCTCCCCCGTTCATGCTCTGTCTCTCTCTGTCCCAAAAATAAATAAAAAAACGTTGAAAAAAAAAATTAAAAAAAAAATAAAATATTTATTTTTGAGAGAGAGAGGGAGCATGCAAGAGTGGGGGAGGGGCCAAGAGAGAGGGAGACAGAGGATCCAATGTGGGCTCTTTGCTGACAGCTGAGAGCCTGATGTGGGGCTCAAACTCATGAACCATGAGATCATGACCTGAGCCAAGATCAAGAATTGGATGTTTATGACCAATGGAGTCACCCAGGCGCCCCAAAGAATATATATTCTTATAATGGATTTTTAAAATGTGAATTTCTGGGGCACCTGGGTGGCTTAGTTGGTTGAGCATCCAACTTCAGCTCAGGTCATGATCTCACGGTTTGTGAGTTTGAGCCCCGCATCAGGCTCTGTGCTGACAGCTCAGAGCCTGGAGCCTGCTTTGGATTCTGTCTCCCTCTCTCTCTGCTCCTCCCCCTGCTCATGCTCTGTCTCTCTGTCTCTCTCTCTCTCTCTCTCTCAAAAATAAATAAACATTCAAAAAAATTTTTAATGTGAATTTCTGATGTGTTTTTCCAATATTAATGTAATTTGCAACTATAACGACATATTAACCTCTCAACAACATATTAATTTTCAACATGTTAATTTCTCATTACATCTGACTTTCGACTTCTTATATGTAATTATTATAGCTCTTTAGTCTTCAATGTCAAGTATCCATATTATTTTTATTTCCTTTCTCAAATGAGTGGAAAATATCTCCCTTCCTCTCTCTTGTGCCACATTTCCCATTCTTACTAAATAGCGGATTTGTAGGTCAATTTAGCTATTAACAGTTATAAAATTTATTTTTTAACTAAAAAATACTTTTTATTATTTTCACTTTTTTTCTTAGGACAATTCTAGCACTTCACTACAAAAATTATATATAAAGTATGTATTTTTAAAAAGTCAATAAAAAATTCCTGTCCATTTTTGTGGCCTATATCACTTAGAAACACTAATGTAAACAGTTTTGTTCATTCTGAATTATCGTATTGTTAGCAAAAGTAGTTATTTTTCTCAAACTTAGGTCATGTTCTGTACTCCAAACATAAACTTTCTGAAAATACCATGTAACAGATTTTTTTTATAAAGGATTTGTTATGCTTTTTGATTTCTGATTCAGGAAAAAAGTGAGAGACTCAGGCACTTTTGAGGTTAGCAGCAGATTCATGGGTTGAAGAGAAAAATAATGTTTTGTCTTATTTTTTTTTTCAATAAAAAGGTGGAGAAAATCTACTCATGAACCCTTCCCACCCATGATATTGGAACACATAAGAATTTAGTCCACACTGGAGTATCCTTAGTGAAGACTATTATTCCCTCAGGAGACCTTAAGGTCTGTACTTAGAAAGTTAATTTTTTTTACGTTTATTTATTTATTTTGAGAGAGACAGAGGGAGTGTGAGCAGGGGAAGGACAGAGGGAGAGAGAGAAAATCCCAAGCAGGCTCTGTGCTGTCGGCGCAGAGCTCGATGTGGGGCTTGATCTCATGAACCATGAGAGCATGATCTTAGCGGAGATCAAGAGTCAGACACTTAACCGGCTGAGCCACCCAGGTGTCCCAGAGAGTGAGTTATTTATTTATTTATTTATTTAGCTTATGCTTTGCTTATTTTAACCATTTTTAAGTGTACAGTTTAGTGGCATTAAATACATTCACATTATTGTGTGACCATCACCATCATCCATCCATACATCTTCAGAACTTTTCTTCATCTTGCAAAACTGAAACTCTGTACCCATTAAACAATAACTCCCCATATTTGAAACTTTTAACTTTCACCCTCAGAGTGGCAAACAGACAGAAAAGACACATAAGAACCAGCCATAGGAGAACTTAATCTCTCCTGAAGTTAAACATAAAAGATCTCACTCAAGAGGGAATACAGTATACAGATCTGCAGAAGAGCAGACTCTTCCTTGAACTTTATAATTTAGAGGTAAGAATCAAGACCAATGTATTCCCTGCCTTGTTGGGTACAATTGCATAGAGGAACAGGAGGAGAAGCCCATAAAAGCACATGAATTGTATGCATCATTTTCTAGCTATAAGTAGCCCAATGTTCCTCTCTATCTTTGCATCGCTTGTCTGCTGAGGACCAGATGGCATAACCCAATGCAAAGAGACACATCTCTCTTCCAGGAACTCATTTGTCCTTAAGTGGAGTACATGCATTTAACTTAATCCTGTGATGGAAACCAGAACCTTCTCTGTAGTTAGTCTCAGTTTAAAATAAGTCAGGAGGGTAGAGAAATACAACAAATGAGAAGACAATGAAGGAAAAGAGATGATAATAATTATTAAATGGCACTATGCTAGAGTACATACACCTTTATTAATACAGTTTTGTGAACTCTGTATTTTTATTCTAACCTCATAGGTAGTAAGTTAAACATTTATAGCTGTTTACTTTTCCCAGGGCTGCATGTCTGTTAGGGTTGGGTTTGAAACTCACTCCACAGCCTTTCCCACTTGCTCCGATGTCTGAAGAAAGGTGTCTGGATGACAGTCTTCTAGCACTTTCCCACACATATGGGAAGATCATGCCACTGCTACATACATGACATCAATGTAAACAAGAAAGACATGCTGTTCACTGATAGAACTGGAGACAAAACTAGATGGCTTCTTCAAATGTGCTCTAACCTCTTGATTCTACAAAATTCATGATAATTAGCACCTCAGTCTTGTAAGCATTTTCTACTTTTTAGAAGCATAAAATGTATAGAACTGAGATGGCTTTTTCAGCATACTTCATGAAAGTTTTACTATTGAAAACTTGACTCACGGAAACTAGCATATCCAAGTTGAGGCAAAAATAAATCAGCATTGGCTGGTTTTTGTGCTATGCATTACATTAGTACTTGATCTATATACTCTTCACTGTGCTAGGTAATCCAACTCTCTTGTCAACACTCTGGGGAAAGAATGATACGTCCCAGGAGTTGTGTGGACATGTATGCTTGTGGTAGAGGATGGAGGTAAGGACTGAAACAGACCTGGAGAGAAGCCTGTCTTCCCAGAGAAAATTAAGAACTATTTGATTCTTGACCATGAAATTTCCCTCCAGAGAAAGAGAACATTTAAATTCTGAAATCATTCAGGGTTGCAAGAAACTTGCCTGGATAACAGCCAATAATTTGGGGGTGAGACACATCTCTGAGACATTAAGTCAGACCAAATGTATTCTTTTCATGGAAGAAGAACAGGAAGGAAAGAAAATCAGATGGTCTGTTTTCAATACTTGGTAAGATGTTCTTCAGGTTTTTTTGGAGCAGGGAGGTGCTATAAGGAAACTTAGGTTTGAAATAAAGATCTATTACTGATGGGGGATTTAAAGGTAAATCTCTTTCTAATAAAAAGATGAAGAATATGTTATTGTAGGGCAAATGCTGAACTAAGCATAAATAATGTTGGGGTTTTTATTCCAACAATTTTTTTAAGAAAAGCCATTTTTTACATTGTGGATTTATTGTAATATTTGTAATATTTGAAATTGAATTTATTATAATATTTTTAAAGTTAATTTACTGAATGTTTATTGCCTAGGTTGAGTGGAAATGGGTATGAAATGGTTTAATTTTTAATTTTTTAATTTTAATTCCAGTATAGTTAACATGTAGTGTTCTATTAGTTTCAAGTGCACAATATAGTGATTCGATAATTTCATACATCACCCAGTGATCATCATTTTAAGTGCACTCCTTAATCCCCATCACCTATTTCACTCTTACTCCCACCCTCTGCCCTTCTGGTAATTTTCAGTTTGTTCTTTATTGTCAAGAATCTGTTCCTTGGTTTACCCCTCTCTTTTTTTTTTTCCACTTTACTCCTTTGTTTTGTTTCAATTGCCACAAATGAATGAAATCATATGGTATTTGTCTTTCTCTGACCCACTTATTGCACTTAGCATAATACTTTCTAGCTCCATCCATGTCATTGAAAATGGCAAGATTTCATTATTTTTTATGGTTGAATAATATTCCAGGGAATGAGATGGTTTAAGCAAGCTCTTGAGCTATTTATCAAAGGACATTGTTTAAGGGTGTCACGCTAAAATATCATGTCATCTTCCAATGGGAAAGTCATATTAAGTCCAGACCCTAGTCAGAAACTGAATCACTTATCCAATGGGAGAATAGTAAAATACAGTCCTCATTTCTTTTAAGAAACTTTTTTAAAAGTTTATTTATTTATTTTCAGAGATACAGAGAGAGCCTGAGCAGGGCAGGGGCAGACAGAGAGGGAGAAAGAGAATCCCAAGCAAGCTCTATGCTGTCAGCACAGAGCCTGATGTGGGACTTGAACTCACAAAACTGTGAGATTATGACCTGAGCTGAAATCAAGAGTTGGGCGCTTAACTGACTGAGCCACCCAGGTGCTCTGGTCCTCCTTTCTTTTAAATAAAAATTGTACATATTTAAAGTGTACAATATGATGACTTGATACTTGTATACATAGTGAAATGGTTACTATAGTCTGACTAATATATCCCCTCCTCACATATTTACCTTTTTTTCTTGAGACTTATTTTTTATGCAAATTTCCAATATTCAATACAGTATTATTAATAGTCATCATGCTGTACATTAGATGTGTAGACATGTTCATCCTATCTGACTACAACTCTGTACCCTTTGACCAGCATCTCATTTCTCCCATCTCCCTGACTCTAGTAAGCACTGTTCTCTTCTCTGTTTCTATTTATTCAACATAGATTCTGCATATAAGTGAAATATAGCAGTGTTTTTCTTCCTGCATCTGGCTTATTTCACATAGCATAATGTCTTCCAGGCCCATTCATGTCATTTGCAAATGAAAGAATCTCCTTCTATTTTTAGGACAGAATAATATTCTATTCCATTCTGTCATAATTTCTTTATCCATTTATTCATTAATAGACATTTGGGTTGTTTCCATATATTGGTCATTGTGAATAGCACTACAATGAACATGGGAGCAGAGATATCTCTTTGAGGTATTTCATACCCTTTGGGTATATAGCTAGAAGAGGGATTACTGGATCATATAATAGTTCTATTTTTCTTCTGCCCTCCTTTTTGTCACAGCTGGAGCAGAATATCAAAAAAATATAAAGAAGTTGGGTAATAGAGAAGGACAATAAACTATAGATTCTCATGTATGAGTTTAGAAAACAATTTCTGGAAAATAATTTATAGAAGACATGTTGCAAAGCCTATTAGAGAAAAGCAAATTTCCTTCTACCATACAACTAACAAAAGTCTGAGAAAGTGAATAGAGGAGAATCAAGGTTTTGATATAAGAGTAGTATTGAGGCATAGAACCGCATAAGGTCAATACAGTTTAAGAATGTGCAAGAGACTTAGCAGAAACTGAAAACAAGAATAAGGACCAGACATGAACAGAGAATATTCCCTAAAACTCATTGGCCAACCTGTTTTATATTGAGGAGAAATTGCAGACTTATGCTCTAAACGCAGTATAAACATTTATTGCTCATGATTGCAATGACACTCATGTTTGCAATGACTATACTGGAAACAATTTATAGTTTTCATTCCATAGTCTGGACTCTTTCAAGATAGCCTTTGGTTGACTTCATGAAGATCCAAAGTAAGGATGACACTTCTATTCTGAAGGATAACAGAGGCAGGAAAACCAACATCTTAATACATCAGTTAAAATCATTATGATCCGAGCAGGCAAGAAAATGAAGAATTCTTCCTAAATTAACAAGGTAAACCAGGTTTATTTCTGCCAGCATTTCCACAACAAAGTTTTGGAAAGGATGAAAATCAGAGTATAAGGTCCCTGACTTTGAGGTCTTTTTACAATCCAGAAAGGAGTTAACAAATGCCATTTAACCATTTTCCCTTATCACTCTTGTATTTCATCTGAAAGCTCACACTTTCTTTTTTCTTCAGGCCTTTCTTATCGATCCTAATGTTACCTCTCCATGTCATTTTATTTTCTTTAAAATCTTCCTTTCCTATTGAGTCACACTAATGCAATAAGAAGCTTGGAGCATCATATGTATGAGAAAAAAAGACTATTCCTGACATCATTATGATTCCACTACTTTAAAAGCAAATTTTTCATTTATACAGCATAATAAAAATACCTCCTCTGCACCCAAGAGACATAATTTTAATTTATTCTGAGTTCTTGTCAAAGGTACTCTGTTGTACAGTGGGGAATATATTATATTTTTAAGTAGCATAAGGAAAAACTCACTGCAAAGTGATTTCAGATAAGAAAGATAGCATATTGGCGAAATCTAGTGAGAAGGAACTTTGTAGAGGAGGAAGTCTTTGAGATGGCTCGTGTGTAATGATACAAATTTAACAAAAGTGATATTGGAAGGTATTTGGGGGGAAAGGAATGAAGAAGGGTGGTTAGGCAAACTGGGGCAAACGTTTAAGGATGTAGAAAGGATGTAGAAAGATGTTTAAAAATTGTTCAAAGCATATGATGAAAAGGATGAAAGAAAAGGTTGCTATAAAATGTCGCACCAGAATCAGCAAGCTGGAAGTCTGAAAGAAGGCGCTGGCTTGAACTGAGAGATGAATGGCTTACTGTGAACCAGAAGGAAGTGACCGGAAGTTTATGAGCACCTAAGCTGTAGTAGACTTAATGGGAACAAAAAGGAGGAGTGATCCAATCCATGCAACTTGGAAATTTGGGGATTCAGGGAGAAGGATAAGTGATAAATGTCAAATTAAAGAATATCTTGTAGTTCTGAAACTAGATGCCTGGAAAAATTGAAATCCAGGGACAGAAGGGGTATTGTGTTTGATTTTAATCTTGTGTGTCTGAGGACTTTTAGAGATACCCAATTCATGGAAAAACCTTTTAATAATCAAGATCCCCCTCTATTTTAGAGTTTACTATAATAACAAAATGTCTGAGCTACTATACTTTTCTAAACAATTATTTCTTGAAAGGAAGATTCATGTCCTATTACTACTGCAAGAATGACAGGAGTGAAAGGGATCTGGGAAATGTTAAAGATCAAAATCACACCTAATGCTTCAAACTCCCTCTGCAAATGACCACCATGGGTGCTGAACACTGGAAAGATAGGATGACTGAGTAGACTTTTTTACAGCACCTCCTAGTTGAGCAAAGTTGAGTAAATTATTTAACTTTGCTGGTTCTTAGAATTCACATAGGTAGAATGAGATGTGTGTGTAATGATTAATTTATGCTCATCTCTTTACACAGAGCTATTGTAAGTATTAAGTGAAGTAATAGCAAATGTCCCTAAAGGAGTCTATACACTATAAGACACTATAAATTGTGTAGCATCATGGCACTGGGAGCAACTTTTCAGTGCTGGTAGATACTACTAGTGGTTATGGATGGAATGACTGCAATTATCTCCACTAAAACAACTAATGCTACTTCTGTTACTAATGTCACTATTGAGGTTATTTTTTTAATCAATGGGATATTCACCTTTATCAAAGATGATCAATTGGTCATTTGATTATGTTGGTCTCCTCCAGAATCCATTACAAAATGATAGTAAAGGAATAAAAATATTATAAATTAACAGAGATGGGACATAATGTGGTGGCTGATTGCCAAAAAAAAAAAAAAAAAAAAGAGAGAGAGAGAGAGAAAGAAGAAGAAGAAGAAGAAATGAAGAAGAAGAAAAAGGAGAGAAGAAAGAAAGGAAGGAAGGAAGGAAGGGAGAAAGAAGAAAATTGAAAAGCCGATTAAAGAGCAGTCACTGATTTTTACAAAGAGGAAGAAGATATAGCAGAAGTTCATGGGAAGATTTCCAGAAAGTTACAAGACCCAGCAAAAGATAAAGAGTGGGAATGAAAACAGAGGAATCATTTGAAAATCACTATACTGAATATCTGACTCCACCCTTTTTTGCACCCAATGTCAAGATTATCAGCAGATAGATATTTAAGTTCACAGGCAGAATTTTTAAGCATTTTCCAGGAGAAATTTATCCAGAAGCAAATATGAGGAAATTCAAAGTCATGATATGGGGAAAGGGGCAAGTGAGGCAGAGAACTTAAAACAAGGAAGTAAAATGAACATTTGCTCCCTGAGTGGTCAGACATATGCCTCCCACTGGGAGCCTGGGCAGCAACAGTGACTGCCACATCTTTCCCTGGAAGGGCTAATGGAGACATGATCTCTAAATAAACTGAAGATTCTCAGAAAAGTAATATGTACACATTCATATTTTGGAAGAGTACTCTAGCAAAAGATCCAGGTGCCTACCCAGTTACTAGATCTAGCCACTTACCTTCTGGTTTATCAGAACACAAAAGAAACTGCCATTGTAATGATTCCCTTTGTATATAAGAAGGGGCAATTAAAGATCACCTAACAGTTGAGGAAAGACCTCAAAATGAAAGGCAGACAATAGATGCAGAAAAATGGTATTTGTTTTCAGGAAAGACAGATAACTCTGTAATCAAACAAACACTTTAAATACTTACTCTCTCCACAAAGATGACTTAACACACACAAAAATATTTTAAATGCTATGAGAATAAAAATCAGAAAACCAGAAATAACTCTTGAAAACTAAAATATTACAAAAAATAGTTCAACTAAAAGTTGTAAAGATAAATTTGAGAAAAAAATTTAAAAAAATTTGTTTATGTTTTATTTATTTTTGAGACAGAGAGAGACAAAGCATAAGCAGTGGAGGGGCAGAGAGAGAGAGGGAGACACAGATTCTGAAGCAGGCTCCAGGCTCTGAGTTGTCAGCACAGAGCCCGATGCGGGGCTCAAACTCACAAACTGCGAGATCATGACCTGAGCTGAAGTTGGATGCTTAACCGACTGAGCCATCCAGGCGACCCATTGAGAAAATTTTTTAGAAAGTAGAACAAAAAGATATAAAGTTAGGAAATATGAAATCAAATTACTTAAAGGATCAAACCTACGAATAATTTCTGACTTAAAAAATCCTAGAAAGCACAGATGGAAAAAATAAATCAAATGAATTACCCAAGAAAATTTCTGGAAGTAAAGGACATGAGTCTATAGAGTTCCTCATACGATCAATGAAAAAGTCTTATATCAAGGCCAATTGTCATGAAATTTCTAAATGTCAGTAATAAAGGGAAGAACTTAAAGTCTTCGAAAGAGAGCAGGGTGGGGGGGTTGGAGGAATGCCATAATGACTTGAGATTTCTCAATAGAAACTATGGGTTCCAGAAGATAATCGTCTTCAAAATTCTGAAGGCAAATAATCTTCAACCTTGCCTTCAACCTTCAACCTTGAATACTATTCCAAGTCAAAATATTCACTCATTATGAGGGTAAGATATTTCTTCACGAAGTTTGCACACACACACACACACACACACACACACACATATAATATATATACATATATATGTTTAAAAATTAAACCACAAAAGTAGATCCACCCAGGAAAAAGGAAAACAATTATGGAAAAGAGGTTCCCCATTAAAAATAGAAATTTAATAAAATGATATAGCATTTGAAAAAAAAATAAGGTTATGTGGATAGCATATTATGCAAGTGGAAATAAAAGCAAATTGTTACTTCCAAGAAGACCAAATAGTAATATGAAAAAGGAAATATCATAATAGTACTTGGCTCTGTTGTTGTAATTACATGGTTCTAATGACAGAAAATTCAACTAATACAATCATAGTGATATAAAGCTAGGAAGACTTTTGAAGTACTATTAGAGTTCTAGATATTTATCTAACGTAGAATATCTAACATAGAAAGGTATTTGTGTGTAGGTTAGATCTTACACAATCTTCCTGGTTTTCCTGGTAATGAAATATTTCTAGGTGCAGGATTTGGGGTACTAGGATCAGGACAGCCCCTAAGAGGGAAGGATATTGTGAAAGGCAATGAGAAAAGAGAATCTTTTTTTAATATTGTTATTGTCATTAATCTTCATCGTCATCATCATTATCATTGTTACTAATAGCAGTAATAGTGGTAGTGTTATAAACCTTTTGGTTTTGTTTTTTAACTTGAATGCATGCATCAATTAGAAAATAAAAAGCCTTTAAAACATGATACTGCATTTGTCCTCGCCGTCATTGTTGTGGGTCATTCTCTGCCATTTCAAAACAATTGATTGAAATGTGAGCATCACACTAAAGGACTACTTGTCAGTATGAAGCCAAAAAGAAGTTTCCTTTGACTTAATGTTACATAATTAAATTTTCTCAAAATAATGTGAAAATTCATATATGATGCACAGAAATTAACCAACTGGTTCTCTCGCATGACAAAAAGGCCAATATAGTCATACAATCTGACATAGACCCTGAAAACCTTCCCCATGTCTCTCTGACCATATGTATCATGACATTGTCTTATTAAATCAGAATTGTGTTTTTATCTAACAGGAAATTGAATGATAGAAAAGTTTTGGTAACAATATGAATAGCATCCCTATAGTGCACATTACCAACATGTAGCCGTCCATGAGAGATAGGAGTCAGACTGTCTCTGACAATTCAGCTCACCACAGTTCAGCCAAGGCCTTTAGAGGTCAGATAGAACCTCCTAACTGAGTATTAAAGAAGTATGGGAATTACTGTTACTCACTTAAAAGCTATGCCTTTATCAAATTTTATTATGATCTTTAAATCCCACCATGACAAAGATTCATGTTCAAACGGTCTTTGTTCCAGAGTCGCACAGTTTACCTAGAGTCAAATTACAAGCTTGTATTTTTAAAACTGCAGAGGCTGTTAACCACTTCCTCTCACTAGAGGGCAGGGGGAAACATCACTAAAAGGAACCAATGCAAGGTCTAAGAAAGATTTCTTTCCCAAGATCAAGATCCATGCTCCATGGATCCTATTCAGATAGAGGGCTGCAGCCAAGCAAAATGTGAGGGTTAGATGCTGTGTCCTTGATACCACTGAATCAGCAGGACAGAAAGGCCGGCTGGCTAGTTTAAATTGTGCATGCTTCGGCAGATTTGCAGTGCCACTTACAAAACAAATGATTCCCTTGTCATCATGTCAACATTCAAGGCACGTTTATCATTAATTCACAGGTCACCCAAAATGAAGAGACTAAATGGCACTGAGGGTAAAAGACTTCTACCTTGTCATAATAATACAGGGCTTTGGGGAGATACTCTTTTAAAGTTCCTTCCACCCAGTTTTATACAGACATCCATGTGATTTCTTTAATTTCAGTGTCTTTCATAATGTGTAAACCCTGAGCCAGACATGTTACACCTATTTTCTTATATTTGCAAGAGACTGTGTAATGCAAGTTATAAATGTATCCTAGGGTGATTGCTCCTTTAAATCCTAAACATTTCAATGTCTCCTGTTCTCAATTCTTCATTCATATGTTTCAATATTTTTATGTTATGACTAAATATAATCAAACTTAAAAAATGCTTAGTATCCAAATTGGTTAAACACAGCTGAATCTTTTGAGAGTTCAAGCTATGTAATGTCTATGATTCTCATTTTTAGTGATGATTTACATGTAAGATAGTAAGAGTTGGAGAGTTAGAGTTTTGATATCATAAGAGAAAAACAAAAACATACACCAAACTATAAAAAGATAGTATTCAGACAATAAAAATATTTTTTATATGTGCCACTTAAATCCCCTATAAAAATCAAAACTGCTTGTCTACTTTCCTAAAATAGGTTCAAATAAACTCTCAACATTTCTATAGTTTATGCATGTAAGTTGAATATAGAAATGAAAAAGATTGCAATGGCAACAAAACCATTTTTGGAATCCCATATGTTGTAAAACATCCACTTATTAATATAATAATTAATAAAAACCAGGAGGCTAAGTTATTGTAAAAGCACCCCTTTCCCAGTTCTATAAAGTATGTGCTCATAACATATGTGCTTACAACACTAAATGTTAAATGCAAACTGAAAAATTTAATCAATTATCAAGGTATTTAAAAATATTTAGTAACAAAAATATCCAGACATTAGGCTGATCATTTGTTGCCATTTTCAAACACATGTTTGGAATCAGAGTCACAAAAGTTACGTTAAACAGTTTTCCTCTTAAAATGAAAATCAATATGAGACTGTACCTACTTACTTTTTTTAATATAAAAATGATCTCAACATAATCCTTACTCTTGGAGTAGCATGGCACTTTGTTACTGCATCATTAGTAATTTATCACATCATTTAAAAAATAAGAACAAAAACAAAAAACTTGTCCACCGAAAAGTCAGAACATCTGCATGGAAAGTAAATGTAGCATTCACACATCCAATGGATTGTCTCCAGAGTACATTATTCAGGTATTTGCAAACCTTATCTAACCATCCGTAAATATTTTTTGGACACATTAGGGAAGCAATATAATGCCAAGACAATTAACATGGTTAATACAATGGTTATGTCCTTTCCTAAAATAATTAAGGTTTTTCCTAAAAAAATAACCTAATGAGTAAGGCTATTTTACTTTCATAGCCACTGACTGACAAATGATATTTATAATGACAGTCACCTACAAAGTATACAACTAAACAATTTGTCAAACTAAAAATAATAATAATCAATAAATATGTTTACTGATTAGAAATCAGAGAAAAACACTCTTGGTTACTTTTATTACAGCATAAAATAAAAAAATGTTATTGAGGAATTTCTGTAGTTGATAGAAAATGATTCTAACAACTTAGTCTATATTTCTATCTTGAGTGAAGTAGGATGAACCCACAATATTCCTAACTTCTAACAGGATTATATGCAGGTACACTTTTATATATTATTTGTATACACATATATGTGTATATTATATATACACATATATAATTTTATGTATGTATAAATTTATGTATACAAATATATAAATATATAGATTATATATTTTATATTATATATAATTTTAGTTATATATAACCCATGATATTCTTAACTTCTAATAGCATGTGAAACACATATATATGTATAATTTTACATATATAAATTTTACAATATGTGGGATTTTTTAATAGGTTTCATAGCATGCAGAGATATATCTTTCACTGATGTAGTCTAGTGGAGAGTGTCCCTCAGTTCCATATTAGAAAAAAGGCTTGTTTTAAACAAAACAAAACAAAACAAAACAAAACAAAACAAAAAAGCACAAACAGACTCATAAATACAGAGCACAAACTAGTGCTTGCCAGAAGTGAAAGTGGTGTGGGGATGGGCAAAATAGGCAAAGGGGAGAGGGAGATACAGGGCTCTGGTTATGCTGGTTATGGGATGAAAAAGTCACCAGGATGAGAGACATAGCATAGGGAATATAATCAATGTAATGGTGTTGTGTGGTGACGGTAACAGACCCTTGCTACACTTGAGGTGAGCACAGCATAATATATAGAGTTGCAGAATTGCAAAGTGGTACACTTGAAACTAATGTAATGTGTGCCAACTATACTTCAGTTTTGTGGGGTTTTTTTCTTAAGTTTTGTTTGGTAGTAAATCAGGATGGATTGATATGTGGCCTGCCATTATCTCTGTTACACACATACTAATTTTTTATTTGCTTATGATATACCCAAGACAATTAGGTAGAACTTGTCCCCAACTCTTGTCTGACTCATTTCATATTTGTAGTGGTTCTCTGGCTCTTCTACAACTGAGCTTATGAGAGAAGCTAATCTCAGATTTCCCCATTCATGATGCTGTTTGTGGTCCAGTTAGTAGTAAGCCTCACCATTGCTAAATGCTTCTTGATACATGGATGAATACCACAGTAATCATCAGATATGACAAAATGCAGCAACTGCTCTCATACTGAATAATACTGAAATGGTAAAACTGGACTTGAATTTTATTTGGATTTATCTACTTAGGGACTTAAAACTGTACAGCATCTAATTAGCAGATATCGGATCTCTGATCTTATATCAAACTGTTTTTTCAAAAATTTGATGTTGGCATCACAGACAGGTAAGCAGCGATGACACAGTGGCATTCATTTATTTGGCAAGTACTTATTGGGCACCTATTCTCTCTCTTAAGTGCTGGAGCCATGAAAGTGATTAGGAAAGACATGAACCCTCTTCTAATGGACTTTAAAACCTGGTTGAAAGAAAGAATAAAAACAAGTAAGTAAAGAGTTTTTTTTAAAAAAGAAAGAATTGTGGGGTGCTCAATAAGAGTTGAGCATCCAACTCTTGATTTCAGGCATCATGGGATCAAGTCCCACATTAGGGTCTGCACTGAGCACGAGACCTGCTTGAAATTCTCTCCCTCTGTCTCCCTCTGTTCCTCTCCCCTGCTCCTTGTGTGTTCTCTCTCTAAAAGAGAGAGAGAGAGAAATTGTGATAAGTATAAAATAAATGTAAGTTGAGATATGTCATAACAGGAGAAGAGAGGGAAAGAGAGGGAGATGGAGGGAGACAGAGAGAGAGAGGGGGAGAGAGAGAGAGGTGCTTAGAAAAACCTTCTGGAAAAAAGAAGTATTACATTGAGACATAAAGGTGGGGACCAAGATGGTTTTCTAAGGAGCAAGGAACAAGCATTCCATACATAGAAGACAGTATGAGCCTAGTGCTCTGAGAGTTACAGAGTGGAACATTGCATTGACTACAGTTGCATATATAAATATATACTACTGTAATCTTTTACCTCAAATTATTTTCCTCTTGCTTTTAGAATGTGTTCTGACTTACCATTTTGGAGCTCAAAGTGAAGGTTACTTTACTCTTTATGAAAGAAAATTTTTGGAGCTAGGTTGTAGGTGAATATACTGACATAGGAAGAAAGTCCTATGAATCCTTTCTGAGTAGATAGTGGATGATAAGTAACTCAGATAATCATATCATGCTCTCATTTTTAATATTCACTATAAGGAAATTCTTCCATGTGATTAACTTCAGCCTTCATGCCATATATTTTTCTGTTCTATTTTTCTCCCTTGTAGAAACAGAAAAGTAGAGTTAAACATTTCTCAGTAAATTTTCACTATAAATAATAATAATTACATGTTTCCTCTCCCCTTTCCTTCCTGTATCAAACAGGGTTATGCCAGAGAAGAGGAGCCAGTAAGAGATAGATACTAAGAGATTTATTGCAAGGAATGGGTGTATGTGATCACGGGACTATTTAGAAAGTTCAGAAACACAGGACAGACCACTCAGAACAGCAGGCTAGCATTCTGGAGCATGGTGTGAAGCTGCTGTCCATAGGCAAAATTTCCTCTCAGGAAAGCCTTACCTCTGTTCAGAAGGCTTTTGACTGATTGAATCAGGTCCACAGAGACCACCTAGAATAATCTCCCTAACCGGAAGTAAACTTATGAACTTTAATCACATCACAAATATTTTCAAAGTAACTCCTAGATTTGTGTTTGACTTAATACCTGGGAAGTGTAGCCTCATCAAATAGACATCCCACTTTCTTCCTTCTCTTCCCTCAGTAAAATATTTGGTCCAGGTTGTATTACTTGGATCAGAGTAAGACAGGTGTCCACACAGAAAGGTTGAAGAATGGCAAGGAAGAGGAGGAGCCAAGATGGCAGAACAGCATGGAAGTGTTTTTATTGCACCTCACATCCATGAAATACAGCCAGATCAACACTTAACCATCCTGCACACCTAGAAAACTCATTTGAGGATTAACACAACAATCTGCACAACCTGAACCACAGAACTCAGCAGGTACGCAGCACAGAGAGGTAAAATGGGGATGAGAGAAGCTGCAGAGGGCAGGGAGCTGTTTTTGCTTGTGAAGAAGGATGGAAACAGGGGGAGGGGGAGAGTTCAGGAAAATCAACCCCTCCCCCAAAAGCAGCTGGAGAGAATGTGGAAAAGTGGAAATAGCTGCAGGGACTGAACTAAAAAGGGAAAAAGGAGAAAGGAGAGGGTTTCAATTCCATTAAGACTCTATAAACAGGGAGAGTACAGAGAGTCTGAAACTCTGCAGCTCAATATTGGTGATGCTCTGGTAGGAAGTGTGAATCCCCAGGAGCAGAGTGGGGTCCAGGAGGTCTTCAGGCCACAACAGGAGAAGCGGTTCCATGGCTGGAAAGATATTTGGTAGAGGCTGTGTGGCCACTCAGTGTCAGCAGATCTCAGAGAACAACCACGTTAACTGGTGCTGGAACAAGGTCAATAAGGGTGAAGTCTGATGCCAGATGTCTGTTGTGATTTTCCATTATCCCTGAAATGCTGCTGCCACACGATCATGTGAACTTTACCTGGGACAGGCTGGCATCCAGCCACAGTCTCTGGGCATTGGCAGTGGCACAGTGCTGCGAACGTTCCTGGGGGGACCAGCTCTGGCCATTTCTCAGTGAGATACTCACCCAGAGGATCTAAGTGGGTCAAAGCCGCAGCCCCTCAGAAGTGAGGGGTCGGAAACACAGCCACATCTGAGATAAAACTCAGGAGGAAGGTGTCGCCTGGACTGCTTGGTCACAGAGAGTGTAAAAGCAGAGGGTGGATGTAAGCCAGAGACAAAGGATAGGTGTGCCATTTCTGGTTGAGGGGAGCACAGAGTTCCTATACTAGAGTCTGTGTAGCTGGGTGATGCCATTTTCACCCCTCCTGTGCATGCACATACACAACTACAAGCACCACAACAATCCACCCCAGTAAGCTAAGCAGTGCCATCTAGTGGAGAATGGAGCCGTTACACTAAGCTCTGCCCAACTGGGACAACCACGTTCTTCAGGAACACCACAAATTTCTCCACCTGCTTAGTTTACAGACTATATAATACTTCATAGTTTGACTTCGAGAGGGAAATGATGTAATTTCAATTGTATTTCAGTCTGTTCACTAGTCCATCTATTCAATTTTCTTTTTTTCCCTCTTTTTTGTTTCTTTTCTTTTTCTTGAATACAGAAAGAGAAAAATATTTATTTTTATTTTCAATTTTTATTAAAAATATTTTTATTTTTTTCTACTATATTTTTTACTTTTTGGAAATTTTTCAACTTCTATTTTACTTCCATCATTTCATTTTATTCTTTTCATTGTATTAATTTTTTTCAAATTTTCAAACATTTTCCTCCTCCCCCCACCCTTTTTTCTCCAATCTATCAGGTCCTTTCAACACTCAGACCAAAATACACCTAGGATCTAGCATCATTTATTTGATATTTTTGTATGTTTGTGTTGTTTTTTAGTTTTTTTATTTTAATTTTTTTTTACCTTATTAATTCTTTTTCTTCCTTCAAAATGATGAAACGAAGGACTTGACCCAAAAAGAAAGAGCAGGAAGAAATGACAGCCAGGGACTCAATCAACACAGAAACAAGCAAGATATCTGAACTAGAATTTAGAATCACAATAATAATAATACCAACTGGGGTCAAAATAGATTAGAATTCCTTTCCGTGGAGATAAAAGACATAAAAGCTAATCAGGATGAAACAAAAAATGCTATGACTGAGCTGCAATCTCGAATGGATGACAAAGTGGCAAGGGTGGATGAGGCAGAACAGTGAATCAGTATTATACAGTGAATCAGTATTATAGAGGACGCAATTATGGAGAATAATGAAGCAGGAAAAAAGAGGGAGACTAAGGCAAAAGAGCACCATTTAAGAATTAGAGAATTCAGTGACTCATTAAAAAGGAACATGAGAATCATAGGGGTCCCAGAAAATGAAGAGAGAGAAAAAGGGGTAGAAGGGTTATGTGAGCAAATCATAGTAGAAAACTTTCCTAACCTGGGGAAAGACACACACATCAAAATCCAGGAAGGACAGAGGACTCCCATTAGATTCAACAAAAACCGACTATCACCAATGCATACCATAGTCAAATTCACAAAATACTCTGACAAGGAAAGAATCATGAAAGCAGCAAGGGAAAAAAAAATCCTTAACCTGCAAAGGAAGACAGGTCAGGTTTACAGCAGACCTATCCACAGAAACTTGGCAAGTCAGAAAGGAGTGGCAGGATATCTTCAATGTGCTGAATCAAAAAAAACTATGCAGCCAAGAATTCTTCATCTAGCAAGGCTGTCATTTAAAATAGAAAGACATAGGGGCGCCTGGGTGGCTCAGTCGGTTAAGCGTCCGACTTCGGCTCAGGTCATGATCTCACGGTCCGTGAGTTCGAGCCCCACGTTGGGCTCTGGGCTGACAGCTCAGAGCCTGGAGCCTGTTTCAGATTCTGTGTCTCCCTCTCTCTCTGCCCCTCCCCTGTTCATGCTCTGTCTCTCTCTGTCTCAAAAATAAATAAACGTTAAAAAAAATTAAAAAAAAAATAGAAAGACATAAAAAGTTTCCCAGAAAAAAAAAAATTAAAGGAGTTCATGACCACTAAACCAGCCCTGCAAGAAATTTTAAGGGGGACTGTCTGAAGGGAGAAATGACAAAGAAAAACAAACAAACAAAGGCAACAAAGACTAGAAAAGATCATAGAACACCACCAGACACCCCAACTCTACAGGAAACATAATGCCAATATATTCATATCTTTCAGTATTCACTCTAAAAGTCAATGGACTCAATGCTCCAATCAAAAGATATAGGGTAACAAATGGATAAGAAAACAAGATCCATCTATATGCTATTTACAAGAGACCCACTTTAGACCTAAAGACACCTTCAGATTGAAAGTAAGGGGATGGAGAACCATCTATCATGCTAATGGTCAACAAAAGAAAGCCAGAGTAGCCATACTTATATCAGACAATCTAGACTTTAAAATAAAGACTGTAACAAGAGATGAAGAAGAGCATTATATCATAATTAAGGGGTCTATCCACCAAGAAGACCTATCAATTGTAAACATTTAGGCACCAAATGTGAAAGCACCTGAATATACAAATCAGTTAATCACAATCATAAAGAAAATCATGGATAATAATACCATAATAGTACGGGACATCAATACCCCACTTACAACAATGGACAGATCATCTACTCAGAAAATCAACAAGGAAACAATAGCTTTGAATGACAACCTGGACCAGATGGACTTAACAGATATATTCAGAACATTTCATCCTAAAGCAGTGGAATATACATTCTTCTCCAGGGCACATGGAACGTTCTCCAAAATAGATCACATACTGGGACACAAATAATTCCTCAAGAAATACAAAAAGATGGAGATTATACCATGCCTATTTTCAGACCACAATGCTATGAAACTTGAAATCAACCACAAGAAAAATTTGGAAAAATAACAAATACTTGGACACTAAAGACCATCCTACTAAAGAATGAATGGGCTAACTAAGAAGTTAAAGAGGAAATTAAAAAGAACATGGAAGCCAATGAAAATGATAATACCACAGCCCAAAACCTTTGGGATGCAGCAAAGGCAGTCAGAAGAGGAAAGTATATAGCAATCCAGGCCTTCCTAAGGAAGGAAGAAAGATCTCAGATACACAACCTAACCATACACCTTAGAAATCTGGAAAAAGAACAGCAAATAAAACCCAAAACCAGCAGAAGACAGGAAATAATAAATATTAGAGCAGAAATCAATGGTATCAAATCCAAAAAAAAAAAAAGTAGAACAGATTAATGAAACCAGAAGCTGGTTCTTTGAAAGAATTAACAAAATTGATAAACTACTATCCAGTTTGATCAAAAAGAAAAAGGAAAGGACTCAAATACATAAATTAAGAATGAAGGAGGAGAAATCACAACCAACACAGCAGAAATTATGAGCAATTATATGCCAATAAAATGGGCAATCTGGAATAAATGGACAAATTCCTAAAAACATATGAACTACCAAAATTGAAACAGGAAAAATAGAAAATTTGAAGAGACCCATAACCAGTAAAGAAATTGAATTAGTAATCAAAAATCTTCAAAAAATAAGAGTCCAAGGCCAAATGGCTTTCCAGAGGAATTCCACCAAACATTTAAGGAAAATTTAACACCTATTTTTTTGAAACTGTTTGAAAAAAAAGAATTGGAATGGAAACTTCCAAACTCTTTCTATGAAGCCAGCATTACCTTGATTCTAAAACCAGACAAAGACACCACTACAAAGGAGAACTATAGACCAATTTCCCTGATGAACATGGATGCAAAAATCCTCAACAAGATATTAGCCAACTGGATCCACCAATACATTAAAAAAATTATTCACCACGACTAAGTAGGATTTATACCTGGGATGCATGGTTGGTTCAATATCCGCAAAATAATCAATGTGATACTTCACATTAATAAAAGAAAGGACAAGAGCCACGTGGTCCTCTCATTAGATGCAGAGAAAACATTTGACAAAATACAACAGGCTTTCTTGAAAAAAACCCTCAAGAAAGTAGGGATAGAAGGATCAGACCTTGAGATCATAAAAGTCATATATGAAAAACCCAATGCTAATGTCTTCCTCAATGGGGAAAAACTGAGAGCTTTCCCCTTAAGGTCAGGAACAAGACAGGGATGGCCACTCTAGCCACTGTTATTCAACATAGTATTGGAAGTCTTAGCCTCAGCAATCAGATAAAACAAAGAAATAAAAGGCCTCCGAATCAGCAGGGAGGAGGTCAAACTTTCACTCTTTGCAGATGACATGATAATTTATATGGAAAACACAAAAGATTCCACCAATAAACTGCTGGAACTGATCCATGAAGTAAGTAAAGTCTCAGGATATAAAATCAATGCACAGAAATCAGATGCATTCCTATACACCAACAATGAAGCAACAGAAATTGAAATCAAGGAATCGATCCTATTTACAATAGCACGAAAAACCATAAAATACCTAGGAATAAATCTAACCAAAGAGGTAAAAAAAATCTATACATTGAAAACTACAGAAAGCTTATGAAAGAAGTTGAAGAAGACAAAAAAAAATGGAAAATATTCCATGCTCCTGGATAGGAAGAACAAATATTGTTAAAATGTCAATACTCCCCAAAGCAATCTACATATTAAATGCAATCCCTATGATAACACCAGCATTCTTCACAGAACTAGAACAAACAATCCTAAAATGTGTATGGAACCAGAAAAGACCCCGAACAGCCAAAGCAATCTTGAAAAAGAAGACCAAAACAGAAGGCATCCCAATCCTGGACTTTAAGCTGTATGACAAAGCTGTAATCATCAAGACAGTATGGTACTGGCACAAGAACAGACACTCAGATCAAGGAACAGAATAGGGAACCCAGAAATGGACCCACAAACATATGGCCAACTAATCTTTGACAAAGCAGGAAAGAATATCCAATGGAATAAAGACAGTCTCTTCAACAAATGGTGCTTGGAAAACCAGTCAGTGACATGAAGAAAAATGAACTTGGACCACTTTCTCACATCATACACAAAAATAAACTCAAAATGGATGAAAGACCTAAATGTAAGACAGGAAGCCATCAAAATCCTAGAGGAGAAAGCAAGCAAAAAACTCTTGACCTCAGCCACAGAAACTTCTTACTCAATACGTCTCTGGTAGCAAGGGATACACAAGCAAAAATGAACTATTGGTACCTCATCAAAATAAAAAGCTTCTGCACAGCAAAGGAAACAATCAGTATAACTAAAAGGCAACCGACAGAATGGGAGAAGATATTTGCAAATGACATATCAGATAGAGTTAGTATCCAAAATCTATAAAGAATGTATCAAACTCAACACCCAAAAGACAAATAATCCAGTGAAGAAATGGGCACAACACATGAATAGGCACTTCTCTAAAGAAGACATCCAGATGGCCAACTGACACATGAAAAAAACGCTCAATATCACTCATCTGCAGGGAAATACAAATCAAAACCACAATGAGATACCACCTCGCACCTGTCAGAATGGCTAACATTAACAACTCAGGCAATAACAGATGTTGGCCAGAATGTGAAGAAAGAGGATCTCTTTTGCATTGTTGGTGGGAATATAAGCTGGTGCAGCCACTCTGGAAAACAGTATGGAGGTTCCTCAAAAAACTAAAAATAGAACTACCTATGACCCAGCAATTGCACTACTAGGCATTTATCCAAGAGATACAGGTATGCTGTTTTGAACAGACACATGCACCCCAATGTTTATAGCAGCACTATCGACAATAGCCAAAGAATATAAAAAGACCACATGTCCATCGATGGATGAATGGATAAAGAAGATGTGGTATATATATACAATGGAGTATTACTTGGTAATCAAAAAGAATGAAATCTTGCCATTTGCAACTACATGGATGGAACTGGAGGGTATTATGCTAAGTGAAATTAGTCAGAGAAAGACAAAAATCATATAACTTCCCTCATATGAGGACTTTAAGAGACAAAACAAATGATCATAAGGGAAGGGAAACAAAAATAATATAAAAACAGGGAGGGGGACAAAAGAGAAGAGACTCATAAATATGGAGGACAAACTGAGGGTTACAGGAGGGATTGTGGGAGGGGGATGGGCTAAATGGGTAAGGGGCATTAAGGAATCTACTCCTGAAATCATTGTTGCACTATATGCTAACTAACTTGGATGTAATTTTTAAAAAATATTAAATAAAATGGTAAAAAAAAGAAAGTTTGAGGAACTAAAGAAGTCTAGCTTGATGTATCACAGCCCAGTTAGAGAAAGAAAGGCATCTTTGAATTGGTATGGTACCAGCAGTGATTCAGAGTTGGCAATTAGCACCTGAACAGAGTGAGAGGCATTTATGGTGGACAGTGGCCTAGCATGGGAAGGGGAGGCCTATATGGGATGAAAAGAACATTTACAAGGCAGTGGTAGATAGAGAAATGGTCTGTATGAGATGTCAAAGCCTCAGAGGAAAGATGAGTATGTCCACATGGGGGACAGCGAGTGGAAGTTATGGCCAGACAAGGGTTTTATTTTTATATATAGGGACTATAAGGAATATACATATGTATATACATATGTATATATGTATATTCCCTATAGTGTATTCCCTATATTCCCTAACTTCATCCTTATGGTTGGCCTAGGAGCAGCACTATCCCAGTAGTAATGAGGAAAGGTAGAGTCCAGATCTTGGCTTCAAATATCATTCTCCCCTCACAAAAACCACGACTCCTTGGGGAATTAGCTGACTCTGGGCCTGGGGGAAAAGAAATACAAGATAAGCCTGGAATATCTTATTATGCCAATAAGTAAGCAAGGGCTCAAAGAGTGATAGGGCATGCTAAAAGAATCCAGAAATCACCTTCTCCAGGGTTCCCACTAGGGAAATTTGAAAAATGGGGCTTTAAAATAAATAATGATAGTAATATAATATTATTTATAGAATAAAATGAGCACTACTTATATAAATAAATAAATTGAAAGTTGATGAGGAACAGGATATTTTTCGTAGTCTCAAAGTATCTCTACCCAAAATACTTACTAATTACAAAAGGGGGAAAAAAGAATAATTTTACAGTGGAGAATCCCAGCAGATACCATTTTAATTAACTGACCAAAGTCAACATCACCAGTAATGGGATGATATGAAATCATACATCACCTGAGATAATGCAATAAGAATAGCACCGCTTTTTAAACTATTTCTGCTAAAGATAAATAACCTATATTGAATTCTGAGAACATATCAAACGAACACAGACTGAAAGACATTCTACAAAATAGTTGGTCTGCAATCTTCCAAATTATCAAGATGATGAGATTCAAGGAAAGATGGAAGAAATGTTCTAGATTAAAGAAGCCTAAAGTGATGGGAGCAAGTTCATCTAACTCTCCCAGTACCTTTGAGAAGAATTGAGGGTGAATATTTTTATTGATTATGTAAAGAGAGGCCTAGTGATCATAGAAATAAATGGGCTTTACTATCTATAAAAAAGGATTCTAGCTAGGAAGAGTATGGACAATTATACATCTTAAATATTATTTCCAGTTATATCCTCTGAACCTGTGTTTTTCAAACATTACTGGACAGGCATACAAATCACTCAGGGATTTCATTGAAATATCAATTCTGATTCCGTAGATTTAAGGTAGGGCCTGGGGTTTTGAATTTGTAATTAACTTCCAGGTAATGCTGAGGCTTCTAGACCATAAACCACATTTTAAATTACCAAGTTCCTGACTAACATTAAGGCATGGGTAGAGTAGGGTCCTAATATAAATGCTACTAGTCTTGTGTGCCTATTATAATTTGTTTAAATATATTATAGATGGACATAAGGATTTATTTTTATGGGTTTAATTTCTTGACAAAATCATATGTTCAAGCTACTTTTAAGTTGCATGCAGATACTCAATGTTGCTATAATATGTGCATACATGCATTTAAATGCCAGTAAAATGAATCACTCTCTTTTAATAGCTGATCAAAGTTCTCAGTCCATTCTTCTTTCTCAGCAAATTTAATCTTGTAATCTCCAATTGGCTAGGTGCATTATGGTTTATGTTTTGTCTGCCCCTGAAACAGCAGAAATGGGCCTCTGCCAGCAAGGGCTATTAGATTAAATGGACAATTAATGTGATTTTCTGTGCCAACTCTTGTGTAGTTTAGCCAAACGGCTAAAGTGACACAGACTAAACATTTAATGTAAAGTGGAAGTGACGTGGATACAGAGTTCTAGGAAATTTTTTATCTGGAAAAGAGCTGTGCTGCATTCAAGGAATAGATTTTCCCTACAATCTTTGTGACTAACAATTATAAGCAGCTGGCAACAGAAGTGCCTTCTAAGAAGCCAAAGTACTTTGATCTAAATAAATAAATCTTTGAATCTGAACCAGTGAGTACATTAGAATCTTATTCTCTGAGGGTATTGTTTTACATGCCATGCACCTGTTTTCCCAGAATCTTCCATAAGGAAGAAATTCTCTACTCTTAGTAGAGTCTGCCTCTGACGCAGAAATGTTATGATTTTATAGGCTATCCACCTAATTAAGCCAAACTAAGTCACCTAAGCAACATGTACCCCCCCCCACACACACACAACACACACACACCCCTAACTGGGAATAAAAGCAAAGCAACATTGAAAGTTTGTATTCTCCAGTCAAAATGAAAACAAATACAATTATCAAATGTAAGATATCTAAGATATCTAACAACTCTAGGGGCTTCCACCAATCTAAACATAGGTCTTTAGACAAACCGTCCAGAAAACCATCTCATAGTCCCCCCCTAATAAATGAACTGAAAAGGTTTTTATCAAGATGTGTACTGTAAACAAGGTGAATAAAATAGTTGACAAAACACGTGCAGAAAGAAAAAGAAAGCTGTAAAAAGAATATGGCAATACATGTATGTAATAGAAAAGGATAAGAGCAATTTGATCTAGCAAAACACATCCAGGGATAGGACGGAGTAATATGTTTTCTACCAAAGAAACTAATAGTTCATGTTTTTTGTAATTGTTTCTCCACTTTTTTAAAAAAGAAAAGTGTTTATTTATTTATTTTTGAGAGAGAGAGAATGAGCAGGGAAAGGGCAGAGAGAGAGGGAGGCCGAATCCCAAGCAGGCTCTTCATCATCAGCATAGAGCCAGATGCGGGACTCGAGCACACAAACCCAGAGATCATGATCTGAGCCAAATCCAAGAGTTGGATGCTTAACCTACTGAGCCATCCAGCAACCCTGTTTCTCCACTTTTTAAGCTTAATATTAATCTAGCTTTGCATGAATAAGGTCCTGTTTGTTAGAAATAAATCAGTTTACTCTAAATGAATCAATGGAATGTAGAAAAAAGGACTATTTTGAGAATATGAAGTTCTTAGTGTATCTAGTTCAATTTGCCTCTAAAGACCACAAAGATCTGTGTCTAAGAAGCTCTCTCATGCTTATTACAAAATACTATTCCTGTTTCTCCTAAGTGTCAGAACCTGCAACACAGAATAGGGAGGAGGTGGCCAGGTACTATTTCTCGGACACAAAGACTAAAGGGTCATACACCCAGTGCCCTCAAGTAGCTCTTCCTTTACAGCCATGGTTCCCTGAGGGGAGCTTTGGACTCTGTGCAGCAAACCAGGAACTCTGACTTGGGAATTAATAAGCATTAAGCCATAGTATAGTCAGACTTGCACACCTTAAAATCAGTGGAGCTTTATAGTCAAAAATTTAACATGGAACATTTCAAATTGAATGTTTCCCTCTATAATTACCTCATGATACCTGGTCCTCACAACGTGTTTGTGATCTCAATGAGGAACACCACCATGTTCTCTTGTACCCTGATCGTAAAGTGTGGGGTTACCACACTCTCTTTTCTTCACCTCCTCTAGTCGGTCATATAATCCTGTCAGCAATCATTTCCTATACCTATATACAGGTTTAAAGGGTTAACAAGATCAATGAAGAAAAAAAAAAAGTATGTTTATATGTGCGTATGTAAGTTTATCAATTTTACTAGTATGGAGTATGTGTCACACACATTTTACAAATAATCAAAATATATAATACTCTATTAAAATTCCACATAGCCAGTCAAGTCTCTCAGATGCTTTAGCAGATTTTTGCTGAAGTTTTGTATGCCGAGTAGATCTATGGTTGCAACAGAGGAAAATAGGTAAACAACTGTGGTCCCTACAGAAATGTTGGTTCATATTCTCATTTGTATTAATGATTAAGAGAAAAGTGAAGCAAGTAAGGCATATATAGTAGTTAAATCATTAGTAAATGATGTGAGTGATGTCTTTGCTGAACTAGATAATAGTTTTTGAATACTGGCAGGATATTTCCTCTGTTCTGTGTAGTATTTTCAGTGTGATGGCACAGACACACTTTTATGATTCACCTGGATTGTTCAGTTTTGTCACCACTTTCTCAAGTCTAGAAAATTACAGAACAATGCATCAAGCCTAATTCACAGTGGTTTCAGATTTATGTGGTATAAATATCTCACCACGCTAATCCCAAGCTACCAATGTCACACCACTGAATGCTGCGATCAACAGTGGCACACAATTGCATAGTATTTTCACCATACAGATAAAATATGTAAACAGTCACAAGAGCATAGGAAATAGTTACTGTTATAAAATAATAAGGAAATTATGAATTTTCAGTATTACCTTTGTTTTCAATGTAGTATATTACAAGTTTATATAACTTACACAATTTAGTTTTTATTAATAGTCATGTTTAATGGCTAGTTTGCAAAATTCTCACAAATTTAACAATGTGATTTAATGAGCCTGTGGGAGTTGGTTTTAGCATACTGTTGCATGACCTATCCCTTCACTATACCCTAAATGCCACCACCCTACCTAGTGCAGGTCTAACAACTACTTTCCTTCTCTGTTAAGGTAACATCTAAACTGGCTTCACTGTGCCTTGATGACCTTTGAAACCAGAGGGAGCTTGCACAAATCTTTATATGAAATTTTCCTGCTTAAAGTCCTTTAATGCTTTCCTTTTATTTTGAAGATGAAAGCAAATGCTTTGTTATTATAAACTATTAAGTTCTGAAAAGTATGTGTGTGTGTGTGTGTGTATATATATATATATATATATTAATTTTTTTAACATTTATTTATTTTTTAGAGACAGACAGATCATGAGCAGGAGAGGAGCAGAGAGAGAGGAAGACACAGAATCCGAAGCAGGCTCCAGGCTCTGAGTGGTCAGCACAGAGCCGTATGCAGGGCTTGAACCTATGAATTGTGATATCATGTCCAGAGCTGAAGTTGGGCGCTTAACTGACTGAGCCACCCAGGTGCCCCTATATATAATGTTTATTTATTTATTTATTTATTTATTTATTTATTTATTTTTTAATTTTTTTTCAACGTTTTTTTATTCATTTTTGGGACAGAGAGAGACAGAGCATGAACGGGGGAGGGGCAGAGAGAGAGAGGGAGACACAGAATCGGAAACAGGCTCCAGGCTCCGAGCCATCAGCCCAGAGCCTGACGCGGGTCTCGAACTCACGGACCGCGAGATCGTGACCTGGCTGAAGTCGGACGCTTAACCGACTGCGCCACCCAGGCGCCCCTATGTTTATTTATTTTTTAGAGACAGAGTGAGTGTGTATGTATGTGCACAAGCAGGGGAGGGGCAGAGAGAGAAGGGGAGAGAGAGAATCCCAAGCAGGCTCCACACTGTCAGCACAGAACCTGACACAGGGCTTGAACTCATGAACCGTGAGATCATGACCTGAGCCAAAGTCAGACGCTTAATCGACTGATCCATCCAGGTGCCTCAAAAGTATGTATTTCTTGATTTCAGCTCCCCAAACACTAATAATGAATTGCAATGCTCTAGGCAAAACAAACCACTTAGCATTTCCTGAACACATTCTCTTACATTTGATTTCATTACCTTTTGTCTTCCCCCAATTTTATTCCCCTGACTTATTTAGCTCAAACAAACCCTTGTTACTGAAACCTCACTTGACCTAACTTGATGAGTCAGGTGGACTTTCTCTGTGCTCCATGCATAGCCCATTTGTATCTACAGTCTGAATTTTAATAGTTGATTTATTTGACTACATCCTTAAATAGTTTGAGAGTTCCTTGTGTAGAAGCAAATTAACATTAGCTTCCTTCAATGTGAGGAACACTGCACTAAGCAGTTTCCATATTTATCTCATTTGCCTGAAGGGATAAGTAATATTTTACATATTAGGAAACAGGGTCTCAAAAAGCATATATATATCGCCTGAGGTCACATGGCTCCAAATGGTGACACTCAGAATAAATTTAAGGTAATCATAAAGGCAGAGATTAAGCTCTGCAATGTGCCATGCTTCTTAATTTATCTCCAGACTCCGAGAGTCTAGCACAACACCTGGAAAAGAGAGATGCTTGGTACCAGCAGAGAGTTTCACTTAGAAATCCAGTGATTCTCCAGTGTTTCCTGTTGTTCAACCTTAGTAGAAGAGCTGATTAAAGCCGATTCACACACCCCACTCCAGACCTACAGAACATGACTCCGTATACATGTCAAATATTGACAAACTCTGGATTAATCATGGGTTTGGGGTGAGTATTATTAACTTTAGAAATTATTTTATATTTTTTCATACTTTTATTCACTGCAGTCTGATACACAGTGGCACACAATTATCACACCGTTTCTGCCATGCAGATACACTGGGCATCAGTATTGTCAAGAGCAGCCTGAAGCATCACCTTCCCTCTTCTGTGAATAGAGAATCGTAAGGTTTCTAACACAGAAGTCTGACTAGTTTTGTCAGAAGCCCCATACTGGACCTAACCTTGAAAACCAGATGCCTCCCCGAGAGCAGTGATCTGTGTTGGAGCAGGTTCATACTCATGGAGTACACTTCATCCCAGCTCCATGTTTACTGGCCTCACATTGTTAACTTGAAGTTGGCTTTGGTGGGATTATTTCCACCACGGAAATCAGGAAAGGCTATCAATTAGGCCTGCCCACCTCATCCCCAAGAGCCAGATTCTATGCTTTTACCAGAATGTTACTGAAATCGCCAACCTAGTACCTGCGGTCGCTACGGAACAATCGTTTTGGAAAGTAGTGATAGTGTCCCTCTTAGATTTCCTCAGCCTTATGTTGTCAGGCTCATCTGCTAGCGACATCTTATTTCAAAACTCTTCCCATATTCAATTCTCCTAGTTCAATCAATATTCATTCCCTTGTGTTGTGTGCTTTCATTTCACATCCTCAAATTGTTAGCAGCAGTTTAGTGCTGTTTTGGATTCATGATGGCTGTTTATATTATCCTCCAATTTACAATCGTGTGTGAAATCAATGTCTTTTTTTGTCCTGTCTGAAGTTGACCTCTCTAATATCATCCCATAATCTGAATATCATTTCCTATCTTATTATCCACTGATTTTAAGAGTACACTAAGCAACTAATCCATGTGGTGCTACTGTTTGCCAATTCATTCTAGTTAAATTTAAAAGTAAGATTATAGGAGGCAGACAACATTATTTTCACATAATATTTACTCTTGTCTCTCCATTCTCAAATTTTGTTTGAACTCCATTCCAAGTGGAAATTATACTGTGGTAAGTCGCTTGTTTTAAAAACATAATATGTATTTCTCTCCTTCTGGATGCCTAAAGGTTTTAGCTCATTAATTGAAACTGTGAATTTGAATATTTAGCCTGAAAAAGAAAAGGCTAATTTTACAAAGTAAACTGGACATAAATTCAACTTATAGAGCTAAAAAAAAATCAGGAGATAGTATTGGCAAATAGTACCAGTGGTTACCAAGAGTGTTTAAATTTCCTTTCCTTGGGCATTACTTGAATAGTTTGGACTCTGATTTCATATAGCAGATACTAACTTATTTAAAAGAGGGGGTACTTATTATAAGGATGTAAGGATATATCACAGCACCTGAGGCAAGGATGAAAATGCAGCTAGCCCATAAGAAAAGAACCAAAATCATGAAATGGAATGTTACATAAAAACCAGAGGGGATTCTTTTTCTACTTCTTATTTCTCTGTCTCTACTACCTTATTGTCTTTCTGTAGACTAGTTTTTCCCCTACTCAGCCCACACTTTAAGAGATTACTTCTTTACAGCTCCTGTTTGTTAAATGTCCTCTACTCGAGACACAAGCCCCAGACTGAGACTAAAAAAATCTTAGCCCAATTCCAAATTCTCTGGGACAGGACCCTGATCATTTTTATTCTCAGTATTTTACTATATAATATAACCATAACTGTTGGGGACTGCATTGATTTTCCATGCTGCCTAACAAATTACTGCAGATGTAGAGACGTAAAATAATACATATGTATTATCTAACAGTTTCTGTGAATTCACAATGTGGATGTTTTGCTTCTTCAAAGCCAGCAGGAGACTCTATCTCTCTAGCTCAGATGGAGTCTTATATTATAAAATAGACTCAAGGTAGTGGCATCTCATTGCCTTTGCCATATAATATAACTTAATCAAGGGAGTGACATCCCATCATGCTTGCCATATTCTGTTAGTTAGAAGCAAGGCATTGGTTCCACCATCACTCAAGAGATGATAAAAGAGTACGACTCATTGGAGGTTATCATATATGTGTCCATCACAGGACCCAACTCTGTGTCCTATAGATGTGGAAAGGAAGGGGAACAATTCTCAGAGGAATTATTACAAGCTAGATGAGCTGGCAGAAATAATAAAAGGTATCTATACCATCTGCTAAGACCAAATGACATTGGAAAGACTTGGTGCCATCCTGTAAGGAGTTTACACAATAACAGCTGGAAATATGTCACTAGCTTCCAACTTTAATGGGAGCATCTGTAATGTTTCTTCTTTAAATAAAGTCTTACATTTGGGTAGGTATTCTTTTTCATGTTACCATGGCATTCTTTTATTTCTAATTAACAAAGATCTTTTAATTCAGAATGAATTTTAAATATGACCAAATGTCCTTTAGGCATGAGAGAATTGTCATTTTTCTCCTTTAATTATTAATGTGATGAATTATAATGATATCTTTCCTCATTTTGAACCATCTTTACTTTTGTGGAATAAACCCTACTTAGATTGAATAAACCTGTAAATATTACATAGGAGTTTATTTAGGATTGTGATATCTACGTATAGAGATTGTCAATATCCTTTTTTTTTTTTTTTTTTTTTTTTTGCAGGCAATTTTTGTCAGCTTTTGGTGTTACGGTGATGTTAGTATGGTAGTAACCTTTTCATTACTGTATGCTCTGAAATGGATAAATAACAAGGAAAGTGTGTTTCTTGATGTTGTGGTTGAAATTGCCTGAAATTTGCATTAACTCAAAATTTTTAATGAAGATAGGGAATCACTTCTAAGACAGTGTTAAAATATTTTCATAGTTATTGGATGGTTTAAGTTCTATCTTTCATAGGTCAATTTTCTTACATCAATTCACAATTTATATTTGATTGCCACAACTTATGTTAAATATTCAAGAACGATTTGACTGTAAAATTCCTTCATTACTTATTTTACATAAAACTTAGCTAATAGCCTGCTGTTGACCAGAAGCCTTACTGATAGCAGAGTAAATTAACACATATTTTGTATGTTAAGTAACTATATACTGTATTCTTACAATAAACTAAGCTAGAGAAAAGAAAATGTTAGTAAGAAAGTCGTAAGGAAGATACATTTATAATACTGTACTGTATTTATTTTTAAAAAAACTGCATGAAAGAGAACCAGTGCAGTTCAAGCCTATGTTGTTCAAGGGTCAACTGTATTTATTTATAATTATATTAGAGGTTCCCAGCTTACTTTCTAATAAATTAAAGCAATTTATCTTTACCCAAGAAGTATGAGTATTCTTTTGCCCACATCTTGCCAGTAGTAGGTACTGAAACTCTTTTTAATTGTTTTCAGTATGGCTAGTATGAAGTATTATTTTGTTATACTTATCATAAATTCGAAAAAAAAATTGCAATAAGGTCTATACAGAGGCAGTTAAAATTATAATAAATCCTTAAAAATCAACAAGAAGATAATGAAAATGCAATTTTGAAGAGCAATTCACAGAAGGGCAAATCAAAATCTTAACAATCATGAAAGAAAAGACACAAACTCACAGGGAAACAAAAATTAAAATTGTAATGGGCAATATATACTCTGATCTATTCCTGAATTCCCTCCCCTGTTTCTACAGACTTGATTAGAGCAACACTACTGTTCTTCAAAATGTTATTGACTATTTTTCAACAAATTACTCTTTCATTACAAAAGCTTATATTTCAATTGTAGCTTCAGTAAATTTTATCCTATTTATTTAAAGTTTATTTATTTATTTTGATAGAGAGAGAACATGAGCGAAGGATGATGGGCAGAGAGAGAGGAAGAGAGGGAGAATCCCAAGTAGTCTCTGTGAGGTCTGTGAGTGGAGCCTGATGTGGGGCTCCAACCCACGAAACTGTGAGATGATGACCTAAGCCAAAATCAAGAGTTGAATGCTCAACCGACTGAACCACCCAGGCACCCCAGTTTTATCCTATTTATATAAAATTGATGTATTTATCATACAAAGTCTTTCTAGTATATGTTTACCTTAGTCCATATGTTTATTTTTCAATAAGAATTTATAGTTTCTATTCATAAAATTCCTTTATGATTCTTATTTCTAAAAGTTTTAATTTTGTTTACTCATGTCAACTTTTATACAACTGTACAATTCATATCTAACCCCTTACAGATTTTTTAAAAATGGTGCTAGCAGTATGCTAGTAGGAATCTCTTTGTTTTGTAGACATACAACCCCATCATTGACAAAAATAGACATCATATACCTCTTCCAATATCTGTAGTAGCTTTTCCATGTTTGATTCATTACATTCACAGGACAATATTAAATAGTATGCTATCAGTAGGCATTTATTTATAGTGTTATATTCCGTTGAAATGGATTTAGTGTTTCACACTGTGATAATATATGCTATGGAATTTGATAAATTATAATTATAATATTATAGTAATTTTTCCATTAATATTTTGCTAATAATGTTATTAGAAATAACTGCTGAATTTTATCAAATTCCTTTTCAGCATTGATTTATATGACCAAATTATTTTCTCCCTTAATTATTTTAATGAATAATGAAGATAGATTTCCTGATATTGAATCACATTTTCTGCAATAAAATCACAAAGTCATAGTATAGTATCCTTGAGATATGGGCAAATGGATTGCATTTTCTAATATTATATTTAAACTTTTCATTTATGTACAATGCAAGATGTTTTATGTATTTCTCTTTATGTGATCTTCATCATATTTTATTATAAGTAATATTCTGACTTTCTAAAGTGATCTTGGAAATTTTCCACTTGTTTCTATGGCTTGAGAAAGTTTTTTCAAATATGAATGTCATCTGCCATTTAAAAGAAATTAAAGCCTTTTAGTAAATGCCTTTTTTCATTTTTTTTTTTTTAGAGAGAGTATGTGTATGAGTCGGGGAGAGAGGCAGAGGGAGGGATGGAGACAGAGAGAGGGAGAGAAAATCCCAAGCAGGCTCCACGCTCAGCATGGAGCTTGATGTGGGACTTTGATCCCATGACCCTGGGATCACAACCTGAGCCGAAATCAAAGAGTTGGATGCTCAACTGACTGAGTCACCCAGCCACCCCACTATTGCTTTTTAAACAATGTATTTTAAACACTTTCTAATGTATTCTAGGGAAATTTTTCTATTGTATATTTTTCTACTTGTGTGTCAACTTTTATAATTTCTATTTTACTTGGAAATCATTCATTTCTTCTAAGTTTTGAAATAAAATAGCTTAGAGTTGTAAAGCTATTCTTTCATAAATTTCAAGCCTTGTCTTTTACCTATAATTGGGTCTCTTTTGCCCCATCTAATATTTTCTATTTTTACCATCTTCTTTTTAAAAATATCAGATTAATGATCACCTCTTCACTTTTAATATTTTTTTAATCTTGACACAATTTATGTAATAGTTATTGGCATCTCAGATTTACAGATGAGATATGAATTTCTCCCAATCAAAATTACATATATATTTTATTTTATTTTATTTATTTATTTTTCTACTGATTTGTTTATTTTGAGAGAGAGTGCATGTGCACGTGAGAATGGGGGAAGGGGAGAAAGAGAGAGAGAGAGAGAGGGAGGGAGGGAGAGTCTCAAGCAGGCTCTACACTCAGGATAGAGCCCAATTAGGGCTCAATCCCACAACGCTGGGATCATGACCTGAGCCAAAATCAAGAGTTGGACACTCAACCCACTGAAACATCCACATGCTCCAAAATTACATATATATTTTAAATTATAAAATCCATTTTCTATGCTAAAAAGTGGTAGTATTTAATAGTGCTGGTAAACTTATATATGAAGATAATGTTTTGTCTGCCACTGAATAGCAAGTGAGAAAAGTCATGACAATGCTTGTCCTCTTTAAACATAGCAATTGTACTTTTAAGACTTTATCTTAAGGAAAGAATTAAGATTGTGAAGAAAGAGTTCACCAACTTGGAATGCTTAGTGTAATATAACATACAATCTGAAAAAAAATTGAGACAAAAATATACATGACCCTGAGAAAGCTTTGGATAAATAAACAATGGTACAGGACTGCAATTAAACGTTTAAACACATAAACTATGCAATCATTAAAATAGTTGCTATAGCTGGGGTGCCTGGGTGGTTCCATTGGTTGAGCATGTGACTTTAGCTCAGGTTATCATCTCGGGCTTTGAAAGTTCAAGCCCTGCATCAGGCTCTGTGCTGACAGCTCAGAACCTGGAGTCTGCTTCAGATTCTGTCTCCCTCTCTCTCTGTCTTTCCTCTGGTCTCTCTCTCTCTCTCTTTCTCTCTCTTTCAAAAATAAACATTAAAAAAAGTTGCTACAGCATTACTCATATGAAAAAAAATCTATGAAATAATACTAAGATGACAAAAGTTTACAGCCAGATGATCCAAATTAAAAAAAAAAAAATAACTACAAAAAAATGCAGGCGTAAAAAAAGTCTGAAATGTTGACACTGGTGGAATTATGAGTGTTATTTATTTTTTGTTTGTTTATTCATATTTTTATAACAATGATAGGCTTATGTAAAAGAATATCAAAAAACATTTCCTTAAATATTTAAGCTAAATATAATAGTTTTGATATCATTATAAGCAACACCAGCACTTGAGTTCTCAAACTTTCTGACCTAGTGAACCAGGTCAGTGAGGCAGAAGAGTTCATGCTATTAACTTATTTATCTGCACATTGATTCCACCAAAAGTAACACATTTACCTGAACTAAAAGCCCCAGAACAAATGTCACCAGCAGAGTATTTGATTTCTATGATCTCTCAGTTAAAACTGCTCCCTTCACACTCTGACCTTTATCTATATCTCTTTTTAAGGCATTTACTACTTTAGAGTTCTAACAGAATACTAATAGAATGACCGCTAGTGGATTGTAATCTCCATAAACCGAGGGAACATATTTACTCACCTTCATATCTCTTACTGTGCATGTCACTGTGACTTAAGTAACATAAGTAATGGTTTTGCAATGAATGAATGAATGAATGAATTAGGATTGTTGTGAAGACTGTCACTACAATGACTCACGAAGAAGAAGGCATGATTTAGCATGGGGTCCTTAGAAACAAAGGATCAGGCAAGGATAAAATATCAATACTTGATTTGGGATGTATAATTTCAAAGCACGGAAGGAAAAGGGAGCTAAGGCTTTAGAAGAAACGCAAGGGAGGGGCGCCTGGGTGGCTCAGTCGGTTAAGCATCCGACTCTTGGTTTCATCTCAGGTCATGATCTCAGGGTTTGTGAGTTCAAGCCCTGCATGGGGCTCTGTGCTGACAACATGGAACCTGCTTGAGATTTTCTCTCTCTCTGTCTCTCTCTCTGCCCTCCCCACATCTCTCTCTCTTAAAATAAATAAGCTTAAAAGCAATAAAAAATCTTTAAAAAAGAAGAAGAATCGGTGCAGTGATTGACTTACTCTGATGGCCATTCCTTCTTGACAAGGCACAGAAAAATCTGAGCACGTCCACTCAACCACTCAGGATTTCATATGCAACTCACAGAGGAACCACTCTTCAGCACAGTGAAGCAGAAGGAAGAAGGAAGAGACAGGGAATTAATCTGCCTGTTTTGTCTGACTCTTGTTTCCCCTTATTCGAAGTCTGCCCTACAGGGAGTTGACCAGATCAGATCCCACATCTCCTCACACTCATTTCCGGTTATATAACCTTTTGGCAATGGCTCAGTAAGTCAGATCCTCTATTATGTGTCGTGTGGCCTTGAGATGTCTAGAAGTTCTGGGGAGAGCCAGGAACTCCAGCCATATTGCTGATGGTCCTTACGAGACACACCTCATGGGCTAGCTTGGCACCTGCAGGCCTTGGCAGAGGCTGAGAGGGAGTAAGTGGCCCAGGGTATGGAAGGCAGATATGACTGAGAGAATTTGAGGAGGTGCAGAAGAGGTATTCAACATCAGGCAATATCTGATTTCACTGAAATACAAATAAATCATTAATTATTTTCAGGATCACAAACAAGTACTGTCATCAGTACTTGCGTTCTTTTGTGGGATGTTTTCCAAAACTTAGGAAAAAATTAAGTAAGATTGTCCTATGAGAGTAAAACTAGTAATGCAGAATTTATTTGTACAAAGATATGCGAACAATTAATATTGAATGCTTACTATGGTCCAGCCATATGCTAAATGCTTTTTACATTAAAAAAAATCTATCACTTGGTACACACAAAATTCTTGAAGGACTCCATTAGGACTCCAAATTTAAAGATGAGAAAAGTAAGGCTTAGACACTAATTTTCCCTAAATAACATAGCTAGTAGGTGATGGAGGTGATTTTCAAACCCAGGGTGTCTTATTTCAGAGACACTTAGTGCACTCAGGGCACTTAGTGTACCGCTCCCAAATTGCAACAAGACAAATTACTAAAAGGTGAGTACTGTGAGTTCCCTGAATGTATCAAACAGAGTGATTACCAAGCAGAGTCAATCACCTGTGGCAACTAAGGGCAACAGAATCAGGGAAAAAGCACTGCTTACAGACACTGCCTGAGTCTGAGTTTGAGACAATATCTAAATTTGATGGCAAATACATAAGGAAGAGGGAACTTCAGATCCTTAACCACAAGACTGGAGGAATATATTATATATGAGTGCAATTCCATTTGTGCTTTATATACTAGATTCTGGGAGTTTATATAACATATCAGTAACGATGAGATAGAGCTACTGCGCGTATTTGGGAAAGCAAGTTTCAGCGATTGCAAGGTGGGAGCAGAATCTGGACAGTAGTGAATTCACCAAAGAATGGGGCCTTGTAAGTGTGTTTTTTCTCCTGATACTTTTTTTTTTAATTTAATGCCTTTTGCATTTTTGCATTTATTTTATGCTTTTTCGATTTTGGGTGCAATCTTGCTCAAATAAGAGTCACTTACTATATCTTAAACTTGATATTCCCTTAAAATTTCTATATAGCAGGAAGAAAACCTTAAAAGCATAATTCTATATCTCAGCTTATATTTTGGCCTAAGACTTGGATTACTTTTTTTACTTCCTATTGAATATAGCCAGATACCCAAATAATCTTTGATAGCGGTCCCTAGGTACAGGTGAGCAGCCCATGACACTACCCATTCAGGGCTTTACATTCAGACATAAAAAAGTAATAGCTTCCTTGTGAATTCCTTGCCCAGTTAGCTGATCTAAACTATGGGTGTGACGGTGAGCAGCTATCTTTCAGGTTAAAAACTTGTGTTTATTTATCGCTTTCCATCCGGGGCCCCTGGCAGGTTCAGTCAGTGAAGCATCCAACTCTTGATTTTCGGCTCAGCTTATGATCTCATGGTTTGTGAGTTCGAGCCCCACATTGGGCTCTGCACTAACAGTGCAGAGCCTGCTTGGGATTCTCTCTCTCTCTCTCTCTCTCTCTCTCTCCCCTCCTCCCCCCCCAAAATAAAAATAAAAAATAAATATTTTATTTATACCTTTTCATTCAAAATGCATTGCAAGAATCAAGAATCCATGGGGTTAATTTTGTTGCCTAGAACTCTGGCTTACATCACCCACCTCTCTGGCTCTTATTCCTTTCATAACCATCCCACAGATTTCAAGGAGATTTTAATAACAAACAAATATAAAAGTTCTTCTACACTGACATTTAACAAACACTTGGTTTAATAAGCCCTTGTTAGTTTGAGACTTTAAGGAACTGAAACCTAGCAATCTTGCTGGAGATGTGAGACTTGTTCCCTAACAGCCTTTTGACAGTTTCCAGTGGGTGAGGCAGAAAGTATACCAGGAGGGAATGCACACTGTCACACCCAGCGAAAGAGAAGGTTTTGCAAATTCACATCTCGCACCAGTTTCACATTATTTGTTGCAAGCCCCTGTGTTTTCATTACCTGAAATTCTATAGGAGATACTGGTGACCTAAGTGAAGTTGCTTAGCTCAGTGTCCAACTAACAAGATTGTGTTAAGGAGCTTTGGGTTTTTGTTTTTGTTTTTTCATGTACATTTGAAGGAAAACAGGTTCAGATCTTTTAAACACTACAAAGAAAATTTTGACTTATACTAGTGTTCAGTCCGGTGCCAGACTGCCAATGAAATTCAAATTGGCATATTCTGAATTTTATTCACCGAAATTATTCTAATAGAGTGATGCTTCACCTTGGTACATTCAACCGTCTTAAAGTTTCCTAGATCAAACTCCTCTGTTCCTTGACTAAAATGATATTAAAATTTAAAGAAGGGACAAGAAAAGAAGAGGATGGTATTAAGGCAAAACTCTGCTGGAATGCTGTGGTTTTTTTACTGTAGAATCTTTAGCCATTTTACCTACATTCATTCCATAATTAGGGTGGTATTTCTCAACTCTGCATCAAGTTTGTGAACAATGCAAATCCTCTACCGGATACCCAGAAATGTGTGAGGGCTAATGCACAATGATGCAGAGAAAGACAACTAAACAACTCATACTTGTAATGGTCTTGCTGAAAAGGAAGCATGCAGGACGGATTACTCTTGAGACCAGTTCCCTAAACCAACGAAGCAAGGCTGTAATCTCTTGGAATTGTAAAAGTTGCTGTGCTACTCCAAGGCAATGCCAATTTTGAGAATGGAGACATCTACTATGCCTTCTAATTAAATTAACTATTTTCCATACTTTTTCATATGATTGAATTAAATGCTGAAAAGCAAGAAAATTGGGATTCTCTTCTCCTGTCAACAACCTTTCCAAAGGGGAGGATTCTTCTCATTACTTGTGGCTTACTGATTTACAATTATCTCTTAATTGACTCTTCATAACCACATTGAATATTTAATATTATACTATCATTAGCACATTTATTATTCATCTAAATCACACAATTGTGGCAATTAAGTTGGCTGCCTTTTAAACCCTTGGTTCATTGATCCTTAATTACACTTGTAAGAACTGCACTGAACAGGAAAGTTGCTAAGTGGCACAATTCCATTTTGTTGCCCTAAAATTTGTGATCACTTCATGTAGATTTGGAAAGTAGAACTGAAATTTTCAGTGATAGATTCCTTCTTTATATATTGCACAAAATTTCTATTTCTCTTAATAATTATTTTGTTTTCACTTATTAATTTCCAAATATTTAATGAGTACCTACTGTTCCAGACACGATACTACTAGGTACTGGGTGTAAAATGACGAATAAGGTGAATTAAGTTTCCTGCCTTTATGAGGCTTACATGATTGATGTAAGAAATAGAAATAGGTAAAAAATCAAATGAAATAATTCAGACTGATAATGGGGAATTAAGCTGAAATTTTTTTTCACATAGAAATAGTAAGTGCATAGGAGAAAAAAATAAGGTACTAAAGATAGTAAAAACCCTTTCTTAAAGAGATGTTAAAGTTTGAGGGATAGAAAGACATTGAAAACAAACAAACAAACAAACAAACAAGCAAAACACCATCCAGACCACTTCTCTCTTTGAATCCTTTACCATAAACAAGAGAAGCTGTACTTTTTTGGTCCAAATCCAGCTCTTCCCCTTCCTTGCTACATGAACTTAGGTTAGTGGCAAAACTCCACTGAGCCTCAGTTTCTAAACCTGTGAAATGGAGACTATTTTTTTAGAGGGTAGTTGTAAGGATTAACTGTGTTCATCTATATAAAGCACTTAGAACAGTGAATGTCACACAGTAGTAGCTATTACTATGATCATTCTTATTGTTCTCATTATTAGAAACTCCTCTAAATAGCAGTGCCAATAAGGATCCTAAATTAACTGTATGCACAAGTTGGACAGTAAGAGGAGAGGATGAAAACTGATGTTTGCTGTGAAGGGGAGCACAATAGGCCACCCCAAAATAAACCTCTTTGGCATACTGTTTATTGTGAGCTGGTTATTTACAAGAAACAGCAGATGCAGGAGAAGCTCTGAAAACTGAGAAATTACTCTTCTCTAAGAAACATTTACATTTCTAAGGGAAAGCTCCATTTGAAATGGTATCCCCCTCTCAGTACTAGAAAGAGAAAGATGACTCTCTAGAAACTCTTATCAATGGAGAAGTGGAAGGTCTGACCTACATCTGTCACTGCTTTTCCTGGTGACCCCCCCCCCCCCATAACTGGCTGTCAGCCCACACCCTCACATCTTCTTTTGTCTTTAGCTGGAGATGATATTAAAGGTGGTGCTTTGGGTCATTTTGGAGTGTTACTCAGTTTCCCTGTGTCTCTCCCATGTATACATGTTATTAAATTTCTGTTGATTTTTTTTCCTTGTAGTCTTGTTATTAGGGTGGGGGTGGGTCCTCAGCCAAGACCAGAAGGGTAGAGAGATAATTATTTTTTCTCCCCACAGTTGCAGTTTTTCTCTGTGTCAATTACTGGGTTACTTGTTTATACGGAGTAGTTCATTTCATCACACAGCAGATTATTCAGGTGGATAGAATTATTTTCTCTAGGGTGTAAATTCCATGAGGGCAGTTGCTGCATCTGTCTTACAACTATCTCTGATGGTTCATCTGATGTGTCACCTTGGCAAGCTATGGTCCCCAGTTGTTTGGTCAAATACCGATCCTGATGTTGTTGTGAAGGTCTTTTGTAGATGTGATTGACATTTAAATCAATGGAATTGCGTAAAACAGATGATCTTCCATGATATCGATGGGGTTATCCAGTAAGTTGAAAGTCTTATAAGAAAGGACTGAGGTTCCATAAAAAGAAAGAAATTCTGTCTCCAAACTGCTTCCAGATTCAAGGTTGCAACATCAAGTCTTACCAGAATTATCAAACTGCTAGCCTGCTCTGCAAATTTTAACATTGCCAGTTCCCACAAGTGTGTGAGCCAATTCCTTAAAAACTCTATACATTTCTCCAGTCTTTTTCTCTAAAGAACCCTGACTAATAACAATCTCCTAACAATGTTACTGCACATGGAAGTCAATCAATAAATTTTCACAGGTGCAGATATATGCACTAAAAAATGGATGAATGAATGAATGAATAAATGGTGATAAAGATCAAAAAAGTTGAATACATGTTTTCAAACTCATATAGCTGACATGTGGTGAAGTTGAAATTCAGACCTATGTTTATCTAAATTCAAAGCCATGATACTTCCTCTCTTAGATCATTCCATCTCTTCCATAGACCAAAAAGACAATAACAGTAATAATATCATCACTATTACAAGCTGCTCATTATCTCTCACACATCTATTTATTTCCCACACATAGCTTAACAGATAAAAAAAAAATTATTACCCAAACCCAGGCCACCTGATTCTAGGTTTTCTGTCCTTTTTGACTCTACTTGCTATTGGAACAATTTCTAGTCTTTCTTCTCCCTGTCAGATTATTCTACTCTTTCCAAAATAAATCATCTAATTTGAATTCTACCACTGAATGACCTTATGATCCTACACATGTATATCAGTTTCTCTGCTAATCTATCCCTTTATAGTAATTTCTTTTTAAGTGTCTCTAGGCAGAAAATATTTCATTAAAAAATATGTCAAACTCCCATAATGCACAAAAACATCCAAGCTGTTAAACATGCTGTGTAAAGATTCCATGACCTTTATATTTCTCTATGTTTCTGGTTATGTCTTACTCTACTTAGAGTCTTCAGTAATAGGAAACTTACCCAGGTGTCTGCACACGCCATTTTATACTTCTGTATCTCTGCTTACACTGTCTCCCTTTTGGAATGTCAAAATTCAGAATAGTATCATGATGTGAAGGATTTATTTCCTAAAATTCTTGATGGTACCATGTGCCTAGGTTTGCACGCCTTTACTTCCAATATATGTAGGCATACCTTACAGCAACTATATTATACTGAATTTACTGATATATATCTAACTTTTTGATAGTTGTAAGTAATTTGAATTGAGAGATTACATCTACTGCATCTATATGCATGTACTACACAGTAGATTCCTACATATATCACAGCTTAATAAATGCTTTCAAATTCAACTAAAATAACATTATATTGGCTCATGGGTTCTATTTAAAGATATGTATGTATACTTATGTATATTTATATATACGTATATATTTATTCTCTCTATATAGATTTATTTATCTATAGATATAGATATATAAATATAGATAGAGGGCACAAAGTTTTAGCATAACCACTCCCATGTGAAACGGAGTAGCTAGTGACAGACAAATGCTTTTCCTATGAACAAAAAGAAAAGTTATGTGACTAGAAAACTTTTGCCATAACGAGATCAGGAGATGCTAATATTCAAGTGAAATTAAAACTCAGGTGAGCTGCACAACTTGAAATTAACTTCAGAGAAATCTCCACAACTGCTCATGTGTGGGCAATCTTCATGCCTGTTGCTATATGGCCACCCAGAAAGATCACCAGAGACATTCACATGGTAAACCAGAAAGATCTGTCAGATTGATTGCCACTGCATGCCCTCACTCCATCTAAAGGTGCTTTGAACCCGATATCTAGAAATTTTCTCAACTGGCTGCTCTTCCAACTCAGAAACTGAATTTATAATTTGCTGGAACTAATAACCTTTGTTTTTCTTTTCTTTCTGTAGAAATGCTTCTCACTAAATTACCTGATTACTCATATCATAAAGAGGCCTAATTTACATGGAAGTTCACCTGCACGACTGCCTTCTGAAATAAAGCATTCTCGTTTTCATCCTGTGCTCAGTAATCACAAGGACATGTGATTGCTAGTATGTCATGTTGTGCCTATGTAAATAACTCTAAAAAATTATGACCCATTTGAGTTATTTGGTTATTTGGTTAAATTTTGGCTTCTGGGAATCTGTGCTCTGGGGAATTTTTCAATCTTTGACTATTGTTCTTATAATCATCATATTAACCTCTCTAGTGCATTGTATACTGTTGAGTATTTTTCGTCACTGTTAGCAGCCACTCACATGCCAATTGGTATCCATGAGGATCAGAAAACTGGATGAAATCAACTATAACCACACAACTGATGAAGACTGTGAGTACATGGCCCATTGGCCTGACAACTTAACTAATGGAAACATAGAATGTGTGATTCTTGGGTCTGACTACATCAATGGCTGTATCAGTGGGCCCTCTTACTCAACTATAGACCCCAACAGTTATCTATTATTGCATTTCCTTGAGGCATTGACAATGACTGGGACATCCAACCGCCAGGCCAGAAAAACCCTGCAATGGAATGCCTGGAAGACCACATCCCACACATATCAACCCCCATCTATTACTCCACACTCTCTGCCTGCTCTCTTGCACATACCCAGAAACCCCCTTTTGCCCCCAACATCTCTCTACACATTTCTAGGAATCCATCTTGTAGAAGAGAGGTCAATTGTTAAGGCCTGAGCCTGCCACTTCCCCTGGCTGCCAGCACCCAAAATAAATTTCTCCCTTTCTCTTTTCCTAACCTTCATCTCTTGAGTTATTGGCTACTCTTGCAATGAGTTTATCTGAGTTTGTTTGGCAACAATATTGGCAAAGCCAGCCAGGAGCTGCACTCTTCATTTGTACGGCACCCTTGGGATTCCTGGGATGGAGCAGTTGGTGGCAGCACCAAGGCTTCCCCAGTCGTTTCCTGACAGCGGTAGCCAACAATAATGAGCTCTGGCTGTTCATACTCAGCCTGCTGAGAGGATGCCCAAGATGGGTATTGTTTAAATAAAATACAGAGACCAACCTTGAAAATTCTCTGAGCAGGCAAAACCAGTTCAATCATACAAACAAGGCTTAATTTAGTTTAATTTGCAAGACTAATTTGTTGTGGGTCATTTCTTGCTTATGTCCCTGGAATTTATAAGCAAAACTTAAACAATTTCCCCAAATTGATATGAGGTAACCACTAACCAATTCCCTATCGTTTAAGAAAATGCTAATATTATAACCTATCACTGTGAAGAATAAACAGTCACTGCTTTCTCACTGAAATAGCCGCTTTCTAACAATGGAACCCCTGAGCCTCGTTCCATATTTTGGTTTGAGTGCTCCTGGTTTGCAAAATTTTGGGTGTGTGAACAATAACCCTTACTAATTAATATTTCCGTGATTCATTGTTTTTGCTTTTGTTATTTCTGAACATTTGACAGCACATCGTAATTAAACTGCTATGAACAAAAGGCAAAGAGAAAGTTGTTTAAAAGGAGTCATATGCACTTTTCTTTACATATGTATAATTCAATTAAAATATTTAAAAACTGTAGAGAAGGGGCACCTGGATGGCTCAGTCAGTTAAGCATCCGCAATAGGCTCAGGTCATGGTCTCTTGGTTCATGAGTTTGAGCCCCGCATCAGACTCTGTCTCCCTATGTCTCTGCTCCCTCCCCTCAAATAAATAAATATTTTTTAAAAATGTAGAGGAAAAAAATGCACTTTACCTTCCAAAGAACACAAATGCTGATCAGCTGGCTCCTCCCTATATATGATAGAAATCATAAGATATATAATAATAGCTTCAATTTTTAAAAGAAAAACAACTACGAATTTAGAATAAATTTAGAGTAAAAAATATACTGCAAAAGTGGAATTAAGATGTTTTCTGACAAACTAAACAAGTGATTTGGTGACTAATAAGCCTCTATGATAAGACACATTAAAGAAAACAGTTTTAGGTAGAAAGAAAATGATCACAAGGGAAAACGGCAAAGTCATGAAGGGCAAAGAAAATAATGAATATGTGGGGAAATATAAATGACTACTCAAATAAAAATGGAAAAAAAAGACACAAGGAAGCTTTCAGGGTGTTAGATATGTATGTCTGTTACTTTGATTGTGATGATGGTATCATGTTTGACTATATGTCCAAACTAATCAAATGGTACACATGAAATATGTACAGTTTTTATACAACAATTACACCCCAATAAATCCATTTATAAAATAAACTAAAATTTGCAGAAAACAACAATCATCATGCCTTGTGGTATTAAAATATATAAAAATTAAAAATGCATGACAGCATTAACACCAATGACATAGTGAAAGTGTCCTAAGATTCCTGCATTATTGAGGAAGTTGTAAAGTAATAATTTGTGTTTGTATTCTAATAAATCAAGGATAGATGTGTAATCTTGAATGTGACTATTAAAAAGTCATAAAAATGCATATGTAACAAATTGGTATATGAAAAAAAGCAAAATACAAATATTTGATTAATCCAAGGAAGCCAAGAAAGAGAGAAAATTAATTATGAAACATATTGGTCAATTCTATACAAATAATGAAATGGTAACTGTAAACCCAACTACATCAATAATTATATTAAATACAAATGGACTAAATACTGCAAGTTAAAAACTAATATTGTTAGGCTGGATTAACAAATAAACAGAAACAAAAACCTCAAAACAAACAAATAAAAAACCATATTATATTTAAAAAAGATACATCTTAAACAGACAAGTATCTGAAACAAAAATGGTAAAGATATACTGTTCCCAGACAAAACAGAAATATGCAAGAAAAATGACTGGAAACAAATTATATAACATGATATTTATATTTACATTATATAACAATAAGAAGTTAATTCAACAGAAATATAATCTTATGTATGCACACAGTCACATAAATTCAATTCACATAAAACTGACAATTACGAGCAATATGCAAATCCACAATCATGATAGAAATGTTAAGAGCCTTTCTTTTATAAAAATAAGCAGACAAAAAAAAACCCAATAAGGATAGGGTATGTAAAAAAAAAAAACAATAAAATGATGATTAGGTATATGTAATTTGTATATATATAAAACTGAATTTAAATGGCCAAATAAAGTAAAAAATTGTCTTTTTTTTCCAGTTCCTATTTAAAGATATTTAAAATCAAGGGGGAGGCATAAAAACTTTTTTTTTTTTTTGCTTACAGTGAAATTCTACCCAAGGACATACTTAGATATAAGGTCTCTTACATGTACTCAGAAAACATAATTTGCAATCTTTCTTACCACAAGGAACATTTCCATTTGCACTTGAGCAGTTAATTTAAAAAGGTGAACCCATGCCCCAAAGTCGAACTCGTGAGAAAATAAGCACTGTATTGCTTCCTGGCTCCATTACTGTAGTTTGAGTCAGGTTTGACACAGTTCTAATAAAGAGAGAATTCGGCACATATGTCATCATCATTGTTTATTGTGACTAGTTTAATAAAATTAAATCACAAGCAGATTCCAAGTCCATATTGCATTGGGTTAAAATCTTGAGCTTTGGAGTTGGGCACATCTAGATTTAAATACAATGTTGGTATTTCATTAACTATGATCTTGGGTAGGTTGGCTAACCTCACCATAGAATGGAAATAATATCCTATATCAAGGTTGTGATAAAAATTAAATGAGCTAATTTATATAAAATGCTTAGCAGAGAGCTTGGTATTTTATAAATCCAGACAAAATTGTGACTATTATTCTTCTTTTCATCAGTTCAGGAGTTCACTAAATTCATTGTTTCTAGTCCTAGATCACTGTATCTTCTGAGGTAGTACAGAAGGGGGCAGGGAAATAGGGAACAGGTAGAGGAGAGGAACAAAGGATCTTGGACACTATTTTGAAAAATAAAGTGAATAAAATTATTCCCCAGCAATTGAGAAATGAAGTGATAAAAAAAGTTATAATCATGCTTAATTTAAGAACCTCTAATTACAAAAGTAGAACACTTTATGAAGTCACAGAATGCTTTAAAACATGATTCATACTCTCCAGACTGAATACAGGATATGAATGCTAATCTTTCTAAAACATATGAGGTCCTACTTGGCCATTTTTTTTGTCATGAAATAACGTTTTGATGGACTCTGGCAACATCTGACTCTCGGACCCTCTTTCATCTATGCTGTCATTATTGATCAATTTCCCATCTAATTAACAGGTCTTGCTTTAACCATCTGACAAGTCAATAACTTCAATCAGATTAAGATAAAATCTTATGGATATTGGATCCATTGTGCACCTTCAATAAGCAAATGTATCTATTTGACCTTATCAATAATAAGTTGAATTAACTGTCTAAATCTCAGAAAGCAACATTCTTATCTTTATTTCCAAGTTGTCTTAGGTGAAACACCTCATGTCCACATCCACACATTCCTAAAATCCCAAAATCTCAAAGCATTTGAAAGCGAAACACACACACACACACACACACACACACACACACACACACACAGAGTTTCCAATTTTATATTTATTCCAAGTGTATGAAGGCTAACCAACAGCTTATGCTGTTCTTTACAGAGTATAGATAGTGTGGAATATACACGGATTCCTTTTTGCCCCTGAAGTATACTTGCCATATCTCTATGTGTATATTACTTTTGTGAGTAACATAAAATAATGGACTGAATAGTTTTAACCCAGACCTCTAGTTAGCACTCAATAGAATCATTTGGTTACATGTTTCTACCACTTGACCCTCAATCAGCTGAGGATAGTGACCAAATCTTATGTAAATATCTGTACCTCTAGCTTAAAACAGTGATGAATAAATAAATTACTGCCAATGAAACATTATAAATGGGCATTTTTCATGAAAGAAAACATATTATTATATTGCAAATTCTATCTTTTTTTAACCTTTAAGTAATGTGTACTATTTTATAACTCTGTCCAAAGGAATATTTTTTTTTTCAACATTTCACATTCCTCTTTCCTCACTTCTCACTCCAACACTGTCTTTGCACAGGTGAAGAAGAAATTAGAAACTGGGCCATTAAAAATGCAGTGGTGTTTCCAGAAGCTATTGGAGGAGAGTGCATTTGAGTCTGAAGCTTTATCCACCATCTAATTTTATTCCTTATCATGGAGCAAGTAGACATTACTTCATGATCCTTCCCCAAGCTAAAAAAAACAAAACAAACAAAAAAAAAACCTCACTGGCAGCCGTGCATCATTTGGCTGTTAATGATAACTTATTAATCAATTCTCTTTTCCTTGCAGAACAGCAAACAACATTTTAAGAGCAGCCTTTCAAAATCTTCAAAGAGAAGATAATTCTTCAGTATAGGAAATAGAGGTGCAGCACAGATCATTTCAGCCAAGTCATTCAGCATTCTTTACCTGTGACTGCATTAAAATAGGAGCAATGCCGCCATTTTATTTTGACACATATTCCTTTTCAAATAAATACACTTGTAAGAGGGAAGAGATGATAATGATATCTACCACACAAGATATTTTTAAAGATCAAGTGAAATCATAATGAATGACAAATGTGAAATGTAAAGTGTCAGAGAAATAGTAATTATCATCAGCAGTATTGTCATTGTTAGTACTGTGATTATGTATAGGTGAAATAATCTATCGTCTATATGATACAGTTTAAAAACATCTTGAAGCCACCATGATAAAACAAATTGTCCCAGTAGCCTCTGAATACTATTAATGTATGATTTACTTGTTAGAAATAAACAAATGAACACCATTTGGAAGGAGATGAATTTGTTATTCATTCACACACTAGTATGAATTAATCAAATCAGATCATTTTAATCTTAGCTACTAGTGGAAAACGACATATTGAAGTGTAAGAGGAGAGGAGGAGTCACAAGTTTTTGGCATGGGACACAGGAGAAGCACGAGCCTGGTTAGAATCCTATAGAGGGCACTATTCTGTTAATGTAATACAGGACAATTCTGTAGAAGTACAAGGTCGAGAGAGCTGTAGGAATGGGAGGTAATACAAAACAAACAAACAAACAAAACATCAAAGTTGAGAAAAGTTGTTGTCCTTGTAATGGTCTGACTGGTCATCTGTCAACAAATCAACTAAGCCAGGGAGTAAAAGCTAGCAGTAGTTTGGCAAGGAAGAACATACTTATATTTAGCTTGACCAGATAAGGGAGGTTACCACTCTGATCTCAAGTTGCTACTACCACTACCATAAGCTCTGATGCAGTATATGTGTAATCAAGGTTATTTCCTGATAATACTGGATAAGTAAAAGTTAGAGGAAAATAATGGGAAAACTATTGCAAACAAAAGAGAAATGTCTTCTTTTAGCCAACAATATAACCTTATGTGTCAACTGTGTAAAGAGGAAGTCACAAGAAGAGATCGCAAGTATGTTTTTTCACATAAAATGAGGTGTTAGGATCACTTTTCAGACCACACCTTGAGTGTGATATGAGATTTTGGCACCACACCTGAAGAGACAACAACAAATAGCAATTCATTCATAGCAGAATATTTGTTATGGTGAACTAAAAAAAAAAAACAGGGGAGGGGTGCCTGGGTGGCTCAGTTGGTTAAGTCTCTAACTTCGGCTAGGTCATGATCTCACGGTTCATTAGTTCAAGCCCTGTGTCGGGCTCTGCAGACAGAGCAGAGCCCGCTTTCAGATCCTCTGTCCCCTTTTCTCTCTGCCCCTCCCCCCTGCTCTTGCTCTCTCCCATTCTCTCAAAATAAATAAACATTAAAAAAAGAAACACATGTTATATGAAGCATAGTTGAAGGAGCTTATGTGCAAAGGAGGTTTATATATCAAGGAAAGGAAAGTCATAGAAAAGGGAGAGAACACGGATGGCTGTGTACAAAAGAGATATTCAATAAACAGACATGAAGGGCTATATCCACACCCAGCGCCCTGCTCATACAGCAGGGGTATTGCCCTGGGAACAGTGGGAAACTGTAAACACCCAAAGTTGTGGATCTGCCAAAGAAAAGAGGCAAGGTTTAAGTACAACAATTGTAAACAAATCACATCAGGTCAATAAAAGAAAGAACTCTCAGGCAAGACTTCTAGAACAGAGACCTTCTTCCCAACAACACAACCAGGATTACTTGATTAGTGAGAACAACAACAAAAACCCAAAAGACAACCACCTTTAAGTCTCTAGAAATTGTCCTAAGGGCATACAGAAAATGGACAAATGTATATTGGACAATATCTATAAAATTTTTCTAAGAATAGCAAGTCTGTAGCATTTTGGCTACTCTCTGTTCATTTCACACCCTATAACCTAGTGTGACAGAAATTTCACTCTGGTCAAGTGTGCCAAAAATGGGCTCACTTGTCCCCCTGCTCCTAGTCTTGTGCTATAGTTTCTTGCTAGAGGAAACAGAATGCCAGTGTTTCTCACTCTCCTCACCCTTGCTACCAGCTCCCTGTTGCAGAAGCTCTATTCTTGGCAGAGTACAGCCCAGAAGTCTGGAACTCATTTTCCCCATAGAGCCTCCACCCATAAGGAGAAAGGTCTACCAGTAGTTAGAGAGGTCAGTAATACTGGGTCCATAAATGTATGCTTACTTTCCATTTTTCTCTCTTTTTCCTAAAAAGAGACAAAATTATAAGAAGTAATAATTTTAACTATGTATTGTCAGACTTTAAACACATATAGATGGCATATGTATACCAATAAGAGCATCAAAAGTGGGAAGAGTGAATAGAACTATGTAAAAATAATGTCTTTATATCTCACAGAAATTAATTTGGGATAAATTTGAAATTGATTCTTATAAGCAAAAATGTATACTGTATGCTGTATAGCAACCACTACAAAAACACCAGAAAGCTTTGGAAATCATTTAGAAAGTAAAATGTTACATAAGAAAATATTCATTAATGCAAAAGGAAGCAGAAGAGGTCAATAAAGGAAGAAAAAAGTGAAAATATAGAGAAATCAAAGCATAAAATGTCAGGTGTCAATGCAGCAATATTAATGATAACATCAAATGTGAATGGACTAAACAATCAAAGGGAGTGATTATCAGATTGGGTTAAAAAATAGGCTCCAACAATATGATTTTCACAAGAGACACATTTTGGATTTAAAGGTACAGATAGGTTCAAAGCAAAGGATGTTTGGGGCACCTTGGTGGCTCAGTCAGTTAAGCCACCAACTCTTGGTTTCAGCTCAGGTCATGATCTCATGGTTGTGAGATCAAGCCCTATGTGAGGCTCTGCACATACAGCATGGAGCCTGCTTGGGTTTCTCTCTTTCCCTCTCTCTCTGGCACCCCCCACCATTCTCAAAATAAATAAATAAACTTGAGAAAAAAAAAAAGTAAAGGATGTTTAAAGATATACCACACAAGCAGCATCATAAGAGACTTGGCATGCCTGTACTAATGTCTGACAAAATAGACATCAAAATTTAAATGAAACAAAATGTTCCTACAGATAAAGTAGGACATTTTATTATGAAAAAAGAATCAATCAGAAAATATAATAGTTATCAATACATACACACTTAACAACAGACTCCAAAGTACATGAAATAAAAAGCTGATAGAATTAAAGGAAAAAATGGACAAATCAACCATACGAGTTGGAGACTTTCATGTCCTCCACTCCCAATAATAGATGGAGCCTCTAAATAGAAGGGAAATACAAAAATAGAAGTTTTGACAAACACTATAAGCCAATGAGACCTAAAAGAAACCCATAGAATCTTCCATCCATCAAGGGAAGAATACTTATTTTTCACCAGCACATTTGTAACACTGTCCAGGGTAGATCAAATTCCATACTAGCCCATACAACAAGCCTCTATAAATTAAAAGTTAATGAACTCATACAAACTTTGTTTGCTCACTACAATGGGATGAAATTAGAAACCATTAACAGAAGGAAATTTTAGAAATTAAAAAATACATGGAAATAAAACCCTAAACTTCTAAATAACCAATAGATTCAAGAAGAACTCACAAATATATTAGAAAATGCTTTGAGATGAATAATACTACTATTAAATACTGTTGTCAGAGGTCTTTAGAAAGAAATGTATGGCTACAAATTCTATAATAATAAATCTCAGATAAATAATTAGGTAAAAAAAATAATATACATTAGAATGGAAATAAAATAGAAAACAAAAAAATAGAAAAATTAATGAAACAAAAAGGTGTTTTTTAAAAAAGGGTAACACTTTTACCCTTAGATCTGGAACAAGAATAAGATAGATTTATCAAACTGGAAGTTCTAGCCTGAGAAGGCAAGAAAAAAAATTAAGATATCAAGATTAGAAAAGATGAGGTAAAATTATATTTGCAAATGAAATGAGCTTGGCTGTTGCAAGTTTTAAGAAATCCATTGGGTTAAAAAAAAAAGAAACTTTTATTACTAATAAACAAGTTCAGGCAGTTTTCAGAATGCAAAATCATTTCAGAAAAACTAGTTGTATGTCCATACACTCACAATGAGGAATCTGACACTAAAATTAAGAAAAGAATTTTATTGACTCAATGGCTCAAAAAACCAGAATACTTAGGAATAAATTTAACAAAAGAAATGTAAGACTTTTACACTGAAAATTTAAAAATATTATTAAAATAAATTATAGAAGACCTAAATAAATGTAATCACATTATTATGTTCATGGATCAGAACACTTATAATTTTTAAGATGGCAATATTCCCTAAGTTGGTATACAGTTTTAACACTATTCCTATCAAAATCCTAGCTGGCTTTTATTTTGGTGAAAATTAATAATTTAATAGAGAAATTGTAGCAAACTTTAGAAAACTTCAGAAAAGCCAAAACAGGGGCGCCTGGGTGGCGCAGTCGGTTAAGCGTCCGACTTCAGCCAGGTCACGATCTCGCGGTCCGTGAGTTCGAGCCCCACGTCGGGCTCTGGGTTGATGGCTCAGAGCCTGGAGCCTGCTTCCGATTCTGTGTCTCCCTCTCTCTCTGCCCCTCCCCCATTCATGCTCTGTCTCTCTCTGTCCCAAAAATAAATAAAAAATGTTGAAAAAAAAAAAAAAATTAAAAAAAAAAAAAAAAGAAAAGCCAAAATAATCTCAAAAATGAAAACAAAATTGGACTCAGAGTTCCAATTTTTAATTTTGTTTATGTTGATTTCCTTTTGAGAGACAGAAAAACAGAATGTAAGCGGGGGAGGGGCAGAGAGACAGAGACACAGCATCTGAAGTAAGGTCCAGACCCTGAGCTGTCAGCACAGAGCCCAACACAGGGCTCAAACTCAAGAGTCCTGAGATCATGACCTCAGCCAAAGTTGGATGCTCAATGGACTGGGCCACTCAGGTTCCCCTCTAATTTTTAAAACTTACTGCAATCTACATTAACCCAAACCACGTAGTACTACATAAAAATATGTATATAGACTAAAGGATTGAATTTAAAATACAAAAATAAACTCATATTTATGGTCGATTGATTTTTCACAAGGGCATTGAAAAATTTAATGGGAAAATAATAGTCTTTTCAAGAAATTTTGCTGGGAAAACTGGATATTGACATGTAATACCCATATAAAAATGTAACTTTATTATTTTTTTTTAATTTTTTAAGGTTTATTTATTTTTGAGACAGAGACAGGGCAAGCGGGGGAGGGGGAGAGAGAGAAGGAGACACAGAATCCGAAGCAGGCTCCAGGCTCTGAGCTGTCAGCACAGAGCCCAACATGGGGCCTGAATCCACGAACTGTGAGATCATGACCTAAGCCGAAGTTGGACACTTAACCGACTGAGCCACCCAGGTGCCCCTACAAAATGTAACTTTAAAAAGGACCATTGACCTAAATATAGGAGATTAAAAAAAATAAAACTCTTGTAAAAAACATAGATGTAAATATTCATAACCTCAAATTAGGCAAAGTCTGCATAAAACTGTTATCAAAAGTAGAAATGGCACAAGAAAAGAAAAATGGATAAATAGGATTTCATAAAAATTAAAAACTTGTTCTGAAAATGATACTATCAAGAAACTTAAAAGTCAACAAACAGAGCAGGAAAAAAATATTTTCATGTCACATAGTGGATAAGGGACCTGTGTCTAGAAAAAGCAAAAATTCTTACAAAGAGAAAAAAATCAGCATGATTAGTATTCAGTAAAAGCATATTTCATACCTTCTAGGATCACTAAAAAAAAAAAAAGACAGACAATAACATGTTGGCAAAGATGAGGAGAAACTGAAATTCTTACACATGGTTGGCAAAATACAAAATGGCACAGCCCCCTTGAAAAACTATTTGACCATTTCTCAAAATGTTAAACATAGAGTGACCATATGATCCAATTCCACTCCTAGGTCTGTACCCAACATAAATGTAAATATATGTCCACACAGAAATGTGTACATGAATATCTACACCAGCATTATTCTTAATAGGCAAAAGTTGGAACAGTCCAAATGTCCATCAACTGATCAATGGATAAAATAGGGTACAATCATGGAATAGAACATTATTCAGCAAGAAAAAGGGATGAAGTACTGGTACCTTCTACAACTACATATATCATGAAAACATTATGATAAGTGGAAGCAGCCAGTTACAAAAGATCATATATTATACAATGACATTTACAAATCATGTCCAGGATAAGCAAATCTGTATACAGAAAGTAGATTATTGCTTGTCTTGAGCTCAGAGAGAAGAGGGATGGTGACTGCTAATGAGTACTGGATTTGTTTTTGAAGAGATGAAATGTTTTAAAAATAGAATGTGACAGAAGTCGCACAACTCTGTGTCCGTACTAAAAACCATTGAGTTGTACACTTTAAATAGGTGCGTTGAATGACATGTGAATTATATCTCAATAAAGGTGCTTTAAAAAAAGAGTCATGGAGTGTCTGGGTGGCACATCGGTTAAACGTCCTACTCTTGATTTTGGCTCAGGTCACGGTTGTGAGATCGAGTGCCACATCAGACTCTGTATTAGTCATGGAGCCTACTTAAGATTCTCTCCTTCTCTCCCTCTGCCTCTCCCCTGTGCACACACACACGCGCACACACACTCTTTCTCTATCTCAAAAAAAAAAAAAAAAAGAGTCACAATGAATTAGATAATAATTGATTAAGCAAAAAATCTAAAATAAGTACACATGAATTACACTTGAATGAAAAAAATACCAAATAAAGTAAGTGCACACATTGAAGCTATTTTTACTGACCTACATTAATCAGAATGGAATCTCCCTTAACTGACACCTGTTCTTAGAGTATTATGAATTATACTTACTCCTCTTAGAGAGGTTATATTTCTTTATTTTTTCTTCAATCATTTAAAGTAATCACTAAATCAAAAATTGCTAAAAAAAAAAAAAAGTCTGTTTAACTCAGCAATTAGAAAGCAATAGGCAGGCACAATTGTCTATTTCATGCACACATTTCTATTATTGGATATCTAGTTGTAATACTGTCTTATCTTATAAAATTAAGACACAAGAACATAGTCTTCCTAAGATTTCTTAACTAGGGAACCAATAATTTAAATTAAAATATTGTTCTCTTCCAACCACTTTAAGTGTATGAAGTTGTTCAAAAGCGGGTGAGTAAGGCAGGTATTTACCATAAAAAATAATTTTGCCATACCCTGACAGGTGAAGTGCAATGCACTGTTTTGAACTCTATGCATACTTTATCCATTTGGTAAAACTGATCGAGGGGCACCTGGGTCGCTCAGTTGGTTAAGTATTGGACTTCAGCTCATGTCATGATCTCACCATTCGGGAGTTTGAGCCCCAAGTCCAGCTCTGTGCTGACAGCTCAGAGCCTAGAGCCTGCTTCAGATTCTGTGTCTCCCTCTCTCTCTCTGCCTCTCCCTTACTCACACTCTGTGTGTGTGTCTCTCTCTCAAAAGTAAACATTAAAAAAAACTGATCTAATCACTGCAGAACAGTGGATCACTTAAGGAAGATGTATTTTCTTTTTCAATACCATCTAAATGCTATTTAATATTTCCTATATAAAACAATGTTCTGAAAATTCATTTTTAATTTTTATTTCAGGAAAACTGTTTTCTATTCCTTTTTTTTAATGTTTATTTTTGAGAGACAGAGACAGAGCCTGAACAGGGTAAGAAGAGAGAGAGAGAGAGAGAGAGAAAGTGAGAGAGAATGAATTTGAAGTAGGCTCCAGTCTCCAAGCTGTCAGCACAGAGTCCAGTGCAGGGCTGGAACCCACAAACTGTGAGATCATGACCTGAGTCGAAGTTGGAAGCTTAAACTACTGAGCCACGCAGGCACCCACTGCATTCTATTCCTATTAACTTGTATGCATCCTCTAATTTGATAATTAGAACTATGTTTTAAGTGATTTCTAATATACCTTGGAAGAAGGCATCTAATAAATTATAAATCAGTAAACAATTTAACCTTTGTTTGATAACTTTCACGTTTGTTGTGACTTGACAAAATTAAAGTATTTCCTTGAGAAATTCAACTTTTTTTTTTTTCACATTTTTGATCTAGCTTCTAAACTCCTGGAAGAACTACACACTTTCAATTGCTGTTTATCCTTGAGCCTATCATTGTGTCAGCTACATAAATGTATCTAATTTTTAATTAAAAAGAACTCTTAATAGAGGGAGTTACCCACAATAGGATGTGCTGCTTTATGGTAGTGACTTCCTCCTAAGGATGGATTGATCAGCACTTTGCAAGTATGTCAGAAGTAGGGAGTCATTCACTTAAAGGGAGTGCAGCCTACATTAAATCCATCGCCCTTTCCAATCTTATGATCTTGTGGACATGGGTATATTGCACATTTACTTAGAGATTTTTTTATATATTTTTATAATTTTTAATTTTTTTCCAATATTCTTCCCAGAGAAAATGTACACCATTCCTTTAATCAGTGTCAACTGGATGTACATTAAAATGGCACTGTTTTCATTTTTTTATTTTTATTTTTAAATGGCACTGCTTTTATAAAGAGCACCATCTCATGAATAAATAAGAGTTCATCAAATCTTTAATACAAAGTTTTAAACATAGTAGAGAGAGAGATTTGGGTAGACTGAGTTTCCTTAATGTAGTTTTAATAGCTGTGTTTACCACCATGCAATGTCTAAATCTAAATGTAACGTGTAATTAATTTCATGAAAAGTATGTTTATTTTTCATTGAAATAATTTGTACTCTCTGTAATTTTGCCAAGAAACTCAACATGCATATACTTAAACATGTCAGAGGTGAATAGCTACACATTATATATTCGTGAGTATTGCATTCCTGTGTGACAACACTAGTATTGTACATAATGAGCCCCTTAACCCAGAAAGATACATACATTATAATGACTTCTCAAAAAGTTAATTCAGGGGCGCCTGGGTGGCTCAGTCGGTTGAGCGTCCGACTTCGGCTCAGGTCATGATCTCATGTTTCAGGAGCTCGAGCCCCATGTCAGGCTCTGTGCTGACAGCTCAGAGCCTGGAGCCTGCTTTGGATTCTGTGTCTCCCTCTCTCTCTGCCCCTTCCCTGCTCATGCTCTGTCTCTCTCTCTCTCTCAAAAATAAATAAACATTAAAAAAAGTTATAAAAAAGTTAATGCAGATAATTTTGTGTCAATCAGTACTGGGGGACAGGGAACAGATTATTTTCATAGAATCTTTGCTAAGAAAGTAAGTTCCTTTTCATTAATTTTGAATAATAAATGCACTCACTATGTTTGAATTGAAAATAAAGCTCATCATATTAAAATGAATACTATATGCTTGTGGAGTCATGTTATCATTCACAAAGGGATGTCAAACATATTACTTTATTTTAAATTCATGACAACTCTGACACTGGTTGGACAACTACTATTATAGCCATTTTAGAGATTGGAATGTTGTGGCTTAGGGAGTTATGTTTTCCTCAAAGCCACACTGTTAATTCTTAACAAAGCTAGTACATGAAAACCAGATTTTCTGGATCATCTAGCATGGTGTCTGGTGAAGGGTAGGTCTTTAATGAGTATATGTTGAATGTATATTCAAGACTAAAAATTTAGCCTTAAGTTAGAGGGCTCTGTCCACCTCACATCCCACTGTGTTACAATGTCCACGGATGCTTTTCAGTGGTATCCTCAGAAAGACTTCATTCAGAAGAGCTGATAACTTCAAGCTTTCCTATTCAGATAACTAAGGTTTCTGACTATAAATTTAAACGAGTGGAAATTTTAAATATATTTGCTGCTCTTTAAACTTGCAGGTCATCTTTGTTGAGTGAAGATGGGGAGGCTCTTGCAACACTAACTTTTTGATATCTCATTAAAAACATGAGACACCAATAATCACATTTTGCTAAGTTGTATCACTTTATCTTCTTCTGTCTATAACATAGACATTATGAGAAAGTCAGGGAAAGGTCAACAGATGTCACTGTGAAACAGTAAGAGAAAAAATGATTACCACTTCTCAGTGCTTGTTAGTGCAAAACCACAATGGCTCACTTTGATGTTTTTCGGGAAAAGGTCATTTGGGTCAGCCATGTGCTGGCATATTAACTTAATTTCTGCCAAATGAGAGAGTCCATAGAGAAGCCATGATTTATGTGAGGGTAGATACAAATCAAAATCTCTTTGCTAAAGAGATGCTGGAATGCACTTTTGATATGTGCGGCATGAGGTGGAGAGCATGGAGGGCGACTGACCCCAAAGCCATAAGACCCTTCTCTCAGTGCCAAGCTGAGCTGCCTCAGAAAGGTCTGTTGAAGTGACAGTCACCCCAGGCCCTTTGCTCAGGGACATGATGATTATCTGAGCTAGCCCTGATCCCTGCTCTGCATTTTTGTCTTTGGAGTTCTTCCTGACCTGAATCTTGCCATAAATTTTTGTTTCCCAGTGTTGATGTCATTTCAGGGCCAGAACAAGACTTAAGGCACTGTTTGACTCACAGATTCCAAGACTGGTGGAGATGACAAGGAAGTGGTTACATCAGCTAGTAGGTTTCTGAAACAGTTGGAAGAAGACACAAATCAAGAGACAAGGAGAGGTTGTCGTGCCAGGGAATTAAAGGTCTGAAGCTGAGAATCAGTACCCGTCCTCGCATCTAAGTCCTCTCTGAAGCTATTGGCTCCTTTCTTGTGCTCCACCAGTGTCCTGTCTTTAATTCTCTGTTAAGAGTGCCTGATAGGGATAAAGAGGGTTAAGTGCTAGAGTCAGGCACATTTGGGTTTCAGTCCAGCTCTACCACTAACCTTGAGACTTTGGGCAAGTATTTACATCCTCTAGCCCTCATTTTCTGCCTCAGTAAATTAGAAAGAAATAGTACTTTATTCACAAATTCTTGAATGAATTAATATACTGCATATGAACTGTTTATCAAGCATATAAATATGCCAATTGTATACATTTATATAATGATATACCATATGGGAAACGTGTCATACAGAGTAAGTTCACACTATACAATAGATTTTATTTTTATTATTATTGTAGAAACTGGAAAACTGTTCACAAAACCAATTTCCTTCTCCCCCAGGGCACAGAGCTAGAGTATTTCCCTTTTGTGGTAGGCTGAACAGTGACCCAGAAAGATGTCCACATCCTAATTCCCAGAACCTGTGGATATCTTACTTAACAAGGTAAAGGGCACTTTGCAGAGGTGATTAAGGCAAGCATCTCAAGCTGGAGAGATTATTTTGGAAGACTCAGTTGGCCCTAATATACTCACAAGGGCCCTTATAAAAGAGAGCCAGGGGACTAAAAATCAGTAGTAGAAGATACGGCCATGGAAGCAAGATGTCAGAGTGATATAAGAAAGGGGCCACAAGCCCAGGAACACAAGTGACTATCAGAAACGAAAAAAAAGCTTAGGACATTTTTCTTCCCTCAGAGTCTCAATTCTGCCCAGTGAAACTGATTTCAGACTCTGACTTCCAAAACTGTAAGAGAATAAATTTGCATTCTGCTAAGACACACATTTTTGGTAATCTGTTACACAGGCAATAGGAAACTGACATATCTAGCTAACTTACAGACAGATATGGCCACATGAGCAAGACCTGATCAGGCAACGTGGAAGAAATCAATGTAGCTACAAAGAGATCTAGCCCATCGAAAGGGCACACAATTCTTCACCCTCTTTCATTCTCCATCCACCAGGGGGAAGCCAAGAATTTAGAGGTGGAGTCTACCTTCTAGATGGTACAGCAGCAACATGAAAGGAACCTTAGTCCCTAAATCAACCTGTAAAAGACCATCTACTATTATCTCAGTTTACTGAAATGATTTTTTTTGCATATCTTTACCATGAGACAAAACATATCAAGGGAAGAGGATGTGTCTTATTCATGTACCCTTAGTGGCTGCCATTGTGCTTGGTGCATAGGAAGCATATACTAAGCAGATATATTTCATCAAAATCAACAATATTGATTTAAAGTGAATTGAGGAGGTCAGAAATGGAAGACAGTAAAGGCAGACTGGGAAGCTGAGGGCAGGGTAGGTACAAGTTTTCAAGACACAGGTTGAAAATAATGTCAGGGTCAGAGAGGAACTCATAATGGAAATGGACCAGTGGCTCATTTAAGTGTCAGTCATCCATTGCACACCAGTGACCATGGTAAGTGAGATCAGAGGGAAACCTTATGAATTTGGGACTTCTTTTCGAAGTTAGTAAAGGGAATTTCTAGTTTGAAAATATCTGCATTATCGATCTCTTGATCAGAAACCACTTGGCCTTGCCTAATTTATTCATTTTTTTCACACATGCTGTTTCAGTGTTAGAATAAATAAGACTGTGATATATTTTCTGCCCAGGTTCACATGGGAAAGCAATATAAAAAGGTTCACACCGGAATGAAAATGAATTTTCTTTTTATAAAATCAAATAAAATCAAGCAACCATCAAGCTCAAAAAATGTTGTGGCCCCAAATAGGGTCTGTGATTCATAAAGAACATTTGCTTTTCCTATTTTCAATCTACCTAAGTTCTGCATTATTTGAAGACCAATCCAAAAATTTTTTGAAAACTAAATGCCTCTCTGATCTGGAACAAACTTTTGCTTTTATCAGACAGTTCCCAGGCCTTATAATAGGCAAGATCATTGTCATTGCAGTCCCAAGATATAGTTTCTTTCTCAGTGATGCATAAAAGGATTTTCCTCCTTCAAATGATAATTAAATTAAAAGCAAAGTTGGGAAGGAGGCTTTGAACTGCTCTGGTGAGAAAGGTCACTGACTGATCAGCAATCTGTTAGCACAGCTGTGTGGGGAAGAGACTTTCCAGCCACAGCATCACAAGTGGGTTCTTCATATCAAGTGAGAAGGCGGTTGGTTTTGCTTCCTCTAAACACTTTGTCAGTGACACTCAGGAGCCGGCAAACATACAGGCATTTGGAGAGCTTTGTAGAGACTTAGGTGAAACCCCAAATTAAATTGTCAAGAAAAGCCACAAGAGGAAAATGCCATAAAGTTCACTGTTAGGAAATAAACTGTGGTAATAGAGCTGATTTATGTCCTTTCGGTTACAATGTAATGTATCACTTTGCTCATCTCCTTGATCTTTGTATCAGAGGGGTGGGAGTCCACATGCAGTGTTTATGCTTAATAAGGATTACTCCTATAAATTGCAGATAGTCAAGTTATTCAGTGATCTGATATCTTCCAATCTAAAACAGACATCCAAGTGGCAATGACCAAGAGATTTTGTCATTGCTTATAGAAAAAGAAAATATATGCACCATAGGTGGTAAGAAATGGGATGCTGGTAACAGTTGGTTTTGGACAGATAACAATCTAAGCTTAGCCGGAAGTTTTGCATGGGTGCTTCTCATTCCTAGCTGGGGAATTGGAAGAGAGATGATTCTGTTAAAGTTTCTTTACAGGATGAGAATTTGCCCATTAGGCAATTTCATATTCAAATATGTCTTCAATCATTTCCTTCAAATTTCAGTAGGCAAACAAATGGACTAAACAGTGCAGACTAGAAATGGATTTTTAAAATAATTTTCAAATGAAATAATAAAAATTAATAAAGGCAAATGACTCATCAATGCCACTATAGAAAAATATGAAGAGGATTTTGCCTATCATATTCACTACACATTGTAGAAGTTTGATGGCTAGTAAAAATAATAACAATATTAATATTCACTGAATGAAGCCCACATGCCAATGACTGAATCCATTTATATTCCTTGAAAATGAAAAGGCTGTGGGTTTTGGATATCTCGGCAAATGGAAGGACTTTTGGGTGCTCTTCTAAGTACTTTACATGTAGTGTCTTATTTAATCCTCAATGAAATCCTTAGAGGTAATTACTATTATTATCATAATTTTATATGATCTTTAAAAACGAAAGTATAAATTTCTAATTTAACAGAAAACAGCTGTCCATATGGTTTCCTAATCTCCACTCACAGATTTTCCTAACTTCAAATCTAGGGGAGACAGAAGGCTCCCCTCTTTTTTCCAGAGCTTCTTATGGCAAGTAGTCCAGGACTTCTAATGGGAATTAAAAAGTTCATTATCACAAAAGGTAGATCTATTCCCCCATTTCTCAGAAAGTGGGTGGCTACTTACATTTTTTGTAACTAGAAGGAGGTTATTCCTAAGCGAAAATAAAACCTTGCTTAAAGCTTCTCTCGATTAAAAAAAAATCTCATTATATCTGCTATTGATTGCTTATAAAAAGTGTTCCTGAAATATAGTTTTTTTTCCCCAAACACAACTGTAAAAGAAGAATCATATGAAATTATATATTTATTGATTTACTTTTATTAATAGAATAAGATCCTATGCAATTGGAATTTCGAAGAAAATAAAACAAAACAAAACAAAAAAACAGTTTACCCTATTCTTCCAACAATGTATTTGGAGTAAGTATAATCCCAATACTGGGACTTGTCTTTCCTAGTTATTTGCAGCCTCTAGCATAATGGCTCAATAGTTTCACTTCTTCAACCCACATGCTCCACAAGAAAAAATCAGAATCAAGGGCAAGACATGAGACTTCCTAAAGAGAAGAGGTCTGATCTGTCTGTACTGGATGAATTCCAGGATATATGTTGGGCACAATCTTATTTCATGATAAAGATCACAGGGCACAAGGCTATTGCCTCCTTACCTTTGAGTTGCTCCAGAAGTCAAAGTCACCCATCTTTTTTTTTTTCCTTTCTTTTCTCCTTTATTTTGTTGGAGCAGTTTTAGGTTTACAACAAAACTGAGATAGAGGTGCAAAGAATCTTCCATATGCCCCTGTCCACACATGCACTGCCTCCCCCATTATCAACATCACTTGCTAGAATTGTGCTTTTATTTTTTTTTATTTTGTTAATGTTTATTTATTTTGAGAGAGAGATAGAGAGCAAGTGGAGGAGGGGCAGACAGAGAGGGAGAGATAGCATCCCAAGCAGGTTCCACACTGTCAGCACAGAGCTCCACGTAGGGCTCAATCTTATGAACCACAAGACCATGACCTAAGCCGAATTCAAGAGTTGGACGCTCAACCAACTGAGCCACCCAGGTGTCCCAGTACTTTTTATTTCTACCAAGAATGAAGATATATTAACATATCATAATTTCCCAAAGTCCATAGTTTACCTTAGGTATTACTCTTGGCAATGTACATTCACAAATTCCTATAGGTTTGGACAAATAATAATGACATGTATCCAGCACTGTAACATCATACATGGTATTTTCACTACCCTAAAAGCCTCTGTACTCTGCCTGTTCATCTCTCAGGTTTGGCACCAAAATACTAAGTAATAATAGCTTCACTTTACACACAGTCCCTGTTCTGTGCATATGTGATATTTTCTAAATCCTAAGATACCAACGATTTTAAGATACAGTTGTAATTCAAGAATAACTTTTCAGGATAAACAAAATGCCACAGTAAATTCATACAGTAAGTTTTGTTCATGGTGGTGGTTTGTCTGTTTTGTAAACTAATCAAACAATAGTGGGATGTAACTAAGAGCCGTTACTCTCTCTGTCTCTGTCTCTGTCTCTGTCTATCTCTTTAAAATCAAGAGTAGCTTGGTACAGATGTTGATGTTTAAAGAGTCTCTTGATAGGGTCACTGGGTGCCTCAGTTGGTTGAGCATCCGACTTCAGCTCAGATCATGATCTCACAGCTCACTCGTGAGTTCGAGCCCCATGTCTCGAACCTGCTCCAGATTCTGTGTGTCTCTCTCTCTTACATACACATAAGGTGACTAGACACACAATCCAAAGGAAATGTTGGGGTGGAATTCTGTGCCTTCAAGAAGGCTATCCCCCCGCCGAGGGTCCTTAGCTCTCACCACAAGAGAGAGACACTGGAACCCTTAGTGCCTCATCTCCCATACTGCAGCCAGGGAGGTCTGCTGGAAAGGAGCTGTTGGTCCAAAGTCCTCTTCTGCAAAGGTCAACGGAGAATGTATTAAAAGAGTGGTACAGAGGGGTGCCTGGGTGGCTCAGTCGGTTGAGTGTCTGGCTTTTTGGCTCAGGTCATGATCTCGTGGTTTGGGGGTTCAAGCCCCACTTTGGGCTCTGTGCGGATAGTGCGAAGCCCACTTGGGATTCTTTCCCTCCCTTTCTTTCTGCCCCTACCCCACTTGCTGTCTCTTTCAAAATAAATAAATTACTTCAAAAATAATTAATAAAAATAAAATAAATATACTTTAAAAAAGAGTGGTACAGACATGAAAAGCTCCTCGATTTTTCAGGGGGCAAGCCATGGCACCGATGAGACTGAGCAAGTAAGTGTGAACATACCAGTACCAGGAAAGGCTTCAAGTTATCTGTGGAAAAGTCTCCAGTGGTCTCTGCTGGACTGAACTTCAAAAGCAACACTGGCAACATGACCAAAAAATACTCAAAACCTTCTAGAATATTCCAGTTATTATTCTCTGTCTTGGAACAATTTCTAGTGTGTGTTTGTCAATGAACAGGACTGTTGTTGGCCTGATTAAGTCCCAGAAATTCAGAGGGGATGGATGAGGTAAGGCAAGCCATAAAACCCTTCCCAATAACACTCCACAAATAAGGACATGGAGGTATCCGGGAAATGAACTGGAAAAGGAAATAAAGAATCTGACTTTGGAAATGTTTGCTGTCAGTAGTTACAACATTACTTTCAGAATGGCATCACTGTGTAATAAGTGAAAGATACCTTAAATGATAATTACAGATCAAAATTTAAGTTAAAATTAATCTGAAGGTGTCTCTACCACTGTAAATAATACTGAAAAGGTCAAAATCAGATAACGACAGAACTAAAACCATACATCCATAGACAGCTTAGCCACAGCCACTGTGAATCACACCCAAATCTCAGCCTGGTGATCCATAGCATTTCTTTACATATCAAAAATAATAAATAATAAGAAGCTATAAATAGTTCTAAGAATGTTACATCTTTAGTATATGTCCAAAAATCTTAATGGGCATATAAATCTAAAATATAATGAAATAAAGGCATTTCCTCTAATAATTTCACATGGAGTGCTGTGTCTGCACTAGGATTTGTATATTCAAAACCCCCATCTCTCCATTATATTATCTATATTCACTGCGTTCTGTGTAATCTCAAAAAGTACTACTTACCCCTAAGGTCCATCTGTAATCATTCAGTTAGTTCAAATTTTAGTGTTAGCAATAATCATTTATTCCAAACATGATTAGTTGCCTTCTATTTTCACTCTAATACTTAGAGCAATCCTTTAAGGAAGGAATTATCAACATCATTTCTAGAAAATATGGGGTTAAGTCATTAATTTATTAATTTAATAAATATATAATGTTTGCCTGTTCTTTGCAGATACTTCTCTGAATACTGAAGATTCAACATGAAACAGAGTGAATAAAAATCCCTAGTCTCATAAATATATAAACATACAAAAGAGAAGTAGCAGATAGTGGTGGTCAAATAATAGACTCACCACCAGAGTTCTAGGACAGGGACCCAGGATGGGGAAAAGTTCTATTTTAAATGTGATGTTGAAAGGAGGGCTCTCTGAGCCCTTAACAGTACGTTAAGGGAAGGGAAATAATACACAAAAACAACTACTTGGGGGAAGGAACAGCCAAGAGCAAAGGTTCGAGATTGGGAGTGAATTTGGTGTGTTTAGGAGGCATCAAAAATTCTAGGCTCTTTCGAACAGAGCAGTCAAAGCAAAAACTAGAAAGAGATGAGGAAAGAAAAACAGGTTAGGCCAGATAATGTTAGTATCTTTCAGGCCATTGTTAAAAAGAGAGTTTGGGGCACCTGGGTGGCTCAGTCGGTTAAGTGTCCGACTTCGGCTCAGGTCATTATCTCACGGTTCGCGAGTTCGAGCTCCACATCGAGCTCTGTGCTGACAGCTCAGAGCCTGGATGGAGTCTGCTTTGGATTCTATGTCTCCCTCTGTCTCTGCTCCTCCCCCACTCACGTTCTGTCTCTCAAAAATAAATGAACATTAAAAAAATATTAAAAAAAAAAAAGAGAGAGATTTTTAATGTGAGCCAACAGAGGGTTTTCTGCTAAGGAATTATATGATCTAATTTTAATTTTGAAGTTCACTCTGGTGGTGGAATGTGATAACAGAGATAAACTGTGTGGAACGTAGCCTGTAAAGAGTAAACAAGTGAAAGCAGACAGACCAAGCAGGAGGCTGGGGCCCAAGTGAAACAAGACCTTGCTTTGACTAGAGTTTTTGGCTATGGATCTAATGAGGAAAGGGGATGTTCAGAGGAAATTTTGAACACAGGTTTGCAAAACTGGGATAAGGAAGTCAATCATGAGTCTTAAACTGAGGACCTGAGTGTGTGATTTGTGGTAACATTTATTAAATGCCTGAGACATAGCTAAAAAGACGGGAGGAAATAAGAATACTGATGATCAGAAAAGTAAATAACTTGTAAAGAACTACTGGAGTTTGAATCTGGACTCGGCCCAGTCTGGTTCCCAAGTTCTTTGGATTCATCGTACTATAGTAACTGCTGAAGGCACGAAAACTGCCCAGGTGTTTACTCCTCAAAGTAAGTGAAAATTCACTATCGAGCTTGGTTGATTTCCAGGCCTTTGGCAATTCCACTGCACTATGTCTTGCTCTTATGAGGGTTCTTGGGGGAAAGCAGAAGGGAGATGTGGAGCCTCCCAGATGATTGACAAGAGAATGCAGATTAGATAGAATTGCACTTAATTACTAGGAAGATATTGACACCAGTAAATAGTGGTGCTATTTATAGTTTAGATTCTTAGGGAACCTGGGAAATATTGGGCAAAAATATTTTCAATTATCTGACTTTATTTGGATATACTCTCAAAATATACTATTATATCAAAACATAGTTTCTCATCCAGAAGCAGTAAGACAGGTATCAAAAAGAACAAACTAACGTAATCAAAGCAACAGCTTAAAAAAATGTGGTATCTACAACTGTGGCTTAGCTGTGTTCCATAGGTTCCTGCTTTAAGATGCTCATGCAAACATAGAAGAACTCCAAAGTGCAGTTAAACAGGAAACATTTTCCCCTGCTGATCATGAGGGTGGTGCTGTTGACAGAACAGACCTAGGTCAGTTCAAAACCTCCTGAAATTTGTTCAGCATTCTTGGCACAAAGGCAAAACTGATGGAACAGAAGTTACCTACTGGTATGGCAGCCTTTATCCATTATCCATGAAAGGTGCCGTCAGATGCCCTGAGGCTTTAGAGAGGAGTAAAACCATATGTTCACCACTCCGAGGGTGACTGTACAAAGCCATAGCCCTTGAGCCATACTGATGATGTTAGTTGGATAAAATGATGGCACCATAAGGTCTTTCTTTGTGAATTTTAATAAGTTAAATGCTCAGAAACATAAGGTTAGGCACCCCCTAAGACTCCAGCCCTACTAATGTATTTGTTTCCCGGCATCACTGCAAAGTGCTGTCAGGTGGGAGTGAGTGCACTTCTTGAAGGCTAAGGTAACAGATGATTTTCATGGTCTTTACCCTGACATTTATTTGCTGGTAATAAGACAGTGTTTGGGCTAGGTGATGCTCCAGTTTCTCAGCAGATGGTAGGAATTTACAGAAGAATAAGCATGGCTTTTTCAGCAGCTGGGTTTTAAATAAAAGGCTGTGTCTGAACAGGATTTTGGATCTATGTATTGGTTAGTAATCTAACTTCTCTGTATTTCTGTTTTACCATAAGAAACACAGAATTAATAATGCCCACATTTTAGGATTATTACAAGGATTAAATAAAATAATGTAGATGATGCACAAAGCCCAGTGCTGAAAGTATAGTAACTACGGGGTAACTCTCCCTAGCCTATTGACTCTGTGACTATGTGGACTTCCACTTCTGTTTAAATCAGAAAGTAAATAGAAGCTGGGATGTATTTGTAAGCCACTGAAACTTTCACTGTGTACTTTAAACATTTTTTTCTCATCCCATCTCGTTAAACCACACAAACATGATTTAGATCGTCTACAAATACTAGTTACCGGATTTAGGGGACCTGGAAAAACACCTCAGCAGACTATTTGATCTGGCATGTAGCTCAATGTCTGGGACCCTGTCCTGACCGTCAGTCTAAGAGGCCGTGTCATAGCAACATAAAGGATTATAAATATCTGCTCCAGCTCCAGCTCCAGCTCCAGCTGCTGGTGGCCCAAAAGGAAAGGGAAGTGTCAGTGGAAAGCACTGGAAGGGCAGGCATGGTGGCAGACACAGTGGCAGGTGGGTGACGGTGGAGGGATGCATGGGTATAGTTCACTGAAGTATTCATTGAAATAATCCAATGTTTGCTCATGCATGCATCACTTATTGATTCTTTGATATGTATTGGGCACTGTAAAGAATGCTCACCACGAAAGGCAGCACAGCTTAGTGTAAAGACTGTAGGCATCAGAGTCAGGCACCACAAGATAGACGTCCTAGCTCCATCATTGGGACTTTAGTCACAGGAGTTACCTTGGTGTGTGAAGAGAAAGCTAAAAATTGAATTGGTTCCAACTCCATTAATTATGGATTGCTTATGCATAGCCAGACATATTTATGGGTAATTCATTCCTTGTTTTTCCCAGGCATTGAGATACTGTACTTCTAAAGATAGTAACAGTATCTCCTGCTCTGAGACTTTCTTACCTCCGGTGACAACAGCAGGGGAGGACCGAACTTTGTAAACTACATGCTGGGAAACAAAAGCCCACACCTAATCCTATCACTCGCAGTTCCTGTAAAAGTCTGAATGCTTAGCACAGAAAATAGAGTTTCTCCTCATTTGACTCCCATTAACCTTTCAAGTATTTTCTACTACAACTCCTGATCCTGAATATAGCACCCCTAATATGCAAAAATACCTGCAAACACTGAGAGGTGTGGAGTAGGTAAGGAGTGAGTATCTGGTCCTTTTCCTTCCTTACAAGTGCCCTACCTGAGCATGGACCAGAACGACCAGTATAGCCTATTTTAGTTGTAGAGAACCAAACCAAACCAAACCAAAACAAAACCCCAAAACCAAAACCCAACTAACCAAGCAAAAAATCACAGACCTATATTATATATTCACAGCAAAATCTTTGTGCCCTTGTACAGGTAGGAGTTTCCCACCTCAATCTACCCCAGTCCTTCCCTAATTATGAAAATCCATACCCGTTTAGGAAGGGTAGGTGTCCAACTTCTTTCAGTCCCTTTCAATCACTTGACTAAGACCTGCTCATCCTCCAACTCAATGAGTAGCTTGAAAGGTCTCGGCACAATCACCCAACCTCCTCAGCTAAGTGGAACCGGCTCCTGAAAGAGCACTCCTTATAAATTGTCTTGTCCATATGTTTCTGGAGGATGTGCCATCTGGGATTAGAGTGCTCATATTTTATGAAGCAGGAAAGTAGAAATATGTTCACAATTTAACAGTCCCATTTGGTGGGAAAGTGGAATTGAATTTACAACAAATTTATATCATCTCAATATGTGAGCCCACTGTGCACCAGAAATCATTGTGGGAAAGAAGCTGAGATTCAAAGAAAAGAGGTGTCATTACATTGTCAGGAACAGGCAAGTGTGGTGGCAAATGCATCTTGTGTTTGTCTTTTTTGTCATAGCGAAAGAAGCAATGGCCATGTTACAGGGTTATTGGAGGGGCTCCTGGGAGGCTCTGTTGGTTAAGTGTCCAACTGTTGATTTCAACTCAGGTCATGATCTCACAGCTCGTGAGATCGAGCCCTGTGTTGTGTTCTGCCTTGACATCATGGAGCATGCTTGGGATTCATATTCTCTCTCTCTCTCTCTCTCTCTCTCTCTCTCTTCCTTCCTCCCCCCTGTATATACTGACATACATGATGGCCTCCAAAATAAATAAATAAACATATAAAAAAATTTTTTAAACATTTTTTTGGAAAGTAAGTAATGCTAACTTCACCCAGCTTCACTAACTTAACAAGCACTTACTAAGATCCAAATCAATGCTAAATGATATAGAGCAACAAAAGACCATAACCCACTTCTTGCCCTCGGTGTGCTCATCAGGACCCCCACCTCTAGTCTTCCTTGGCATATTTACATATCCTCATTGTGACACTTGCCACACTGTGCACACTGGCTGTACTATTCCCTTCATGAAGTGTGTCCAAACTACAGACCTCAGCCCATTCTTGGATCATTAGATTAAATTCAGTGGGTTATGACAAGCATTATTTTGGTTGTTATTAACAGCAGAAGAGATTAAAATGGAACAGAAAATATTAGAGTGCCTCACACATAAATGTATCACGGGAATGTACATAGGTATCTACACAAAAACACATATGCATGTGCTGGATTTCGTGTAAATGGTATTTATTAGAGTGGATAAACTTAATTTACTAGAGTGTAGAAAACTTAAAAGCCATTTACCTATTTAACTAAAAGTGTTCAAAAGAAAGGTGTAAAATGCATTTCAAAAAATTGAAGGAGGAGCACCTGGGTGGCTCAGTTGGCTAAGTGTCCAACTCTTGATTTCACCTGAAGTCATGATCTCACAGTTGGGAGGTCGAACTCTGCAAAAGGCTCCTTGCTGGGCATGGAGCCTGATTAAGGTGCTCTTTCTCCCTTTTCCTCTGCCCCCTCCCCTGCTTATACTCTCTCTCTCTCTCTCTCTCTCTCTCTGTCCCAAAAAAAAAAAAAAAAAAAAAAAGAAGGAATGTGGGTCGAAGAAATAATAATCATAATGATAATAATAAAAATTTATATAGCACTTAAGATATTATCCATTAGACTGACTCTAGAATCCTTATTTTTGTTTAAAGAAAGGGAGATATATTTCAGCTCCTCTGGGGGACAGATCTGCTGCATTTCCCCACTACCAGCTCCCGTTCTGTCTGCACATACTTCCATCACAGCACGCATGAGTGTTTATCCAGTTGATCAATTTACCTATGTGTCTTCTCATTAGACCCAGGGATCCTGGAGGGCAGGGAAATGTTATCCACTTTTGAATCCCCAGGATTCAGCTCAGAGACAGTTACCTGGTAGGTGCTCACTAAATGTATACTGACATACACAGACACTGTAAGAAGGATTTTGCCCTTCTGTCATGCCAAAAGTGACTCGAACAAACCATAAGATGATAGACTGATTTGTTGGAATAGAATGGAATGACTAAGCCAATAATGGAACCACTAACAGGTCAGGAGATGTAAGTATGAAATTCTTTATGAGAATATTACATGCTTTTTGAGGGTTAGATTTCTGAAGCATGATTTTGAAGTGATATTCTATACTATGCCTAAGATGGGCTGTATTTATTGCCACTGCGTCTTTCATTAAGAGAGAAACTCAAAATCCAACCTGAAAAATGTTAAAGGAATGTAAAAGTGAAGGATTGAGGTGAAGATTAAGTGGAAAGAAGTGACCCACCTTTAAGTATTTCAGAGAGGGGACTGATGTGATGTCATCATAATGGACTGTCTAAGAAGTCTCATGTGTTTATGTCATTATAATAGATTCCTTACAGGTACCTCCAACAAGGAGCCATCTTCTCAGCAATGTGGTGACAGGTTTCTTGCGGTCAAAATGTCACTGGCTATTCTACGATCCCATGACTCTACAAAACTTACAACCAACTTGGGGAAATGAAATTAAATTCTGGAGACTGTGAACTTTGAATCTGGTTGAAATCACCATGCACATCTTAGGCCAGGATCCCATTTGAGCTAAATTCAAGTTCTAAGACCAAGGCAGGTGAAAATCAGAAGATCTAGGAACACAGTTATGAGGGAAGTACAAGAAATCAGTTTCCAGACATCCCTGGACATCTGGAGGGTTAAGCTTTATCAATAGCGAAAAACTTGCTGTGTGTTTTCAATTATGGATAATTAAATGTTTCTGTAAATTACATTGAAATGTGGAAGTGTCACATCACTGCTCTGTACCAACACGTACTGGGATTTTATAATCATAAACTGAGGGTGAGGACACGCAGGCATCATAGAAACATCCATTCATGTCCTATCTGCCAAGTGTCAGGCATCATGTATCACTTTGTATATGTTATTTTGTCCAAGTAAATACACATCTTACAGAGAGATTACAGAGAGATGAAGAAACTTGCCTAAGGTCACAAACATAGAAATCAGTATTCAGAACTGGAAGTCAGATCTCTCCAAATCCAAAGGATACCCATGCTTTTCCCAGTAAAACACACTGCTCTCAAAAACATCTATCAACAGGGTCCTGTATGCCAGAAACATTCCTATGTTATTTTATTAATCTATACTACCTTCATCAGTTTCTTATTAATAACTTTTTTACAGATGGAAAAAGCAAAAGTGCAGAGAGAAGTAATGTTTCTTCTAAGATTACCTCGCTGTTAAAGAGTAGACCAGAATTAGATACAAATCTGTTTGACTTCAAGGACTTCAGCTTTTATACTGTCCTTAACACTCTGTTGAACTTACTAATGTGGGAAGTATGATTTACTTCCAGCTTCATCCTTATCAATTCTGAGGCAAGATTACTTGGGCAAGTCATTTGCCCTTTGAATCTCTATTTCTTTCCATCCTTTACCTATGTCATTAGACTGCTGTGAAGGGCATGTTGGTGCACCGGAATGACGCATTTGGTTAAGCGTCCAGCTCTTAGTTTCAGCTCAGGTCAAGGTCTCACCGTTTGTGAGTTCAAGCCCTGCGATGGGTGCTGTGCTGACCGCGCAGTGCCTGGAGACTGCTTCAGATTCTGTGTCTCCCTCACTCTCTGGCCCTTGCCAGCTCTTGCTCGTGCTCTTTCTATGTCTCTCTGTCAAAAATAAATAAACTTAAAAGCATGTTAAAGAAAGTATGAAATACTGGCTTAGAAAAGCAGCGTGGGAGACTATATAAACAGTTGCTCTATTGTATACCAACATCAGTGGTTCAAGAGATAATGATCATGTCATTATTTAAGGCTTAATCCTGTTTGGTATTAGCAATCGATATGAAATTTTGATGAAATTTATTAAATTGTTTTGTTTATGTTAATCTCCTTTGTTAAATCCCTTAGTTCAAATTTCGCTAATTTGTTTGTTTGGGAAGGAACTCAGTCTTAAGATTTGAATCATATAATTTTTCTTTCAGAAATAGAATTTTCTTAGCACTGCTAATAATTAATAAATTTAAGTCCAACTTGGACTATTTTAATAAATAAGACACATTTACTTGGTGCTAATAATACTTATCTGGAAATAAGCAGTTTTTATGATTTTGTTTTCAAAACGTATTATAAAATTGTATGAAGATTTGCTTTATTGTTGCACCACATAAAACGCCAAAGTTTTCTGTCTGGGAAAGACTCCTGTGTTTCTCCTTAACTTACACACAAAAAGTACTCTGACACCAGATGTGTGTGGGGTTTTTTTCCCCACACCAAACAATTCTTTAGGACACCAGCTGGATATCCTACAATCCAACAGGGTTTGAGGGTTCAGTCCCGACAGACTGCCCCCCCACCCCAGTTCAGATGCCAGTTGCAAGTGTAGTGTGCTACCCATGACTTCTGTTTGACTTAGCTACAAATTGGAGTTTCCCACAATCCCCTCCTTGGAAATACTTACTAACATTTACAAGTTTATTTGATAGAGCATATACATGAGGAGCCAGAAATGAGATACATACATAGGCGAGGTCTAGAAGTGTCCTGAGCTCATCAACTTCTGTCCCTGTGGAGTTAGGGTTTGTCACCTGTCACCCGCCTGGCATATAGATGTGTTCACCAACAAGGAAGCTCTCTGAACCCTTTACTTTTGGAATTTTCACGGAGGCTTCATCATGTGGGCATGACTGACCGTTAACTCAATCTCTAATCCCTCACACCTTCCCAGAGGATGGGAGATGAGGCTAAAAGTTGCAAGCTTCTAAATATGGCTTAGTCTTTCTGGTCACCAGCCCCAATCCTAAAGCTATCAAGGAACCCATGAAGACTTACTTCATTAGAATAGAAGACACTCCAGTCACCCAGGAAATTCTGAGGGATTTAGTTAATTCTTCATCAGGAACCAAGACTCAAATATTAAAACAAAAGATGCTCTTAGTGTTCTTATCACTTAGGAAACTACAAGGGTTTTAGAAGCTGTAGCCAGGAACAAGAGGCAGACACACACACACACACACACACACACACACATATATATACATATACATATACATGCACAAACACATATATACATACATATATATGTGTATACATATATATACATACATACATACATACGTATATACATACATATATATTTTTTCTATTATTTCCTAATATCTATCTTTCATATATAATGCAAAGGTAAGCTTCAGAATAACTCAGGCCAGAAATTGCAAAGTATATATTAGTAGCCTCTGAATGAGGTTTAGATGTCTCTACTTCATAAAGGAAATGGTTGAGACAGCATTACAAAGAAGGGAGTCATTGAATTATTACTTCCTTTTAACCTAATAAATGGGATACATTTCTTCCAAGATTTTTATGATTATACGACACAGATGCAAGTATGCTGTTAAAAAGGAAACTCTTTGGTTTCTTAAATCCTTAGAATAGGCCCAAAGAAAGATGCTGAGTAGGCACAAACCAGTAAATTCACTTTTCTGACTAGCCTGTTGGAGGCTGGGACAGCGAACCTACACTGAGGGAGCTGCCGTGCACCCTTCACGTTCATGGCTGTGGGAAATTTTCTCCTGTAAGAGCGCAGCCCCTCTCAGAGTGTCATGTGGTACCTTGGGAGACAGAATAAAACTGGACAGGCGATGCTTTCACATTTTTTTTAAGTTTATTTATTTATTTGGAGAGAGAGAGAGAAAGAGTGAACAGAGGAGGGGCAGAGAAAGAGGGAGAGTGAGAATCCCAAGCAGTCTCCACACTCAGCATGGAGTCAGATGAGGGTTCCATCTCACACCAGTGAGATCATGACCTGAGACGAAATCGAGAGTCGGTCGCTTAAACCATGGGGCCACCTAGGTACCCCTCCCAATTCTTAATATAGATAATTTTCAAAAAATGTTTTTAATAGGCCAAAGCTATAGAGTTAACCTATAAGAAGTATATATTTTAAAAATAACACATTTTTAGTAAGTATATATAACTATAATATAAACTATATATAACTATATATATAATAAAACTATATAACTATATAAATAACTATAATATAAAAAACTAAACATACACAAAATTATGACCAAGCCGAGAGCCTTGATTTTCCCAGACACCAAAACATTAACATGGAACCATCACACTTACTCTCTTATCACTGAGCGAGCTTTTCTATTTAAGCAGAGATACATGAAAAACCAAGTTTTCAAATAAAGAGCCATTTCGCTAATAAAAATCAATCATCCAAAGTAGTTTTTCTCTACCCATGTAAAAAAATTGACAATAGACCTGTTTTAAAATAAATATAATCCACATAGGGGGGCACCTGGGTGGCTCAGTCGGTTGAGTGTCTGACTTTGAGTTTGAGCCCCCCATTTAGCTCACTGCTGTCAGTGTGGAGCCCACTTTGGATCCTCTGGCCCCTGCTCTCTCTGCACTCTCCTCCGCTTGCAGCCTCTCTCTCTCTCTCTCTCTCAAAAAATAAACATTTATGAAATAAATATAATACACATATGTTTTCAGAAAATTTACTCTTCCCTAAGAGTTTTCACATTCATCTCATTTGATCTTCCCAACAACCCTGCAGGAAAATGAGGCACGGATTATAACCTTCATTTTGCAGGTAAAGAGCCTGAGGCACAGTAGGATGAGCTAGTCAACCGAGGTCACAGAGCCAGGAGACAGTAGGGCCAGAACAAGGAAACTGCCTTAAAGTTATAGATTCAGGGTCAGTCCACTTTTGTCTAAAACAAACACAAAAACCACCACAACACATGCTTTCAGTTCCAGAATTGAGTGTTGTGGAAACAGAAAAAGAAACAGGAAACAGAAAATCGCCTATGGGAGAAGGCACTTTTTTCGGCAACCTCAGGCCTTGCTTCAACTCTCTAGCCTTTCTGCTTAGATAAGTAAGGCCATCCCACAGCCGGTCTCCTGCAGCAAAGAGAATATTCCTTTGGGATCCAATAATGGTAGCAGGGACTTGAGATTTCTCACATCTATGCTTATGATACATTGTAAGTCATGTGACCTCCCCAATTCCCCACATCAGTGAACGTAAATGAGAGAGTAGAGGAGAAATGGTCTGACATACTTATTTAGGACTGCCTGAACTGTATTTGTAATGAGACCACAAAAACAGTTTTCTTTAATTTGGAGGCTGAGGTTCAGGCCTTATGAAAAACATACTGGAAGCCATAAACCCCTTTAGAAAAATGTACATGCATTTTAACAAACACTATTGCCTAAAATTCTGGAAGGTTCATAGGTTTCCTTATGTCAACTTAAGAATATCCATGGAATCTTTAAACTTGAAATGAGGAACAACTGACCTATACTCTGATAATCAGTGAATTGAAGCTAGGACTTCAGCACTAGAGGACAGATATTTAGGCAGGCATATGTTAAAAACAGTCAACTAATTTGACTTAATTGAAAATTAGCTAATTTAGTTAGGGAAAAAAATCTACAGGTCATTAGGTCAAGACAAAACAAAAACAAAAAACAATTTTTTTTTTATTTAATAAGTGTTTATTTAAATGTGTTTGTGTCTCTAGCAGTAGTTCAATCCCTTGTTTTTTCAAGGTTTAACCCATTCCCTTCCCATACTACCAGTACGTTGTGTGCCTTGAACTGAGACGGAGTTAAAGGCAGAACAGAGTACAGGAATAGAGGAGACTCCATGAGGGCAAATGGCTTCGCAAGTGTGCCGCCCAGGTTAAAGGTCCATCAGATTCCTCTCTTTGCTCTCGCAATTTAAACTGCTCCTGTGTTTAACCTCTCTGCATCTAGAGAAGTAGCTGCTATTTCAATGTGTACCGATAAGTGTAAGCCAAGTGCATCTTGGCTCCAAGATCCCCCAAAGGTGAGCCCTTTTAGGACCCCTTCTATGCTGACTGCTTCAACATGGCTCCAGGGTATAACAGAATATGTCTTTAAAATTTGCATTTCTCTAATTAGTGAATTTGCACATTAGCTGCCTCCACAGCAACCAGCTGCCACTTGTTTCTTGTATGTATGACACCTCATGACACCAGAGAGCCTTCTCTCTGAATCCTCAATTAGAGTGCAAGATTGCATCTTCGTTAGTCTGCATGAAAGATATGTACATTTCCTCATTTTGCTGTCTCTTAAATAAACTTGGAATTGACCCACTTCCAAAATGGGAAAAGAAAAATATCAGAACTTCTATTTCCTGACTCCTCCAGCCCAAGATGGGAAGAAGGAGGAACTGCTTATGATACTTTGCTTAAGATACTTTGGATTAAAGGGAGAAATGCTACAATCAGGACTAGCTTAAAAATGGATCATCAGTAGAGACTATGCAGCTATTGCTGAAAACTTTGATAAATACAAAGCATATGTTTTGCCTAAAGCCAATATCACTTTGGCTCACTCTGATTTTTCCCCCCAAATACAAGGAAATGTGATTATTCTTCAAGTAAGGTGAAAACTATTGAGATAATGCCTACATACATCATGACAAAGTGGTGAGTGATGATGTATTCCTCATTCTTGACTCTCTTCGTCTCCAGAAAGGCATTTCAAATACAGATCTAAGCTTCTAAACAGTACATGCTCTGCTGGACTGCATTTTACTTGCTAAGCACATGCCTTTGGATACAAATGGGCAAGCATTGGCGGAAAAGTCCAGTGTCTGTGAAATTAAATCCAAATAAGGAAACTATCATATGGAAGCACCATCTCCTCTTCCCCCAATAGGAACAATCAGTGTCATCGTGAATATTAGCAGTGGAAGAGACCTAAGATATTATTTGTACACTATTTAATATAGTTCTCAAATAATGGAAACAAAGTTGGAGAGAAGTGTTGTAACTTGATAAAAATTGAACACTATATAAGAAGCTAAGCCTAATTTTTTAAAGTTTTGAGAGAGAGAGAGAGAGTATGTGTGTGTGGGGGGGCACAGAGAGGGAGAGAGAGAGAATTCCAAGCAGGCTTCCCAAGCAACCTGATGTGGGGTTCCATCCCACGAACTGTGAGATTGTGACTTGAGCCGAAATCAAGAGTCAACTGCTTAACCAACTGAGCCACCTAGGTGCCCCAAGAAGTAAACCTAATTTAAGCATCATCCATCCTTCATTCAGCAAGTGTGGAATGTTTAACACATACTTGGAATGTGTAACATACACTTAGTACTATGCTAGATGTTGAAGATGTAGAAATAAAACAGAGAACTTCTCCTCAAAGAGTTTAGTCTAAAGGAGGAGATAAACGTGTAAACAAAATCAACAAAAGCTATTGAGACTCATATTATTAATTTCCATTTTAGAAATCAGAAAATTGGAATTTTGAGTGGTCACACAGCTAGTGAGTGAAACACCCAAATCTGTCTGATTTCAGAATCCATGTTCTGTGCCTGTTCTTTGAAGATTAAGAATTTTCCGAACAAACATGTTTGAGTCTGTATATGTGTGAGGTGGGCATTGGGAGGAGGAAATCACAGTATATATATTTTAAATGTTTCATAATCTCCCTCTAGTGAGCCATCCAACAGCCCCTACGAGAAAAATAAATACCAGAAGCAAGCATTTGCCCACAAATGCTGACCTCTGACCAGAAGCATTTTACAAAGGTACAAATAAAATTGTATTAGTCAATGCTCATTACCTTGAGCAGGATTGTGTGAGTGTGTTTGTGACAGGTTTCTATTGATCCTCCTAGGCTATACACAGCTAGAGAACCCATATGTCAAGAGCTTTCTAAAAGCCTGCTCTATTTCATCTCACCTAGCTTCTCACCCTAAGAAATATAAACTTGACAGAAGCAAACAAGCAGCCATTAGCAGCAGAGCCTGTCCCGCTCATGATGTTGGCTATGTTGCATTCTGGAATGGTCAGAGTCATACTCCAGTTGCAACTGATATTGTAGAAATGACTCTCTGTCAGTGAGTAAAAAGATGTCATCTCTATGATAAGGTGGGGGAAGGTAACCGGTTAAGCAGATGATGGGATCCATGATGGGTTGGAAGTGTATTAAGCATAGTATTTGCCCCTGTGGAATAGTCTAATTTATATTTTCTAGGCAGAAGAGTAAGAAACTATTCAAAATCAAGGAGGAGAATCCAAAAGCAGCCAAAAGCACATAAAGGAAATACTCAACCTGATGTGTTAACTGTCTATGATATCTTTCTCAACAAGAGAACCTACTGACTTCTTTCAGGATTCTTTTTTAGACAGAACCTCCACTAGTATGTAGTTTCACTTAATAGCAACAATAATGATAAAAATGTTTTAAAAATCTATTAATGTTTGTTATAAAAATTACCCATTTCAAACTTCACAATGTATGGTTTCCATTAATCCCATTTCATAGATTGAAAAGGGCACAAAAACACTGGAAATTATTTGCTCAGTGACTCAGAACTAATTAGTGCCAGACTGCTGGAATCCACCTCAGGTTCATCTGGCTCCAAAGCCACGTTTTTCTATTACACATTAATTTCCCAAGGTTGCCACAACAAAGTATCAGAAACTGGGTGGCTTAAAATAAAAGTATATTCTCTCACAGTTACAGAGGCTACAAGTCAAGAAGTTGGCAAGATCACGCTCTCTTTGAAGACTGTAAGCATCCTTCTTTGCCTCTTCCCAGCTTCTGGCAGTTGCCAGCAATCTTTATCTTCATTGGCTCATAGCTGCATCCCACCAACGTCTTCCTCCATCTTCACATGGTCCTTTTCACTGTCTCTGTGATTGTGTGTCTTCACATGGCCCTTTCATAAGAATACCAGCCAGTGGCTTTAAGTATCTATTCCAACTCAGTATGACCTCATCTTATTCAACCATATTTGCAAAGATCTTATTTCCAAATAAGATCACATTCTGAGGTGCTGGTTGACATGAATTTTGAGGAGGAAACTATTCAACCCAGCACACAGGGCAATTAGGCTAAATAAATAAATAAATAAATGGTATCCACATTGAAATGGCAAAAAAAGCTGTATTTGTAAATGACATGACTACATATTTAGAAAATCCTAAGAAACTCACAGAAAGACTCTGAAATAATAAAAAAAATTCAGAAATATTGCAGGATATAAGATCAATATACAAATATCAAAGAGCACTCCAAAAACAGAATAGAACATTTCCTTTTTAAAAGCATCCAAAAATAACACATTTAGGGATATATTTAAAAAAACATACACAATACTGGTATACTGAAACTTTAAAATATTATTTAAAATAATTTAAAAAGATATAAATACAAAACATGTATGTTGATAAATTGAGGGACTTAATATTGTTAAGATAGCAATAATTTCCATATATATCTGCAGATTCAACACAATCCCTATCAAAATCCCAGCTGGGAGGAGCCAAGATGGCGGAACAGCATGGAAGTTTTTTGTGTGTCTCACGTCCATGAAATACAGCCAGTCGACACTAAACCATCCTACACACCTAGAAAACTGATTGGAGGATTAACACAACAATCTGAACCTGAACCACAGAATTCAGCAGGTACGTGGTGCAGAGAGGTGAACTTGGGGAGAGAGAAGCTGGCGGTGGGCAGGGAGCCACCTTTGCAGGCAGAGAGAAGACAGAGACTGGGGTGGGGGAGAATATGGGAAAAGCACCCCTCCCCAAAAGCAGCTGGAGAGAAAGTGGAAAATTGGAAATAGCCACAGGGAGTAAACTAAAAAGGGAGGAAGGAGAAAAGAGAAGGTTTAAATTCCATTAAGACTGTAAACAGGAGTTCAAGGCTGCAACTCTGCAGCTCAATACCTGGAGGTGCTCTGGTGGGAAGGGCAAATCCCCAGGAACAGAGTGGGGTCCAGGAGGTACTCGGGCCACATGGGGAAAAGCGGTTCCACTGATGGGAGGACATTTGGTAATGACTGTTGAAACCACCTGGTCCCAGCAGACCCCAGAAAATGGCCACATTTGCTGGTGCTGGAACAAGGTCATTAAGGGTAAAGCCTGGTGCCAGATGTGTGTTGTGATTTTTCCATAATCCCTGAAATGCTGCTGCTACACTGTCTCACAAACTTTTTCTGGGGCAGACTGGAACCTGGGCGCAGTCTTGGGACTCTGGCAGCAGCAGGGTCCCGCAAGCATTCTTGGGCGCAGCTGGGATTCTGCCATTGCTTGGTGAGACCCTCCCACAGAAGGGCGGAACGGGTCAAAGCCACAGTCCTTCAGAAGTAAGGGCCCAGGGAAAACAGCTGCATCTGAGACAAAACTCAGGAGAGAGGTACTGCCTGAGGCCTGGTCATGGAGAGTGAAAAAGCGGGGAGTGGACAAAAGCTGAAGACTGAGGACAGGTGCACAATTGCTGATCCGGGAGAACAGAATGGGTAGCTGGGTGGAGCCAGTGTCACCGCTCCCGCGCATGTTCATATGAGCCGCAACAATCCACCCCAGTAGGCTAGCTGCACCATCTAGTGGAGAGTGGAGCTATTACACTGAGCCCCGCCCAACTGAGCCAACATTGCTATTCAAAAACATAAGTTTCAGCACTGGCTTAGTTTATGGGTTACAAAGTGCTACATAGACTGAGTTCTAGGGGAAAACAAAGTAATTTCAGTCCTATTTCAATCTGTTAGCAGGTTCATCTATTCAATTTTCTTTCTTTTTTCTTCTTTTTATCTTTTACACTTTCTTGAATACAGAAAGAGAAAAAATTGATTTTTATTTTCAATTTTTATTAAAAATATTTTTCTTTAATTTTTATTACTATATTATTTACTTTTGTGTAAATGCTTTCAAATTCTATTTTACTTCCATCACCTTATTTTAGTCTAATTCAGTACATTCACCTTTTCAAATTTTCAGTTTCCTCTTTTCTTTCTTTTTCTTTTTTCTCTTTTCATTTCTTTTCTTTTTCTTGAATGAAGAAAGAGAAAAACTTCATTTTTACTTTCAATTTCTATTAAAATATTTTTATTTAATTTTTTACTATATTTTTGGCTTTTATGTAATTTTTTTCAAATTCTAATTTATTTCCATCATTTTATTTTAGTCTATTACAGTGTATTCACTTTTTCAAATTTTCAAATGATTTTTTTAATCTTTTTTCTCTTTTTCATTTCTTTTCTTTTTTCTTAAATACAGAAAAAGAAAAAAATCATATGTTCCCCTCTCTCTGACCCTCCCCCGTTCATGCTCTGTCTCTCTCTGTCTCAAAAATAAATAAACGTTAAAAAAATAATTTTTAAAAAGTATATTTTTCTTTAATTTTTTCTACCATACTCTTTACTTTTGCGTATATTTTTTTCAAATTCTATTTTACCCCCATCATCTCATTTTATCTATTTTAGTGTTATCATTTTTTCAAATTCTCAAACGATTTTCTCCCCCCTCCCTTTTTTTTTCTCTAATCTGTCAAACCACTTTCAACACCCAGACCAAACACACCTAGAATCTAGCATCATCTATTTGATTTGTGTGTGTGTGTGTGTGTGTGTGTGTGTGTTTAATCTTTAATTTTAATATTTTTTGAATTTTAATTTCTTATAATTTAAATTTTTCTACCTCATTAATTCCTTTTCTCCATCCAAAAGTGAAACAATGGAATTCAGCCCAAAAGAAAGAGCATGAAGAAATGACAGCCAGGGACTTAACCAACACAGATACAAGCAAGATGTCTGAACAAAAATTTAGAATCACGATAATAAGAATATTAGCTGGAGTCAAAAACAGATTAAAATCCCTTTCTGCAGAGATAAAAGAAGTAAAAAATAGCCAGAATGAAATTAAAAATGCTATAACTGAGCTGCAATCACAGACAGATGCAGCGGTGGCAAGGATGGATGAGGCAGAACCGAGAATCAGTGATATAGAGGACAAACTTATAGAGAATAATGAAGTAGAAAAAAAGAGGGAGATTGAGGCAAAAGATCACAATTTAAGAATTAGAGAAGTCAGTAACTCATTAAAAAGGAACAATATCAGAATCATAGGTGTCCCAGAAAAGGAAGAGAAAGACATAGGGGTAGAAAGGTTATGTGAGCAAATCATAGCAGAAAACTTTCCTAACCTGGGGAAAGACACAGACATCAAACTCCAGGAAACACAAAGGACCCCATTAGATTCAACAAAAACTGACCATAAACAAGGCATATAATAGTCAACTTCACAAAATACTCAGGCAAGGAGAAAATCATGAAAGCAGCAAGGGAAAAAAAAGTCCCTAACCTACAAGGGAAGACAGATCATGTTTGCAGCAAAGCTATCCACAGAAACTTGGCAGGCCCGAAAGGAGAGGCAGGATATTCAGTGTGCTGAATCAGAAAAATATGCAGCCAAGAATTCTTTATCCAGCAAGGCTGTCGTTCAAAATAGAAGGAGAAATAAAAAGTTTCCGAGACAAACAAATATTAAAGGAGTTTGTGACCACTAAACCATCCCTGCAAGAAATTTTAAGGGGGACTCTCTGAGGGGAGAAAAGAGGAAAAAAAAAAAAAAATATATATATATATATATATATACCCAAAGCAACAAAGATTAGAAAGGACCAGAGAACACCACCAGAAACTCCAACTCTACAAGCATCATAATGGCAATAAATTCACATCTTTCAGTACTCACTCTAAATGTCAATTGACTCAAACCTCCAATCAAAAGACAGAGGGTAACAGAATGGATAAGAAAACAAGATTCATCTATATGCTGTTTACAAGAACCCACTCTAGACCTAAAGACACATTCAGATTGAAAATAAGGGGATGGAGAACCATCTATCATGCTAATGGTCAACAAAAGAAAGCTGGAGTAGCCATACTTATATCAGACAATCTAGACTTTAAAATAAAGACTGTATCAAGAGATGCAGAAGGGCATTATATCATAATCAAGGGGTCTATCCACCAAGAAGACCTAACAATTGTAAACATTTAGGCGCCAAATGTGAAAACACCCAAATATATAAATCAATTAATCACAAACATAAAAAAACTCATCGATAGTAATACCATAATAGGAGGAGACTTCAACACCCCACTCACAGCAATGGACAGATCATTTAATCAAAAAATCAACAAGGAAACAATGGGTTTGAATGACACACTGGACCAGATGGTCTTAACAAATATATTCAGAACATTTCATCCTAAAGCAGTGGAATATACATTCTTCTCCATGGCACATGGAAGGTTCTCCAAAATAGATCAATACTGGGACACAAATCAGCCCTCAAGAAATACAAAAAGATGGAGATTATACCGTGCCTATTTTCAGACCACAACACTATGAAACTCAAAATCAACCACAAGAAAAAAATTTGGAAAGGTAACAAATACTTGGAGCCAGAAGAACATCCTACTAAAGAGTGAATGGGCTAACCAAGCAGTTAAAGAGGAAATTAAAAAGTATATGGAAGTCAATGAAAATGATAACACCACAACCCCAAACCTCTGGGATGCAGCAAAGGTGGTCATAAAAGGAAAGTATATAGCAATACAGGCCTTCCTAAAGAAGGAAGAAAGAAAATTCAGATGCACAACCTAACCTTACGCCTTAAAGAGCTGGAAAAAGAACAGCAAATAAACCCAAAACTAGCAGATGACAGAAAATAATAAAGATTAGAGCAGAAATTAATGCTATCAAAGCCAAAAAACAATAGAACAGATCAATGAAACCAGAAGCTGGTTCTTTGAAAGAATTAACAAAATTGATAAACCACTAGCCAGTTGGATCAAAAAGAAAAAGGAAAGGACACAAATAAATAAAATCAAGAATGAAAGAGGAGAGATCACAACCAACACAGCAGAAATAAAAACAATAATAAGAGAATATTATGAGAAATTATATGCCAAAAAAATTGACAATCTAGAAAAAATGGATAAATTCCTAGAAACATATACACTACCCAAACTGAAACAGGAAGAAAGAGAAAATTTGAACACACCCATAACCAGTAAGGAAATCAAATTAGTAATCAAAAATCTCCTAAAAACCAGAGTCCAGGACCAGATGGCTTTCCAGGGGAATTCTAGCAAACATTTAAGGAAGAGTTAATACCTATTCTCTTGAAACTGTTCCAAAAAATAGAAATGGAAGGAAAACTTCCAAATTCTTTCTATGAAGCCATCATTACCTTGATTCCAAAACCAGACAGAGACAACACTAAAAAGGAGAACTATAGACCAATTTCCCTGATGAGCATGGATGCAAAAATCCTCAACAAGATATTAGCCAACCAGATCCAACAATACATTAAAAAAAGTATTCACCATGACCAAGCGGGACTTATACCTGGGATGCAGGGCTGGTTCAATATCTGCAAAACAATCAACATGATTCATCACATCAATAAAAGAAAGGACAAGAACCATAAGATCTTCTCAATAGATGTGGAGAAAGCATTTGACAAAATACAGCATTCTTTCTTGATAAAAACCCTCAAGAAAGTAGGGATAGAAGGAGCATACCTCGAGATCATAAAAACCATATATGAATGGCCCAAAGCTAATATCATCCTCAATGGGGAAAAACTGAGAGCTTTCCCCCTAAGGTCAGGAAAAAGACAGGGATGTCCACTCTCGCCACTGTTATTCAACACAGTATTGGAAGTGTTAGCCTCTGCAATCAGACAACACAAAGAAATAAAATGTATCCAAATCAGCCAGGAGGAGGTCAAACTTCCACTCTTTGCAGATGACATGATACTCTATATGGAAAACCCAAAAGATTCCACCAAAAAACTGCTAGAATTGATTCATGAATTCAGCAAAGTTGCAGGATATAAAATCAATGCACAGAAATCGGTTGCATTCCTATACACCAACAACGAAGTGACAGAAATAGAAATCAAGGCATTGAGCCCATTTACAGTTGCACAAAAAACCATAAAACACCTAGGAATAAATCTAACCAAAGAGGTGAAAAATCTATACACTGAAAACTACAGAAAGGTTATGAAAAAAATTGAAGAAGACACAAAAAAATGGAAAAAGGTTCCATGCTCCTGGATAGGAAGAACAAACATTGTTAAAATGTCAATAGTACAGAAAGCAATCTACATATTCAATCCCTATCAAAGTAACACCAGCATTCTTCAAAAAGCTAGAACAAATAATCCTAAAATTTGTATGGAACAAGAAAAAAACCCGAATAGCCAAAGAGAACTTGAAAAAGAAAACCAAATTAGGAGACAACACAATCCCAGACTTCAAGCTATACTACAAAGCTGTAATCATCAAGACAGTATGGTACTGGCACAAGAACAGATACCCAGATCAATGGAACAGAATAGAGAACCGAGAATGGACCCACAAATGTATGGCCAACTAATCTTTGGCAAAGCAGGAAAGAATATCTAATGGAATAAAGACAGTCTCTTCAATAAATGGTGCTGGGAGAACTGGACAGTGACATGCAGAAGAATGAACCTGAACCACTCTCTTACACCATACACAAAAATAAACTCAAAATGGATGAAAGACCTCAATGTAAGACAGGAAGCCATCAAAATCCTAGAGGAGAAAGCAGGCAAAAAACTCTTTGATCTTGGCCACAGCAACTTCTTACTCAACATGTCTCCAGAGGCAAGGGAAACAAAAGCAAAAATGAACTACTGGGACCTCCTCAAAATAAAAAGCTTCTGCACAGCAAAGGAAACAATCAGCAAAACTAAAAGGCAACTGACAGAATGGGAGGAGATATTTGCAAATGACATATCAGATAAAGGGTTAGTCTCCAAAATCTATAAAGAATGTATCAAACTCAACACCCACAAAACAAATAATCCAGTGAAGAAATGGGCAGAAAACATGAATAGACACTTATCCAAAGAAGACATCCAGATGGCCAACCGACACATGAAAAAAATGCTGAATGTCACTCATCATCAGGGAAATACAAATCAAAACCACAATGAGATACCACCTTGCACCTGTCTGAATGGCTAATATTAACAACTCAGGCAACAATAGATGTTGGCGAGGATGCGGAGAAAGAGGATCTCTTTTGCACTGTGGGAATGCAAGCTAGTGCAGCCACTCTGGAAAACAGTATGGAGGTTCCTCAAAAAACTAAAAATAGAACTACCCTGCGACCCAGCAATTGCACTACTAGGCATTTATCCAAGGGATACAGGTGTGCTGTTTCGAAGGGACACATGCACCCCCATGTTTATAGCAGCACTATCAACAATAGCCAATGTATGGAAAAAGCCCAAATGTCCACAAATGGATAAATGGATAAAGAAGATGTGGTATATATATATATATATATATATATATATATATATACACACACACACACACACACACATACATACAATGGAGTATTACTCAGCAATCAAAAAGAATGAAATCTTGCTATTTGCAACTACATGGGTGGAACTGGAGGGTATTATGCTAAATGAAACTAGTCAGTCAGAGAAAGACAAAAATCATATGACTTCATTCATATGAGGACTTCAAGAGACAAAACAGATGAACATAAGGGAAGGGAAACAAAAATAATATAAAAACAGGGAGGGGGACAAAACAGAAGAGACTCATAAATATGGAGAACAAACTGAGAGTTATGGGAGGGGTTGTGGGAGGGGGGATGGCCTAAATGGATAAGAGGCACTAAGGAATCTACTCCTGAAATCATCGTTGCACTATATGCTAACTAATTCGGATGTAAATTTAAAAAATAAAAAATTAAATTAAAAAAATCCTATCTGGATTTATTTATTATTATTGTTTGAAGAAATTGACAAACTTATTCTTTTTTTTTCCACCGAGTGAACCAAAGACTCTATTTATTAAAAGCAGAAAACACCAAAGTACTATGTCGTATCCACATTCATTGAAAAAATAATTACTGGAACTTTCAAAACATCAAATGCACAGCTGAATCAATGGTTATGGGTAAAATTTTCAGCCAATATACAGATTTTTGTTCAAGGTCTAGGCTTGATTTCTTCATAATATTATTCATGTGCATTCCCCATGAAAATGAGGACTCTTGAAAATTGCACCCAGCTTTGTCTTGATTTCAAAAATGACATAGTAGCTGAGAACTCTGGCTTCCTGATTGGGTTCCAGAAATCATGGCTTCTGATATTATACAACAAATTGTGTGTGTGTGTGTGTGTGTGTGTGTGTGTGTGTGTATGCGTGTGCATGCGCACACACACACGTGTGTATACACTTATACTATAGTCTTTTTTTTTTAATGTTTATTTTTGAGAGAGAGAGAAAGAACCCAAGCAGGGGAAGGACAGAGAAAAAGGGGAACAGAGGATCCCAAGCAGGCTCCCTGCAGACAGCAGAGAACCCATTTGGGGCTCAAACTTGAGAACTAAGAGATCAAATAAAATCAGAATTTAGATTCCCTTGAAAGGGTCAGGTCCCAAACTTTCCACCACTATGGTACCCAGATATGCTCAAATTGTGCTTTCTTTGTCTTTCTAAACACACCACGGAGAACCCAAATGGGGTCCCATTTTAAGAGTTCCATTATGGAAGTTTTTAAGAATCACACTAAACCTAAGTAGAGACAGTAGATAAAATTATACATATTTTCTGTTAAGAAAAACTACAACAACAAAATAAGAGTGCACTGGCAAATGAGAAAATTATAGCAGTCATATGGTTAAAAAAAAATGCTTCTATAGTCCTTCCTGTCATACTTATATTCCAAGGTATTTAAGACCAAAAGGAGGTCATAGAAAATGGCTGAAACAAATGATTCCTCTACAAGACAAAAGCCTTTCAGGGAAAGTAGCTGAGGATGTGGTACAAAGAAATGAGGGAAGGCAGATCCATGATTAGATCTAATCCCGCATTTCTAACATGTATTTATGACCTCATGGATTGGGTCTGGTGGGTGTGAATAGCTCCTTGTACTTAAAAAGGAATGAAGAAATTAAAGTGAATTTGTGTACTAATGAAAAGACCCACAGTTATAGACTGAGAACCAAGCTCTTAGTTCATAAGGCAATAATTTTGTTATCAGAAGTGGGAACAGATGAACATGATGGTAAGCACTAAAGGTTGGGTCAGACATATTCAGGCCAAAACAGTCTCAAAAATAAAGCAATCTGTGCCTTGGTCCTATAAGACCCACCCTCAGAAAGGGCCACAGAGACAAGAAAAGAAGCCAGCCAATGGCAAATACCAGAAGATATTCAGATGGGGCAACGGTCACAGTTAGATGGGGTGACTTGGGGTCACGGTAGACGGGAACCACTTGAACCAGAACTCAAGGTGAATGGCTTTGCATGTCTTATGCAGCATTCCAAGCAGCAATCTCTGGGCTTTTGGAGGTGTGTACCTTTGTGATGCTTTTCCCCAAAAGAGACACAAAGGTGAAGCTCCTGGAGAGATGAGACCACCAAGATGGAACCCCCAGTAGGGATGGGACTGGGTGAGAGTCAGAGAGTACTTCCTACAGTATGAGGCCCCCTGCAGGTCTAGCAGAGTCCTACAAATACTCACAGGTGCCCAGGAGAGCTTTGCAGTTGGGACAGAGGTTGTCCACCTCCTGTAGGGCACCCACACAGAAAGGGAGGATGCCATAGGAGAGCTAGGTGAGGGCACCAGTCTTATAGGGCAGCTGAGCCACAATCATCTTGTTGGAGGAATGACAGAGAATCTGGACTGGGTGGTGGAGAAAGGAGACCAGCTGCGGTAGACTGTCTGCACAGCAATTGAATTGGCACTTGGAACTGGCACTGGCTGTGTGTAGTACACAGGTGGATTCATACCCTTCCCATTGGGCCCCACACGAGCCTGCTGGCTGGCCCCAGGAGGGGTGCAGTAAGCATGGAAAACTAACTGTTGATTGTCACCATCTCTTCATAGGATGGGAGCACGGTTGACACCAAGAAAGGCCCAGAGGCCTCCTGGTGGGATCCTGGAGAAGGCGTTGTACCCGCTGGGCTGCCAGTGGAGCCGACGAGCTGATTGTTAAACTCATATCAAAATGCAAAAGACCTAGAAGGTACCATGCTAAGTGAAATATGTCAGACTGAGAAAGACAAATCCCACATGGATTTCACTCCTAAGTGGAATCTAAAAACAATAACAACAAATGAATAAACCAAAAGCAGAATCAGACCTATAAGTACAGAGAACAAACTGATGGTTGCAGGAGAGGATGACGGGTGGGCGGATGGGGAAAATTGCTGAAGCAGAGAGGGTGATACAAATTTCCACTAATGGAATGAATACATCAGGGAATAAAGGACACAGCATAAGGAATACAATCAATGATACTCTAATAACAATGCATTGGAACAGATAGCAGCTACACTTGAGGCAAGCATACACTAATTTATAAACTTGTTAAATCACTATGTTGGACACATGAAACTAATGTAACTTTGTGTCCACTCAAATAAGAAAGAAATCAAGGGACCCAGAAAGTCAAAGACATCTTGAAAAAAAAGAACAAAGTTGTGGAGATTTTCATTGCCTGATTTTGAAATATGCTAAAAAGCTATAATAATTGATTCAGTGTGGTATTGGCATAAGGACAGACATAAGTATTTTCTATCCCATTATTATTTATTACCCTTGTTATCACTGTTATCTCAGTGATATGTTCTATCTCACTGATGTACCAAGATAGATATGTCAATGGGATAGAAATGCAAGTCCAGAAATAGCCTGTTATATTTATGGTCAATTGAGTTTTTTAATGTTTGTTTGTTTATTTATTTATTTATTTATTTATTTATTTATTTTATTTTTAAATTTTTTTTAATGTTTATTTATTTTTGAGACAGGGAGAGACAGCATGAATGGGGGAGGGTCAGAGAGAGAGGGAGACACAGAATCTGAAACAGGCTCCAGGCTCTGAGCTGTCAGCACAGAGCCCGACGCGGGGCTCGAACTCACGGACATCGAGATCATGACCTGAGCTGAAGTCGGACGCTTAACCGACTGAGCCACCCAGGCGCCCCAATGTTTATTTATTTTTGAGAGAGAGAATGAATGACAGAAAGTGAGCAGGGGAAGGTAGAGAGAGAAAGATACACAGAATCCAAAGCAGGCTCCAGGCTCTGAGCTGTTAGCACAGACACTGACGCAGGGCTCAAAGTCACGAACTGTGAGATCATGACTTGAGCTGAAGTTGGATGCTTAACTGACTGAGCCACCCGGGCTCCCCTATGGTCAATTGATTTTAACAAACTACCAACACAATTCAATAAGGAGAAAAGATATCCCATGGCAAATACCAGAAGATATTCAGAAAAGAGCAACTTTTCAACAAATGGCACTGGAACAATGGGATATTCTTATGGAATATAATAAATTGGACTTCCACCTATACCATGGACAAAATTTAACTTGCAATGGATCCAACATGATAAATGTATGAGATAAAGCTCTATGAAAAAATATAGGCATACCCCCCATGCCCTAAAATTTAAAATCCGTAAGTTCATAATGATATATTCCCCTAAGGCAGGGAGGGGACTCACCAGTGACATTTGGTGGATGCCAGAAAAAAAACAACTTATTTTTCTGAAACTAATAATGAGAAAGAATTAAATAAGTAAAATAAAAAAAAAACATAGGCATAAATCTTTATAACCTTGTGTTAGACAATGTTTTCCTATGTATGACACCAAAAGGACAAGTAATAAGAGAAAAAAAATTGGACTTCAAAATGTAAAACTTTGGTGCTGAAACAATGCCATCAAGAAAGTGATATACAATGCACAAAAGGGGAGAAAATATTTTCAAGTTGCATATCTGATAAGGGATTTAGTAAAAGATATGTAAATAACATTTACAAGTCAATAATAAGCACACAAATGACCCTCTTTTAAAAATGAGCAAAAGTTATGAATACACAGTTCACCAGAAGTATGCACAAGTATAAACTCATGAAAACACCTTCAACATTTTTAGTCATTGGGGAAAGGTAAAGAAAAAATGCAGTGAGATACCTTTTCACAACCACTAGGATGGTTATAATAAAAAAGAGACAATAAAATGTATAGCGAGGATGTGGAGGCAATGGACCCCTCATACACTGCTGTTGGGAATTTAATGTTGGGCAACAACTACTTTGGAAACCCATTTGGCAGTTCTGCAAAAAACATGCAGTTACCATACGACCCAGCAAATCTAGTGCTAAGCATACACCCAAGAGAAATCAAAGCACGTGTCCACATAAAAACTTGTAACTGAATACTACAGCAGTGCATTTATAATAGCAAAAACATGGAAATGGACCAAATGTTCATCAGCTGACAAATGGATACAGAATACATGGCATATCTACCCACACAATGGCACACTATTCTGCAATAAAATGGTATGAAAGTACTGATAACGTAACGTGATGAGCCAGGAAGACATTACGCTAAATGAAAGAGACTAGGCACAAAACACCCTATTAGGTGATTTCATTTATGCATAATGTTCAGAAAAGGCAAATTCATAGAAACAGAAAGTAGACTAATGGTTTGCAGGGAGTGGATACAGGGCGTCTTTTAAGAGTGATGAAAATTAGGCAAAAGTACGTTGTGGTAATGGTCTCATTATTTTGTGAATATACTAAAAACCACTATGTATACTTTAAATGGGTGAATGTTATGTAATACGAATTATATCTCAGTTAAGCTGTTTAAAAAAACTATTGGAATAAGAAAGATTTAATTAGACAGAATTTTGTAAAAAGTTCACAAATTAAAGGCCATGTTTGCCATCTAGAGAAACTTAGACAATTGTCCTTTATAGAGTCTCTCTCGATCTGTTAAAATAATTAGTCTTATACTCTGTGCAGTCTAATGAATATTTGCATTTAATTTCTTTGTTCTGCAGTCATTTTCCTACTTCTTTTTCTGATCAATGTATCTATTTTTCTTAGGATGTGTTATATCTCTCAAATTGGCCTCATTTGCAAATTTCCCATACTATTTACACCATTCTGAGGGAGAGTCAAACTGCTAATTAAATTGGATCTAATACAAGTCTCATGACACCCACTCAGACAGCCCAACAAGGTACATTTATATTTATCAATTCTTTTTGTTGTTAGCCTTTGATCAATTTGCTCTCTGGCATCTCTCTATGAACATGACTTATTTTTAGGGAATAGGAGGACATAACGTGTCTCTATTGATTCGTACATAAAAAGATAAATCGGCATCTTTTGAACATTTTAAAATGAATTCCTGTGCTATCTCTAGCCCATTCAAATTACATTAGATTCACTGCATTTAGTAGGCAATTTGGATTTTAATATCAATATTTTAGAACTATAGGGATGTGTAAGGAACTTAAAGTTATAGCTATATGTGGCATTCACGCACCATAATTTCAAATTAGCTTTTGTTGAGGAATGACAATTTATCTTAATCCTTAATTCCCCACCCCTCCTTTTCCCCCCCTCAAAGGGAAATAACTTGTTCATGCCTAGGGGAAGAAGAGCATCAGGAAGAATTCCAGTCCCACTCTCCACCCCCATCTTTGACGTGTATCAGACTGATTAAATCAGTAGGTGGTGATAGTAGTGGAAGGATTTGATTAATTAACACTCGAAACCCCAACATATGGTGCTATGAGATAGGAAATTTGGATAAATAGAAACTGGAACTAAATAGGAGTTACAACGAAATGTCAGTCTTATAACCTAAATGCAGGTCTCCTAATAAGGCAACATTGGAGGACACTGGAGTTCCTTCCTCACTGAATTGCTTCAAAGGCAGCACAAGTGTAAAAGTGCAGCTTCCCCACTGATGTCTGTGTCTAGTGCAAGGTAGATGGGGGGTATAGATGGCCAACCATGGGAAGCAGGAATAGTGAAAATGAATGCAGATAGGTCCAAGACAGAAGGAGCAAGATCCAAAAGTCCAATTTCATCCATCAGGAATATTACTCCTCCTTAGTAGAAGAATTCAATGAAAGTAGACTGGAAGTGTCTTCCAACACAATTTCCTTCTTAGGAGTGACACAGGAGCTCCCTACCTCCATCTGCTTCTTTGGGAAAAATGTTAATCAAAAAGCCTTTATCTTTTCCCAATAGCTGAACAGTCTATTGGACAGGCACTGACCAACTATTTGGTCAATGGTATCTACCTCCCATTTCAGTGCCTTAAAAGTCTAAGCAGTTATAAGCCAGTAAAATAAAGAATCTCTTCTCCCTCTCTCTCTCACTCTCTTTCCCTCTCCCCTCCTCACCCTGTCTGTCTCAATTTCTCTCTCTCTCATCCTTCAAAACCTTTTTGTGATCCAGTAATTTTGAAGCCTATCCCTTTATCTGAAATCAAGTTATTATCGCTCTGATCACTCTGTGATGTCCGTGTCATTTTATTTTTAGTTTCTCTCTTTGACACAGTCTCAGCTTCGCACTTTTTATCCAGACCAAACACCCAGTTAATCCTCACCCTAGGCCAAATCTCTGGAACCTTTTAAGCCCAAATCCATGTCCTGAGATCCAGTTTATCCAGGGAGGAGAATGAGAAAATGTGTTTCATCCAGATTCAAATTCAAGTTGATCTAATGTTTATTTAGCACCTACCATATCACAGACACTACATTATGCCTTCCTTACTCAGTTCAACAGCCCTGTGAAAGGAGACCTTTATCTCAAGAGCACAGATTATATTAAGTAATATGGAGTGTTTCTCACGTATGTGATATTCTCATTGTTTTACATGTTTACATGTTTAATCCTTATGGTAAATCCATGAAGTATGTGCTATTTTAATCATTTTAGTGATGGGGAAACTAAGGCACCAAGAGGTTAAGATATATCTCAATATTATAGCTAGTAAGTGACAGAACTGGGATTTTAATCCAGGGAAGTTTATCCAGATGGGAAAGTTATGGTAATGAGAATGGAATAACTTGGCCAATTTCACAGTTAACAAAGGCTGATGCAAGAATTCAAACCCGAGATTTTCACCATGATCTCTTTTGTATTATACCACTTTTTATAATTATATTTTCTGTTTATTAATGCCAATGCCATGTAGGAAATATATAAAAACCTTGCTGAGGTAAGATATAAAGTAAAATCTCACCTATATTCCCTGGGCTATTTATCACTGAGTCTGTTTTCCTCAGTATTTCACTCACGTAATTGCACATTTCGTCTTAAAACTACTAGATAATTATCAACTGTTTTGAGCTTATTCTATGCACTATTCAGATCACAGTACCCCACTGTTCAAAATCCATCGGTGGTTCCAAGGTGTTTAGAGAAGAAAGTCCCAGATATTCTGTGTTGCATTCAAGAACCTCCATTAACTAATGCCTAGATATCTTTCTGATAAGAGTTTTACACAACCATCTTATCTCATTTTGAAATGCCTCTCTTCTCTAATCACATGTCCAATGTCAGATTTAGGACTTTCCTTATTCACCGTGATTTCTAATAAATAGTTACTTTTCATTTGAAGCTATATGAGAACCTGTATTATATGAAACATCTTAGAGGATACTATATATATATTCTTCATTTTCATATATCCTGTTGTGGTTATTATAGTGTCTTATATCTGTAGTTGGGGGTGTGTGTGTTTTTAAAGTAAATGATCACTCATCTATTTAAATTTAATCTAAATGTGTAGCTGGGTATGGACATATAAAAGGTGCTTAATATATATTACCATTCACTGAATTGTAGAGGATGCAAAGATAAACAAATTTCCTTTTCTTAAGGAAGCCACCATTTACTTAGGAATAAGACTACATGAGAAACAAGGAATACTAAACTACAATGATTAAGTTGCCCATGATTAAGATTTAAAGAAGTGGTACAGACATATTACACAGGGCTCAAAATCATATGAACAGGAAGAGTCAGGGAAATGAAACTTAAAAGTGGAATTTGAGGAAAATCTTAAAAAGTAAGATACGGAAGAGCAAAGACTAAGACAGATGTGCCAAGGTGGCTGGAAAATCCATAGCAATTGCACTGTCAACTCATTTTCAACCAAGGTATGAAGGTTCACCATGACAGTAAAATCAGTATCCTTCCTCACAGTCACTCTAGTCTGAAACTAGTCCATGATGACCATTAACTTGATGTCCCACTGACTTTTACAAAATGTCATCCACTTCCTCTAATAATTATTTCTTCCTAGCTTCCACAGCCTTTTATTAAAAAGTTTGCTCGTGTCCCTTTCTCAAAAGTCAGTTCTCATTACACCTACTGAAAGGTAATGGAATGTATGATTCCATACCCCTGCTATCAACCGATTGGAAGAGGGCTCAAGCCAAGTCAGGCCAAACATACTCCCTCTCCCACGGACTCATTAGGACTTTTGAGCTGGGACTCCATATAGTGCTGGGTTCCATATAACAATAGATACACCATAGAAGAGAAAACCTTCCAGAGACAAAGAAAAGAATGAAACAGGCATGTAAAGAGAAACAGAGATGAGAAACCATGCCATCTCAAAAACACAGGAGAGTAAGCTTTCTTGTATTTGACTCCAGGCATATGGGAGGCCCTTGTATTTCATGTATACATTTTCTTTTGTTCCCCCACCTTTGTAACCAGTCCACCACATCGAAGTCTGTAACCCACTCTTCTTACCATCTTCTCATTATACTTTAACCTTCTTTCTCAGTTTCCTCTCATTTCCCTTTGGCCCTGCTTACATTCCAAGGTCAATCATTAAACAACAATTCCCTTGCTTATTTTCTCACCTGCTTCCCTTTCTCTAATTTTCCAATAACCATTTTGTTGAAACTTTAACCCTTGTTAAATCCAATTTCCCAGCTATTCTACGTCTAATACCATGCCGCTAAGAGAAGCTAAACAAAAACTCATAACCATGCTGTCTGAATCTATTTTCACACAGTGACCTCTGACTTCAAGTGGGCCTTCATACTGCCCAACAATCTTGCTGCCTTTCCCTGGATCATGTACTCTTGCAGCCTCAATATGATGATTTCATACTATCTCCTCAAGCCACCAGTCTTTGTTCTCCTATCCTATCCTCTATCCTCACTCTCATATAATCTTTCTTCCCACAACCTGAAAAATCAGAAACAATTACAAAATAACTTCCACAAACTCCCATCTCCACATCTCACACCTGTGTACATGTTCTTTCTTCCTTTCAACATAGATGATATTTCTGTAATCCTCTGTGTAAAATGCAGATTTCTTTTGTGTAGGATATCCCATACCTTCTCAACAGCTCAAGATCTCATGGCTTGAGTTGATATATATTTATACAAATTTTTATTTACAGATATTCTTCTGCCCTGAATTACAGACTCATTATCTAACTTCTTTACTCAATATCACTATTCTAATTTTATAAAAAACAGTTTATTTTGATTCCTCTCTTTCTCTTACAGTCCACAGCCATTTTATCAACAATATTTATTAGCTAATAAATAAAAATATAAATAACACTGCACCTCTCCACTTCCCTCTGCTCTGAACTGACATCATTTCTTGCCTAAAATGCTATAATATCTTCCTAACTTTCTCTGTTTACACCCTTGCTTCTGAAATTTATTCTCAGCAGCTTCAAGAATGATCCTTTTAAAATTTAAGTCAGGTCAGAGGTGCGTGGGTGGCTCAGTCGGTTAAGTGTCTGACTTTGGTTCAGGTCATGATCTTGTGGCTCGTGGGTTCAAGCCCCATGTCAGGCTCTGTACTGACAGCTCGGAGCCTAGAGCCTGCTTTAGATTCTGTCTCCCTCACTCTCTGCCCCCCCCCCCCCACGCTCTCTCTCTCTCTCATTCAAAATAAATAAATATTAAATAAAATTATAATAAAATAAAATAAAAATAAAATTTAAGTCAGGTTACAACAAGATTTGCCTTAAAATCCCCCAGTAGTTCTCCATTATGTTTATAGTACAAATCCGTGTCTTTCATTGACCTACAAGGTCTTTTGTGACCTAGTCCTTGGTCACTTTTTTCCACCTCATTTCTTACCACTCTCTTTCCTACTTCCTCAAGTCCAGCCACTCTAACCCTCTTACTATTTCTGAATCACATCAGGCATTCACCTGCCCCATGGTCCTAAAATTTCTTTTACTCTCTGCCTAGAGTCTCCTTCCCTTAGATACTATTTCAGTAGTAGATTAGATTCCTATTTTAGTATCAACGTCTTACATTTCAGTATTCTCTCAGTTCCAGGCAAACCAGGAAGGCTGGCTACATTAATACTGGTGACCCTTATTCATTCATCTTCTATTTTTCTTCCTTACTTTACTTTTCCCTATAGTACATTTCACCTCCTTATGTACCAAATATTTAATATACATATTGTGTTTATTTTCTTCTCCCTTCCATTCTTTCACAATAATCTCCATAAGGGTAGCGATTTTAGTCTGCCTTGTTTCCTATTCTCTGCCACCTAGGATAGTGCCTATAGTAGGAACCCCTTAATAATTGTTAAATGGATAAATCAATAAATGTATAAGAGAAGAAGCATTTCCCATAATTCCCAGTATTTGGCTAAGTTAGATTAGTTGGGTTTCTCTTCCTTACAACCCAATGAACTTTAAAACTCTTCCAACTCATTCTTTGTGACCAGACTCTAAATTGATTCTTGTGTCTGTGCTATTGATCCCAAATTTCTCTGCTTCAAATTTCTGTTCACCTTTGGCTCAGTATATCTCTGACCACTTCTTTATGCAGAGATTTCCCATCACACAACCAAGAGCTAACAGATCACATGGCAAGGGGTAGACAGATGAGATTTACTGAAATACAGGGGAAAAGAAGCAAAGAGTGGGTGTTCTAGTCTAAGATGGCAATATAGTAGACTCCTGAAATTATCTCCCCCCATGGACACACTGAATCTACACATATATAAAATAACTTCCTCTGAAAGAAAACCAAAAAATGACTGAGTGACTCCTATACATCAGGCAAATGAGGAAAAAGCCCAGATCAAAGCTGGTAGGAGAAGATGAGACAAAATCTCTCCATAAACCACATGCCTGGCATTGTGACATACATTGGGAGAGAATTCACTACTCCCAGCTTCACCCTGAAGAGTTCAGGGTTTGGGCTCAACATCTAGCACCCCAACTTTTAAGACTTTTACTGGAAGGATGGGCTCTCAAACAACCCAGCTCTGAAAGCCAATAGGGCTTGGTTCCTTGAAACCAATTAGACTCTAGAAAACAAAAAGAAATGACTCTTAATGGGCTTACAAGGATTCTCCATGGGCTCAGAAAAGAGTTAGTATGTAGAAATGCCCTATTCCCAATCTTTCCCTTATAGAAGTTTACTCACATACTTTTTATTTTAATGTTTCATCAAAGTACCTTTATTTTTTTCATATGAAATTTATTGTCAAATTGGTTTCCATACAACACCCAGTGCTCATCCCAACAGGTGCCCTCCTCAATACTCATCACCCATCCTCCCCTCCATCCCTCCCCCCATCAACCCTCAGTTTGTTCTCAGTTTTTAAGAGTCTCTTATGTTTTGGCTCCCTCCCTCTCTAACCTTTTTTTTCTTCCCCTCTCCCATGGTCTTCTGTTAAGTTTCTCAGGATCCACATAAGAGTGAAAACATATGGTATCTGTCTTTCTCTGTATGACTTATTTCACTTAGCATAACATTCTCCAGTTCCATCCACATTGCTACAAAAGGCCATATTTCATTCTTTATCATTGCCAAGTAGTATTCCATTATATATATAAACCACACTTTCTTTATCCATTCGTCAGTTGATGGACAGTTAGGCTCTTTCCATAATTTGGCTATTGTTGAAAGTGCTGCTATAAACATTGGGGTACAAGTGCCCCTATGCATCAGCACTCCTGTATCCCTTGGATAAATTCCTAGCAGTGCTATTGCTGGGTCATAGGGTAGATCTACTTTTAATTTTTTGAGGAACCTCCATACTGTTTTCCAGCGCAGCTACACCAGTTTGCATTCCCACCAACAGTGCAAGAGTGTTCCAATTTCTCCACATCCTCACCAGCATCTATAGTCTCCTGATTTATTCATTTTAGCCACTCTGACTGGCATGAGGTGGTATCTCAGTGTGGTTTTGATTTGTATTTCCCTGATGAGGAGTGACGTTGAGCATCTTTTCATGTGCCTGTTGGCCATCAGGATGTCTTCTTTAGAGAAGTGTCTATTCATGTCTTCTGCCCATTTCTTCACTAGATTATTTGTTTTCTATGAAGCCAGCATTATTTTGATTCCCAAACCATACAGAGACCCAGGAAAAAAAGAATTACAGGCAAATATCCCTTATGAATATGAATGCAAAAATTCTCAAGAAGATACTAGCAAATCGAATTCAACGGCATAAAAAAGAATTATTCACCATAATCAATTGGGGTTCATTCCTGGGCTACAGCGTTGGCTCAACATTCACAAATCAATCAATTGATACATCACACCAATACATCACATTAATCACATTAATACATCCCATTAATAAAAGAAAAGATAAGAACGATATGATCCTGTCAATCGGTGCAGAAAAAGAAATTGACAAAATTCAGCATCCTTTCTTAATAAAAACCCCCAAGAAAGTCGAGATAGAAGGAACATACTTAAACATCATACAAGCCATTTATGAAAAGCCCACAGCTAATATCACCTTCAATGGGGAAAACTGAGAGCTTTCCCCCTGAGATCAGGAACATGACAGGGAAGTCACTCTCACCGCTGTTGTTTAATATAGTGTTGGAAGTTCTAACATCAGCAATCAGACAACAAAAGGAAATCAAAGGCATCAAAATTGGCAAAGATGAAGTCAAGCTTTCGCTTTTGCAGATGACATGATACTATACATGAAAACCCAATAGACTCCACCAAAAGACTGCTAGAACTGATATGTGAATTCTGCAAAGTCACAGGATACAAAATTAATGTACAGAAATCAGTTGCATTCTTGCATACTAATAATGAAGCAACATAAAGACAAATAAAGAAACTGATCCCATTCATAATTGCACCAAGAAGCATGAAATACCTAGGAATAAACCTAACCAAAGATGTAGAAGATCTGTATGCTGAAAACTATAGAAAGCTTATGAAGGAAATTGAAAAGATACAAAGAAATGGAAAAACATTGTGTGCTCATGAATTGGAAGAATAAATATTGTTAAAATGTCAATACTACCCAAAGCAACCTACACATTCAATGCAATCCCAATCAAAATTGCACCAGCATTCTTCTCGAAGCTAGAACAAGCAATCCTAAAATTTGTATGGAACCACAAAAGTCCCCGAATAGCCAAAGTAATATTGAAGAAGAAGACCAAAGCGGGAGGCATCACAATCCCAGACTTTAGCCTCTACTACAAAGCTGCAATCATCAAGACATCATGGTATTGGCACAAAAACAGACACATGGACCAATGGAATAGAAAAGAAACCCCAGAACTAGACCCACAAACGTATGGCCAACTAATCTTTGACAAAGCAGGAAAGAACATCCAATGGAAAAAAGACAGTCTCTTTAACAAATGGTGCTGGGAGAACTGGACAGCAACATGGAGAAGAATGAAACTAGACGACTTTCTTACACCATTTACAAAAATAAACTCAAAATGGATGAAGGACCTGAATCTGAGACAGGAAACCATCAAAACCCTAGACAAGAAAGCAGGAAAAAAACCTCTCTGACCTCAGCCGCAGCAATTTCTTACTTGACACATCTCCAAAGGCAAGGGAATTAAAAGCAAAAATGAACTATTGGGACCTCATGAAGGTAAAAATCTTCTGAACTGCAAAGGAAACAATCAACAAAACTAAAAGGCAACCAACAGAATGGGAAAAGATATTTGCAAATGACATATCAGACAAAGGGCTAATATCCAAAATCCATAAAGAACTCAGCAAGCTCCACACCTGAAATACTCACATACTTTAAAAGCTGTTTGCTGAGGGACCAGCAGCTTCCAATCAATCTGCATCTAAGTACTAACCGACATCCTCCCTTTTGGGACACTGATAGGTTTTGAGTCACCTTCGACTACTGGGAGCCACTAAGAACCAAAAGGTTGCTTGGGTAATCACAATCATTTAAGAGACCACCAAGAGCTAGGGCAAAGCTGAACAATTTTAATGAATTGCATTAAGTGATTTAACTAATAGAAAGTTAAAAGTAATAGTTATAAATATGCTCATCAAAGTCAGGAGAAAAATGTACAAACCATGTGAGAATTTCAACAGAGAAAATAGAAGTACCAAACAGAAATCACAAAACTGAAGAATATAATAACTGAATTGAAAAATTTAATAGAGGGTTCAACATCAGAGTACATCATGTGGAAGAAAGGATCAGCCAACTCAAACACAGGAGCGTGGAAATCATATAGTAGGAAGAGCAGAAAGAAAACAAAAATTAAAAAGTTACCTAAGAGATTTATGGGACACCATACAGTAGATCAATATTTACATAATAGGAAGTAGAAGAGTGAGAAACATTTTAAAATTGTTTTTTTTCTCTTTCTGTGAAACATGCTATTGGAATTTTTATAGGGATTGCATTGAATCTATAGATTGCTTTAGGTAGCATGGCCATTTTAACAAAATTAATTCTTCCAACCAATCTTTTTAAAAAATTTATTTTATATAATTTATTGTCAAGTTAGCTAACATATAGTATACACAGTGTGCTCTTGGCTTTGGGAGTAGATTCCCGTGATTCATCACTTACAACACTGAGTGCTCATCCCAATAAGTGCTCTCCTCAATGTCCATCAACCATTTTCCCTGCTCCCCCTTTCCCCCACCCCATTAATCCTGTTTGTTCTCTGTATTTAAGAGTCTCTTATGGTTGGCCTCACTCTCTATTTGTAACTATTTTTTTTCCTTCCCTTCCCCCATGGTCTTCTGTTAAGTTTCTCAAATTCCACATATGAGTGAAAACATATGATGTCTGTCTTTCTCTGACTGACTTATTTCACTTAGTATAATATCTTTTAATTCCATCCACATTATTGCAAATGGCAAGATTTCATTCTTTTTCATTGCTGAGTAGTATTCCATTGTGTATATATACCGCATCTTTTTTTTTCCTTTTTACATTTATTCATTTTTGAGAGACAGACAGAGACAGAGCACAAACTGGGGAGGGCCAGAGAGAGGGAGACACAGAATCTGAAGCAGGCTCCAGGCTCCAAGATGTAAGTACAGAGACTGACATGGGGCTTGAACTCACAAACCACGAGGTCATGACCTGAGCTGAAGTGGACGCTTAACCAACTGAGCCACCCAGGCACCCCAATATATCACATCTTCATTATACATTCATCAGTTGATGGACATTTGGGATCTTTCCATAATTTGGCTATTGTTAATAGCACTGCTATAAACAAATTCAGTCCCTCCTCTCTTTTTTCCCCTTATTTTATCTATCTATCTATCCATCTATCTATCTATCTATTTTAAGAGAGAGAAAGAGCAGAGGAAGGGCAGCAGGAAAAATATAAGTTCAAGTAGGCTTCATACCCAGCACAGAGCCAGACACAGGGCTTAATCTCCCAACTGTGAGATCATGACCTGAGCCGAAATCAAGAAACTGATGCTTAACCAACTGAGCCACCCAGGCACCCCCTTCTAATTTTTTAAAGATGTAGTTGAAATATAACATTGTATTAGTTTTCAGTGTACAACCTAATAATTTTATATATGTATATGTTGCATAATGACAACCACAGTAAGTTGGGGTACATATGCCCCTATCTTGAGAAAGTTTAACAAAGCTGAAGACATCATACTTCCTGATTTCAAACTATATTACAAAGCTATAGTAATCAAAATATTATGGTATTGTCATAAAAACAGAACATAGATCAATAGAACAGAAAAGAGAAACCAGACATACACACATGTATATTTGATCAATTAATTTATGATAAGGGAGTCAATTATATACAATGGAGAAATGATATTCTCTTCAACAAATCATGTTAGGAAAACTGAATAGCTACATGCAAAACAATGAAACTGGACCCATATCTGATACCATACACAAAAATCAAATCAAAATTGATTAAAGACTTGAACATAACACCTGAAACCTTAAAATCCTTAGAAGAAAATATAAAGGGTAAGCACCTTTGCCTTGGTCTTGGCAATGATTTTTTTTGTATATAATACCTAAAACAAAAGCAACAAAACAAAAATAAGGGGGGCTACAATAAAAAAATTGTTAAGGCAGCTCTGGAAAACTAATACAGGGACTTAATTAGGAACAGTGACCTGGAAAAGACTTAGGTATACAGTTTCTAATGACAGAAAAATCCAAAGGTCAAATCCCATAGTGACATTTCACACTTTGATACACAGGGTCCCAACCAGTCTATGCTGAATGTATATACTCAAAGCTAAGTTTGGTTAGTAGGACAAGAGATATGACATCTGAAGAAGTGGCTCAAGTCCTGGTTCTGTTTTCTCACCTTATGACCTCTTTCAGAGCCAGTAATCTATACTGAACATCATTTTTTTGTTGTTGATTAAATATGAATAGTGAGGTAACACTACCAATTTTCAGGATTGTTGAGAATATCAAATGTGGTACTTAATAAAAAATAACTTTAGCACTATGATTAATAATGACAATAATAATAACATTTTATAATTTTTATAAATATTAATTATGAGTTTATGAATGTTATTTTTATTATTGATTTAAATGTCATTTAAAATGAATTTCTATGGCAATGTTTGATTAATAACAACACTGATGTCTTAATGAATAATTTGTTTTGTTTGGAAGCATTTAAATTAGTTGTATTCAGGTATTATGTCTAGCTCCCTACTCAATTAATAACAGGAGAGTGATTTAGATATATTATTTATATACCTAGGAAATTAACTCACCTGCAAATGTGTGGCAATCTGAATTTTGGGGGTGGAAAATCAATATAACAGAGTTCTAATAGTCATACCTAGCCTTTTCAGTTTTAATTTGATGAAGGCCAATAATTCAAAAGTTGTGGGTTTAAACTTCTTTAATGGGCTTATACATTCCGCCTTCCCCTAAGGTTTTATACCATGTCCAGCTGCTATTGTATTCACTCCACAGATACAGAAACCCAGAAGACTAAAGAAGAAAAGGATTTAGTCATTTGTGGACCATTGTCCCACTGCTAGACCCTAAATCCCAGTTTTCTTCCTTTACGAGTAAAATAACTCTAAAAATTATCTGATTTGGATTTTTTTTCAAACTGTCTCTGTCTTTTTTCCTTGGATATTTCATTACATCATTTCCTTTCTTTTTATCTCATCTTTCTTGTATTACCCTGACAGATTCCAATATCTGCTCCTATTACTATACTTATACTAACATGAGAAGGAGAGAGCTTTAGTAATGCACAAAGAAATGGGAATGCAGAGTGTGGAAGGAAGAGAAATGTGCCAGATTTCAAGTTATGTTCTCCACATGCATTGTATCATCATACTTCCAAAAGAACCACTGAGTAGGTCTCTCTTACCCCCACTTGTCCCCTGCCATCCAGAAAGTAAGGTTCAAAGAAGTGAAAAAGTACTTCCATCTCTGATGGAACAGAGATTTCAGTCAGGTCAAGGTGATTCCTAAATCTGTATCCTATTTAGTACATCAAGCTGTCCCTCAAGTAAAATGTTACTATGTTGCATCCACCCTAGTTTCCTGTGAGCTTCCTTTGGCAGTATAGAAACTCCTCACTAAACCCTTAATTCTTTCCAACTCAACATTCTCTCAGAAGAGATTAGTTATTCTGGAATCCTTGGTGCTCCCTTCTCTCTAATCTCCCCTGCTGAGGTCTCTGAAGTTAGTCTCACACATCTCTATGTTTCAACCCCGTAAACCTCTTATCTCTTTTGATCTGTAGCATCAGATCCTCAGGGCAAGCTTTGAGGATCCATTCCTGTATTCCCCACACACTATAAAATAATCATTTATACTGGTTTCTTTCTTCTCTTCTTATCTTTAACCAACCCTTTGCTCTTAATTAAAAAATATATATCGGGCACCTTGGGTTACCTAATCATCTGTTATCTCTACATTCCAGTCAATCCTGGAAGCAAAATCATCAATATTCACCTGAGCCAAATACATCACTAGTATATAAAATACGAGGCTCTATTTTTAATTTTTTCCCTTTTCATGCATGGTATTCCATCATTGCAAATGTATTTTAAGTTGCTTTATATCTCTTTACCCTAAATGCATCATCCTATTATCTCCTGCTTCACTCATACCCGACAGAGGTTTTTGTTTTATTTTGTTTTTAAACTGCAAAATGGCAAAAAACAATCTTCTAAACAACGATGATGTTTTGATTCTAGAGAGAAATCCACTAAGTGAATTCAAGTTCCAAAGGTATGTCAAGCAACATTTTGACCTTGAGTAACTCAGTCTAGTGTGGAAGACAAATTATTATAGTACAATTCAGGGAGAGAGGAGAATAGCTATCATAGACAATTTGCCATCAGAGCACACTGGGGGAGTAAATAACTTGTCCAGATCACTCTTAAGAGACTTCATAGAAATGATGCTTTAGTATCATCATACAAGATAAATAAGAAGCAGAAAGGGAATCAGAAAGTAAGTCATAAAAAGCTGACTTAGCTCAAATTCACTTGGCCTCGGGCACAAGAGGTCTATTGGATGAGGAAAAGTACAAGGTTTAAATTCGGTAAACCTGAGGTAGAATTCCAACTCATTAATTGCTGTGTGACCCATGAGAACTTTGACAAATTACTTAATGTCTAAGCCATGATTTCCTTCTTTTTAAGAGAAAATCCTTTATAGTTTATTGAGTCGGTTTGAAGATTAATCAGGGAAATATATATTAAATTTTCAACATACACTGATGTTCACTCAAAGTTGGGCTCTTCCCCTAAAACCAAATGCAATGAACAGCTTCTTTGAAGTAAAAGGAAAGACACCAGACATAAGAAATCACTCAGTTTATTTTTGTGAATGGTGTAAGAAAGTCGTCTAGTTTCATTCTTCTGCATGTTGCTGTCCTGTTCTCCCAGCACCATTTGTTAAAAAGACTGCCTTTTTTCCATTGGATATTCTTTCCTGCTTTGTCAAAGATTAGTTGGCCATACGTTTGTGGGTCCAATTCTGGAGTCTCTATTCTATTCCATTGGTCAATGTGTCTGTTTTTGTGCCAATACCATGATGTCTTGATGATTGCAGCTTTGTAGTAGAGGCTAAAGTCTGGGATTGTGATGCCTCCCGCTTTGGTCTTCTTCTTCTTCAAAATTACTTTGGCTATTTGGGGTCTTTTGTGGTTCCACACAAATTTTAGGATTGCTTGTTCTAGCTTCGAGAAGAATGCTGGTGCAATTTTGATTGGGATTGCATTGAATGTGTAGGTTGCTTTGGGTAGTATTGACATTTTAACAATATTTATTCTTCTAATTCATGAGCACACAATGTTTTTCCATTTCTTTGTATCTTTTCAATTTCCTTCATAAGCTTTCTATAGTTTTCACCATACAGATCTTTTACATCTTTGGTTAGGTTTATTCCTAGGTATTTTATGACTCTTGGTGAAATTATGAATGGGATCAGTTTTTTTATTTGTCTTTCTGCTGCTTCATTATTAGTGTATAAGACATCTAGATGGTCAACAGGCACAGGAAAAGATGCTCAATGTCACTCCTCATCAGGGAAATACAAATCAAAACCACACTGAGATACCACCTCATGCCAGTCAGAGTGGCTAAAACTAACAAATCAGGAGACTATAGATGCTGGCGAGGATGTGGAGAAATGGGAATCCTCTTGCACTGTTGGTGGGAATGCCACCTGGTGTAGCTGCGCTGGAAAACAGTATGGAGGTTCCTCAAAAAATTAAAAGTAGATCTACCCTATGACCCAGCAATAGCACTGCTAGGAATTTATCCAAGGGATACAGGAGTGCTGATGCATAGAGGCACTTGTACCCCAATGTTTATAGCAGCACTTTCAACAATAGCCAAATTATGGAAAGAGCCTAAATGTCCATCAACTGATGAATGGATAAAGAAGTTGTGGTTTATATACACAATGGAATACTACTTGGCAATGATAAAGAATGAAATATGGCCTTTTGTAGCAATGTGGATGGAACTGGAGAATGTTAAGTGAAGTAAGTCCTAGAGAGAAAGACAGATACCATATGTTTTCACTCTTATGTGGATCCTGAGAAACTTAACAGAAGACCATGGGAGAGGGGAAGGAAAAAAAAAAAAGGTTAGAGAGGGAGGGAGCCAAAACATAAGAGACTCTTAAAAACTGAGAACAAACTGAGGGTTGATGGGGGGAGGGAAGGAAGGGAGGGTGGGTGATGGGTATTGAGGAGGGCACCTGTTGGGATGAGCACTGGGTGTTGTATGGAAACCAATTTGACAATAAATTTCATATTAAAAAAAAAAAGAAATCACTCAGTTCTGAGTGTTCTGTGGACTTACAGTGCAGTGCGATAAGTAGAACAAGAGTTTGGCTACTCATTACATGGACCAAGATTGGGAATCTGGACTCCTTCACTTTTTAACAGAGTGACTCTGGGCAAGTTGTTCATCCTCTGTAAACCCTTAATTTCTTATCTGTAAAGTGGGAACCACAACGTAATTGTCATCAGTATTACTGAGATAATACATACATGTAAAAGTCAAACACAAAGAATCCTTCCCTTCTATTTGCAATATTCTCTCTCTTTTCACCACTTCACTTCATTTTCTTTTTTGTGTGGTTGTAGGAATCAACCCCACTTTATCCAGTATTCCCTGGTGCATTTAAATAAATTCCAAGTAAATGTTTGTTTGGCCCAATGCCTTTTAGCTTTCACCTGCTCACCATTTATGTTTGATCCTTCTGTCCATTTGAGTTAACAACTGATTTATCACATGTGCTACCACTGGATTTAGATGTGTTCAGAAGGTCAAGGACTTTGTATGCATTTGTTAGGTTCTAATAAATCAATATGCTATCTCAGTATCCCAAATAGAAAGACTATACTTGTTGGTTTGCTTGTATTCTGGGGACAAAATGAAAATATAATCAGATGTAGTTTTTATGTAAATTTACTCCCAGATTTCATCAATTGTTGCTTGCTCAAAGTTCGCTTGCTTGATCAAATTTGTTCAAAGTAGTTCTGAAGGGGGAAAATCATATTCCACTAATTTATTATTTAAATAGTGAATTTGAGTAAAATTCTCCAATTATAATATGGATATAATAGCATATAATATAATAGCATGAGGTCCTCAAAGGCAAGGGCTGTGACATATATATTTATGTTGCCTAACCCAGCAGATAATGAACATAGGTAGCACAAAAGGTAGACAAAGAGGTAAAATAATATATGTTGAATTAACTATATAAATCTTGGGATTGTCCTGAAGAGTGACAAACAAAAATAATTCTATCCACCATTAATTAAAAGTATATAAAATGTTAGACACTATGCCAAGTAAATGCGTATATGGTTCTACTAGTTTTAAGTTGTCTAGTGACATTTTAAGGTCATATCATAAGTGCCAGAGAAAACATCTAAACCAAAACTGGCAGGAAAGAAACTTCAAATTTTGACCACAATGCCAAATGCAAAATGGAATAATAGAATTAAATTATTAATGCTCCATACCAGACTTCTCCTTTGATTTTCAAATTCACATATTTAATTATCTATACATTATTGCCACTTAAATATCTAAAACAAAATCTCAAAATAATATATCCCGAAATGAACATTTGCTATTCCCCATATTCATACCTGTTCCTTCTTTGGCACATGGCACTCCATTCCCCAACTTGTGCAGGCACAAAATGCAGATTTGTCACTTTCCTCTCTCATTCCATATCCAAAGTATCAGTAACTCCAAATTGTTGCATCTTCAAAATATTTCCTAATTTTAACCACTCCATCATCCCAGTCCAAGCTATCTGCATGTAATCTACTGCCAAAGCCTTCTAATTGGTCTCCTTGCTTCTGCCCTTGTCCCATTATCCTATCAAATTAGAAACTAACACTGCCACTGATTCCATACTAAAGAAATAACATGAAACAATAAAAAGGAATAAAAAAAAGATCTCTGTACTAGAAAGTAATCTTTAAGATGTAGTGTTCAGTTAGAAAATCAAAGTACAGAAATATATATATATATATATATATATATATATATATATATACACACACACACATATATATGTAATGAAAGAGGATGGCATGAATATGTGTTTGTGTGTGTTTCCTTATATTTATAAGAAACAGTGGAAATATAAACAAACAAATTGTTACCTAAAGGAAGCAGAATTATTAGCGGTGAAAACAAAATTCCTCCAAACATAACTTGTTATATAGTTTTGAATTTGGAATAATCTAAATATAGCACAATTTCAAAGGTAAAATTAAACAGAGAGGTAAAAAAGCAATCCCTAGGGGCACCTGTGTGGCTCAGTCAGTTAAGCGTCCGACTTCAGCTCAGGTCACAATCTCATGATTTGTGTGTTCAAGCCCCACATCAGGCTCTGTGCTGATGCTCAGATCCTGGAGCCTGCTTCATATTCTGTGTCTCCCTCTCCATCTGCCTATCCCCCACTCACACTCTGTCTCTCTCTTTCTCTCAAAAATAAATAAACATAAATAAAAGCAATCCCTAAAAGTGAAAGCACACAGAAATTAATGAGCCTAATTATTGTTCAGAAGGTGAAATATTCTACATAAAAAATATTTTTGAGTGACTTCAAAACACAATATTTTGACTATACTGGCAAAATGGAATACAGTCAAAGAACAAGTAGAACTGGGAAGAAATCTTAAGCTTCACCAGTAGTCTTTTAAGTGATAATATTAGTATTGTTATTTTGCAACTATTTTAAACATTGTAGGATAAAGAAAATTAAACCATTATTTAATATCGTTTGAAATCAGTATTTCTTAGTTAAAAGGAAAGAGTTATGTGAATAAAATACATAAAATTCAAATATTTTGTATTTCATTTAGATATACCAGCATGAATTCTGTTTTCTTTTTCTCAAAATACTTTCCCCCTATTTCTAGCTGTTCAAGAAACAATAATGAACTCATAGCAATGAACAAATATATCTGTTGCTCTGATAGTGGTCTCCGTCATTCCTCACTAAAAGGAACTCATTCTGTTGGGAGGACTGACTAACCCAGGATGGGGCAGGAAATGTAGAAGATGAGAAGAAGCATATTATTGTTCCAGAAAGCAAACAAGTTTTCAAAGAAGAACAAGTTGTGCCAAAAAGACAAGAGTATAGGGACTCCTGGGTGGCTCAGTCAGTTGAGCGTCTGGCTCTTGATTTCGGCTCAGGTCATAATCTCAGGGTCATGACATCAGGCCCTGTGTCAAGCTCTGCACTGAACATGGAGCCTGCTTCAGATTCTCTCTTTCCTTCTGCCCCTCTCCCCTACTTACACACTCTATCTCTCTTTAAAAAACATTTTTTAAATGACAAGAGTATAGATTCTAGATAAAATTATTCTCATTGGACAAAATTGAGAAAATTCGAGCATCAAAACCAAAAATTATTTCAATAGATTGAAGCATATTGAATATATAAAATCCATATATTATCCATAATCTATTTTTTAATGTAAAAAACATTTTTTAATGTTTCATTACTTTTGAGAGAGAGAGAGATAGAGCACAGGTGGGGAAGGAGGAGAAAGAGAGGGAGACACAGAATCCAAATCAGGCTCCAGGCTCCGAGCTATCAGCACAGAGCCCGACACAGGGCCAACCCACAAACTGCAAGACCATGACCTGAACCAAAGTCTGCTGCTCAACCTCCCGAACCACCCAGGTGCCCCACCAGGAGCTGGGAACTGTACACTCCAGGTGAAGTTTAGCAGAAATGGATTGATTCTTTGGTACATAGGTGAGCCAGGAATGGAAGACGGCTCCATCACAGAAAACCTGCATCGTAATTCCGCACAGACTAACAGGATAGTCAAAGTCAAGTTTGTCCGGCCACACTCGAATTGCCTGACAGCCAGTCAGGCTGGCTGTAGGTTCTACTGCTGTATATATGTATATACATATATATATATACACACACACACATATATATATATGTATACACACACACACACACACACACACATATATATATGTATACACACACACACAAACACACACACACACATATATAAAATCCATATAGGCTTGCCCTTGAAATACAGGCAGGTCAACACTAAACCATCTTGCACACCTAGAAAACTGATTTGAGGATTGACACAACAATCTGTACAATCTGAACCACAGAACTCAGCAGGTACGCAGTGTGGAGAAGCGCACTGGGGGAGAGAGAAGCTGTGGAGTGCAGGGAACGGTGTTTGCTTGTAGAGAGAAGACAGAAACAGGGGGAGAGTATGGGAAAAGCACCCCACCCCCAAAAAAAGCAGCCAGAGAGAATGTGGAAAAATGGAAGTAGCTGCAGGGACTGAACAAAAAAGGGAGAAAGGAGAAAGGAAAGGGTTTAAATTCCATTAAGACTCTATAAACAGGGAAGTACAGAGTCTGAAACTCCACAGCTCGATAACTGGTGGTGCTCTGATGACAAGGACGAATCCCCAGGAACAGAGTGGGGTTTGGAAGGTCCTTAGGGCACATGGGGAGAAGTGGTTCTACTGCTGGAAGGACATTTGGTAGAGGTTGTGCAGTCACCCAACAGGCAAAGGTCCCAGGGGACCCCAGAGACAACCACATTCTCTGGTGCCGGAACAAGGACATTAAGGGTAAAGCCTGGTGCCAGATGTGTGTTGTGATATTCCATAAACCCTGAAATGCTGCTGCTACACGATTGCGTGAATTTTTCCGGGGCAGGCTGGCATCCAGCTGCAGTTTCTGGGCATCAGCAGCAGCACAGTCCTGCGAATGTTCCTGGGAGTGGGCGAGCACCCTGCCATTGCTCACTGAGTCCCTCCCCTAGAAGGTCTGAGCGAGTCAAAGCCACAGTCCCTCAGAAGTGAAGGGTTGGGAAACAAAGTCCAGTTTGAGATAAAACTCAGGAGGGAGGTGCCACCTGACAGCCTAATGGTTTGGTCACAGACAGTGTAGAAGCAGGGAGCAGACAGAAGCTGGAGACAAAGGAGGGATACTTGATTGCCAGTCGTGAAAAACAGAGTTCCCGATACTAGAGGAACTAGTAGCTGGATGACGCCAGCTGGGTAGCTGGGTGACGCCATTTTCACCCCTCCCATGTATGCCCATACATGCCTACATGCACCACAGGAATCCACCCCAGTAAGCTAAGCAGCGTCATCTAGTGGAGAAGGGAGCAGTTACACTAAACTCCACCCAACTGGGCCAACAGCGCTCTTGACAAACACAAGTCATTCCACCTGCTTAGTTTACAGACTATAAAGTGCTTCATAGATTGACTTCTACAGGAACCCAGATGTAATTTCAATGGTACTTCATTCTGTTTGCTGGTCCTTTTCAATTTTTTTTCTTTTTCTTTTCTGTTCCTATTCTTGCATACAGAAAGAGAAAATATCTATTTTTTCCATTTTTATTAAAAATTTTCTTTAATTCTTTTCTACTATACTTTTTACTTTTGTGTAATTTTTTAAAATTCTATTTTATTTTCATCATTTCATTTTATTTTATTCATTTTTTCAAATGTTCAAATGTTTTTCTTTTTGTTTCTTTTTTCTTTTTTTTCCTTTCTTATCTTTCCCTTTTATCTCAAATCTATCTAGCTTCTTTCAACAACCAGACCAAAAAATACCTAGGATCTAGCATCCTTTATTTGATTTCTTTGTGTTGTTTTTAATTTTTTAATCTTAATTTTTTTTTACATTTTTTAATTCTATTTCTTCCTCCAAAATGACGAAACAAAGGAATTCACCCCAAAAGAAAAAAGAGGAAGAAATGGCAGCCAGGGACTTAATCAACACAGATACAAGCAAGATGTCTGAACCAGAATTTAGAATCACAATAATAAGAATACTAGCTGGGGTTGAAAATAGATTAGAATCCATTTCTGTGGGGTTGAAAGAAGTAAAAGCCAGTCAGAATGAAATAAAAAATGCTATAATGGAGATGCAATCTCAAATGGATGCCATGGCAGCAAATATGGATTAGGCACAGCAGCAAATCAGCAATACAGAGGACAAACTTATGGAGAATAATGAAGCAGAGAAAAAGAGGGAGACTAAGGCAAATGAGCATGAAATAAAATTTAGAGAACTCAGTGACTCATTAAAAAGGAATAACATCAGAATGATAGGGGTCCCAGAAGATGAAGAGAGAGAAAGGGGGGGGGTAGAAGGGTTATGTGAGCAAATCATAGCAGAAAACTTTCTTACCTGGGGAAAGACACAGACATCAAAATCCAGGAAGCACAGAGGACTCCCATTAGATTTGACAAAAATGACCATCACCAATGAATATCAAAGTCAAATTCACAAAATACTCAGGCAAGGAAAGAATCATGAAAGCAGCAGTGGAAAAAGTCCTTAATCTACAAGGGAAGACAGATCAGGTCTGCAGCAGACCTAGCCACAGAAACTTGGAAGGCCAGAAAGGAGTGGCAGGATATATCCAATGTACTGAATCAGAAAAATATGCAGCTAAAAATTCTTTGTTGAGCAAGACTGTCATTCAAAGTAGAAGGAGAAATTAAAACTTTCCCAGACAAACAAAAATTAAGGAGTTTGTGACCACTAAACCAGCCTTGCAAGAAATTTTAAGGGGGACTCTCTGAGGGTAGAAAAGACAAAAAAAAATCAAATAAACAAACAAAAAAACCCATAAGACCAAAAGCAACAAAGACTAGAAAGGACCAGAGAACACCACAAGAAACTCTAATACTACAGGCGACATAATGACAATAAATACATTTCTCACAGTACTCACTCTAAATGTGAATGCTCTAAACACTCCAATCAAAAGACATAGGGTAACAGAATGGATAAGAAAACAAGATCCATCTGTATTCTGTTTACAAGAGACCCACTTTAGACCTAAAGATACCTTCAGATTGAAAGTAAGGGGATGGAGAACCATCTATCATGCTAATGGTCACCAAAAGGAAGCTGGATATATGTGTGTATATTGTGTATATATGTGTGTATATTGATAACACACAATCTAGATTTTAAAATAAAGGTGGTAACAAGAGATGAAGAAGGGCATTATATCATAATTAAGGGGTCTAGCCACAAAGAAGATCTAACAATTGTAAACATTTATGCTCCAAACATGGAAGACCCCAAATATATAAGTCAATTAATCATAAACATAAAAAAAAAAAAACTATTCATAATAATACCATAGTAGTAGGGGACTTCAATACACCACTTACAACAATGGACAGATCATCCAAGATTTTTTTATTAGCGCTTATTCATTTCTGAGTGACAGAGTGCACAGAGTGCAAATGAGGGAGGCACAGAGAGAAAGGGAGACACAGATTGCAAAGCAATCTAAGCCATTAGCACAGAGCCTGATGCAGGGTTTGAATTCACGAACCATGAGATCGCGACCTGAGCCAAAGTCAGACACTCAACCAACTGAGCCACCCAGGCACCCCAATGGACAGATCACCTAAACAGAAAATCAACAAGGAAACAATGTCTTTGAATGACACACTGGACCAGATGGACTTAACAGATATATTCAGAACATTTCATCCTAAAGCAGTGGAATGTACATTCTTCTCCAGTGCACATGGAACATTCTCCAGAATAGATCACATTCTGGGACACAAATCAGCCCTCCACAAGTACAAAAATATCAAGATCACACTGTACATATTTTCAGACCACACTGCTATGAAACTCGAAATCAACCACAAGAAAAAGTTTGGAAAGATAACAAATACTTGGAGACTAAAGAATATCCTACTAAAGAATGAATGGGCTAACCAAAAAATTTAAAAAGGAAATTAAAAACTACATGGAATGCAATGAAAATGATAACACCACAACCCAAAACGCAACAAAGGTGGTTATAAGAGGGAAGTATATAGCAATCCAGACCTTCCTGAAAAGGAAGAAAGGCTTCATATACACAATCTAAACTTATACCTAAAAGTGCTGGAAAAAGAACAGAAAATAAAACCCCAAACCAGCAGAATACAGGAAATAATAAATTTTGGAGCAGAAATCAATGCTTTCTGAGAAAAAAAAAACAACCAAAAAACAAACAAACACAAGTAGAACAGATCAGAGAAACCAGAAGCTGGTTCTTTGAAAGAATTAACAAAATTGATCAAATTAATAGTTTGATCAAAAAGATGAAGAAAATGACTCAAATAAATAAAATCAAGAATAAAAGAGGAGAGATCACAACCAACCCAGCAGAAATAAAAACAATAATAAAAGAATATTATGAGCACTTATGCAACCAAAAAATGGGCAATCTGGAAGAAATGGAAAAATTCATAGAAACATATAAACTATCAAAACTGAAACAGGAAGAAATAGAAAATCTGAACAGACTCACAACCAGTAAAGAAATCAAATTTGTAATGAAAAATCTCCCAAAAAACCAGAGTCCAGGGCCAGATGGCTTTCCATGGAAATTCTAGCAAACATTTAAGAAAGAATTAACACCTATTCTCTTGAAGCAGTTCAAAAAATAGACATGGAAGGAAAACTTCCAAACTCTTTCTGTAAAGCCAGCATTACCTTGATTCCAAAACAAGACAAAGACCCCACTAAAAAGAGGAACTATAGACCAATTTCCCTGATGAACGCAGAAGAAAAAATCCTCAACAAGATATTAGCCAACTGGATCCAACAATACATTAAAAAAAAATTATTCACCACAACCAAGTGGGATTTATACCTGGGATCTGGGGCTGGTTCTATATCTGCAATACAATCAGTGTGATACATCACATCAATAAAAGAAAGGACAAGAACCATATGATCCTCTCAATAGATGCAGAGAAAGCATTTGACAAAATACAGCAGCCTTTCTAGGTAAAAACCCTCAAGAAAGTAGGGATAGAAGGATCAGACCTCAAGATCATAAAAGCCATATATGAAAAACCCAATGCTAACATCGTCCTCAATGAGGAAAAACTGAAAGCTTTCCCCCTAATGTCAGGAACAAGACATGGATGTCCACTCTTGCCACTGTTATTAAACATAGTATTGGAAGTCTTAGCCTCAGAAATCAGACAACATAAAGGTATAGAAGGTATCCAAAAGGCCAGGAAGAAGTCAAACTTTCACTTTTCGCAAATGACACTCCATATGGAAAACCCAAATATTCTACCAAAAAACTGCTAGAACTGATCCATGAATTCAGCAAAGTCGCAGGATATAAAATCAATGCACAGAAATGGGTTGCAATTCTATATTCCAATAATGAAGCAACAGAAAGTGAAATCTACATTTTCACTGCAATCCCTATCAAAATAACACCAGCATTTTTCAGAGAGCTAGAACAAACAATCCTAAAATTTGTATGGAACCAGAAAAGACCCTGAATAGCAAAACAATCTTGAAAAAGAAAACTGAAGCTGGAGGCCTCACAATCCCAGACTTCAAGACCTATTACAAAGCTGTAATCATCAAGACAGTATGGTACTGGCACAAGGACAGACACTCAGATTAATGGAACAGAATAGAGAACCCAGAAATGGACCCACAAATGTATGGCCAACTAATCTTTGACAAACCTGGAAAGAATATCCAATGGAATCAAGACAGTCTCTTCAGCAAGTGGTGCTGAGAAAACTGGACAGCGACACGCAGAAGAACGAACCTGGACCACTTTCTTACACCATACACAAAAATAAACTCAAAATGGATGAAAGACCTAAATGCAAGACAGGAAGCCATCAAAATCCTCAAGGAGAATGCAAGCAAAAACCTCTTTGACCTAGGCCATAGCAACTTCTTACTCAAGACATCTCCAGAGGCAAGGGAAACAAAAGCAAAAATGAACTACTGGGACCTCATCAAGATAAAAAGCTTCTGCACAGCAAAAGTAACAATCAGCAAAACTAAAAGGCAACTGACAGAATGGGTGAAGATATTTGCGAAGAACGACATATCAGATAAAGTGTTAGTATCCAAAATCCATAAAGAATTTATCAAACTAAGCACCCAAAATACAAATAATCCAGTGAAGATATGGGCAAAAGACATGAATGGACACTTCTCCGAAGAAGACTTCCAGATGGAAAGCCTTGACAGAATTTGAAAAACTATCATTTAGCAAACCCTAATGACATAATTCATTTAGGCAAAAGTTATCAATGGGTGGTAAGATGAAATGTTGATAAAGAATTTCACAATGAAGGGATAAAGCTGTCACCACCAGAACACACAGACCAATCTTAACCTCACTAATAGTGGGGCAACCTGACACTGTGCCTCATGCTGTGATGCAATCTCAAGTACATGGCCTCATTCATTTGGAAAAAATCCAATCAAGACTTTTAAGCTATTTTCTAATTTACAAAAAAATTTTAAAAAAAAGAAAGAAAGGAAAAGAAAAAAAGGGCGAGAGAGAAAGGAGAAACAAGTGAAAGCACAATGTAGCAGTCAAATTCCTCCTGTGAGGCATTCTACAGCAAAATGACCATATACACTCAGTACATCATTGGTATGTAAAATATGGAGGTGTCAATAGAGAGAGGCACAGCTCCAAATTAAAGGAGAGTAAAGAGAAATAATAGGGCTCCTGAGTTGCTCAGTCAGTTAAGAGTCTTACTCCTGATTTTGGCTCAGGTCATGATCTTGCAGTTTGAGCCCTGCGTCAGGGTCCACACTAATGGTGCAGAGCCTGCTTGGGATTTTGTCTTTCTCCTCTCTCTCTCTGCCCCTCCCCTTCCTCTCTTTCTGTTTCTTTCTCTCGAAATAAACTTTTTTTTTTTAAAAAGAGAGAAATAATAATCAAATACAATGTTTGTAATGGATTTGAATTCTCAGTCCAATATGATAGTTGTAAAAGATCATATTTAAAAAAGGAAGTTTAATAAAAACTAAATAGTACATATACCAAAGAAACACTAACTTTGTTGAGTGGAGTAATAGCTTCTAGAGTTACATACTCAGCAAGGAGAAGTGATATAATACAAGATCTGAGATTTGCATTTATTTCAGCAATAAATAAATAAATAAGCACCCAAAAATGAGATGGGTAGATAGAATTGTGAGCATGGCAGCTTCTTAATACTTATTAAATATGACTGATGGGTATATGAGTGTTCAGTGCACTATCCTCTCCACTTTTATGTGTATCTGGATATTTTCATATAAAATATATGATAAAATTTTAGATTATTAAATATTAGATCCTGTCATCCTCTTCCTTAAAGGCCCCCAGTGAGTTTGTGTTAGGATGAGAAGAAATTTTAAGTCCTGGCCTGTGGCCTCCTTCCTAAGTTTATCTACCGTACTCCTTTACTCACCAGCCTCTCCAGGTATCCCAGTCTCTGTATTTTCCTTCAAACACAACCGAGCATGGTTTCTTCTTAGGGGAGAAGTTTAATATCAAACATTTAAATAAATTTAAATGAAAGTGGTAGATTATTTTTAAAAATAAGAGACACGGGATTTGAAAGAAGAGTCCCAGAAGACCTCAGATCAATTTTATTCCTTATTTCTTTCCATCTTTCTTTGTCTCTCAGCCCCAAAGAGTGATGCTCCTGCTTCTCTTTAAAAACACTGACTCACTAAGCAGATTTTTTAAAGTACAGACATGGTTAGGAGTAGAAAAGGTAAACAGATTTTTGTCAGTGACATAGAAATAACTATCATCCAAAAATCCAGGTTAACATCTTGAATAATGGGCATAGTTTATTATTGGGTTTTGGGTATTTGAATTAAAAAATTCTGATGTACCTTGAAATATATTTTAAACAAAGATGGTAGCAAATGTTTTGAGCCCATGACCCAGTGCATGTCCCCAGATGTACACCATTCAGAGGCCTAGAGTGATCTATGCCAGTGCATCTGGGAAACTAGACCTATAACATATACTGTTCTCCAAGAAATGAAAAGATATGGGAATTAAAATTGTGGGTGACATTTAGAAATAATCTCTTAAATACTGTGATAACTCTTGAAATGGATAGACTAGAAAGCTCATGTAACAATGAGTGCACAAACATGAGATCTCAGCTCTGACTGCTTGTAAGGTCTGATATTCCATATAGCATTATAATTGCTTTACATTTCTCCTCATTTGCCACATGCCCTAAAAAAAAAATCAATAGAAGAGATTTGCTGTAACAGGGGTTAAGGAACTTGCTCTTACTGATTGAATTACTCCATGAGAATCTACCTCCTCAAGCTATTATAAAACCAAGTTAATAACATTGACTAAGTGACAACTGTATATGAGGCAACTTTGCTATTCATATTATTATAACCCACTTTTCTTTTGGGAAAAATGTTTTTCAGCTCTTCTTTGATATTCTCTGATAAAATAACACATTTTTCTCAAATTAAAATGAATGAGAGATGTAGCTATGACACTTCTCTCCCATTTTTTTTAAATTAAATTGCCATATTGCTAAAGTTCTAATTCTCTTTAATTAAATAACCATTAAAAGGATTCAAGTTGACTATTCAAAAAACTCTAACAGATGTGAAACGGATTTGTTAATCTGGAGATCAGCACTAATGGCCATGCCATTACTGTCATTTGTATTCATTTGCCATTTAAAGTTAGAGGACTGTCCACTGCAGTTGGATTCCAAGTGGCACATACCCCACTTTATAGGCTCCTGTGTAACTGACAGTTGGAACTGCGAAGAAACTGACAATTTTTTCCTCTCTTTGACAGCACTCAGCATATGGTGCCCAAAGATTTTTGTGGATTTTTGCTTCAACATCGAAAGTAACAGCAAAGCTATAAAAATATTTATCTGCCCACTATTAAATGTCTGTAATGGAGCCAGAGACCTTACCTGCCATAATTACTGAAAATCTGTCTGCGAGCAATCTGTGGACTAGCATGGTACAGGCTTTGAGCCTTCCCCAAAGCCATGCTATTCTTTGTACATACAACCAAAGTGGATTTATAGAAGGGTTCAGTGTCCCCAGCAAGACTGAATTCTTACCCTTGGCAGCAGTTAAAGGATGGAGAAGGGAAAGACACCCCAAGTTTTATTTAAGTCCTGATTTCTACTAGTCTGTACAAGCTTAGCTAGAGATAGACAGGTGAATCATTTCATTTGGATCACCCAATAAGCTGAAACAGATTTTCAAATTTACTTTTGTTGATTGTGGGTAGGTCAGGAGTTTACATGGATGTCTACCTAGACGGTCAATTGAGTTTTTAATCATGAATTGGTGTGGGACTGCTGCTTGCATTGAATCGCGGGGATTCCCTTTTTCAAGTTCCCATATGGATTTCATATACGAAATCTAATGGTGTTTGTAAGAGCTAGATTTTAAAGTCAGAACTAGAGTTTGAATCCTAGTTCCACTATTTTCCAGTAGCATATTTTGGGGGCCTTAACTTCTGCAAGCTGTTTTCTCATTTGTAAAATGGGAATGATAAGCACAAATAACTGTATGGTTGCCATAAAAATGAAGTAAAAAATGTATATGAAACTATTAACCTGTGCTTCTTCAATTGTTTAGTTGTTCAATAGAACTGAGTTATTTTTTTTTAATCCTCACATACTCATCTAATAAAAGAGAAGAAATCCTGCCTTTTCATCAAAAAGGAGTCCCAAGTCTTCTCAGTAGTATCTTCACTATCTTAGGAATAAAAGAATCTCTTTTTATCTGCAGGTATCTCTCAAAGAATATGTCCTTCCTTCTTCTGATAATATCTTAGGGGGTTTGCTCGTTTGGTTTTGTTGTTTAGTTTTGTTTATCTTCTGTACTTGTAGCCAAGCATCTCAGGGATACCCACCTTACTTCCAGCTCTAGAATTGGTCTGTTTAGATTAAAGGTAGAAGAACATGAAGCAATACGGTATAGAGATTGAGTACAGATTCAATTACTTGACCTGGCTGATTCACATGCTCGTTTCCTGACTCTGAGAAAATTACTTAACCTCTCCCTTTCTTCATTTCTTCAGCTTTAAAATGGTGAGTAATAATAATAGCCATATTGTTGTTAGATTTTGGAGAATTAAACCCATTTGAAGCACACAGAACACTGTCTGCAGCTAGTAAGTGCTCCATGATTGTTGCCAGTGTTACTAGGTAACCCATCCCTCCTACTTACACATGAGTCAGAAGTGGGCACTTGACCCATTTACGGACAACAAAATAAGAAGGAATATCTGTTGGGAAGTCTGAGTGGGAAGTTTCTTCGCTACTGACACTGAATCACATGAAGAAAGAATCCCTTATTTTCCCTCTACACATTGCCACTTGTGGCTATAACACTTGTAGCCATCTTGCTCCTAGTATGAGATTAAAGGCAATTACTGAGGTTCAGGGGTATAAAAAAGCTTGTTACACCTGCCCAGAGAGTGCATCTCCTTAGATTTTAACTCCATTTCAGCTGGGGCTTCTATCCTAATTTAAATATAAAGTCTGTGCTATTGTCACAGGCTCTCTTGCATTTTATTGTTTGTGTATAATTTCTAACCCCTCCATTCTCACTCCCACCACCAGTAGCTTGAAAACTCTTTGAAAGAAGGAAGAATGGCCTGATAAATGTGCACAGGCTTTGGAGCCAGATAGCTTTGGGTAGATATTTTGTCTCTATCACTTCTATGCTATAAAATCTTGAAAGATTTACTTAAGCTTTCTGAACCCCAGTTTCTTCATTTCCATGTTGAGGAAAATAAGATCTACTTTGCAAGGTTTTCTGGTAATGAGATGATGTATATGCAAAATGTCTACAAGTGCTTGCCCCTGATTTTGCACTCAATAAATGTCATTTCTCTTTTGCCTTGTCCCTTATAATTTGCATCCTTTTCTGCTTTACTTCTGGTAGGTACTCAACAAATACTATCCCTTGCAGCCACAGTTGCTGTTTCTAATTTTTGCATTAAGACTGCAATAATAAAACTATCAATTTAGGAGCATCTTTCTGTAACATATGTGAAGCCAGGTATCAATGAGGCCAGTGTAGACAAGAGTGAGGATGCAGTTCCAGACTTTTCTTTTTTTTCTTTTTCCTTTTTCCTTATTTTTTTCTTTAGAGAAAGAGAGAGAGCAGGGGAAAGGGGCAGAAGGAGAGAATATTAAGCAGACTCCATGCTTAGCACAGAGCCTGATGCGGGGCTTGATCCCATGACCCTAGGATCATGACCTGAGCTGAAATCAAGAGCCAGACGCTCAACCGACTGAGGCACCCAGGTGCCCCCCAGACATTTCATAATGTCATGCTCCCTCCTGGCCACATATCTGAATCCTCCCTAGCAATCAAGGCCCACTTCCAATCTTTTCTCCTTGGTGAAACTTTCCCTGGATCTTTGATCCATAATTCCCTCCCCTGGGAATTCTGGAGTTGCTACTCTCTCATTTACAACCTAGCAGTTTGTGTCAGTTTATTAGACATCTCTTAACTTGTGTACAATTTATATTCACAACTAGACAAGTTTGAAGGCACATTATCACTTTGATTTCTAGCTCCTGATTGTACTTAGTGATAGTTATTTACTTATTCAGCAATAATAATTGTCATATGTAGAGAGCTTTCCTAAAGTTATTACTGTATCTACTACTGGTGAGGGTTATCACTATTTAGTAAATGAGGAAACAGACTCAGAGGGAATAAGCAACCTGTTCATGATTATACATCTAACTAGAATCCTAGTTGTTCTCCAGGGAACTTGGCCTGGTGGATGGTTCACTGACTTGACTTCAGACATACCACATTCCCATGTACTCTTAATTCCCAATTCAGAGAAGTATGATAGAATGCAAGTTAAAGGGAATGATGTTGAATCCATTCTAATTATTTTCAGTCAATGATTTACAAACTTCACTACTTTATTAGTCACAAGAAATTATTTATGATTTAGCTTGCAAATGATGGCAACATACCGATGCTTCACCACATCTGTTTTGCAAACCATTGCTCTAGAGCACATAGGCTGGGCACAAGAATTTCTGTCTGCGAATTAGGAGGAGAAGCTAATGTCTGGCATCTACAAGAGAAAGCCATGCTTTACTTTTTACTAACTTTGCCATTCTTGGGGCTTTCTTTTGAAAGCCAATTATGCATTGGTGAGAATTCTCCAAATGTCCAGGTGACATTATAAGATAGTAAAAAAAATAGTCAAAATTAACCAGGAATTGATGATCAAAAACCCTGTTGATATAATAATCATAAAATTCTGCTGGAGCTCAAGCCAAGATTCTGTTTATCTTAATTACTCATGGGTGCGGGATGATGGAGGACCCATTACTATACAAGCTTTCGTGATTGCTGCAGCAGGGGAAGAGGACATGGTAGGTTGCACAGTGGCTCTTTGTGCATTTGCACAAGTGACGTCTACAGTCCTGTTCACATGAAATAGGCCAAAGCAAGTCATGAGGCCTCACCTAACTTCAAAGGTTATGCAAAGGCTATTTGTGAACAGCCCTAATGAATATCACAAAGACACGTCCAGTTTCAAAACTCTTCCTATTATAAGTTGTACAGAAATCAAGAAGGCCAACAACCAAGGTTATCATTATAACCTTTAATTATATTATTCAATATTATAATAATATTTAATTATAATTATAATATATTTAATAATATAATAATTATAATAGTTAACTATATTATAACCTTGGTTATAATAACAAATATTTGACATATATGCATTTATATATGAAAACTGGAAGTTATTATATAACTATATATATAATATACATGTATATATGTGTATATATAAAGTTTCTACTTCCCATTCTCTAGGTGATCCAACACACACACACACACACACACACACACACACACACATTTATTTGCTCTTCAGCTCCTTACAAATGGCATCATTCTCTGCCTCACTTATCTTACATCACTTCTACTTTATTCAGTATTTGTAACCACAGCTATTTTCTTTCAGTTCGTTGGATACATCAAGCTACTTTCTGCTTTAGACCCTGTACATCTGATGTTGCCTCACCCAGAATGCTCTTTACACATGCATTCATCTAGCTGATCACTGTTCATCCTTCAAAGACAAACGTTGAGTTTTTCTCCACAGAAGGTTTTCTTAGCTTCTAAAACTAGATTATGTTGCTCTAACTTTTTCACTGAGATGTTTTTTTGAATGTCACTTTTCACAACAGTGAGTACCTGACAATTATGTGGATAGCTAACATTCTATCTCCTTCTGCACTTAAAAATAATTTGCCACAACATGTCCAGTATCTAGGACAATATCTGGTACAAAATTATGTGTTAAATATTTTGCTGAACTAACCAAGATTTCTTGGCCACCTATGAATGCTCTTTCTTTCAGAATTAAATCTCAGATAGATCTTGGTCCTTCCCTTGGCTTCTGGTCTTATAAAAGAAACTATCTAAGCAATTAGAATGGGGTTTCGGAGATACTGACAGCTAAGTTTCCCCTTGAACCCAGTGACAGGAATTTCAGGTGATTAGGGCTTTATATTGTATTTCACCAGAGTAAGTTTCGAATGATTTATACTCTCAAGCCCTCAGGATAGACACAACAGGATTACATTTCCCTGTTCTTTTTTTCATTCTCCCAACATTTGGCAAAAGATTCAGAGTATCACCATAACTACCAACTCCCCCGTCTCTTTCACGGCTGGGCGCAGAATTGCTGTATTCACTTTAAAATCTAATCCCAGGATTTATACAGTCCCTGACCTCTTCCTATGCATTTCATTCTGCTGATCTCACAAAATCCAGCTTGGGGTGGGTTCCTCGGCTTCTTGATTTTCTTCTCTAGAGAATGTCCTTGTTACATTGTAACTCTCAGACCATAGTACAGACAGCTGTGCTTCTCTCTAAATTCTAAATGTATTGAGAAAATTCCTATGCTAAACAAATTCAAAAGTAGCAATATGGCAAGATTTTATTAGATAGCACAGGACAGACTCTTCCCTACTTCCTCTGAAAAAGACAAACAAATGATCACTGAATTTAATATGTTATGTTCCTGGCATTGATTTGCCCATCTAGTCTACTTCCTTCCATCTTCCTTTTTACTTTGCTGTTTTACTTAATATCACTAAAATAATTTTCTCTCGGTTGAATTTTGTTAACCCAATCACAAACAATGAACCGCAGGAATTTGCCTGTGTATACAAATTAGGTAATGCAAAGCTTCTTGCATTACCTCAAAGTCCAAAATCTAACCTAACATCTCAAGCCCCCAGTTCCAATGACTACTTACCTTTGATCACATAGAACTTGTTCAGAGTGAGTGGTTAGTCACTTGATTGCTCTCTAAAGACCTCATTCCTTTCTCTGTCACTGGCTTGGTTTTCTCTTTGGTCTTTTGATTGTGGCCTTGTCTCAACATCATTTAAAAACAGTCACTTAAAAATGTAGTTGACATTGAGAGATAAAATCTTATATTTGTCGAACATGAGAAAAAGTGTATCTTACAGAGAATATACATCCGTCTCCAGTTTGGAGACATGCCTGCCAGGAAGCCAGGAACTGTCCATCGTCAGCCCTTAGGGAGGTCCTGCCAGCTTTGACTCTGTGACTTTCCTCTTTTTGAGCTCCATAACTGCTAACCAACAGTGTTGTCTCTCATGTACCTTCTCTTTTTCATATAATTTAATGCCGTTAGTTTTATGGGAGCCAAGGGTGACTGTGGCCATGCATATTTATTTAACGTGGCCTACATAAAATGATTCATATTTCTTTTTTATAGTTTACTTTATTAGAACTATATTAGTTTTTCACTTCTTAGATCTTCATGCGGAAAGAGGTGATGGTTGAAGTAAAGGTAGATGGGAATAAAATCGGAAAATCTGAGTATTTTATTTTTCTCTTCACTGACATTGTTACAACCTCAATCAACTACCACCTATACTATTGCAACAGCCTCTTAAACTACAGTAACTTCTCTTTACTTTTTACATTTTATTTTATTGTGTAAAGTATGCCACACACGAGATCTAACCTTTTAAGAAAGTTTCAATTGTAAAATATAGTATTGTTAATTAAGGGACAATGCACAGATCTCTAGAACTTATGCATGGTGCATAACTTATGTCCACTGATTAGCTAAAATAGCCTCTCTTGCTATAGGCTATCCTATAAAAATATTGACCTTTGTAAAGCATCTCCCCGATCTAGTCATTTCGTTGCTCAAAACTTTTTCTGGATGACTGTTAGCTACTGCAGTGGTTTTCAAATGTTGTTCCTAGACCAATAGCATCAGTATCACCGAGGAATTTGGTAGAAATACAAATTCTCAGATTCTACTCTAGCTCTACTCAATCAGAAACTCAGGGGTGGGGCCCAGCAATCTGTCTCAGCAAGCCCTGTAGATGATTCCAATGCTCACCCAAGTATGAGAACCACTAGACCAACGCATAATCTAAATTGCTAAAAATGCCATTTAATTCCTAAGTGGCAATGATATCAACCCACATTCCAGCTTCATTCCACAAACCATACGATGCATTTCCCAAGCACTGATAAAATGACAAAACTTTCTACTTCTAACATACGCGGTGTCTTTTCTCCTGTCCTACATTTTGCTTAAGCTATTCCTTTGCTACGAGATTTCCTCACCACACCCTCTCTTAAAACCACCAGTAGCAATGACTTGGCTTCTGTACATTTTATTCTTCAAGGCCCTGTCTGAAAAGTGCCTTCCTTTTTAAGATTTTCCTGATGCCCCCTCCATCAAACATGATCTTTTCCTCATTTTCATCTACAAAATTCCTTCATGGCATGCATTGTACTTTAGATTCTAAAACGTCTTACTTCCATTGTGGTTACCATATCCAGAAGGCTCTGACATGTAGACCTGCATCCTATCCACCTTGATTTGGCTGCAGTGATTTGCACATAGGGTAGATCAGTTGCAAGTATCTTTTTTTTCTACGTAGAATCTTTCTCTATAAGCCCGTTTTGACAACTTCAGACCTGGTACTTCCTGCAAACCATGTGCTCTCCTCGTGAATCACATTTTCTAGAAGTCTCCATTAAGTTGCAGTGGAATGGAATACACCCTGAGTTTAGATTTTACAGACCTGCTTTCAAATTCCAGACTCATAGCCCTTGCTGGTGACTTCAGGAAAGTTCTGTACTTCTCTGTATCTCATTTTTTTAAGTTTATATACTTATTTTGAGAGAGAGAGAGGAGAGAGAGAGAGAGAGAGAGAGAGAGAGAGAGAGAGAATCTCAAGCAGGTTCTTCACTGTCAGCACAGAGCCTGATGCAGGGCTGAAACTCACTAACCACGAGATCATGACCTGAGCCAAAATCAAGAGTCAGACACTTAACCAACTCAACTACCCAGACACCCCTCTGCATCTCATTTCTAAAATGGGGCTAATATTACCTACCTCATAGAATTATTGTGAAGATTATATTCCATATAATATACATAAATCATGTAAACAAACAACAGCTACTATTATAAGATATTCACCTAAAGCCATAGAACCTAATGATTATCGAAGTTCACATAACTGATAAATAACCGAGACAGAATTGGAAATTACATAGTACTTTTGTACTTTATTTCTGTCTTCTGTGTAGAAAAGAAAAGCGGGGGTCGGTGGGGGGAGGGTGGGGAATAAAATGCAGACTAAATATTACCTCAGGCTAAAGAATATCTGAGTCAGAACACAGGCTGCACTAAAGGTGGTTCTTCCAAACATCACTGAATAGTTGATAATTCTCTTAGCCATTCTCATAAATGAACATACACAATAGGACACTTTTCCACGTCTACAAAACCATCCTAAGATATACACACTTTTCCTAAGATGTGTAAGATATACACACCTAGGGGCACCTGGGTGGCTCAGTCAGTTAAGCGTCTGACTTTGGTTCAGGTCATGATCTCATGGTTTGTGAGTTCGAGCCCCGTGTCAGGCTCTGTGCTGACAGCTCGGAGCCTAGAGCCTGCTTCGGATTCTGTGTCTCCCTCACTCTGCCTCTCCCCAACTCTCACTCTGTCTCTCAAAAAATAAATAACAAAAATATTAAGATATATACACCTAAAATGACTTCCTCATGATCAAGTGGCTAACTCTTATCTCCTAGGTTCTCACCTAGGCACTAGCATCCCTGTCCAGCACTATGTACTTACCTTGGTTACTCCAAGATAATGTACTTCCCCTCCCCTCTGAACATGATTTCCATGGCTACCTACCACACTTCAATGAAATAGGCTTTCCAAATAATGGAACAGATATAAAACAGACTTTGGAACATGTTACAGACTGCTTTGGTAACTTATTTGACAATAAACATCAATGTTTACTTAAATAAATCTTCAAGGGGAAATGCATCAGTCCTCTGAATGTGTGTGCATGTGTGTTTACATGAAAAGTTCTATCAGAATCTGCAACTGTCAAATTCTAATTTTAATGTCTAATGGAGTTTCTCACTATACTATTATATGGCCTCTGAAAGTCACTAAGAGAAATCAATAAGGATCCTCTCCCAATTACATCATGTTACTTGTATTGTGTTCTGTTCTTCTTAATGAAATCAGACATTTCTGAGATGTTGATTAGTTCTGCCTTGTATCATTTTTCCTTCAGTATTTTTTGTCAATGAGATTTTGAATTATATATTTAGAAATTACTTAATTTGCTTCTAACCCTTTTATTCACAGCTAGCTATGGCTATGTTCAGTAACTATAATTGTACATATTTGATTCATCATGTATATATTGTAGTTCAGCTCACTGTTATACAAGTATATTGAAAAGTTAAAATCTATCCTAAAATTGGACTTCTCTTGCATGGCAGATATAAGAATAAGAGGATGGCAGAAGTCTAAAGGATTTCCGTCTTGGTCTGAATATATGTGTGTGTGTGTAAGAGAGAAAGAGAGAGAGAGAGAGAGAGAGAGAGAGAAGGAGGGAAGGAAGGAGGGACGGAGGAAGATGGAGAGGGATATCACTATGGTTTCTCCAATTTTGTGACATTGGAGGACTTTAAAGAGAAATGCCAATTAACACTGTAGCAGTAGTTAGCCACTGTTGCATAACAAACCACCCTGAAATTTAGTAGCTGTAAGCAACAATTATTCATTATTATTAATATGTCTACACATTTTGGGGGAGGATGTTGGTTGAGCTAAGCTGGGTTCACCTAAATGGCTCTACTTCAAGCCATAGATCTAGCTGAATTTGGTTTCTTTCAGAAGTTTGGGCTCAGGGTTACTTCATATCTGATCATTTGGGCCCCTGATGAAGAGGTAGAAATCTTCAGTGTGTGACTTTTCATGAAGGTGAAAATCAAGAGTGAAAGCAGAAACACATGAGTCTTTTAAGGTCTGAGCTCAAAGCTGGAACATTGTCATTTCTGCCTCATTCTGTTGGTCAAAGCAAGCCTCATGAGAAAATCAAACTCAAGGGATGGGGAGATATTTTCTGCTCCTTTAGTTGGAGGCACTACAAGTTTCATGACAAAGGGCGTGGATAAAGGGAGTGTTAAAGAATTGAGACCAGTAATGCAATCTACCACATGTTCTCTTATATTTACATAATGATGTTAAGTATTTAATTTGCCTAAAATATATCTTTGTCCTAAATATGGTTATTAGGCCATCCTTAATATGGACTCATTGTTTCATAAACCCAATAGCTGTCCCTGAAAGCTATTTGGTTAAAAAAATGGCTGCAATCTTCCATTGGTGAAAGGAAGATAAATTACATGGAGCATTTATCCTCCTTCGCTCCCTCAGAGCAGATATCCTATCTTATGTTCTTTTCTAGAAGTATAGCTCTACTAGTAAGGAATTAGAAGCCAGATCTTTTAAATAGCTTGAGGCTTATTTAAATGTATCAGGTAACAACATAGAAGCCTGGTTTCAAATATTGGTCCTGTCACTTACCAATTATGTGACCTTGATTATTTAGACCCTCTGGCTTCAGAGTCTTCATTTATAAAATGTATGTTCTGATACCTACTTGGCAGATTGATATAAGGATTAATGAGATAATTTTATAAAACACCTGGAATAATACCTAGTACATAGTAGTAATCAATAAAGATAAATGTTCTTAGGCTGAAGTGAACTTGACCTATCATGAGCAACTATGAAGAGTGTGTACTGATATTAATGTAGCAGGCACAAATTTTGAAGCCATCTTAAGCATATAATGATATAATTTCCTTTTATTTTTATTAATGTCATTGATGTCATTTATTCTATAAATGTATATGGACTGCCTTCTATGTACTAAGAATTATAGACACAACAAAGAATGAAATGGACCAAAAAATCTTGCCCTCAAAGCAGAAAAGACAGGTAATAAGCAATATATGCATATGTTCATATACATATTTTTATATATATGCATATATCTGACTGATATACACACATAATAATCATATTATTTATTTTACCATTTCCAGTGATTTGTATGGATACCTGCCAAGATTTGATGAAATATCCCTTCCAAATATTGGAGCAGAGAAAGTAGAACTTGAAACATATTAGTGAATAGATTGCTTTGATAACTTACATGACAATAAAAAATCAAATTTTTTAACTTAAATAAATCAAGTGTTACAGAAAAAAAAATAAGACAGGAAAGGAATATATAGAAAATTTTGGGGTGAGAGGATGTAATTAGATAAAATGACTGGACAAAAATCCTTGAATTTTCTTTCTTAATCAGAGGGTTAGGTTGTTTAAGGTAGGAGCTCTTAATTTGAAGTTCATAAGTTTCTTAGACAGAACATCACTGGTTTTGAATAGCACTGAAACACCTCTGAAGTTAGAAACAGGATTTTGTGTCCCATGACCCTCCTCTCCTAGCCCTAGAGACAGATTCCATAGCTTTCATGAGATATTTAAAAGGCTTGCGGTAAAAACATTTAAGATCCAGTTTCTGTAGTTCAGTAACGTTGACTATAACCACTAACACTAAAGCAGTAATCATAATGTGATACTTAAATGTGTCAAATTAACATATTTAACACCTTAAACTTCCACAATGTTATATGTCAATTATATCTCAATTTTTAAAAACTTTTATTAACAAGTATTCATGTAGGCAATAGTCATAGATGCAAATCACTCTTAAGGATGAGCTATATTTAATTCTTACTTTTGTGTGCTGTATCTGATCATATAATAGGCATCTGTGCTGGGCTCCAATCATCCCCTCCCCCCAGGAGGGTTTACACCAAAAACCAAGCAGGAATACAACTCATCTGTAGGGAGGACTTACTAAATGGAAAGTTCTTGGGACCAAAGAGACCTAAACTCTGCCCTCAAGGAGATACTGACATTCAAAAATAATTAGAATACAATGTAATAAGTGCTAGAGTAATGTAATAAATAAGGAGTTATACATCTTTTCTTCCATTCAGGAATGCTGGCCCTAAATTTTTCACACAGCTCTTAGGACTTATACAATGTGTATAAGTATTATTTAGCCTCTCTATACAGAGTCCAGATCAGTCTTAGACACAACAACTTAATTTTATAATGTATGCTACTGTTTGCAAAGTTTCTTTGGATATATTGCCTTATTTGGGATGAAGAAACAAAGATGCAGAAAAGCTGGCCAAAAGTCACACAATCAGGAAAATGTTGTAACCAATGAAATCTCCACAAAAAATATTGTCCAAATCGTAAATTGAAGGAATAAAAAATACCTCTGAGGCTATGCAGTCCGTTGGGTTTATTTTTAAAACAGGGTTACAGGGCACCTGGTTGGCTCAGTCAGTTAAGCGGCAGACTCTTGGTTTCAGCTCAGGTCATGATCCACAGTTTATGAGTTTGAGCCCTGAGTCAGGCTCTGTGCTGACAGTGCAAAGCCTGCTTGGGATTTTCTCTCTCCCTCTCTTTTTGTGCCTTCCTCCACTCTCAAAATAAATAAAGAATTTAAAATAAACAAATAAATAAATAAAAGGTTACTTAGTTACATTTTAGTTTTTAGCATTGAAATGTCCTAACATTAAATGGTTACATGTCTGATGAATTCTGCTGCTAGAATGATATGATCAAAACAGTTTTCATATCTATTCAAGTGCCCTCCTTAATACGCATTGCCAATCCAGCCCCCCAGCCACCTGCCTCCATCAACCCTCAGTTTGTTCTCTACCATTAAGAGTCTCCTTTGGTTTGTTTGCCTTTTTTTCCTTTTCTCCCCCACCTCCCATTATGTTCATCTGTTTTGTTTCTTGAATTCCACATATGAGTGAAATCATATGATATTTGTCTTTTTCTGATTGACTTATTTCACTTAACATAATACATTCTAGCTCTACCCATGTCATTGCAAATGGTAAGATTTCATTCTTTTTGATGGCTGAGTAACATTCCACTGTATACCACACCTTTATCCATTCATCAGTCAATGGACATTTGGGGTGTCTCCATAGTTTGGCTATTGTTGATAATGCTGCTATAGCAATTGGGGTGCATGTAGCCCTTTGAATCTGTATTTTTGTACCCTTTGGGTAAATATCTATTAGTGCAATTGCTGGATCATAGGGAAGTTCTATTTTTAGTTTTTAAGGAACCTCCATACTGTTTTCCAGAGTGGCTGCACCAGTGTGCATTCCCACCAGCAGTGCAAGGGAGTTCTAATGCATGTATTTCTAAAGAAAAAATATTTTACATTTCCCCTTGTTTTATGCAGTGTAACTCTACCTGGGCTTAGAAACAGAAGTTTTGGACTTTGGTTCCAAGGCTGCCTTTGTGCAGCTATGACACTGAAAGCAAGTCACTGTCTCATGATGCTTCAGTACTCATCTTTCAAGAAAATAATTCTATGTCACAGAGTTATTTTAATATCATTTCATAGGTATTTATAAAGAAACTTAGAATTTTTAGAAAATATGATAAAGTATTTTCATGAGTCGAGGAAAGAAAAAGTGTCTTTTAAAAAAATCACAAACTGGGGCGCCTGGGTGGCTCAGTCGGTTAAGCGTCCGACTTCAGCTCAGGTCACGATCTGGCAGTCCGTGGGTTCGAGCCCCGCGTTGGGCTCTGGGCTGATAGCTCAGAGCCTGGAGCCTGCTTCCGATTCTGTGTCTCCCTCTCTCTCTGCCCCTCCCCCATTCATGCTCTGTCTCTCTCTGTCTCAAAAATAAATAAAGGTTAAAAAAATTAAAAAAAAATCACAAACTATAATAGAAAAGATTAATATATCTTGCCATTAGAAAATGAAATATTCTATCTGTCAAAAGACAAGAGAAGTGAAATAAGATATTAAGTTACAGATATGAGATATCACATAGCCAACAAAATATTTTAATACAACATACAGGAAGATTTCATTAAAATAAATAATAAATGAATAGCTCAGCTTTTAAAAATACACAATATTTGTGAATAAGCATTCTGATAGTAACTCAACTCATCAAAAAAAAAAAAAAAAGACCACACACAAATCTTATTAGCAATCATAAAGATAATGCAAATGTAAACGTTAAAGATTCCCAGTTAGCCAGTTAGCCTTTTCAAAAATTAAAACCGACAAACTAAATTCTAGTGAGGATATGGGGGAAAGGGATGCTTATTTACTGCTAATGGCAATATCAATTGGTAACCTGGTAGAGCATATTGGCAGCACAAGAGTTGAAAATGCCCATAAACCTTTCACCTAGCAATTCTACTTGGATGAAAATTATGTGTTAGGAAGCTACAACCAAGGATGTCCATTCTTCTTTATCACAAAAATCCCCTACCTGTCCTCCAATAGAATTGATAAATATCCTATGTCTGATTCCTATGATGGAATATTACACACGAGTTAAAACAAATGAACCATACTACAGATACCAACATGGATAAATCCATAATACTGAATGAAAATAAGCAAATTATAAACAAATAGGTAAAATATTGACTTTCATGTAAAAATTGAACATAAAAACAATATTGTGTCCTGTGTGTGGACACGTATTAATACTGTAGAAGTACAATAACAGACCTAAGAATGATATACGTTAATTTTGTGGTTGTAGATACTTCTGTAGACAACTATGCCAACTTATCCCTGGCTTGCTAAAAGATTTTTAGTTTTGTTTGCTTTATCATGGTTGGAAATTAAATTTTATCAGACACATTTTTTGGCAATAATCATGATGATGCCACAATATTTTTCCTCTCTCCATCACAAATATTGCAGAATTGTCCTAATATGTTATTTCCCAAGGTGAAATGGCTCTCACATTGGTATTGATGGTTGCTGCATATGTGTTTAAATGGTTGAACTGTTAGCTTGTTTCTTTGTCACAGGCTTAATATTTTAAGAAGTATCTTATCCATCAAAATTAATAAGCAACAGTGATTATGACTTTCCTTTCTCCAACTGTTCTCATTGAGTTATGTTAACATTTAGGAAGTGTTCCCTTTTTATTTTCCTACTTTGTGAAACAGTTTATGTAAAATGAGGATTCCCTGTGCTTGAATGTTTGATAGCCCTAGCCTATGAAACTCTGGTTAAAAAGAAATAAGCATACACTTTATAATATTTTATATAATTAAATACTACTTGGAGTAAAAAGAAATGAATGATGGATACATGAAATAACATAGATGGATCTCAAATATACTTATGGTGAGTGGAAGGAGTGTTCCACAACAGAGTACATACAATGAGACTCCATTTATATAAAGTATTGTATGGTGAGAAAAAAATCAAGAAAGTTGATTTAGAGCGTGGGTGGCAGGATTTATTGGGAAAAGTCATGAAAGAACTTTCTGAGATAGCAGGGACATAATATTCTATATACTAATAGGGGTGGGGTTTCACAGTTGTATGAATTTGCCAAAAAGATTTAAGATTTATGGATTCCATTGTTTGTAAATTTTACATTGGAGAAATGAAGCTGTAATATTGAACTTTAGTTAATGATATGTATTCTGAAATATGAAGTGTACTGATGTCTGCAATTTACTTCAGCATGAATCAAAAATAAGATGGAATGATGGGTAGGGAGAAAAATAGATGGATGTATATGTGGAAAAACAAGTATTATCAATTTTAATGGCAGAACCAAAGAGGTCGGCAGATGAGGATTTTCTATTTACCTTCTCCATATGTTCAAAACCTTTCATAGTAAAATGTTGAGGCCAAAAAACCTTGGTATTTTAAAATGTTCCACCATAAGAGCTTTAGTGCTACTTTACCACTCTGGTTTCGCCTATCTTTTTCCGTGTTGGTTCCTGAAAATTCCCCTTTATTTATTCCAAAGACAGTCATATATTTTAAAAGGTCTTTTGGGGTGCCTGAGTGGTTCAGTCGGTTAAGCTACCTATTCTTGATTTCAGCTCAGGTCCTGATCTCACGTTTCATGAGTTCAAGCCCTGCATCAGGCCCTCTGCTGGCAGGGCAGAGCCTGCTTGGGATTCTCTCTCTCTCTCTACCCCTCACCACTTGTTTTCTCTCTCTCTCTCTCAAAATAAATAACTAAACTTAAAAAAAATAAAAAGATCTTTTAAGCTTTTCAAGCATAGAGAAAACATCCATAGTTTGAGGAATTTTCAGAGTATGTCGTACCTTATTTCTCTAGAGAAGGAACAATATTTAATCTTTTAAAATATACTTATTTGTCAATCTCTATTTGATAAATGAATTATATGTTATTGTACTCTTAGAATTTAGTACAGCCACCCTCTCCGTTTTTAAAATTATGGACTCGTCTTTGTAGTGTCCACTCACCCCTTCCACTGAAGAATTCTCTTGCAGGCTGGATTTTCAATGTTGTGGTGGTTCTAATGTTTGCTCCTTCCAGTCACCAAATGGGTACCTCTGGTGTTTATGTTAACATTTATGATTATCTGGGTCCTTTGTGTGGTATAAAACGCATGTGAAAGAAATGCCTTTGATTTTGATTTCTCACCCAAAAGCACTGCTGGGCTGAAGGGTCTATTTTTATCACAAAACTCCTTCCCTGAAATGCAGTTCCTCAAACATGTTAGACTTTTGCGTGTGCTTTGATACCATCTCACCAATACAGGGACCCAAATCCTTGTCCTTGTCTTTTCAATTCAAACTCCTGTGTTACTGGCAGTTATTACCTCCCAAAGGACAACATCAGTATCAATTCTCGCCTTGATTATGCTGTGATTCGGTTTTCAGTACATCACCGGTATTTGATTTCTGATCTTTTGGGGAGATCAACTATGCTTTAAAAGTAATATTATAGGGGCGCCTGGGTGGCTCGGTGGGTTAAGTGTCCGACTTCGGCTCAGGTCATGATCTCACAGTCCGTGAGTTCGAGCCCCGCGTCGGGCTCTGTGCTGACAGCTCAGAGCCTGGAGCCTGTTTCAGATTCTGTGTCTCCCTCTCTCTCTGCCCCTCCCCTGTTCATGCTCTGTCTCTCTCTGTCTCAAAAATAAATAAATAAACATTAAAAAAAATATAATATTATAAAATATAACTTAAGAGAGTTAGGCATTTCTAATGTTATTCATGTTACCTTCATCTGTCATCATTTCAGAGCTCCAATTTCCAGGCACCCTTTAGCCAATTGCAACAAAGCCACTACCCCAATCACTCTCTAGGAAATATTGTTTGTTAAGGATACCATGCTGATAGATGCAATAGTCACTCTCTGCACTCCTCTTATTTGACCACTGAGTAGCTTTTGGTGGAGCTGACAACACCAACCGTCTTGAAACACCTTCATCTCTAGGTCTTTGTGACATTCCTTCTCTTTGGTTTTCTTCCATTTAACTCTGGCTGATCTTTCTAAATATCCTTTACTGACTTTTCCTTATTCCATTTCTGAATGTTTAATGGCTCTAGGACTCAAACTGAAGTATTTTCTTTTTCTTTGTCTATACTCTCACTGGGTTTTAAAGATGCTAGCTTGCACATTTTATACAGCTTTGATCTCTCCTCTTAGACTCAACTGATAGTAAACCATATAATTTATACATCTAAATTTGCTATAATTACAACTTCAACTTAAAATACCAAAAGCCTATCATTTTACAATCTCACTACAACTTCTAGTGCCTGTGTGCCTCCAATCTCTTCCTATATCACAACCTGTTAGGAGTCATTCTTAATTTTTTATCTTCCTATACTTCACACATCCTATTCACCCACTGCCCTATCATTTTTACCTGCCTTCAAAATATTGTATGTCCAGAACCACACACTTTTCCTCATCTCCACAGATATCATACAGGTCTAGGTATCACATCTTTTATCTGAATTATTACAATGGTTTCCTTTAATCAACCAACCACGTAACAGAAAGAATGAGTATTTTAAATCAGAAAATCGTATTATATTATCTCAACATTTTTATGCCCTTTAATCATTTCCTGAATTTAGATGAAAATACATGACCTACTCAGTACTCTAATTTCATTCCATGCTACACCCCCTCCATCTTCCTTGATGATGCTCCAGTCATACTGGTCTAATGTTCCAAGAATACGCCTGGCTTCTTTCTGTTTTCAGACAGACCCATATACATTTCCAATTATCACCTAGGGAGGCAGCACAGCATCTTATTGAGAAACAAAGAAATGGCTATTATATTCTATAGGCAAAAATGAGTTTCATCTCTCCAAACACCTTGTTACGGTTGATAAAATTATATATGTGTAAGAAGATACAGAGGCTCAGGAAAAGCAAATGATTTGGCTGATAAGTGGTTAATGAAATATCAAATGGGGATCTTCAGGACTCCAAAATACATACCTCTGAACAAATCCCCATAATATATATGAAACAAAGCAATGTTAACAGCCATAGGTGTTAAAATGAGATAACATCTGATTCTAGGGTTCAGGCAATGTTTCTTAGAAAAAGGGGGATTTAACTTGACACTTGAGAAAGAGTTAAAAGTTTAGAAAATTTAACCAATAGAATGATATAATTCAGACAGAGGGAATATCACCAGCATATGTATATGTGTGTGTGTGTATACATATATATGTGTACATATACATATATACATTATATATAGTGTACATACATATATATATAGTAGATTCTAAGAAAATAAACAATCCTATTTAACTATTGCATGCAGAGAAGTACTGGAAAGTTTTTTGGAAACACAGGAGGTTAGGACAATATTATGTAAAATCTTAAGGAATTTGTACTTGGGTCATTAGTCCACAATCAATGAGCTAACTGTACAGAACAGAAGAATCAAAGGAGAAAACAATTAGTCAACTCTTGACCACTAATCAGTAAAAGTCCCCAAGGAAACGTCAAGCTTTCCTCCTGCTATAAATGAAGAAGACAAGGGGATTCAGTTTCAGGCAGTCTGTGCTTGAATTCATGTTTACTCAATTTGCTGTGTAGTTTGTGTAACTTGATTTCCTTATATATATGATGGTTTCATGAGAATTTTATATTCTGATAGAACATAGAAATCAGCCAATAAACTATAGCTATTGTTATAGATATTATTAGGTTATTTTTTTTCTTGGAGAGCAAGCTGACTTTCATGGCAGAATTTATGAATGCTTTTAGATACGTGGTGCACAGGACAACATTAGGTTCTGCATATGAATTCTGTAATGCTATCTCATAGAATAACTAGACACTGCCAACAATTAGACCTAACACCATATGTGTGTGTGTGTGTGTGTAACATTTGTGTTAGAGTGCTAGCTATCAGCTCACTGCAGAACATTCTGGCTTTTTGATGATTTTGAATGATGTTTGAGTTGAAATATACCAACGAAAATTTCACAGTCTCCATTTCAACTAAGAAACAGTCCCAACAGAACATACTCTACACATTGCCTTCCCTGAACCTTATTGACACCATCAGGAGCTCTAGTGAAATAAAATTAGCTGTTTGGATTTTTTCCATAGCCTTGCTTATTAGGCCAGATGTTTTATGCTAAGCTATTTTAAGACATAAGAAGTAAAGCAGAAGGTTAATAAATTGCCTACAAAACTCAGGCTAAATATTTCTGAAAGCTTTCCTCACCAATCAACTTTAGGGACTGAAATCTCTGGATTATATTGATTATCCAAATTCCACTTTACTTTTGTCCAGTAATCTTGGGCTAGGTTCTCATTTGAATATGAAATAAAGAAAGGATAGTGAATAATTATTAAGCCTCAATTATACAGCCCATTTTGGTTAAATATCTTCATGTCTTTTATGCAGTACTCAAGCATTCCATAGAAACCCAATGAGACTAATTGACAAATATTTGGAATAAGAATAGTGAAAACTACGGTGACTTTATTTGTTCCTAGTTCTGTGTTAAGTGCTTTAGGAGGTCATGAGGCTATTGAGCTCTAGAGCTGTATTTCAAACGGAGATCTGTTTAACCCCACTTGGATTTTCCATTCTTCCTCAAGTGGAATTTCATTTATTCTTTATTTTAAAATCAAGAGGCAAGTATTTATCGCCCAGTGGATATTTAAAGAGTATGTAAGAAAATAAACGCAAACAAAGTAACTACAAGGCCTGACCCATATTAGAAATTCAATCAATGATTGCTTACTTATGCATTTGTTAATTAGTAAATACTACACAAATAGAAGATAATTATAATTAGTCCTATGCCTCAAAAATGATCCCTATTTATTAACAACCAAGAACTAAACCACTACTGATTGAGCACTCACTCACCATGTACCAGGTGCTTGGCCCTTGTTGTCAAAATCCTGAAAGGTGAATGTTAATTATCTTTCTTCAGATAAAGAAACTGAGTTTCAGGGAAGAAACTGAGAGCACTTACACAGAGTAACTGGGGCTTGTCACCAGGTCTATCCACCTGTAAAGTTGCTGTCTTTCCATATCTATTTGACTTCCCTTCTTTTACAACAAAAGCCCAACCTGACAAGCTTGTTCAAAGATTTTATACAGGGCTAACTTTGGTACAGCTTGCCTCTCACTGATTTAAGAGCTGCTTTCCTGCCTTGCATTCAGAATCACTGAGTTCTTAATGAAGAACCCACTGAGAACTAAAAATTATAGCAGGAAATATTTCCTTTTTATTATATCAATGAGTTACATATATGGTAGTGGCAATTCATGGAGGGAAATATCCTTAGAAAACAGCATGATTGCTTCAAGGATTCTGACACTCAGTTGTTTAACAGAAGTGATATCTAATATACAAGTAATTAAGGATGCTTTCCAAAATATTTCTCGAAAAATGACTTTCTGATTCACACATTGTTTTTCTATCTTTCCAGTCCTATATATTCTCACATCCTGAATGGCACACTGGAGAGAGAGTTAGATTAGCACTCCCTCCTATGCACACTCAGAATACCTTATATTTCTCTCATCACAGCACCTACTATTGTCTTCCTACTTGCCTGAAGGAACTTCCACAATTTAAGCTGTGCAAGAACAGTGTCCATGTCTGTCTTATATTATGTTCCTAGGAACTCATGTTTTACAGCTCCTCCCTATTTTTGAAATAAATAAGAATAGTCTCACCAATTTCTGAGAACCCCAAATGGTATTGGCATAATGGTATTTCCTGATTCAGATCTACTAAATCCAGGTCATTAATGCTTGTGTTTCTCAAATTATCCAGGATAATTTCAGAGACAGAATTCTATATCCCAATAGTCACATATAATGATGTCACTCTTTTATCTTTTACATCTATGGGGTGAGAGTAATAATCATTCGTAATGCAGTAGACTTCAGAGACATCCAGTCAGTTGTAATCTAAGAGGTCTGAATTCACACTAAGAAAATCCCATATCCCTTTAGACTTTCTCAATACAGTGTCCCAGAATTCATCCTTTGCGCCATGCAGCAAGAGGGACAGAGTCTGCAAAAGAAACAAAGAAGAGAAAGAGAAAGAGAACTAATAACTTTCTTGAACCTATGGAACAGACATGCCTGGATCCAGAAAGCCATATGCAGTTCTTTTTTTAAACTAGTTATGAGAACAATTATTTTTTCCTAATTAAATCATTTCAATTAGATTTCTATCACTTGAGAGCAGAAAGTATAAACTAAATCTCCTGCCTCTTTTCCTTCTGAAAATACCTACAATAAAATGTAGACTAGCTTTTCAGACTTGAGCCTGTCTTTTATGGATTCAGTTAAATATGAGCTTCTGTCAAAGATAAAATGCATTTATCGAACTCTTAGGACTTGAGGCCAAAGAGGATAAAAAAATCAGCAACAATTGCCCCCTATCAACAAGAACCTTCCAATTATAGAAGAAAGCCAGACTTACATATATAAACCAACCAGAGAAACACATGAGGAATGTGGGACAGTATTATATATTTTAATGCATTTATTAACAGGAGAAGTGTCCAACGTTCAATGCTCAGGAATAGTGGTGAGCTCCATATCTTGTAAATACATTTCCATCCCCTCATAATCACATGATAATCATCTATAAGGGATGAAGTCTTCTTTCTAAATAAAAATTAAAAATACCTCAAAAAAAGATATTACCTAGTTTTAGAATTTAATTATATTTTGGTGCAAGATTAGGAAATAGGTTTTCTCCTTAGCACTAAATATGAGCAATTGATACATTTTGCCTGATGCATCCAATTGAAGAGGATTTTGATGACACAGCCAGCATAAGCGATAAAAATTATCAAGATTGATGATAATGTCTGGAATTGGGTAACAATGGTTAGGATACTATTTATTATTCTTCCCTTAGTGTGAATGTATTTGTCAACTCCTTTCCTGAGAGCAAGTTTTGATTAATGAAGTGGCAAAGAGAGTAAGAAGCCACTCAAGACAGACAGGCCTAAAAGGGAGGAAAAAATAGAGAAAGTTAAAGTATATGAGTAAAGAACAACTTTATTTCATAATTTTCCTTAGGAAAAATACTTGTTCTAATTCAGAAAAGGAAAAAAAATCCTTTAAAAAGAAAAATAAGTTAAAGAAAGAAAGTTATAGTTATATTTATAAATATTTAAAGAAGTTATATAAAAAATAAAGAAGTTATATTTATATTTATTTATATTATAGTTATATTTCCAAGTATAAGAGAAAGCATGTGGTCAACTCCACCATACTGTTTCCTCCCCATTCTCCATGTTCCCATTCTGATTTTTGGCTAGTTTATACCTTTCTCCTCTTTTTTAATTTCTTGTGAGCCTTCTGAAAAAAGCTTAAGTATAAACTGTTCCTGGCCAGAAAAAAATTTCCCCAGCCAACAAGTCTCCCAAAGCAGAAAGCCAGGAATCAGCAAGCTTTAGACTTCAGATATAAAGATAAAGTAACATAGACCAGGAAATATTTCTGAATATATTTATTTCATTGTGATGCTGCATGCCCTTTCTTTGCCAATAATTTAAATCTTTATAACACCAGTCATGTAGCTTCATCTTTCAATCACAATTCCTTGTTGAGAGAATCATAAGAATTATAAAAGGAAAGTATGATGAATTAATCAAAGCAATTTTTGTAATTAATTTCATAAAGGTAAAATGATTACTCCCAATCAACTTTTTAAGTCAACAATTAATCATCTTATAACCTGTGCATCTTGTCTACAACAAGGTAAAATTTTGGTGAAGATTTTACACCTGTGCAAGACTGTATAAAACTGCTCCTCCTATTATAGAAAACTTCTATATATTTTCCAAAGAAATAGTTCTAAGAAATAAGTATAAAAAAACAAAACAAAACAAAAATAGAACATGTACATTTTTCTAAGATCCTCTTCTCATAGTACTCTGACAAAAAAAATCACATAATAATAAGTTCTGAATTCTCTGTCATATGTATATCTTGCCAGACAAAGCCAACACAGGGCAGCTCATCAGGTCATTCATTTCCAGCCCTCCCTGGTTAAAAAAAAAAAAAAAAATATATATATATATATATATATATATATATATATATATATATATATACACACACACACACACACATATATATATAAAGAAGGGAGAAGCCAAGATGGCAGAACAGCATGGAAGTTTCTTTTGTGTCTCACGTCCATGAAATACAGCCAGAGCAACACTAAACCATCCTGTACACCTAGAAAACTGATTTGAGGATTAACACAACAGTCTGTACAACCTGAACCACAGAACTCAGCAGGTATGCAGACAGAGAGGTGAACTGGGGGAGAGAGAAGCTGCTGAGGGCAGGAAGCTGTTTTGCTTGAAGAGAGGAAGGGGGGAGAGTATGGAAAAGCATCCCCCCCACCAAAGCAGCTGGACAGAAAGTGGAAAAGTGGAAACAGCCACAGGGACTGAACTAAAAGGGGAGAAAGGAGAAAGGAGAGGGTTTAAATTCCATTAAGACTCTATAAACAGGGGGAGCTCAGAGTGTGAAACTCTGCAGCTCTGATACCTGGTGGTGCCGGGGTGAGAAGGGCGAATCCCCTGGAATAGAGTGAAGTCTGGGGGGAACTTCAGGCTACACAGGGAGATATGGTTCCCCTGCTGGGAGGTTATTTGGTAGAGGCTGTGTGCCCCACCTCCACAGGCAAAGGCCCCAGTTGACTCCAGAGAACAACCACATTTGCTGGTGCTGGAACAAAGTCATTAAAGGTGAAGCCTGGTGCAGGATGTGTGTGGTGATTTTCCATAAACCCTGAAATGTTGCTGTTACACAATCGGGTTAATTTTTCTGGGGCAGGCTGGCACCCAGCCACAGTCTCAGGGCATAGGCAGTAGCACAGTCCCACAAATGTTCCTGGGTGTGGCTGGCACCCAGCCATTACTCAGTTAGACCTTCCCACAGAGGGACAGAACAGGTCAAAGCTGCAGTCCCTCATAAGTGAGGGGTCGGAAAAAGTCAGCTGCATCTAGATAAAACTCAGGAGGGAGGTGCCGCCTGGCAATGTGATGGCTTGGTCAAGGATGGTGTAAAAGCAGGGAGTGGACAGAAGCTAGAGAAAAAGGGCAGGTGCATGATTGCTGTTCTGGGAGAACAGAGTTCTGATACTAGAGACTGGGTAGCTGGGTGACACCATTTTCACTGCAATGGCATATGCGCATACACAGCTACAAGCACCACAACAATCCACTCCAGTAAGCTACACAGCACTATCTAGTGAAGATTGGAGCCGTTACACTAAGCTCCACCCAATAGGACCAACCTCACTCTTCAGGAACACCACAATTCTCTTCACCTGCTTAGTTAACAGACTATAAACTGCTTCATAGTTTGACTTCCAGGGGAAAACGACGTAATTTTCGATTGTATTTCAGTCTCTTTGCTGGCCTATCTATTCAATTTTCTTTTTTTTTTTCTTTTTCATTTCTTTTCTTTATTTTCATTTTATTAAAAATATTTTTAATTTTTTTCTACTATATTTTCTACTTTTTGTAAATTTTTAAAATTCTATTTTACTTCCATCTTTTCACTTCATTCTATATCACTGTATTCATTTGTTCAAATTTTCAAAGGTTTTCTTTTCCCTCTTTTTTCTATAATCTATCAAATCTTTTTCAACACGCAGACTGAAACACACCAAGGATCAGGCATCATTTATTTGATTTTTTTGGAGTGTATGTTGTTTTTAATTTTTTTCTTTTAATTTTTTTACCTTATTAATTGTTTTTCTTCCTTCAAAATGACAAGACAAAGGAATTCGCCCCAAAAGAAAGAGCAGGAAAAAAAGACAGCCAGGGATTTACTAACACAGATACAAGCAAGACGTCTGAACAAAAATTTAGAATCGTGATGATAAGAATACTAGCTGGAATCGCAAATAAATTAGAATCATTTTCTGCGGAGATAAAAGAAGTAAAAGCTAGTCAGGATGAAATAAAAAAATGCTATAATTGACCTGCAATCTCGAATGGTTGCAGCAGCGGCAAGGATGGATGAGGCAGAGCAGTGAATCAGTAATACAAAGGAAAAACTTACGGAGAATAATGAGGCAGAAAAAATGAAGGAGACTCAGGCAAAAGAGCATGATTTTAGAATTAGAGGAATCAGTGACTCATTAAGAAGAAACAACATCAGCATCATAGGGGTCCCAGAAGATGAAGAGAGAGAAAAGTGGTAGAAGGGTTATGTGAGCAAATCATAGCAGAAAACATTCTTAACCTGGGGAAACACACAGACATCAAAATCCAGGAGGCACAGAGGACTCCCATCAGATTCAACAAAAACCGACCATCACCAACACATATCACAGTCAAATTCACAAAATACTCAGGCAAGGAATGAATCATGAAAGCAGCAAGGGAAACAGGTCCTTAACCTACAAGGGAAGACAGATCAGGTTTACAGCAGACCTATCCACAGAAACTTGGCAGGCCAGAAAGGAGTGGCAGGGTATATTAAATGTGCTAAATCCAAAAAAAAAAATGCAGCCAAGAATTCTATGTCGAGCAAGGCTGTCATTCAAAATGAAGGAAAGATTAATAGTTTCCCAAACCAAAATTAAAGGAGTTCGTGACCACTAAACCAGCCCTGCAGGAAATTTTAAAGGGCACTCTCTGAGGGGAGAAAAGATGATAAATACATACATACATACATACAAAAAGCAACAAAGACTAGAAAGGACCAGAGAATACCACCAGACACTCCAACTTTACAAGAAAAATAATGGCAATAAATTCATATCTTTCAGTATTCACTCTAAATGTCAATGGACTAAATGCTCCAATCAAAAGACATAGGGTAACAGAATGTATAAGAAAACAAGATCTATCTATATGCTGTTTACAAGAGACCCACTTTAGATCTAAAGACACCTTCAGATTGAAAGTAAGGGGATGGAGAACCATCTATTATGCTAAGCCAGAGTAGCCATACTTATATCAGACAGTCTACACTTTAAAATAAAGACTGTAACAAGAGATGAAGAAGGGCATTATATCATAATTAAGGGTTCTATCCACCAAGAAGACCTAAAAATTGTAAACATATATGCTTCAAATGTGGATACACCCAAATACATAAGTCAATTAATCACAAACATAAATAAAATCATTGATAACAACAGTATTAAAGTAGGGGACTTGAACACCCCACTTACAACAATGGACAGATCATCTAATCAGAAAATCGACAAGGAAACAATGACTTTGAGTGACATGCTGCACCAGATGGACCTCTCAGATATATTGAGAACATTTCATCCTAAAGCAACAGAATATACAATTCTTCTCCAATGCACATGGAACATTCTCCATAATAGGTCACATACTTGGACACAAATCAGCCCTCAACAAGTACAAAAAGGTCAAGGTCATATCATGAATATTTTCAGACCACAACACTATGAAACTCGATATCAATCACAGGAAAAATTTGGGAAATGTAACAAATAATTGGAGACTAAAAAACATCCTACTAAAGAATGAATGGGCTAAGAAGTTAAAGAGGAAATTAAAAAGTACATAAAAGCCAATGAAAATGATAACATCACAGCCCCAAACCTCTGGGATGCAGAAAAGGTGGTCATAAAGAGGAAAGTATGTAGCAATCCAGGCCTTCCTAAGAAGGAAGAAAGGTCTCAGATATACAACCTAACCTGACACATTTAAGACCTGGAAAAAGAACAGCAAATAAAACCCCAAACCATCAGAAGACAGGAAATAATAAAGATTAGAGCAGAAATCAATGCTATCAAAACCAAAAAATCAGTACAACAGATCAATGAGATCAGAAGCAAGCTCTTTGAAAGAATTGACAAAATTGATAAACCACTAGACAGTTTGATCAAAAAGTAAAAGGAAAGGACCCAAATAAATAAAATCAAGAATGAAGGAGGGAGATCACAACCAACACAGCAGAAATAAAAACCATAACAAGAGATTAATATGAGCAATTATATACCAAAAAAATGGGCAATCTTGAAGAAATGGAAAAATTCATAGAAACATATAAACTACCAAAACTGAAACAGGAAGAAATAGAAAATTTGACCAGACCAACAACCAGTAAAGAAATCAAATTTGTAATAAAAAATCTCCCAAAAAACAAGAGTCCAGGGCCAGATGGCTTTCCAGGGGGAATCTACCAAACATTTAAGGAAGAGTTAACACCTATTCTCTTGAAGCTATTCTAAAAAAATAGAAATGGAAGGAAAACTTCCAAACTCTTTCTGTAAAGCCAGCATTACCTTGATTCCAAAACCAGGCAAAGACCCCACTAAAAAGGAGAACTATAGGCCAATTTCCCTGATGAATACGGATGCAAAAATCCTCAACAAGATATTAGCCAACTGGATCCAACAATACATTAAAAAAATTATTCACCACGACCAAGTGGGATTTATACCTGGGATGCAGGGCTGGTTCAGTACCTGTAAAACAATCAATGTGATTCATCACATCAATAAAAGAAAGGACAAGAACCACATGATTGTCTCAATAGGTGCAGGGAAAACATTTGACAAAATACAGCATCTTTTCTTTATAAAAACCCTCAAGAAAGTGGGGATAGAAGGACCAGACCTCGAGATCATAAAAGCCATACACAAAAGACCCAATGCTAATATCATCCTCAATGGGGAAAAATTGACAGCTTTCCCCCTAAGGTCAGGAAAAAGGCAGGGATGTCCACTCTCACCACTGTTATTGAACATAGTATTGGAAGTCTTAGCCCCAGAAATCATACAAACAAACAAATAAAAGGCATCCAAATCAGCCAGGCAGAGGTCAAACTCTCACTTTTCACAGATGACATGATAGTCTCTATGGAAAATCCAAATGATGCCACCAAACAACTGCAAGAAGTGATCCATGAATTCAACAAGTTTCAGGATATAAAATCAATGCACAGAAATCAGTTGCATTCCTATACATCGACAATGAAGGAACAGAAAGAGAAATCAAGTATAGATCTCATTTACAATTGCATCAAAAACCATAAAATACCTAGGAATAAATCTAACCAAAGAGGTGAAAAATCTATACACTGAAAACTATAGAAAGCATATGAAAGAAATTGAAGAAAACCTAAAAAATGGAAAATTATTCCATGTTCCTGGATAGGAAGAACAAATAATGTTAAAATGTCAATACTACCCAAAACAATCTACATACTCAATGCAATAGCTATCAAAATAAGACCAGCATTCTTCAAAGAGCTAGAACAAACAATCCTAAAATTTGCATAGAAGCAGAAAAGACCCTGAATAGCCAAAGCAATCTTGAACAAGAAAACCAAAGCAAGAGGCATCACAATCCCAGACTTCAAGCTGTATTACAAAGCTGTAATCATCAAGACAGTATGGTACTCGCACAAGAACAGACACTCAGATCAATGGCACAGAATAGAGAACCCAGAATGGACCCACAAATGTATGGCCAACTAATCTTTGACAAAGCAGGAAAAAGTATCCAATGGAATAAAGACAGTCTCTTCAGCAAATGGTGCTGAGAAAACTGGACAGCACCATGCAGAAGAATGAACCTGGACCACTTTCTTACACCATACACAAAAATAAACTCAAAATGGATGAAAGACCTAAATGCAAGACAGGAAGCCATCAAAATCCTAGAGGAGAATGCAACCAAAAACCTCTTTGACCTAGGCCATAGCAACTTCTTACTCAAGACATCTCCAGAGGCAAGGGAAACAAAAGCAAAAATGAACTATTGGGACCTCATCAAAATAAAAAGCTTCTGCACAGCGAAGGAAACAATCAGCAAAACTAAAAGGCAACTGACAGAATGGGAGAAGATATTTGCAAATCACATATCAGGTAAAGGGTTAGTATCCAAAATCCATAAAGAATTTATGAAGAACTTATAAAGAATTTATGCAGGTAAGAATGTGGAGAAAGAGGATCCCTTTTGCACTGCTGGTGGGAATGCAAACTGGTGCCGCTACTCTGGAACACTGTATGGAGGTTCTTCAAAAAAATTAAAAATAGAAATACCCTACGACCCAGCAGTTGCACTACTAGGTATTTATCCAAGGGATACAGGTATGCTGTTTCAAAGGGGTACATGCACCCCAGTGTGGGTGCATCAACAATAGCCAAAGTATGGGAAGAGCCCAAATGTCCAGTGATGGATGAATAAAGAAGATGTATATATATATATACACATATATCCATACACACACACACACACACACACACACACACACACACACCATGGAGTATTACTTGGCAATCAAAAAGAATGAAATCTTGTCATTTGCAACTACGTGGATGGAAGTAGAGGGTATTACGCTAAACGAAATTAGTCAGAGAAAGACAAAAATCATATGACTTCACTCATATGAGGATTTCAAGACACAGAACAGATCAACGCAAGGGAAGGGAAGCAAAAATAATATAAAAATAGGGACAGGGACAATACATAAGTGGCTCTTAAATATGGAGAAGAAACAGAGGATTACTGGAGGGATTGTGGGAGGGGGGATGGGCTAAATGGGCAAGGGGCACTAAGCAATCTAGTCCCGAAATCTGTTTCACTATATGTTAACTAATTTGTATGTAAATTTTAAAAATAAAAAATAAATTTTTTTAAAAAATGAAGAAAACCGCCAAGAGGGTTTCAACTGGAAAATAATAGCAGATTACATAAAATGAGTGAATTAAATGTGTCGTTAATTTAAAAAAAAAAGAAAAAGGAAGAGAATATTCAGAGGAAAATTGTTATGAAGGAGAACATAGGCATGAAGCAGTAGTTATAGGGGATGAGGAGTTAAAGGAAACATTTTGTCTTGATTTGTTTTAATTTTGGGTGTTGCTTAAACTTTTTAAATGTTTTATTTATTTTTGAGAGAGCACAACTGGAGGGGGGGCAGGGGGGGGGACAGGGGATCTGAAGCAGGCTCTGTGCTAACAGCAGAGCGCCTGAGGTGGGTCTTGAACTCAGGAACTATGAGGTCATGACTTGAGCCAAAGTCGATCGCTCAACCAACTGAGCCACTCAGGCGCCCCCAAACAATTTTTGCAATGATGGCAGTGACCACATGGAGATAGACCATTGATAAAACAGGATAGAAGGAGATCATTGGAATAAAGTCTTACCATAGGTGACAAAGATTAGATCCAGTGAAGAAGGGAAAGATTCCAACTCAACAGGAACAGTTCATCTCTTCTAACAGGGGGGAAAGCAGAATTTGTGGAAACAGTTGCAAGTAGGTTAGCATATTTGGTGGGAGAAGTTAGAGAGATTATCTTCTGACTGCTTGTATATTTCTCCATGAAAGTAAACAAATAAAGACAAAAAACAAAAACACCTAGGTGTGCAGTTGATTAAGAAATTAAAAAATAAAAAAGTTTGAAATGCCAGAAGAAGGTGTAAAACAGCCTTCTCATAAAGTAGGTAATAAATTGGCTGGTCAAATGCAATCGTATTTCTAAATAGTGCCCGAGGTGCTCTTCATTTTTTCGGTCATCAGTCTAAAGTGTTATCAATCAGCAAGTATCCATCTTCAGCTTCTCTATGCTCATGAATATAATTGAATGGAACCAGGTTGAGATTTTACAAAGAGAAAACCAAAGGAGAGAGGAACAAGTAAGTTGAGAATTATGCTAGGGAGGAAATATAGTGATAGACTAATTAAGTTTAAGGTACACAAAGTGAAGAGGAGAACATGAATAATAGAAAGCAAAAAAGTGAAAGGGGCCATGTGAACAGAAGTCAAGTGTGAGTGGAATACTTTCTAGAATTGGAAAACTATAAAGATAGGAGGTAGAGATCAAAGAATGGGGAACTAGAATATCAAGATTTGGGGGCAACAGTACAGCTATTCTTGATGGCCAGGGAATGGGTGGCTAGGATAGGATGAACAAAGGGATCATCAGAAATTGGATTTCAAGGAACTGATTATCCAGAGTGTTAGATTAATGCATATTTAGATTAAAATGGATACAGTGATATAGAGGAAACATCAAGTAAAGTATTGAAATTTTCATGAAAGATGGAATGAATATGAGATCATGGGTAACTGAAATCTCTGATAGCATAAACGTTAAAGGAACTAGTATTTTATGTATGTATGTATGTATGTATGTATGTATGTATCTATCTATCTATCTATCTCTAACCGCATCTCTTTCTATTTGTTTGTTGCTTGTTTGTTCATAGAGAGGATTAATTGAAAAGCAGTAAGAAGCAATGTGAATCCCCCACCTCCACTCCAGGCCCTGTGTTGATTTGGGACATGAGGGGGAAAACAAAAAACAAAAACATCTCTCTCTCAAGAGGATTCCAGGGAAAGTTTTCTGGGTGTGGCCAAGTTAGAAAAAGATGAAGGAATATATATGCAATCTTTAATCCCAGGGCTTTAGCTCAATTCCTAAAACTGATTTTTCAAAGCTTGGGAGTTTTCCCACTTTTGAAATTGGCATTCAGCAGACATGGAAAGAGGACATTCTAAATAGTGCATTTTTGCTAAAAATATCCTTTTTCCTTTAAGCTGGCAGAATACAGAGGGTGATCCTACCATCAGCCCATTTGTCTTGCTGTGTGATAGAGATTTCTCCCTCTAAAATTGAATTTGTGGGAATCGCTTATAAATGTATCCTGGGAACAATTTTGATTAAATCCAAATAAATGATAAATAGCATGCTTAAGTCCATTTATATTTATTTCTCCTTTGTTAACCATGTTTGGCAACACCTCAAAATTTAGTGCTATCTGCAAATTTCATTAGCAGGCAATTTATTCCCCCCTGGAGATGATTAATAAAGATGGAAAATAAAACCTGACCTCATGCCAAAGCTCCTGCAGCCCCCCTACTAGCCACTTCCTCACAACTAGACGCACTCCCATTTATCACCACCTTCCTTTGTACCGGCTCAGCCAGCACACCAAATGATGTGACAGTGTGCACATCCAAGCCAACACAAAACAGGTTGGAACACTAACTTTTCTGGGACACTCCACTAAATGCTTCAACTACTGCCCCAATAAAACACAGATTGTATTTCACAATGCTACTAGCTTTGTCCCTCTGCAAACAGACATAATGTTTGGCATTGCTTATTTTTATAAGTCCATCTAGCCATATTATTCAGTCCATTGTTCTCTGGGTGTTTATAGATTTCCTTTCAATATCTGGGACTTAAAGAAAAAACTAAATACTGACATCACACGTATCATATCACTCTGATTACTTTCTTCTGTTTGAAGTTTTGCACCCTGTCTGCTTTCCCTCAATTGCCTGGCATTATTCCAGTTTTTAATGATATTTCAAATATTCTTCTAAGGAGCTTAACAAATGTCAGCCCACTTTTCCTGCTTTCAAGTGATTGTGAGTTTGACTCTTCTGATATTAATATTCGCTAAGTTCAGCTTAAATGTAGCCATGAGATCAAGTGGATCTGCTTGATTTCTTTATTCCCCCCCCCCAACTTATATCTTTTGTTGAGGAATTTTTGCATAATTCATGGAATCAGTTGTGAAATTTGTCTGATTTGACCATTAAAATTTAGAACATTAGGTTAACCTTTAATTTTTCAAGTTTATTTTCTTATTAAGTAGCATAGTCTGTATTTTTACACAGCAAATCAAAAGTCAATTTGAACTATTCCCTGCAAACCTTATTCGAAAACCAGTTCACCATCAAACGCACTTTAACTTCAGTAACTAGAATGCTGTTTTGCTTTTTGTTTTTGTTTTTGGCTTTGTTTTCCTGTTCATTTTGCTCATTTAACCTAAAACTTCACTATTATATATATCAGGGAAAATATGTTAGGGCTCCAAACTAGTCTAAGAAAATATTCCAAAATTTGTTAGTTTTATGTAAACACTGAGGCAAACTAAAAATTCCTTCAATTCCTTGTTAATTATTGCTAATAAAGTAATAATTTCTTTAGAATTATTTTGTACAACTCTCTAAAATACCTGCTTTAAGGAAAACATGAATATTGGCAAATAGCTTTTACAACTCTTACTGGTAGCGTATATTTGATCATTTTGATAAGGACAGAAAGAAGTTGAGTATTCTATCACCTCTGAAAATTAAATGTGAACTTTTAAATAAATGAAAGAATAATTTATATTTCCCCACAGTACTAGAGCAACATCTTGTTAGACTATTAATACATGTACCAGACATCCCACAGCTTGTTTAAGTATAACTGGATTTTTCTACACGTTTGACAATTTTTGAAGAAATATCAATATAGTTAAAAATAAATGTTTCATTTATAAACGTTGATGTATAGATGTTTTAATATTCCCCGTTCATTTTTCTCACAGACTAAAGCAGATAGCATGCTGATGGGAACAAGTATCTGTCTGACCGTTCATCATTCAGGTCCTAAGAGTCGCAACATTATCAGGAAAAATAAAAGCCAACAGGACATGAAGAAATTTACTAAATAACTGATTACTTAAAAAAATTGTTTCTAATATAGGTACCCTCATACTGGAAAGAACACTGATAATTGAGCTGATGTGAAGGTTTGTATTTGTTTTTTAGACTAGGTCTCCTCAAAGTATAAATAATATTTCCATGGTCAGGGTTACATTAGGGACCTGCAAGGAGGGATGAAAATGAGCAAAACAAAATTCCAGGAAATAGGAGTATTTGAGGCTGAAGGGCCAGATAGAAGTATTGTAGTTGAGTCTTTCTGGAACGAAAGTTTGAAAGCCATGTGTGAGGGTGTTGAGTAGCAATCCAAGAAGTTGGTTTTTATGAAGAGAAGTTTGAACCTACTGAAGGATTTAAGCAAAATTATATGAATAGAGGTGAGCTGAAGAACAATTTATTTATCACAGAATGGAGTCTGGCTGAGAAAAGAAAGAGATATGAGGCAGGGAACTAGTTAAATAATTATTGCAAAAGCCCAGGCCCCAAGTAATCATTATACTTTAACAAACATGTACCCAGCCTCTACTGTCTGTCAGAATCACTTCAAGGTGATCAGAATATCAAAGGAAAGAAACAGAACAAAATTACTGACCTCATAGAGCTTACATTCCAGCAGCAGGAGGCAGACAATAAACAAAACAACAATAAATGAGTAAATTATATAGTGTGTGAAGAGGTGTTAAGTGCTTTGGGAAAAAATAAACAAGGATAGAGATGATGTATGAGATAGGAAATGGAGGGAATTATTTTAAGTAAGTCACAGTAGGCTTCATAAAGAAGGGAACATTTGAGGAAAACCTTGAGTGAGTAGGTGACAGGGATATCTGGAAACATGTTCCAGGCAGAGGAACAATCTGGGGAGAGAGGTTCAGGCAGAAGGGTACCAGAATATTCAAAGGAGAAACAGAAAGCCAGCATAGCTGGGATAAAGTGATTTAAGAGAAGGAGAAAATGAGATATTGGAGGCAAATTGGTAAGATTGAATAGGGTTTTACAGGGCATTTTAAGCCTACCTTTTGCTCTGAGGGGAATGGGGAGCTATTGGAAGGCTTCAGCAGAGGAATAACATAATCTTATTTATGTTTTAAATGAATAAATATATTTTAAAGAAATAGTTGTTTTAAGAAAATAATTATTTTTTTAATTTTTTAATGTTTCTTTTTTTTCTTATTTTTGAGAGAGAGAGAGAAAGAGAGACTGAGCACAAGCTGGGAAGGGGCAGAGAGAGAGGGAGACACAGAATCTGAAGCAGGCTCCAGGCTCTGAGCTGTCAGCACAGAGCCCAATGCGTCGCTGGAACTTGGAACCACAAGGTCATGACCTGAGCCCACTATCGGATGCTTAACTCACAGAGCCACCCAGGTGCCCCAGAAAATAATTATATTTTAAATAAATCATTATGTTTTAAGAAAATAACTATAACAAATACTGTGAAGATATTCTCTCAGGCAGGGCACAAGCAGAAGCCAGGAGACCTATTGCAAAAACAAAGGTTAAAATACAGAGGTGAGCTGGATGAGGCTGTTAGCAGTGGAGAAAGTGAGAAGCAGTAACAAGGAGCTGAGTTGGGATGGCATCAACAGAAATGGCAAGGTCTGAGCTAAATGAAGATTGATAGGGCTTATTAACTGTAAATATGCAATGGGGGTGAGGGAGTATTTTATCTCAACTCTCAGTTTTTCACTCAGAGCTCTGCATCGCCCTTCATAGAAACAGGCAAGGGGGAGAAGGGCTAGTCTGAAGGAAGAACAGCTGGTTTTAATCACACTGAACATGAGAAGTTAGTGAACTCTAGCAGTGTGCAGAACTCAGAGAAGATGGTGAAAAAATATATATTTATGTAATTATGAACAGATCCAGGTGTTGTGGGACCTGAAACATCAATTCAGGGGGAGGCATCTCTAAGAAAAATGAAGGAATTCTGCATATACACAGTTCTGTTTGGGATCTTAAAAGTGACCCACAAAAATGAGAGGTACAGAAACTCAAACATCCACACAATTCCTTCAAGCAATACTGTAGAATGGTTGAAACCTTAAAGGAGTGAATTAGGACTGAATCTTACTTTGGGAGAAAGTGAGAGAAGATACTCTTGAAAAGCAAAGAAGGTGGGAAAAGAACGAAATGTCACTGAATTCCAGGTTTTTAATTTCAGGAACTAGAGGTGGCTGGAATGGCCACACATTTATAAGTATCTGTATGACAAGATGCTGGGAGCCTGTCACTACAGGACACAGTGATGAGGAGGCTACTTCAGAGGACTCTGGTACAAGGGCAATGAATGATCCAGAAGCCAAAAATGTAGAGAACACTAATTTAAGAGATTTATTCACATCATTACCTGATTTTCTTGGTTCTCATAAGTATAGGCCTATCATAAACTAATTGCTACTTAATGACTGAGTATGAAAGCATACTGACTCTGTAAATACATTAATTTTTTTACCCATGAAAGGCAATTTAGCACATGTGAGACCAAGGGTCTCTAATTCTCCCAAAGACTTTTACATGCAGCTGAGTCTATGTCTTTGAGTAATTCATTTGAATTTACTCAGAGATAGCCTCTTTTTTTTTCTTTTTCTTTTTCCAGGCCAGCTTGTTTCCAGGTCACTTAGCTCAAGAAATAAGGGGTAGTAGAAAGTAGAGTCTTTCATTGTTTCTTATTTACACAATTAAACAAGCTTTATTAAAAGTAAGTTTTATTACTTTCCAAAATTTTCTAATTGTTTAAGTGTTTGGTGTAGGAAAAATCAAATATCCTAAAACTACACTTTTATTTCATTGTTTGTCTTGTGAATATTTAGTGATCTGATAACTTTACAGACAATTTTGTCTGTGTTGTGCTTTAAGGTAGAACAACCTAATAGTTATTTTAGTATTTATGAGTCAATTAAAATATTACTGAATAATAAGGACTAAATGCAAAGTTTCATTTTTCAGATAGGATATGAATTTGAAAATAGTTTCTGTAACAAACAAACACACATACACACACACACACACACACACACACACATTCCAAGTCTATGAGAACTGTATTTTGTCTTGCCTGAATTTTTCTAGGGAAGAAAAAAATGCTTAAGACTTATTAAACCAGAAAACTCTTTTTTTTGAGAGAGAGAGAGAGAGAGAGCGAGCACACAAGAGAGCACACAGGGGAGAAAGGCAGAGGGAAAAACAGAGAGAATCTTAAGCAGGCTCCACGTTGATTATGGAGCCCAACACCAGGCTTGATCTCACAACGCAGGGATGATGATCTGAGCTAATATCAAGAGTTGGACACCCAACCGACCAAGCCACGCAGGAGCTCCAAGAAAACTCCTTTTTAAAAGACATTTCAGGGGCGCCTGGGTGGCTCAGTCGGTTGAGCGTCCAACTTCGCCTCAGGTCACGATCTCACGGTTTGTGAGTTAGAGCCCCGCATCGGGCTCTGGGCTGATGGCTCAGAGCCTGGAGCCTGCTTCCAATTCTGTGTCTCCCTCTCTCTCTGCCCCTCCCCCATTCATGCTCTGTCTCTCTCTGTCCCAAAAATAAATAAACGTTAAAAAAATTTTTTTTAAATAAATAAATAATAAGACATTTCACTTTCCCAATTGCTTATAAAAAAAATACATTATCTTAGCTTCTCTATTTTTCAAACTTGATCCCAAAATTCAGGACTAAATCAACAATTATTGTCCGAGTGTATAAAGACTCCTCTAGAAAGTAATATTTTGGTAAGTAATGTGCCCTCATCTTCCTGAGGCTAGAACTGTATTGAAATAATTCAATACCAATAATTCTTTGGTATCACCAACAGAAACTACCTATTTTTGACACTCAGATATAGAAAACAAACTTGTGATAGTAGAAGAAAGGAGTATGCCATTGAGAAGTCTTAGTGTGAATACAGGGCTCTCTACTGACTACCTGGGTGACTTTAGGCATGGCATCTTACCTTCCTGAATCCTGTTCATCCCATCGTTAAAGTAAGCAAAGTGAGAATAACTATGCCTACTTTAGAAGAGTTGAGTTCATATATGCCCAATGTTGGCACATAAGTCAATTAGCATTTTGAAACCAGTATGAATGAAATACTGAGGAATAATTATAATGCCTTTTTTAAATTTCATAAAATTGTAGATAAAAGTAATATGAACTATTTTGTACTTTTTTCTTCATTTCTTTGTCTTCCCTCTAGGCCTGTGTTGCTAATGAAGTGTCTTCAGGACTCTGTAGGAAGGAATTGTCTTAAACATCTAGTTTATCCATTTTCTAACATTTTCCCCCATTCAGAGCTACTACTTTTCTCATGAACCAAGTAACCTTCTCACCTAACCCAAATTAAAAACTTGATCTATAATAATTATTATGCTAAAGTAGAAATGACTCATATCTTCAAATGCTATCTCTTAGCAGGTCACCAAGATGCAAACTAAATAATAAAATGAAAAATACTCGATTTCAAAAAAGAAACACTCTAGAAGTTGTTTATTCTCACAGTCTCTGCTCCCTGATCTGGCAGTCAGGCATGAACTGACTACAATCTGGTGCTCACTCTCAACACTGATATGAAACAACATCTTATTAGTAAATTAGATGATCACTTGTCATTCCTTATTTACATGCCAGGGGAAAATAAATAAATTAATAAATCCTCTTGCCAACTGAATTATGTAATTACAATACAATTAATATTAAAGTTTGGGGAATAAATACGAGCAACTCTTGGTAGACATGCAAATCAGCACTCAATATCCTAGGACCAAGTGAGTCCATTTCCCTAGAATATTAGAGTCTCATAAAAGAATGAGTCTGTTCAGAATATCTTACTGTACATATTTCTATTTTTTCTCTCCTAGTATTTCAGAAGTCTATATTTGTGGTACTTGCTCACGGATCTAAGTACAAGGAATCCACAGAGGTCTAGAAAGGCTAAAGTTATTTAGGTAAGTGGGCAAGAGAAGAAAGTGAAAGTTTTTAAAGGAAAGAAAGGGAAGATGGATTATGGGCAAAGAAATAGGTCAAGAGGAATTTTAGGAAGTTGCAATGTGTGAAATAATTTATATATGCCCGACTCAGTGGTCACAGGAGATATTCCATAAAGCTGTTGGCATTTTTCAAGATGTTTTAGAAGAACATGGGCTCTTTCATTATCATTTTATTTTTTAGACTACTTCTTTTCTTTCAAAACAATAAAATTTAATGATAAAGCAATTATAATCAAAAGTTTCACAGCATTTGTTAGAAAACATTTTCCCAAGAATATTATTCAGTTTCTGGCACTTGTAGCAATAATTAAATTACAAATGATAAATATGACATCATTGGATATGTATTTACCAAAAAGAAGTTGTTACAAAAGCAACTGTATAACTAAAGTCACAGTCTGTGGAGAGATAATATCGTATCTTCAGCCTGAAAAAATACTGAACAACAGTTTTGACCCCATTAGACAAAAATACATTCACAAGTGTAATGCTTGGAGGAAAAGTTCAAGATGTAACAGGACACTGGCATGGTTGAAGACTGTGAGAGTTGAGGGGCACCTAGGGGGCTCAGTCAGGCATCTTGACTCTTGATTTACATTCAGGTCATGATCTCACAGTTCAAGCCCTGCATTGGGCTCTGTGCTGACAGCATGGAGCCTGCTTGGGACTCTCTCTCTCTCTCTCTCTCTCTCTCTCTCTCTCTTTCTCTGTCTCTCAATCTCTCTCTCTAAAAATAAATAAATAAACTTAAAAAAAAAAAAAAAGGACTGTGAGAGTTTAAACAATCACCAGTAAGGTGAAGAAATTCAATCAGTTTAACATCACCACCACCAACAAGCCTTCTATAACTTCCTCTCAATAAATAAGACAAATGATAAAGTGAACTGGAGTTTAGAAATGAGGTGTGCAGACAGCAAGAGAAAAGGGAGGAAAAGCAGTAAAAAGATTTTTTTTTAAATCTTCAAATTCCAAAACATACTTTCTAATCCTGAGAAAAGGGCATTGCTACTTTTGGATCTTGCCCCAAAACCTTCCCAGACAATTGCAATTATCAAGATGTAACCCCACCTCTTGCCTTAAAACTCCATTTCCATCTGCTTTGTCTCAGTTTTCTTTTTTCTTTTTTCTTTCCCTTTCTGTAAAATCTTTTTTTTTAATTTAAATCCAAGTGAGTTAACATATAGTGTAATAATAATTTCAGGAATAGAATTTAGTGATTCATCACTTACATATAACATCACTTACATGCTCATTCCAACAAGTGTTCTCCTTAATGCCATTGTCCATTTAGCCCATCCCCCCGCCCAACACCCCACCAGTAGCCCTCAGTTTGTTCTGTGTATTTAAGAGTCTTTTATGGTTTGTCTCCCTCTCTGTTTTTATATTATTTTTGCTTCCCTTCCCGTATGTTCATTTATTTTGTAACTTAAATTCCACATATAAGTGAAATCATATGACATCTCTCTTTCTCTGACTGACTTATTTCATTTAGCATAATACACTCTAGTTCCATCCATGTTGTTGCAAATGGCAAGTTTTATTCTTTTTGATTGCTGAGTAATATTCCATTGCGTGTGTGTGTATATATATATATATATATACACACATACATATATATATATACACATATATACATATATATATACATATATACATATATATATATATATATATATACATATACATGTATATATGTATATATATATACCACATCTTTATCCATTCATCAGTTGATGGACTTTTGGCTCTTTCCATACTTTGGCTATTGTCGATAGCACTGCTACAAATATTGGAGTGCATGTGCCCCTTCGAATCAGCACTCCTGTATCCACTGGATAAATACCTAGTAGTATAATTGCTGGGTCATGGGGTAATTCTGCTTTTAATTTTTTGAGGAACCTCCATACTGTTTTCCAGAGTGGCTGTACCAGTTTGCATTCCCAGCAGCAGTGCAAAAGTGTTCCTCTTTCTCCTCATGCTCACCTGCATCTATTGTTTCCTGAGTTGTTGATTTTAGCCATTCTGATGCGTGTGAGATGGTATCTCATTGTGGTATTGATTTGCATTTCCCTGATGATGAGTGATGTTGAGTATGTTTTCATGTGCCTGTTAGCCATCTGGATGTCGTCTTTGGAGAAGTGTCTATTCATATCTTTTGCCCATTTCTTCACTGGATTATTTGTTTTCTGGATGTTGATTTTGATAAGTTCTTTATAGATTTTGGATACTAACCCTTTTTCTGATATGTCATTTGCAAATAACTTCTCTCATTCCATTGGTTGTCTTTTAGTTTTGCTGATTGTTTCTTTTGCTGTGCAGAAGCTTTTTATCTTGATGAGGTCCCAGTAGTTCATTTTTGCTTGTGTTTCCCTTGCCTCTGGAGACATGTTGAGTAAGAAGTTGCTGCTGCCAAGGTAAAAGAGGTTTTTGCCTGCTTTCTCCTCAAGGATTTTGATGGCTTCCTGTCTTACATTTAGGTCTTTTCTCCATTTTGAGTTTATTTTTGTGTACGGTGTAAGAAAGTGGTCCAGGTTCATTCTTTTGCATGTTGCTGTCCAGTTTTCTCAGCACCACTTGCTGAAGAGACTGTCTGTATTCCATTGGAAATTCTTTCCTGTTTTGTCAAAGATTAGTTGGCCATATGTTTCTGGGTCAATTTCTGCATTTTCTATTCTGTTCCATTGTTCTGTGTGTCTGTTTTTGTGCCAGTACATACTGTCTTGATGATTACAGCTTTGTAATACAGCTTGAAGTCTGGGATTCTGATGCCTCTAGCTTTGGTTTTCTTTTTCAGGATTGTTTTGCTTATTCAGGGTCTTTTCTTGTCCCATACAGATTTTAGGATTATTTGTTCTATGTCTGTGAAGAATACTGGTGTTATTTGATAGGTATTGCATTTTTGTTGTTGTTGTTATCATTTTAAATGCTAACTTGTCTTAGTTTTATTAAGTATATATCTAGTTATCAGCTAAATTTGACTTTACTGAGTATAAACTGGCATAAACATATCACAGTTTCTTTTACATTCAGGTCATTAAAAATGGAATTTGCACTGCCTGGACCACACTCCTTCCTCCTCCATCTGCAATGGTTATTTCTTACTTTTTCCCCAAGGCCCTGACTTAATCTTTGAAAACCCTCCCTAGCAACACCTAGCCTCATAATACACATACACACACACCCTTTGCATCCCAAATCTGGGTTAGGTATCTTCCCTTGTATTCAGAATATCCCGTATCATTGCACCCTCACATATTCATAGCATTTTTCATAATACATTGTAATTGCCTGGAAATCTATATATCATGTCTCAATTTATTCTTCCTTTAAAAAAATTCTAAGATATCCAAGGACAAGGATCAATTTTTATCTTGCATCATTTTGACTAGAACCAAGCATAGTGCCTAACACACATAAGCATTTAGTAAATATTTATTGAATGAATCAATGATTGGCTTAATGAATGAATGACTGGATGAACTGCCCTGCATTTTCCTGCTCATTTCAAGAAACTATGGAGAACTATTTACAACTGGAGAAGTGACATATGTCAAATTTATCCCAAAACATTTCCTCAATACAAAAGTTTGAGAACATTCTTTTTCTACCACAGCACCGGCCATCTCAGAGCATGATTAATTTCCTGAGAGTCAGAGGTCATGAAATTTTTGAAAAGGCGGACCGAATGAGCTACCTGATCTGCTCATTGAGAATCTCTGCTGTATAGGAAAAAAATGAAGCACCCATTGTTATCCCAGAGACAGATTGATGGACATCCATATATAAGTGGAGCTATAGTAGCTACTCTCAGACTCTGCCTGAGCAAGTCCAAATGGATCCCCAAAATCACATGATATTTTACTAAACATGGCTCTTTGCTATAGATAGCTTCCTCAATTTTAGGTTGCATTGGCAGTTATACACATTGGTTTTATTTTGTCGAAGATTTGCTTTACTTGACATTTTACTGTCCACAGGGTTCCTGTCAAAAATGTTCCTGCTACAACTATGATGTGTATTTGCATGATGGCTGAATGTTATTTTTTTGCATTTGAGAAACTAATTAAATATCCTGCTTCTCTGAATTCTGAGTAATTAATGAAGTGTGTAAGAATTAGCAGCTGGAGGTAGCACACTGTGATTTTTTTCCTCTCTCATTGTCCACAGTGAGAGCTTAAAATAAACAGGAGTCATTTATTATTTGCTTTACTTTAAGCTTTAATTTTTTTTAAATGCAAGAGGAATGGAAAGATAAAGCAACCCAGTTGTTAGTTCAGTTCCCTAGTTCAATGAGGATCAGCACTATCATGAGTGACTCCATGTTGGTGGATAACTGAATAGGTGCTATCACCAGAAAGTGCCACATCAACAGCATGTGCCATAGAGAAGTGAGAAAAGGTGTGCCTTCTTTCGCTGTGAATTTGCAACCAGAAACTGAAATTTTGTATATCTAAGTTGCTGGTTCTCAAAATTCTCTGTATGTGTGGGAAAAAGAGACACTAAAGTCAGAAAGTAAAAGCACTATCCTCAAATAGATATTTGTGGATCATTCTACCCTGTAGGAACCCTGAATTTCCAGTGTGTCCAATAGAAATCAGTGTGTTTAGTGTTATAACCCCCTTCTTCCTCTGTGCATGTACAGTTCCTACTTATTCCAATTCTCACCTCCTGTCAAGATTCCAAAGCTAGAATCCCAATCCACTCACTTTCTTAAGTGAACCAGTTCTTCCAATCTTTTTCCAAGGAGTCCCTATCCATGTTGCAAGACTTTTTACAGAAATAATTTTAATCTTGCTTCCTATGGTGGGTTAACTATTGATCTCATTCAGAAGAAGTCTTTCTCATGAATATTCTCATTCGAAAATTTCACACTAGGAAACAATTCTAAGGGAAATCATGAACAAGGCAATTTTCTATGGTCTTCTCCATACCAGTTTCAGCATAGGAGCGTTACATTTTCCTGTTAATAATATCAATGTGTTTTGGTTCTTGTGAATTTTAATTGTTCCAAGATACTTCCATAGGAGAGAACACTAAACACTGAAATGTTTCTTTCTTCCAAATGACAGCTGCCTAATTTACCTTCTTATGTATGAGTGAAACAATATAGCAAAAAAAAAAAAAAAAAAAAGTTGAGTTGAGTTGAGTTGAGGAGTGCCCAAAGATACCAGAAGTCTAATAAGACTAGGAAAGTGTTCTAATTTACACAAGGTGCCTAAACGTTTATGTTAATATTAACCTCTTAGAATAAAACCTCAACTCTGCAAATGTCACTGCTTTCTAAGGTTCAGGGAAGTTCAACACAAAAAAAGTAGATTCTCTGCAGAAATAAAAGGAATTATAAATTAACTCTGATTGAAGAACCTTTTCCCTGCCTTGAAAATTGCTGAAGCTCCTCCCTTCAAGGAACTACAGTGGGCTTCCTGTCCTTCACCTGATGTGATGTTAATTATATACCTGTCAGCCTACCTACTCTATTTAGAAGGCAAGTTGCACATTCTCCAACAACCCACCACTTAGTTCTCTTCCAATTTTTAAATAGTGCTGACTGGTACTTTTTAATTAAGATTTGACAGTTGAAATTTGCATTCCAAAAGCTTATTGAATTCTATGGAACAAGATTGCCTATTTTGTTCTACACGGGTGCATGTACATGCGTGCGTGCACACACACACACACACACACACACACACACACACACAATCCAGTCATTCTTAAGCCACTTTGTTGAATGTACAAGTAGGCTTATCCTGCCTGGGTCTTCAATAGCATAAGTTCTGCAGACTGTAGGCAATTTGGCCTTTAAACCTCTGTAAATTGGCATTTGCAATTTGATGTTCTGTGAATATAGTGCAATTTGGAATAGTAGGGAATTTGTGTGTTAAAATACTTGTTCTTGTCCTAGTCATTATTAATTTATATTAACTACAAGCGAAGAAATTAGTTGCAGCTTACTGAACTTTACGCTCATAACTCTGCAGCTAATGCTGAGATTTTGATAATGTATTAAGTGCTAGAGACTAATAACTAAATAAATAAACTAAACTTTTAATTTACAGAAGGAAACCTATACCCTTGGAAAATTATGTTAAAACCAGTTATTATTTTCAATAACTATGTTTTTAAACACCATTTCTTCTAAAAAAAGCTTACTTTATTAACATCAAAGAACTTATTTTCTAGATATTTTAATAGATAAAATCAACATCAATTTTCAAATTCACTGCTTATCATTAATGCTGACAGAAGAAATGAATTTTTCAAAGCCTATAGGATTTTTAAATATTTTCTACTATATAATTAAAAATATCATATTATATATCATAAGCATTATGCTGCTGCAAATGACAGAATTTAACATATTTTTGAGAAGCACATTTGTGCTATTTACCACAAAAGGAATTGATTTCTAAATTATATATAAATATGTAATTCTACTTACTCTTTAAGGAGTCTATGCATATAAAAATAAAGTAATTAATCAAAACAACTGATTTTGAAAAGTCATTGTGAAGTCTATTCATCTCAAATTATAGAAACTTCCTTTGGTCCCAATCTACTAGATGTCAGCAAGGGGAGGAAAGGTAATTTGGATACAGGAGGAGTCTTTGTTTCCTAAAATATCTATCAACTTCACTTAACCACATCAAGCAAAATTGTATAATATAGGTCAAGACAAGTTTCTTAGGTGCCTTTTTCTAATATAATAATTAAACCTAAGTATGTTCAACATCAAAATTTTTAACATACTACTGAATGATGAAACTCTCTAGAGCATTGTGAAAGGTTTCAAAGCCTACACAACATAATTTCAAAAAGTCCAGAAAACATTATAAAAAAATGTTGACACATGAAGAACCAGAGATATTTTACCAATTCCCTGAAGGAAAGTCAATCAACAGATGCTAACCCTGAGATAATGCAAATGGGGAATTATCAGCATACTAGCCTGCTAGGACTCTCATAACAGCATGGGCAGACTAAATAGTTTGTTTACTCACAATTCCATAGCCTAGAAGTCCAAGATCAAGGTGCTGTCAAAGTTAGTGTCTAGGCATTCTCTTCCTGGCTTGTAGATGGCTGGTTTTCACTGTGTCCCCACGTGGTTTTTCTTCTGTGTGCATGCAGAGACATAGAAATCTCTGGTATCTCTTCCTATTAATTACCAGGACACTAGTCCTATCAGAGTAGGGCCCCCACCCTTAAGATTTTGTTAAATTAATTAGTTCCCTAAAGGCCCTATTCCCAAATAAAGTCACATGGGGGAGTTAGGGTTTGAATAGATGGATTTTGAGGAAACTCAATTCAGTCCATAACAATTACACAAAAGCTTTAAAGCAACTATAAAAGCTATACTTCATGCAGTAAAGGAAAATACATTTGAAATAATTGGGAAAAATAGAAGTTCTTAAAAGGAATAAAAATTATTTGAAAAAGAACCAATCAGAAATTTTACACTGAAAATTACAATTTCTTACATAACAAAACAAAAAATTATAATAGTACAGGTTTAAATAACAGAATTGAAATGACAGAGGAAACTCACCATGAAATTGGAAGTAGGATAGAATTGTCCAATCTGAAGAATAGAGAAAATATTAGAAAATAAATAAAGCCAAGGAACTATAGCATTGTATCATTAATGTCCCAGAATGAAAGGAGAAATTGGTGTACATAAAAATGTGTGAATAAATAATGTTTGAAAACATTTCAAACTTAGTGAAAGATCTACATTTAAAGATTCAAGAAGCTCAACGCATAGTAAGCTCAACAAGAAGTAAATTTTTCTCAGATACTTTAAATTCAAACACTGAGGGGCACATATGTGGCTCGGTCATTTAAGCATACATTTCTTGGTTTGGGCTCAGTTTGAGCACAGCATTAGGCTTTGTGCTGACAGTGCAGGGCCTGCTTGGGATTCTCTTTCTCCCTCTCTCTCTGCCTCTCCTCTGTTTGCCCACTGTCTCTCTCTCTCTCTCTCTCTCTCTCTCTCTCCAAATAAATAAACTTAAAAAATTTTTTAAATAAAATAAGCTTAAACACTGAAAAACAAATACAAAGACAGATATCTTGAAAGCACTTAGATAAAAGCAATATATTACATATGAGGGAAGACTACTTTAAAACTATGGATTTCTTACCAAGAGCTTAGAAGTCATGTAATAACATCTTTAAAGTTCTGGGAAAAAGTTGTCAACCCAGGATTCTGTACTCAAAGATAGTATCTTTTGGGAATGAAGGAAAAAATCAAGACATCCTCGGATGACAGAAAATTAAGAGAACTTTTAACCAGTAGGCCTGCTCTGAAGGAAATATTAAAGAAAGTTCTTCAGACTGAAACTGAATGATGCAAGAGGGAAACAAAGACTATCAAAAATGAAAGGCAAGCAATAGAAATGCTTAATATCTGAATAAATATTAAAGTCTATTTTCTCCCTTTAATTTCTTTAAAATATGGATGAGTTCAGAATGTATAAATATTAACACTTTCTTGTAACATTTTTTAAGTATGTAAGGGGAATACATATGACAACTATAACATGGGGATATTAGGAAACTTACAGGTTATAAGGCATCTATAGTTTATTGATAAAATTGATAAAAATGTTAACTCTAAATAGATTGTGGAAGTTTAAACATGTATATTGTAATTCATCACTCAGTGACAAAAAATAAATATAGCCAAAACCCAACAAATAAATTAAAATGTACTAACACTCAAATTTTCAAAAAGAAGTTAGAAAAAGGAAAACAGAACCATTAAATTTGGAGAAAACAGAAAAGAAGTAAAATTTTAAATTATATCAAAAATTAAATTAGATGTAAGTGTTCTAAATAAAACAATTAAAATAGAGATTGTCAGATTGGATTAAAAACAATATCTATATCTATATATATCTTTCTTAAAGAGATAAATAATAAAATAATAAAGTGAATATATCATGAAAACAATATTCAAAAGACAGTTGTAATGGCTAGATTAATATCAAATAAAGCAGACTTCAGCACAGGAATATTACCAGCAATAAAGAGGTACTTTGCATACTGATAAAGGGTTAGGTATAACAAGAAAACACAATAATCCTGAATGTATATGTACCTAACAACAGAGTTTCAAAATATATGAAACCAAAAGAACTCAAAGGAGAAATACACACTTCTCTAGGTAATAGATACAACAAGTTGACAGAACATCAGTCAGGATAAAAACACATAAGCAGAATTATCAACCACCTTGTCCTCATTAATACTTATAAAACATTCCACCCACAGATTATACCTTATTTTTAAGTGCACCTGGAATAGTTACCAAATCTGACAATAACTCAGGGCCATAATCCAAACCTGAACAAATTTAAAAGAATTGAAATTATGTAAAGTATATTTCTGACCATGACATAATTTATCTAGAAACAGTAACATAAAAAATATCTGAACATTTTCCAAGTAGTTAGAAATTAAAACGTACATTCCTTAAAAATCTCATGTGTCAAATAGCCTCAAAGGAAATTAGAAAATATTTTAAACTGAAAAAAAAAGAGAGAGAATAGAACATATCAAAATGGTGGGAAGCAGCCTAAGCAGTGCTTGAAGAGATATGTATAGCATTAATTGCTTGTATTAGAAAAGACAAAAGGTCTCAAATCAATAATTTAAACTTTAGAAAACAGAAGACAAATTAAATGCAAAGCAAGCAGAACTGAAATAATATATAGAAAATAATATAATTAAAAACTAAAAATAAAGAGAGAAAATCAATGAAACCAAACAATATTTTGAAGACATTGATAAAATTCATAAACCTAGAGGCTGACTGTCAAAAAAAAAAAAAAAAAAAAAAAAGCAAGAAGACGCCAATTACCAAATTTAGGAATGAAAGAGGAAATGCCAAAAGACATCCCACAGACATTAAAAAGGTGATTAGGAAATACTAAGAAAAATTCCATGACTATTAATTCACATAGATAAACTGAGCCAGTTTCTTGAAGGATAAAACCTATAAAAACTTATTCAGAAAAAGATTTATAATATGAATAATACTACAGATATTAAGTAAAATGAATTTGTACTTAAAAACATTCTGACAAAGAAAATTCCTAGATGATTTTATTTGCAATTCTGCCAAACACTTAAGGAAAAAATAATACAAATTATGCCAAACTCACCCGGAAAGCAGAAAAGAGTAAAATATTTACGAATTTATTTTGTGAGGCCAGGATTTTCCTGACACCAAAATCAGCCATAACGTAACAATTAAAGTAAGTGCACCAACTACATACCCAAATCTCTCATGAATAAAAGGGCAAATTTCTTCAACCTAATATTAGCACATGATCCAACAAACAACTTTAATGTCATGACCAAATGGGGCTTTCCCAGGAAAGCGAGGTTGTTTAAAACTCAATCAATGTAACTCACCTTACAAATAAGTTAATGTATATTTATAATCATTTCATCATACAGAAATATCACTTTATGAAATCCATTCATGATAACACACACACATACACACACCATTAGTAAAATAAGAATGGAAAGAATTTCTTTAATCTTTTAAAACACAACCTCAATAATTCAAAGTTATATGCACCCTTATGTTTATTGCATTATTTATAATATCCAAACCACAGAAGCAGCCCAAAGTGTCTACTGATAGAGGAATGGATAAAGATGGTGTGGTATGTAGGTATGTATACATATATACACATACACACACGATGGAATACACACACACACACACACACACACACACACACACACATAATGAAATCCTGCCATTTGCAACAACATGGGTAGAAGTAGAAGGTATAATGCTAAGTGAAATGAGTCAGCCAGAGAAAGACAAATACCATATGATTTCACTCATATGTGGAATTTAAGAAACAAAACAAGCAAAAACCAAACAAATAAACAAAAAGAGAGAAACCAAAAATCAGACTGTTATCTATAGAGAACAAGCTGTTAGTTATGGGGGGTGGGGGGGGTGGGTGAAACACATGATGAGGATTAAGACTGCACTTATCATGATGAGCACTGAGTAATGTATAGAATCACTGAATCACTATATTGTACACCTGAAGGTAATATAGCACTGTATGTTAACTCTACTGGAATTAAAACACACACACACACACACACACACACACACACACACACACACACACAACATCTAATAGCTAATATGATGTTTAATAGTTAAATGTTGAATGTTATCCCCCTAAAACAAGGAATAAGGCAAAGATACCTGGTTATCTTGTTTGTTTGTTTGTTCGTTTGTTTGTTTGTTTTGGTCTTTTGTTTTGTTTGTTTTTGTTTTTGAGAGAGAGAGAGAGAGAGAGAGCACGTGCAGTGGGGGGACAGAAGGAGAGGGAGAGAGAATCTTAAGCAGGCTTCACACTCAGCATGAAGCCTGATGTGGGGCTCCACATGAAGCCTGGAGCCCCCATGCAGGGCTTGATCTCACAATTGTGAGATCATGACCTGAGCTGAAATCCTGAGTCAGAAGTTTAGGGACTGAGCTACCCAGATGCCCCAGCAAGGTTATCTTTTTTCATCACCTCTAGTCAACATCTCACCGAAAGTCTTAGCCATGCATGAGGACAACAAAAAGAACGAAAATGCAGGCAGTTTCCACAGGGAGAAATAAAAACATGTTTATTTATGGGTCACATGATTATTTATACAGAAAATCCCACGGAATCTACCAAAACAAACAAACAAAAAAACAAAAACCAAAAAACAAAAAACAAAAAAACCCACCTCATAGAATAATATATCTAGGTTGCAAGATTCAAGACATGTATAGTCTTTCTACATACTAGCAATAAACAATTAGAAATTGAACTTAAAGAAAGCATACCACTGAATATAGTACCAAAACAATGAAATACTTGGCTATGAAGCTAACACAATATGTGCCAGATATGAATACTAGAATCAACAAAATTATAAGACACCATATTTTTAAGATGTTAATTTCCTGTATTAGTCAGTGTTTTCCAAAGAAATCAAACCAGTAATGGGTGTGTGTGGGGGGGGGGGGTGGAGAGATAGAGAGAGAGAGAGAGAGAGAGAGAGAGACTTATTTAAAGAAGTTGACTCATGTAATTATAGAGGCTGGCAAATCGAAAATCTACAAGGTGGGTAGGTACTCTGGAGATCCAGGGAAAGTCCACTGTTGTAGTTCCAGTCCAAAGACTAAATGCTGGCAGAATTCCTTCTTGCTTAGGGGAATTCATGTTTTTGTTTTACTCAGACCTTTACTTAATCAGATGAGGCCCATCCACTTTGGGAGAACAATTTGCTTTACTCAAAGCCCACCAATTTAAATGTTAATCTCATCCAAAAACATCTTCACAGAAACATCCAAAATGATAAATTGATGATTTACAGGGGCGCCTGGGTGGCTCAGCCCATTAAGTGTCCAACTTCAGCTCAGGTCATGATTTCTCAGTTCATGGGTTTGAGCCCTGCATCTGGCTCTGTGCTGACAGCTTGGAGCCTAGAGCCTGCTTCATATTCTGTGTCTCCTTCTCTCTACCCCTCCCTGCTTACACTCTGCCTGTCTCTCTCTCTCTCTCTCAAAAATAAGTAAACATTAAAAGAAAATTTTTAATGATGTTTGACAAAATATCTGGACATTGTGGCCCAGCCAAGATGACATATATAATTAAGCACCACAGCCCCCAAATTGGTCTATAGATTCAAAATAATTCCAACCATTTTCTAGGGAGTCTTTTTGGGGGAGGGGCATAAAATGATTATAAAATTTATTTGGAAAAGTAAAGATCCTAGAGTAGCTAAAATAACTTTAAAAATAAATATTTTGGAAGATTTAACTACCCTATTTAAAGACTGAATATGATGATATTCAAAATTACAATAGTGTGGTATTTGCAGAAGTCTAGATACATACTGAAACAAGGCAGAACAGACTCCAGTCATAGACTCACACATATAGGGTTAATTGATTGTTAATAAAAGATGATAATTCAATGGAGACAGGATAATCTTTTTTGAGAAATTTTGCTGGACCAATTTGAGAGCTATGTGAGAAAGAAAAAAAAGAAAGGAAGGAAGGAAGGAAGGGGAAAGAGAGAAAGAATGAAAAAAAGAAAGAAAGAAAGAAAGAAAGAGAAAGAAATAAAGAGAAACAGAAGGAGAGAGGAAGGAAGGAGAGAGAAAGGGAGAGAGAGAGAAAGGAGGGGAGGGAGAGAAGGGAGAGAGATAAAGGGGGAGGGAGAAAGAGAGGAAGGAAGGGAGTGAAGGGGGGAGGGAGTGAAGGAGAGGAAGGAAGAAAGAATAAACAAAAAAGTCAATCCATACTTCTCACCTTATAAAAAAATTAACTGAACATTAATTATAGACCAAAGTCTAAAACCTAAAAATCTCAAAAATCTGGAATAAAACATAAGATAAAATACTTGTGACTTTGGATTAGGTAACTATTTCTTGGATATGATACCCAAATCACAATCCATAAAAGGAAAAGAAAATTTATAAGTTGGACTTCATCAAAATTTAAAAAGTACCTGTGAGGAACCAGAAAAGATCCTGAATAGCCAAAGCAATCTTGAAAAAGAAAACCAAAGCAGGAGGCATCCCAATCCCAGACTTCAAGCTATACTACAAAGCTGTAATCATCAAGACAGTATGGTACTCGCACAAGAACAGACACTCAGATCAATGGAACAGAATAGAGAAACCAGAATGGACCCACAAATGTATGGCCAACTAATCTTTGACAAAGCAGCAAAGAATATCCAATGGAATAAAGACAGTCTCTTCAGCAAATGGTGCTAGCAAAACTGGACAGCGCCATGCAGAAGAATGAACCTGGACTGCTTTCTTACACCATACACAAAAATAAACTCACAGTGGATGAAAGACCTCAATGTAAGACAGGAAGCCATCAAAATCCTAGAGGAGAAAGCAGGCAAAAACCTCTTTGATCTTGCCTGCATCAATTTCTTACTCAAGACATCTCCAGAGGCAAGGGAAACAACAGCAAAAATGAACTACTGGGACCTCCTCAAAATAAAAAGCTTCTGCACAGCAAAGGAAACAATCAGCAAAACTAAAAGGCAACCAACAGAATGAGAGAAGATACCTGCAAATGACATATCAGATAAAGGGTTAGTATCCAAAATCTACAAAGAACTTATCAAACTCAACACCCAAAAAACAAATAATCCAGTGAAGAAATGGGCACAAGACATGAATAGACACTTCTCCAAAGAAGACATGCAGATGGCCAAACAACCCATGAAAAAATGCTCCACATCACTCATCATCAGGGAAATACAAATCAAAACCACAACGAGATACCACCTTACACCTGTCAGAATGGCTAACATTAACAACTCAGGCAAAAACAGATGTTGGCGAGAATGCAGAGAAAGAGGATCTCTTTTGCACTGTGGGAATGCAAGCTAGTGCAGCCACTCTGGAAAACAGTATGGAGGTTTCTCAAAAAACTAAAAATAGAACTACCCTGCGACCCAGCAATTGCACTACTAGGCATTTATCCAAGGGATATAGGTGTGCTGTTTCGAAGGGACACATGCACCCCCATGTTTATAGCAGCACTATCAACAATAGCCAAAGTATGGAAAGAGCCCAAATGTCCATCGATGGATGATTGGATAAAGAAAATGTAGTGTATATATATATATATATATATATATATATATACACACACACACACACACACACACGCACACACACACACACACACAATGGAGTATTACTCAGCAATCAAAAAGAATGAAATCTTGTCATTTGCAACCACGTGGATGGAACTGGAGGGTATTATGCTAAATGAAATTAGTCAGAGAAAGACAAAAATCATATGACTTCACTCATATGAGGACTTTAAGAGACAAAACAGATGAACATAAGGGAAGGCAAACAAAAATAACATAAAAACAGGGAGGAGGACAAAACAAAAGAGACTCATAAATATGAAGAACAAACTGAGGGTTGCTGGAGGGGTTGTGGGAGGGGGATGGGATAAATAGGTAAGGGGCATTAAGGAATCTACTGAAATCGTTGCTTCACTATATACTAACTAATTGGATGTAAATTTTTAAAAATAAAAAATAAAGTTAAATCAAAAATAAAAATAAAAAATAATAATAAATAAATAAATAAATAAATAAAAAGTACCTGTGAAAACATGATTAAGGAATGAAAAGGGAAGGCTAGCAAATACGAGAAAATATTCACCAAACACATACCTGATAAAGGGCTTTTACCCAGTCTCCACATCATTAAGCACTAAGGGAAGGCAACTTATTAGAATGGATAAATTAAAAAGAAAAACGTGACAATACAAAATGCTGAGGAAGAATCTCTCATCATACCAGTGCGAATACAAAATGCTATAGACATTTTGGAAAACAATTTAGCATTGTCATATAATGCTAAGCCTTTTCTTGTCATATGATCCAGCAATCCCATGCTATGTATTTACATGAAAGGAATAACTTGTCTATGAATGTTTATCATGGCTTTATTCATAATGACCCCCAAATGAAAACAACCCAAAATATCCTTCATTAATAAATGCATAAAGAAAATATAGTTGAGTCATACATTCAACAACAAATAGGAAATCACTGATCTATGCCACAATAAGTATGTGTTACTATAAGTAAAAGAGGCTAGACACAAAAGGCTACATACTGCATGATTTCATCATATAATATCTGTAAAAGGCAAATTTGTAGTTACAGAAAATAAATCTGTGGTTGCCAGAGGCTGAAATTTTGGTAGTGGTTGATTTTCAAAGGTTACATCATGAGTGTTTGTGTGAGTAGTTTCACGATTGGATGAATTTGTCAAAACCACAGAACTCTTCATCAAAAAGGTAAATTTTACTCCATTAAAATAAAATGATGAGTTAAATATACTAAAATGAAAAAATAGATCAGTGATGGACTCTCCCTTTCAGATATTTCATCTTAATTAGTCTGGGTGTAATGCCCAGGCCTTTAGTAGTATTTTTAGTAGTTTTTTGTTTGTTTGTTTGTTTTTTAAACTCTGTTTTCTTTTGATTTTTACAAGAATGCAAGGGAAAGTTATTATTATTTAATTTTCCTTCACAGATGCTGGATTGGGATCCCCAGAGCACATTCAGATGCCAAGAGCACAAAAATCACAGGTACAGACCAGTGATACCTTGGGGCACTAGATAGATCCTGAGCTGGAAGTCAGAGGAGCTGTGTTTGTAATTCTAGCTCTGTCACCTACTTGCTGTCTGTTCTTGGGCAAAGTAACATGTCAGCTCAGCGGCGTACTTGCTCTGTATCTAACATGAGGGGTTTGACCTAGAGAGCTCTCCACTCTCTTCCACCTCTGACATGCTACAGTACAGGAGCTCAAGATTTGAGCCCTAGATTGGCCCTTAATTTGATGTGCTTTCAAATGGTCACTTAATTCTTCTGAAGCTCAGATTCTTCATCTGTTGTATTGGAAAAGGGAAATGTGATAAAAGGACAATATAAAAGAGTGGAGGGAAAACTGCACACTTGCTCTCTCTGTGATCCCAGCATCTAGTAAAATAGCAACTTCTATTCTCTTGAAGATAATCAGTAGAAACCACTAACTACCCTCTCCACTTTTCACTGGCTTCTCCCCACAGCAGTAAGAATGATGTATCTACTTGCTAAAATGGCAAAAGACTGATAGTCATCCACATTTTTCTATTGTGGGGAGGATAAAATGCTAAAGATCAATTGTAAAGGGGACCCTTCCTCTCATGGGCTCTCTGTTCTCACCTCCATATGCCACACTTCACCATTCTCTTCTCAGATGGTTGCTGACCCAATTCTCCCCACAGGCAGGTCTCAACTTTTAGCCTGAGGGTGAAAGTTAAGAAGTATGAGAAAGCCCATTTGGGCCACAAAACATGGTGAACAAATAACTACTTAATAGCTGGATTTCTGGGATGAGGGGAGCTCTGAATTGTAGTATCTTCTAAATCCCACAGAGTAAGTAGTCCTGCTGTGGCCAATTTCCAGTTACCAAAATGATGTCACTGAATGCGGAGTTGGGAAGAGATGTATTATTGGTTCTTAGGAACCAATCCCTCTAGCACAGCACTAGCTACAGACCCAAGTCACGTAGTTCAATCAGATTTTACAAGCAATAAAGCTGATACTTGGAAATTACACTGATAACCATTTCTCACTAATCAGATTCGCAAATATGCAAAAGCTTGCAAATATCCTTTGTTTGTGAGGCTGTGTTCCTAATTGTTGCTTTGAGTACAAAATAGCATGAACCCATGTTGAGGGAACTTTAACAATATCCATGAGAAATACGTAAGTATTTATCCTTAAATAACTAAACTCCTTTACAATGGTGGAAGTTTGTTGGTCAACAGGATATTTATATATTCCAAAGTATTACAGATCATTTTTAAACTGTAAATGGAAAAATTTATCTTTAAAATGGAAAAAAAATATATATATATATAATATACACATACATATCAGATATCACTTTAATTAACTGATCAAAATAATATTGCTAGGAATGGAAGAATCTGAAATCATAGGCCTTCTGACATGAGGCGCTGAAAAGAACACATCTACCTATATAGAATTCCTGCTAGAAGGAGATGAGAATAAATTGAATTAGTGCTTTTGATTGTATTTCAACTTTTTTAAGCCATTAAGGATTTTATTTGGACAACTGATATGACTTTTTGAATTGACTTAATGAATTAGTATTGTGGTCATGTATGAGAATATTCTTTTTTTTTAAGTGTATTGATTAATTTTGAGAAAGAGAGAATCCCCAGCAGGCTCTGTGCTGTCAGTGCAGAGCCCGACATGGGGCTCAATCCCACAAACCATGAGATCGTGACCAGAGCTGAGGTCAAGAGTTGGATGCTTCACTGACTGAGCCACCGAGGCACCCTGAGAATATTCTCCTTAGGAGATACACACGGAAATAGTTAGGTGTGAGATGTCATGTCTGCAACTTACTTTGAAGTAGTTTAGAAAAAAATAGTATGAATACATATACATAACAAAATGAATGAGAGATAAAGCAAACCTAGCAATTTATTAATAATTATTGAACCGAGGTAAAGGGAATACATACTAGTGTACATTGAACTATTCTTTTAAATGCTTTGTAACTTTGACACTTTTCAATATAATTTTTTTCAAAATAAAAGTTGAGAAGAATATAATTAAACCTGAGATCAAATATACGTATGTACATATGCAGAAGTTTGTTATAGTGCAATGAAATAAAATGGTGCAAACTCAATTTCAGGATTAGGAACATGACTGAATGAATTATGATTTCTGTGATGGATACAGCAGTTCATCTGATGATACATTTTTTTTATTTACTGTCATGTCCTTTAGGTGTTTGGATTTCAAATAATTTGAATTTTCTTCCTTATCTCTTTTTTCTGTTTTTTTTTGCCTGAAATGTTTGTTTTGTTGTGAATTTAAAAATTGAAATCTATGAAATACTGCAAACTTCAAAAAATATCTTAAAACAAAAAAAAAAGTGTGTTATTCATACCTATTAGATATATCAAAGTATACTTCCTGACTGAAATTTTAGATCTCTTGGAAGAAATTTCCTATAACTTCTACAGTATGAATGCTTCTCGGTATATGTATTTCTAGGAGTCTAATTTGGATTAATTTTCTTCTCCATAGCCACAATATTTACATATTTTACATGTAAGTTTCTTATTTTTCATTACTTGCTTTCTACTTATTATATGCACCTACAACCAGGTTTTTAAATACTTGCTTTCTGGAGATATGGTGGTATTTAACTAGTGAAAATAGGATCTGGGTTTTGGTAAAATACAATTATTTTTAATAAATGTGTAAGTGAATTAAAAATTCAGAATATTTCTTACTTTTTCTTTTTATATCAATAAATTACACTTTCTTCTTTACCGTATCTTTGTACATTGAATCCCAAATGCCTTTGGAGTTACATATAAAAACAACAATTCTGAAAGTTCTTCACTGGGAGAAAATACAATGATAAATATTAACTGCATAAAAATTACATTGACTACCTTCCTTCAGCAATTCATTCAAACCCACTACATGCACACTCATTATTCCTCATTATTCTTATTAATAAGAAAGATTGCCAATTACAATTATTTTTTATTGCAAAAATACCACGAATCTGTTTTATTGCAGATTATTTTACCCAAGACATTAAACTGATACTCACAGCCCTATAGAGACTCAAGATTCTTTTTAAAAGTTTTCTCTTGCTTGTGCTCTCTCTCTCTCTCACTTTTAAAATGTAATGAATCTGACACTAGACACTTCAAAAATCCCAGCCATAAACTGTCTTTGGTAGATCCAAGTCTGTACTTTGGAGGTGAGAATATGCCCTGACCTCTTGCTGTCTCTTGTGATAAATTGAGGACTTTGTGTACCATACTGTTATCTTGAACACAACTCTGTTTTCAGACTTTCTAAATCCCTGGATTATTTTTAAAGCATCTGGAGGGTCAAAACTCAAAACCTTTGAAATGGTCCTCCGAGGGATAAGTCCTATATACCTTTAGTGCCTCATACAATAATCTCCCTTCTGTTCTTTGGGCTCACTAGAAATAGAATCATCATCATAATAAAGCCTCTGAGATCAGGAGGCACAATGTGGGAAGCGGGGCCATGAATGCAGAGCTCATGGGGCTCACTGACAGCTTTGATAACTCTGTTTCACTGCCCCAAGCTGCAGGATTTGCAACAACTGTTTTACTTCTGCTGGAAGCACCGAATTCCAGCCTGACTCTCAGTGGCATTTTTTTTTACAGCACAGTGTGCATGTTTGTGCTTCCTAGTCTGAGCAGAAGGATCATTAAAGCCCACTAGGAGCCAAGAATACAAGATTCCCAGCAGACCAGAATTTCTTCATTGTATATGGAGGATGAAACATCAGAACAAGAATTTGCAAAGGCTTGGCCAATCTAAATGGTACTCTTCAAGGCACTTTTGTTGGTCAGTTTCTTTTAAGAGTTATCAGCACATAGAGGAAAGAACTTTGGGCTTAACTTCAAAAGAGCAAGGGTTACACTGACTCAGACTCCGGTCACTAGGAAAAATATTTGACACTCTGAAGAGAAAATTATAATCTCTAACTGAAAGGTTTGTTGTGAAAATCATAAAAGATAAAAAGAGGCTGGCAAAAACAATCTGATTAAAAAATGGGCCAAAGACTTTAACAGACATATCTACCAACGAAGATATACAGATGGCAAATGAGGATATGAAAAGACACACTACATCATATGTCATCAGAGAAATGCAGATCAAAACAACAATGAGATACCACTGCGCTCCATTAGAATGGCCAAATTCCAGAATGCTGGCAATACCAAATGCTGGCAATGATGCGGAGCCACAAGAAGTCTCATTTACTGCTGGTGGGAAAGCAAAATGGTGCAGCTACTCTGCAAGACAGTTTGGCAGTTTCTTATAAAACTAAACATATTTGTACCATAATATCCAGCAGTCACATTCTTTGGTATTTTCCCAAGGGAGTTAAAAATTGACATCCACACAAAAATCTGCATGTGGACATTTACAGCAGCTTTACTTGTAATTACCAAAACTTGGAAGCAACCATGATGTCCTTCGGTAGATGAATGAAGAAATAAACTGTGGCACATCCAGACAATGAATAGCATATCATTCAGCACTACAAAGAAATGAGCTATCAAGCCATGAGAAGACACAGGGGAACCATTAATGCATATTTCTAAGTGAAAGAGGCCATTCTGTAAAGGCTACATATTGTATAATTCCAACTCAATGACATTCTGGAAAAGGCAAATCTATGGAACCAGTGAAAAGATTAGTGGTTGCCAGAGATCAAAGGGGATGAATAGGTAAAGCACAGAGGATTTTTAGGACAGTAAAAATAGTCGATGATATTATATTGATATTATATTTCAGATATTACATGCCTGAAATAAGAATGATGATCATTAAAATATTTTCCATTCATTGGTACAAAATATCTGCCTGGCCCTACACTAGGTTTTCAAATATATTTCTCATCATCAATATAACCCTAAGAAAAAAGGTGCTAAGTACCTTCCATGCAAGAAGAGACTGATATGTAGAGAAAATAACTTTCCAAAGCTCTCTTCTCATTAAGTGGCAGAACTGAAGCAAATCTCTGACTGTACATTTCCAACTCAGTTATCTACAAGGTGAGGGACGCTGTTGACACAAGGTAATGGACACTGTACAGTGCTGAAGGATACCTCTAAATGGTTTGTGAAATGAGATTCAATTCAAGGGATGAAGTAAAGTATTTATTTTCACCAACCTGTAGATTTTGATAATAATAATAGTTAGAACGTGGAGTGCTCACTAAAGTAGACCCTATGCTGAGCACTTTGTATATGCTTTCTCCTTTAATTCTCATAGTTCACTCACTCTCTGGCCAAATAAAGTTAATGGGGGAGATATGGAGATGAGTTACCCAGATTTCTTCACAAGCAAGGACTTGTTGACCAGCTATAGGGAGTGAGATCAGCACACTGTCAACTCCTTTGGGTCAGCCCCAGCTGTAGATACTCGTCTAGCTCATGATTGTGGCCTTCCAAGGCCAGCCTGTCTTCTATGACTGAGCAAGATGGGTCTACTGATCCTTTCAGCCTTATGTGGGACACTCTAATAGATGATTATCTCTCCACTGCCCTCCACCCATTTGGCCAAGATTCTGGTGGGCCTTCATCTGAATTTGAAATCTTAATCTGCCCCTATCCTGCCATCTCTGACTCCCCACTTCCTGTCACAGGTATTTTTTTTTTTTTTGAGAGAGAGGCAGAGATAGAGAGTGAGTGGGGGAGGGGCAGAGAGAGAGGGAGAGAGAGAATCCCAAGCAGGCTCCACACTGTCAGTGCAGAGCCCAAAGCAGAGGTCAAACTCACAAACTGTGAGATCATGACCTGAGCTGAAATCAAGAGTCGGATACTTAACCGACTGAGCCACCCAGGTGCCCCATTTCACAGGTATTGATGCCTACTAAGTATGTACCCTAAACTCTGTCAGCATTCACTTCCACAGAGCCCAACATACAGCAACCAACAGTGCTCAAAATATACTTGAAGTATATATTTGGAATTGCCATCACAAGCTGTAAAAGAAAATCTGTTTTATAACTTTACTTCACCTGATTAGAAAAACATAATTTTATTATTCAGGTTGAAAGACAAAGTAGTTTTATATGTAGGTCTTGAGTTATGGTTGCCCATTTTTGATGACAATATTTAATCAAAATGTGTCCATTAAACATTTATTTATCAGAAACTATATTAGACACTGGGGAGGCAAACACAAGTCAAGACTGCTACTGGGGATATAAAAGCAAATAGAGTGAAAAATGAGGCATTTAAAAGCATGTGAAGAACATAATGAGAGAATTCTGGAGAAGGGGTTTTAAAGAAACCCCCCAATTCCCAATTTGTGGGTTTCAAAGGATTAATAGCAGAGGGGCATCTGGTGGCTCAGTCAGTTAAGCATCCAATTTGGTTATGGCTGAGGTCATGATCTCACGGTTTGTGAGTTGGAGCCCTGCTCTGGGCTCTTCGCTTACAGCTGCAGAGCCTGCTTGGGATTCTCTGTCTACTTCTCTCTCTGCTCCCCCCACACCCGCTCTCTGTCTCTCTCTCTCTCTCAAAATAAATAAACATTTTTTTTTAAATAAAGGATTAGGAGGAGTGAAATTCATACATACATACATACAAATCTAAAAGATTTTAGCTTAAGCTCTGAATATTTCTACATTTGAATTTTAAAAATATGTTCCAAACAATGGCAGCATCATTAGAATAAGTATTTTTTTTTGCACATGTACAGGTTTATATATTTAGGGTCCCTTAACACTTCCATTAAAGTATGTGTCATATACTCTAGCTTGTTAACTATTTATATACAATCGTATTAAAATACTATTCTGTCAGTTATATTATACTCTGCTTTGTCTTCTCAAGTAAATAAGGTGAAGTTATTTAGGGCATATCTTAGCTACAAAGGATCATACGTGCAAGGAAGAAAGTTGTATTAAAGGAGACAGGGCCTGGGCTAACTCTCAGTAGTTATTATCACATTCTCCTGTGCTATTCAGAGGTTGGAGAATGACACCATGATCCATTCTACCCATTAGCTACAGTTCCATTCAAACATAAGTTATTCCAATTCTGTAACAATGACAATAATCTTGCCCTGGCATCATTGCTTCTTCCTTCCTTTCTTCCTTCTTTCATTCCTTCCTTCCTTCCTTCCTCCCTCCGCCGTCCCTTCCTCCCTCCTTCCTCCTTTTCTTCCTCCCTCCTTCTCTCTTTCTTTCTTTCTTTCTTTCTTTCTTTCCTCCCCCCTTTCCACTCTCTCAATACATGCACTTCTGGTGAAGGAAGTCTGCTTTTCAAATTACACTTCTTTCAAGTCTGAGGAAAACAGATTGAAATCTCAACTTTGACTCCCCATCTTTTCTACCCCAAAACCCCTCTTCTCAAAGTTATAATTGCATCCTGTGTTCTTGGAAGACTGTACTGACAGTAGTTTTATGACCCAGGATTTTTCAATTTCTTATCCAAAGCCAACCTCATCTCAAGTTCCAAAATTTATGGGCATAGGAGATGACATATGGGATTAAACTCTTGATAGATTTTGAACAGCGACCTGCTTTTGGCAGTAGCCAAGGCTTTCTGTCAGAAGGAAATGTGGGGAAAACATGCTCTTCATTGTGCAGTTGGGTATCTTGCTTCCTTTTCAGGCAGTTCTCTTTGATATATCCTGCCCATTTATCCCTCACCACCCCCACCCAAACCACCACCAACCCTAGAGATGATTCACTCACCGTTTTGAATAGCCTCAAAATGTTAGAAGTCAGGAAAACATAAAACTCTCATACAGAATTAACACAGTGATCAATATTAAATATTTTGGAATATTTTGGAATGCTGAACTTGACTTATATGTCTATCTGTTCTCCTCCTGCTTTCTGGGATCTTTGTTGTTCTAGATATTTTATTGTTCAAAGAACTACCTGTATCCACCTCTGCACTCCTCAGCATCTTCTCTAGAATGGTCTCCTGTCAAAGATGAATTGTAGTGTGTTTCTTCAATTGGCTTCTCTTGGTTTTATCTTGAGATTGCAATAACCTTTTCCCTTTCCATAGTAAATAATCCTCATTTGGTCCATTTCTTCTTATTTGTGATGATAGAAACATACTCACTGCTCAGATTTTGTTCAGGTTTCCTGATTAGCTTCAGGAGAACTTCACTCTTGAAAGAGTGTCAGGAATAGCAAAATCATGTCAACAAATGGTATGTAAACAAATGCATTAATTACAATTTAGGAGATTATTTTATAATTCACTATTCTATTAAGTAAAAAAGTAATATTTTAAGCACTTATAAATATTACCCCAGGTCATATGTTCAAACTCAGAGAATTTCTGAGCCTATCTGTTCACTCAGGTCTACAAGGATCAATTCATTACTGTGGGACTCAGAGGCACCTAAAATATTCACTCATTTTTTTCAAAAACATTTTTCCCCGTAATGATAAATATGGTATACTTTTGAAACAAGTACTGGCTTCATTTATTTCTTTTTGAAGGCAGAAGTACCTATTAATTTATTCTAAGATTTGAGGAATTTCTTTTTAAACTAGAAACTATTTTCTCTGCTACTGTATCACAGCATTTAACACAGATTCATGTATTTCATCATTGCTAGCCTGGGATCATTAGAACACCAGAACTACGTCTCGATGCATGTTTAAATCCACAAACATTTCCATGGTATGTCTTGGAGGTTGGTTCACATTCAACTTAGCTAGAAATATAAATTTTAGGTCATGCCTCTACCCTCAAACTATGTTTTCTTCTATAATTTAACACTGTAGAGACAAAGTTTTCCCTCTTTGGTAGGTAAAAAGGTTTTTGTTTTTTTTTCTGTTAAATTTTTTCTTAATTTGTTTTATTTTTGTTGAATGCTTGCAAAATCTCACTTTTTTATAAACCCAGAAATTCAATAATTTCATTTTTGCATATCTAGGTACATGTTGTCTTAGTAAACATTATATAGGCCTATTGGATTGAAAGGAACAGCTTTGAATCCAGATGACAGCCCTGCCTTAGTTTAAAGCTAGGTTCTCTTTTCTGCTTATTATGGATCTTTGATAAGAAATACAATTGCTGAGAAGTCTGTTTTGCTTGCTGTTTGCTATGAGCATTGTGAGACCTTTCCTGATTGTAACCCGCTGTGTAGTAGAATGGGCTGTAAAACTTCCTAAATGTAGTCTGATATGTAATGGAATGAGTGATTGTACATAAACTAACCGGCATTTCTCGCTTCTGTAAACCTGCTTGCTTAGCACATTCGTCACCTACCCCCTTCCCCCTTTCTTCCTCCCGCCACAAGTAACGGACAAAGCCTTCCCGCCAAAGGACAAAGGACGCCCAATCAGAGAACAACAAATGTCCTTACTTTAAAATCAACTAATCAGGCCCCTCATAATTTGAAACCTCCCCTGTGCTATTTGTCTCTGTCTATAAAAACGCTATACCAACCCTGATCGTGGCCTCTTGCATCACCGGTGACGAGTGCGCAGAGGACCAGGTTCGAACCTGCAATAAAGGACCCTTGCCGCTTGGCTTTGACTTACGACTCTGGTGGTCTTTTGTGGGAGGTTTAGGGACTTCAGGCATTACAGGATCTACAGACTCAGGTCCTTCTTTAGTTTAGTTAATCTTTCTACCTACAATGTTTTTGTTCTATTTACTTCTTACTTTCATGCTAGGTGTCAATTTCTAGTTGACTTCTATTTAATCACTTCATTGTCTTTTTTCTCTGAATTGTGTAGAGTTTTTTAAATTTTTTAAATATCTGAGGTTTTATTTTATTATTTTTTTAATATTACTGATTTGGCTTTATGTAGTCTAGATTCTATTCTTATATTTTAAGTTCTGTTGTAGCACAATCTCTTAATTTTCTTCTTTTTAAAATTTTTTTTATGTTAATTCATTTTTGGGAAACAGAGAGAGACAGAGCACAAGCAGGTAGGGGGAGAGAGAGGGAGACATAGAATCTGAAGCAGGTTCCAGACTCTGAGCTGTCAGCACAGAGCCCAACACGGGGCTTGAACTCACAAACTGTGAGATCATGACCTGAGCCACAGTCAGACACTTAACTGACTGAGCCACCCAGGCACCCCTCTTCAATTTTCTTCTTAAATTTGATAGTTAGGTCATGAAATTATGTTATCATATTGTCCTCTTATTTCTCTAATTTTATTTTTTTAATTTATTTTTAATTTGGTAAAAAAAATTTACAACATAAAATTTACCATCTTAACCATTTCTAAGTTTAATAGTATTAAATACAAATGACCCTTGAACACTGCAGGTCTTAGGTAGTCCAACCCCTGTGTTGTCAAAAATACATGTATAACTTTTGATTCCTCAAAAACTTAACTACTAATAGCCTACATGTTGACTAAAATCTTTACCAGACTCAAAACCAGTTGATTAACATACATTTTGCATATTATATATATTATGTATTATATTCTTGCAATATAGTAAGCTAGGGAAAAGAAAATGTTATTAAGAAAGTCATAAGGAAGACAAAATACATTTACAGTGCTTTACTGTAAGAAATCCACATATAAGTAGAACCACACAGTTCAAATCCATGTCATTCAAAGGTCAACTGTTTAATCACATTTTTGTTCAACCAATCTCAAGAACTTTTTTACCTTATAAAGCTGAAACTTCACACTAGTTAAACAATAGCTCCCCATTTCCCACTCCCTCCAGTCCCTAGCAATTACTACTCTACTTTCTGTTTCCATAAATTTGACTCCTTTAGATACCTCATACAAATAGAATCATGCAATATTTGGCTTTTTGTGACTAGCTTATTTCACTTAGCATAATATCCTCAAGACTCTTTCATGTTGTTGCATGTGTCAGACCTTCCTTTTAAAAGATGAATAAAATCCCACAGTGTGCATATACCACATTTGTTTATCCATTTATCCATGATGGATATTTGGGTTGCTTCCACGTCCTGCCTAATGTGAATGGTGCCGCTATGCACATGGGTGTGCTAATTTCATTAATTTTCTTGAGAATGAAAATTGCTTTTTCAAACATTTCTGTTTGCTCTCAATTCAGATGCAACATTTTTTATTGATATTTTTTCCTCTTTACTTATTTTTGAATAGGATATTATCCAATCTGCTCTCTGACTGTATTCTCAGCAGGTCTCGTCCCTATGACATGAAAAATATTTGTCACTTTCTTTAAAAAAGTAAGACGATATAGGTTGGTAGTACCAATTCAGTCACTCAGTAGTTGAGTTGTTGGCAAGGAAGCAGATAACTTTGTCTCTGTGAACTTTTCCTCTTTACTTAAGCAATTAAAAGAGAAACTTGTTTCTCATGTCTTTTTCCCACTTTACCTCCCTGAAGCATATGATGTAGTTATGTCTATTTTTTTTCCTGTAATTTCTTTCTCTACATTTCAGGGATTGACCTGAACCAATGTATGCAGATATTCTGCAGTTTTAGAATATGCTACTTGTATTGAGGTTAAAGAAAATCACATTTTACTCACGTTGTAATTAATCATGTGTCTCCCCAACTGAACAACACAGTTTAGTTCAGTACAAATTCCATTTCTGAAAAATTATACCTAAATATAGAAGCTAGTTTTAACTGCTTAGGATAAAAATGAAGTTCTTGACATAAAATAATTTTATGATAGATAAGCTAGAACCTCCAAGCAATTAGGACCTTCTCTAAATAGTTGGAAATCTTGGAAACTGGTAAGAAATGCTTTACAGCTTTAATGTACAAATACTTCATAATTCCTTATTTTTCAACAAATTAAATTAAAATGGTCCAAGAGCCCAGATGCCAAATTGAGACAAGGCCCTTTGCCACATGGTGTCACTATTGAATGCTGGTCCACTACCATCTGGCCTGCTGGTTGATAGGAGATGCAGCCAAGTCTCCCTGGCCTGGTTCCCAGGAGGCTCCCAGGACATACTGGCACTTCCCTTTATAGAAGGAGACTTCTATATCTATGGAGACTCTGCTCCCTGAGTAGTTGCTCACCCAGCTGTCACTTCTGCATGCCCCAGGAACTAACCTTTAGTGCCTGCCCCTAGTGAAACACACAGCCATTCTCCTCACAGCCACTGGGTCAGATTAGCTTGAGTGTCTGCCCTTGAAGAACCTACATGGTTTTCCATATTTCCAGATTCCGAAAACTCAGCCAGGATACAGTTGACTGCTCTCTTCTATAGGCCCAGGAAATTCAAAGAGATGAAGCCTTTTACATCCAAGTCAAAGTGTTCCTCCAAGGAAGTTCTCCTCCAAGGGAATCTTAAAAGATTGTTTTCCAAGTTAACCAATCCCTTTCCTGTAACCCTTCATCACAAAAGTTTAATGCTGTCCCTCGCTGAAGGGGGTTGGATTACCTCCAACAAGGGTCATTCCCTGGAAAAAAAAGTAACTCTTTTTTTTCCCCTTTTCTTTTGTTTTTATGGGTGGGGTTGGTGGTAGAAGAATGGGGGGGGGGTGTAATTTTCATGCCTGAACTGATTTTAGCCAAAGTGACCCCCTGTCACTTTATCAGCTATAGCAGAGAGAAAGAAAAATACTGTTTGGAAAGACAGCATAATGCTTATATACTTAAGATGATCATCCTTAAATGAAAACAAAGTACCACATATGCTATTTGACAGACATGGCAAAATTCTCCTAAGTTTGTCACTAACTGACTAATTAGTGACACTAAGTGACTAATTGACTTCCTACAGAATGTTTGTGATCCTTCTACATTATTTAAGGTGGAGTATCAAAAGAGATCTCCTTTATAATGAAGCCACCCTGTGCAAATAGTAGTGTTACCAATGCTAGTAAAACAAAAGTTTAATATTTTTCCTTTGGGGACAATATGAAATAATTGTCTCCAGTGGAACCATGCTCTGGAAGCAAGGAAAAAATGTTTAATACACTAGAATCGATAATGGTGTACCTTGCATGCCTCCAAAAGGAGGCCAAGGCATATTACTTTGACTCAGATCATATATATTCCCAGAATAGGTGGAATTATATAATGTAGTTACAGATATTCTTCATAGATAATCTGATTTAAACATCTCAGTAGTCTTATGGGACAGATAACAGTATATGGAGTCACATGTTAGGAAAAGGACATTAAGTCACCAAGTCACAAAGACATTAAGTAATTTGCCATGGTTCACACAACTTGCCATTGGTGCAAATAGTGTACAAATACTGGTCAAACTGATCACCAAGTTCATGACTTTCATCATATGCTACATACCAAACCATGAGAAATCTTTCTGTTAATTATAATAATTAAAAATCCTTACTCCTTTATGGTTTATAAATCACTGTCTTACATATCATTACATTTTCACAGCAATTGTATGAGTTATCTCATAATGGCTATTATCTCCATTTCACAGATTAAGAAAAAAATTTTGGGGTACCTGGGTGGCTCAGTCAAGCATTCAATTCTTGGTTTCAGTGCAGGTCATAATCTCACAGTTTTGTGAGTTCGAGCCCCACATCTGGCTCCAAGCTGACTGTGCAGAGTCCGCTTGAGATTCTCTGTCTCCCTTTCTCTCTGCCCCTCCCCCACTTGTGCTGTCACTATCTCTCTCAAAATAAATAAATAAACTTAAAAAAATTATAGAAAGAAATTTACAAAAAGAAAAAGTTTTGAAAAATTAATGAGTTTGACTGAGATCCTTAGTTAGCAGAGCGGAAGACCAAAGTCTACCTGTTTCCAAAGCCTCTATATCAGCACATGAACAGACCAAGTGTCCCATGGGACTTCTTGAAAGAGGGGTAGCCATGCTCAATAATTAGGTACCTTAATCAAGGGCAATTGGCAGAGGTCAAAGGGTAATTATATGAAATGAAATAGGTGAGAAGTAATTTTTCTCAAAATTTATCTAGTCAATTGTCTAGTTAAACTCACCTTTAAAACTTAGACACATTAAAAAAAGTAAAATAAAATAAAATAAAAATAGACACATGACATGACTAGACCACCAAAGCAACTAAAAGAAATATTTGGAGACATGAAACAACCAAACTAATTCTGTCAAACAAGAAAAGATAAGACAAAACATGAAATTGTGTCTTTAAGCCTGTAAAAACATAAAAGAATCATAGTATAAAATATATGCTAGATTTTTCACAACTTTAGTCACAACTGTGGGCCTGCATATTCATTCAACACTATGTTTTAGGGCAGAGACACTGGGACAACATGATCTTATTTCTGACTCAGTTTTGCACATTATCTAAAGGCTTCTACAGAATTGTTTTGATTACTTTTTGTTTGTTTGTTTTGTGCAGCTAATTTTGTTTTTGTGACCCTGTCATGCCTTCCAAGCAATGACAAGCCATTCAATGACAAGTGCTCAGGATCTCTTTCCTAGTTTAGAGGGCAGGAGAGTGGATTGTTTTTCTTGCAGTCATATAATATGTTCAGTTAATTTGGAGAATGGTAGCCACTGTAATACTCCTACTCATCTTTCTGGGAAAATAAAGAGAGAAAATGAGGCATACACTTTTCTCTATGGTTAAGAAGTAGTTGCACAAATGAACCATCATATATATCAGACCTAGAAAAATCCATTTTATCTTTTATTGACATTTAGCAGACATGTAACAAGCTGTGCCTCTTTTCCAGCCCACCACTAACATCCTACACACAAAGAGAAAAATCAGTATGTGTGTTTTGACAAATACACATGTATTTAAAGGGTAATCAGAAGAGAAAATGTAAAATAAAGATGGTTGATCTTTTAAGATCTATTATCTCAGTCAGGGAATCCATTCTGTAACATTTATGGAGACTCTAAGTTTCCTTTCTGATTTACACTCTTCCTCATTTAGAGTCAGAAAGAAATTGCCATGGCTTTAGGACTATTGGCTTCCTCCCCCACCATCCATCCAGTCAGCTCCCCATAGTCCATTCCTGACTTCCAAAATGCCGAGTCCAATTAACAGCATCCTGTTCTCTTGCCCTCTTAGTTTCATGCCATTTTCCTGGTTTTCCTTCATTTCATCTAATGGTTAATTATCAGATGGCTTTGCCAGCTGCTCTCACCACAAATAATAAATACTAGAATTACTCAGGATATATTCATGGCCTCAAGTTCTCATTTTCAATCCTAACTCTTTCCTCTAGACTTGGAAATCCATCATTTGCATGTTTCACAGCCCTCTCCAACCAAATTCTCTCATAACCCTCCCCCTACTGTTGCCTTCCTATTCTAGTCTTCTCAGTAAGTGGCAACTGCATCTATCCACCGCTGAATTCCAAAAGTTGAGTGATTTTCCTAACATATCTTCCTCTTTATATCCCACATTCATTCCATTGTGGGTCTCTTCTTTTAAAATAAAATTTATTTATTTATTTATTTAGGGAGCATGTGTGCACATGCAGAAGCAGGGGTGGAGCAGAAAGTGGGGAAGAGAGAATCCCAAGCAGGCTCTGCACTGTCAGCACAGAGGCCATTTCAGGGCTCTATCCAACTAACCATGAGATCATGACCTGAACCGAAATCAAGTCAGATGCTCAACTGACTGAGCCACCCAGGCACTCCATGTCTCTTCAGTTCTACCTGCAAGATATTCCTAGAATCCAACCAGTTGTCTTCATCTCCATTGCACCAATACTCTTATACCTCTAGTCTGGATGATTGAAAAAGCCTCCCACTTATACATACTGCTTAAATTTCTTCTCCATTGGACTACCTGAGATGTCTTTATAAAATATAACCGATATCATCTTCTCTCACATCACAATGGACCTGTGAAGTTATTTTCTCTCCCCATTCTCCTGCGGATAACTCCAGATCACCTTTCCCTTCTCAGATCAAATTTTACAAATCTTACAAATTTCCAGAAAGAATTTTGCTGGCTTCATAATATAAGTTAAATCTTTCTCATTATAGTATTTCATAGAACCTCTCTGAAACTTAAACATAATATAAAATGATGTTGAATGATATTTACCTTGAAATTTCACTGAAGTCTAATGCTGAGAATAGTAGAACTATACCCCCACATCCTCAAGACAGTTGCAGGACTATCGAGAGGGGTTCATATTAATTCTTCAACCATCACCCTCATCACCAAACTCTAGGGGTAAAAAAGAAAAGGAATAAAATAAATTAAAAAGGGAAAAATATTTTAAGTCTCACTGAGAAGAGATTCCTTTATTTCTTTATAAAGTAGTAGAATTTCTTCCACAACTCCAAGTCAAATAAGGAATGAAAAGACCATTTGACAATCTCCAACATTAATGAGAATTACCACTCTGAAGGCACTAAATACTGAAGTACACCTGGATTATGAATAAAATATATTTAAAGATACTGCTTCTGTCTTAGAAATAAGACATATTTTTATTGGTAAGCAAATGATATAAACACAAAGAATATGAGCTGAAATCAGGGTTATAGTGTGGTGATTTAAAAACCAAAGTGCAAGTCTATATTTTCATATGAATGCTGGGTCCTGGACAATAAGACTTCAGGTCTTTGGAAGCCAAGAGCTTAAACCTGACACTGTTGACAGGAACAGGGAGCAGGATGCTCAAGAGGTCCATGCTGCTTCCTGGAAGAGGGAAACAAAATCTTTGGAGAAAAGCACCTTTATAACAGAGGACCCCAAAGGCTCAGTTATAGCAGTACTAGTCATTGAAGACACTAACCCTGCCCTTCACATTTTCTCTTCTATCACTCAGACCTGGGACGACCCAGAGCAGCAGACTAAATAGAAAAAGACAGGGGAATGAGTAAAGAAAGAGAAATACTATATTGCATTCGAGATTGTATGTGGGGTTTTGAATTAGATTTGAGATTTCACCTTTCTACTGTCCAAAACACAACTATCCTAGCTTAAAGAGATGTAAAATTTATGGATCTGCCTGAGATGCTATCAATGACTGCGGAAGAGTGATTTAACTGAATGTATTTAATGTCAGCAGGATAAGAATGAAACTTTATCCTAGTTATTTCCAGCCAGTCTGTACATTCCATAAGCTTTTACATCTATTTCTAAGTATTTTCTTTTCATATCCAACTTTCTTGTTAGATTACAAATTCCAAAAAGGACAGGTGCCATGTTGACACTTTCATCAACAAATATTGTGTTGTTGACCATTTTTTGAATAATGCTTCTAACTCAGATTCCAAACTGTAGATAAATTTGCCTTAGGAAAACCACCAGGAAAAAAAAAAAAGTGTCCTTAAGTCAAGTTCATAGGAAAGTGACCTTTCAAATTTTTGTTTCTCTAACCAGTTAAACAGGCATGACAAAACAATGATACAACTTAAAGACAAAGTAACTGAGGCCCAGGTTGGTTTCTTTCTTCATCCATTAAATGTAAAGCCATAATCTTTGTTTACTTGTAGAAGTTATGTCATTTGACCAGAGTTGTAGTTTTAGTTACATATTACTTCATATCAAACTAGCTTTAAGATACTGTGACTTAAAACAACAATTATTTATTAATGCTCATGCTTCTGCTTCTGTGCATTTAAATAAGCTCAGCAGGGTAGTTCTGCTGTTCTGTGTGGGAACTCAAATGGTCACAGTCAATGGCAGTGGGGGCTGAACAACCTCATGGTTCCACTATATAACTACATTGTGCTTCTTTGTGTGTGTGTGTGGGGGGGGGGGGGGTGGCTATTAGAGGGAACAAGCCGAAGTGTTCAAGTGCATCTGAAGACTCTGCTTCTGTCCCATTGGCCAAGGAAAATCACATGAAAAAAACAGAGGTAGTGTAACTAGGAACTACACTAGGATATGAATATCAGAATGCATGTTCGTTGGGGATCTCCAAGGAAACATTGCAACACACTTACACAAAAGTCATAGAGCTCAAATTGAACTCAGGTTTGTCTGATTCCGAGTCACCTCACCACAGTACAATGGCATCTCAGTTATTACGTAGCACTTATCCCTTGTAACTTGAAAATCTTGTAATAAGAGATAAGAGAAGGATGAGGGGGGAAAATCTCTATCTTCTACTCTGTCTTTGTTTCTCATAGTTCTGCTTTCTTGAATAGTGGCTTGAACATATTTACTCATACCAAATCTAGCCAAACCAGACTCCAGGGGCATCTTTCCTTAAAATGCTAGTGATTGTGCTCTCTTTCCCTGTGTTTTTATTGCCTGTTTCTATTATCCTAAATTCTGATGCTAGAACAGATGAGAAGCAATATTTCCCTTGGTGTAGACCCTTCTCATTCACATCCTCTACATCACAGAAGGAGAAAAAGAAACTCTCTCTCTCTCTCTCTCTCTCTCTCTCCAGTGTTTGCTACCCAAAGAACCATTTTATTAGATAATTTATACATTTTCTGACTACATGGTTGTAATATTTCCATGTTACAGAGGCCTTGGAAATGTTAAAATTAATGCCTATAATACTACTGCATAAGGTTATTTCTAAGATTAGACTTAATTAAAGTAGCTTTACTGAAATGACTTAAATGTACTATGTTAACATTTTTGTAAGGGATAGCAAATGTTCCCAAAATGGAGCAAAGGAATTTAAAGCCACTCATAAAGTCACCATCTACATATGAAATAATGAATAAAGGAAATGGTATGGGATGAATTTTAGCAAAAGCCAGCAAATGACATGATATATTCTGACAAACTCAAAGTTTAGAAAATGAGGAAATGAGGCAAAGTTCTGGCAAGATCAAGGTAGTATTTAACTTTTTTCAAGTGCCAAAGATATTAAGGGAAACAAAGTATGGACCAATTTCTAAACTTAAAACTTTGAGCATTATGAATGTGTCACATTAGAAATAGTATCAACTTTGCTCTTATTTCTGTGGACACAGCCTTAGCATCCATTAAAACTATAGGAATATAAAGAGTTTTCTATATTAATTTTCCTTTCTCTAGTATTGATATTCCCTCTGTGTCACTGATTATAATAATTACATAGATTCATAGTTGAATCTATGACCCTTGAATATCAAAGATCATGCAATAGTCTTTTTGAAATAATAATTACATAACATTGAAGTCTAATACAACACACTTAGATTATATGGTAGATTGCCATTTCTAATAAAGTAATTAACGTTACAGCTTTTCCCTCATTACATAACATTAAGTTAACAAAACAATTTACCTAGTCTTCAATGTTGCAGATATGAAATTCACATTTGTAAACAGAGTAGCTGCTAGGCAAGGATAATATAGTAATTTCTCTATATCCTCAGTTCTAAGCATGCTCTTGACACTCGTTAGGAAGTTAGAAAAAATAACTGGTATATTTTTGTTGATATTGTTGAAGAATTTATTTAATATCCCTGGAAATAATCAGCTCCCTGCTGGGAAATAAGCAAAAAACCTACGCAGAACTATATAGATGGTCCACTTATGTTTTATATGACATAGAAAATTCCAATTTTTGATAAGGAGATTAAACACCACTTGGTTTTGTTGTTGCCAGAAAGAAAACTAGTCTTTGATTACTTTGAAGCCATTTTGTGGATATCCATTAGATAGCTCATTTGATGTCAGATGATATTGATTATAAATGATACTGCCTAAGTTGTAATTGTGCTAATTGGTCTGTCATCTTCCTTCTAATAGTAAAACTTGGCAAATAAGTAAATATGCTATGAGCCTAAATTCCCAAGAAAAAATAACTTGATTAACTGAGAAACTAGTTATAGGCAGAAGGCAATGACTGCCTGTTATAGAAACAATTGAATCTCTTTAGTTAAAAGATTAAGGAAAAAACCAACAAAACAAAACAAAAACCTCATCAGTCACCTCAAAGAAACTTACATATGTTAGTGACAGACAAGAAAAGGATCATAAAGGTCAGTTGAACTTATCTATCAGTTTACTTACCTCCACGGAAAGCCTATTAAAATATCCTATATCTGGAACATACAACTTGAGAAAACTAAGAATTTTCCTGAATTTATTTATTTATTTGTTAGATAGATAGATAGATAGATAGATCTGGCTCCAGATTTCAAATTGACATTCTGACCTAAAAAGAAAAAGCTTTTTCTCTACATTAGATTTTTTTCTAACTACTGATAAGCTGATTGCCTTTATATAAACATATCTATTAAATGTTTCCTTTAAAACTGGTTATTTAGAACAGTATTTCCTGGAGGACTTCCAGGGAAGGTGGTGGAGCAGGAGAATCCTAAACTCACCTCCTTCCACAGATACAACTAGGTAACACTCACATCAACAAAATAACTCAAAAAACAACCCAAAGACTGGCAGAACAAATTCCATAACTAAATGGAGAGAAGAGGCCTCATCAAAGATCGTAGCAAGGGCAGAGACACCATCTGGAGATAAGTGAACCCTGAGACTGGCCCAGGCAGGGAAGGATGCTGAGGGCATGGAGAGGGAAGAGAAAAAGACAATCACACCAGGGAGCCCACATAGGGAAGATGAATTCCTATAAAATTTGGCTTTGAAAACTAGAGAGGCTGAAGTTTGTAAGTTTTTACAACCAGCAAGACTTAAAATCTAGAAATTGCATAGAAGCAGCAGTTTGAAAAACAGCTAGTACATATGAGAGGGAGAGTTACTTACTAATTGCAGAGCATGTCTGGGGTGGCAAATTTCACTGAGGGACTTATGAACAAAGGAGCTGGCAGGCACTATTATCCTCCCCTACCTCCCAGCATAAACACAGGGCCACCTGTGGGAACCAGAGCAAAGCTAGCATTCACTATCTAACTTGCTTATACTATGCTCTGCCCCCTCTAGCCAGGCCTGCCTCAGTCCCAGTACTGTCAGTCTGTTCTCAAGAATACCAGCACAATCTTTGTCAATACCAAGACTCCTGACTAGGCACTTTCTATGCTTTCTAGAGCCTAGATCCTGGCAGTGGTGGCTGGTCACCTCCCACAAGGACACATGTACCTTGTTAAAGCTGTGTGTCCCTCCTTCGAGCATGTTATGGAACAGCCCCAGCCAGGCAAGTCCCAGTGGTGGCTGTCCATCCTCTTCTGAAGAGAACTGTGCACAAAACTTGTGGGCACTGCACTCCCCACCCATGCATGCTTTGTGGATCACCTTGGCCAACCCTGGTCTGGGCAGGAAAGATGCACACCCCCTCCCCCAGCAAAGAACCAGCACCACCTTGTTAAAAGTGTGTGCTCCACCCAATACGTTAGAGAGGAGACATAACTGACTTTCCTAAGACAGAGAAACAGACCCAGAGTTAGACAAAATTAGGAGACAGAGGAATATGTCCCAAATGAAACAACACAAAGTTACAGCAAGAGACCAAAGCAAATCAGAGAGAAGTAATATGCCTGCTAGAGAATTTAAAGTAATGATCATAAAGGTACTCACTGGATTTCAGAAAAGAGTGGAGGACACCCTTTTCTGAGATGCTTAACAAATAGGTAAAAAAAGAACCAGTCAGAGATGAAGAACACAGTAATTGAAATTAAAAATACAGTAGATGGCTGGGGGGCACCTTGGTGGTTCAGTTGATTAAGCGTCTGACTGGATTTAGGCTCAGGTCATGAAACTTGCAGTTTTGTGAGTTTGAGCCACACATCAGGCTCTGTGCTGACAGTATAGAGCCTGCTTGGGATTTTCCTTCTCTCTCTTCCCCTTCCCCACTCATGCTCTCTCTGTGTCTCTCAAACTGAATAAATAAAAAAAAATTTTAAAGAAAAAATATAGTAGATGGAATAAACAGCAGACTAGAAGAAGCAAAAGAATTAACAACCTGGAGGACAGAGTAATGGAGTAATCAAGCTGAGCAGGTGAGAGAAAAAATATGCAAAATGAGAATAGATGTAGGAAACTCAGTGACTATAACAAGTGTAATAACATTCACATTCTAGGGACCCCAAAGAAGAGAGGGAAAAGAGGGCAGGAAATTTATTTGAAGAAATAATAGCTGAAAACTTCCCAAATCCGGTGAAGGAAAGAGAAATTCAGATCCAGGAGGCATAGAGATCTCCCAACAAAATCAACCCAAAGAGGTTCACTCCAGGATAAACAGTAATTGAAATGACGAAAACCAGTGATATAGAAAAAAATTTTAAGAGCAGCAAGAGAAAAGATGACAATTCCATTTAAGAGAAACCCCATAAGACTGTCCAAGAATTTCTCAGCTGAAACTTTAGAAGCCACAAGGAAGTGGCATGATGTATACAAAATGCTGAGGGAAAAAATCTGAAGCCAAGAAGACTCTATGAAGCAAAGCTATCATTTAAACAGAGTTTCCCAGATTAAAAAAAGTAAAAGGACTTCATGAACACTAAACCAACCCTATGAGAAATGTTACAGAGGATTCTGACTGGAAAGGAAAGGCCATAAGTAAGAGTAAGAAAAATAGGAAGCACAAAGGCAGTAAATATAAATTCATCTCTAAAAAATCAGTCAAAGGACTCACAAATTAGAAGGATGTAAAAAATGACATGGTATAAAAAGTGAGGAGGAGGAGTAAAGAATGGGTTCAAACTCAAGCGACCATCAACTTAATATAGACAGTCATATGCAAAAATGTTATATACAAATGTAATGGTAACCACAAATCAAAAACCAATCATAGATATCCAAAAAATAAAGGGAATGGGATCCAAGTATGTCACTAAAGAAAGCCAACTTATGGTGAGATAGGAGAGCAAGGGAAGAAAGGAAAAGAGAACATCTACAAAAACAACCATTAAACAAATAACAAAATGGCAATAAATACATACCTATGAATAATTACTTTGAATGTAAATGGACCAAATGCTCCAATCAAAAGACATAGGGTGATGTAATGAATAAGAAAACAAGCCCCATCTATATGCTGCCTATAAGAGACCCACTTCAGACATAAAGACATATGCAGATTGAAAGTGAGGGATGGAGAAATATTCATCATGCAAATGGAGGTGAAAAGAAAGTCAGGGTAGCAATACTTGGAGAAAATAGACTTTAAAACAAAGATTAACAAGAGACAAAGAAGGTCACTATATAAACTAAAGGGGACAATCAAATGAAATGACCTAACAATTGTGAATATTTATGCAAGCAACACGGGAGCACCCAAATACACTAACAGTTAATAACAAATATAAAAGAACTAATCAATAGTAATACAATATTAGTAGGAATCTCTAATGTCCTACTTACATCAATGGATAGATCATCTAAACAGAAAATAAAAAAGGAAACAGTGGCTTTGGATGACACACTGGAACAGATGGATTTAATAGTTAAGTTCAGAATATTCCATCCTAAAACAGCAGAATACACATTTTTTTTCAAGTGCACATGGAATTTTCTCCAGAAAGGATCACACATTAGGCCACAAAACAAGTCTCAATAATTTAATAAATATCAAAGTTATATCATATATCTTTTCTAACCACAATGCAATTAAATTAGAAATCAACAGTAAGAAATAAAGCTGGAAAGAGCACAAATACATGAAGGTTAAATAACATGATACTAAACAATGAATGAATCAACCAAGAAACAAAAGAGGAAATAAAAATACATGGAGACAAATGAAAACACAATTGCCCAAAATCTTTGGGATGTAGCAAAAGCAGTTGTAAGAGGTCAGTTTATAGCAAAACTGGACTATCTCAAAAAGCAAGAAAAATCTCACATAAACAACATAACCGTATACCTAGAAAAAGGAGAACAAAAAACCCCCAAAATCCAGCAGAAGGAAGGAAATATTAAAGATTAAAGCAGAAATAAATGATATAGAAACTAAGAAAATAATACAAGAGATCAATGAAACCAAGAGCTGATTCTATGAAAAGATCTACAAAATTGACAAATCTCTAAATAGACTCACCAAAAGAGAGAGAGAGAGAGAGAAAGGATTCAACTAAACAAAATCAGAAATGAATTTGTTCCACAGAAATACAAAGGATTGTTTAAAAATATTGTGAAAACTTATGTGCCAACAAACTGGAAAACCTAGAAGTTGATAAATTCCTAGAAACACGAAGATGACACAAAGAAATGGAAAGACATTCTATGCTCAAGGAGTGGAAGAACAAATATTGTTAAAATATCTATACCACCCAAAGCAATCTACACATTCAATGCAATCCCTAGCAAAATACCACCAGCATTTTTCACAAAGCTAGAACAAACAATCCAAAAATTTGTATGGAATCACAAAAGACAGCCAAAGCAATCTTGAAGTAGAAAAGCAAAACTGGAGGCATCACAGTTCTGGACTTTAAGTTATATTACAAAGCTGTTGTCATCAAAACAGTATGGCACTGGTACAAAAATAGACACAGATTAACAGAGCAGAACAGAAAACCTAGAAATGAACCCATGACTACACAGTCAACTAATCTTTGACAAAGCAGGAAAGAATATCCATTGGGTAAAAGACAGTCTCTTCAACAAATGATGTCGGGAAAACTGGATAGCAACATGCAAACACAAAAATAAATTCAAAATGGATTAAAGACCTAAACATGATGAGGCGCCTGGGTGGCTCAGTCGGTTGGGTGGCCGACTTCGGCTCAGGTCATGATCTAGCGGTCCGTGAGTTCGAGCCCCGCGTCAGGCTCTGTGCTGACAGCTCAGAGCCTGGAGCCTGTTTCGGAATCTGTGTCTCCCTCTCTCTGACCCTCCCCCATTCATGCTCTGTCTCTCTTTCTATCTCAAAAATAAATAAATGTTAAAAAAAATTAAAAAAAAAAAAAAAGACCTAAACATGAGACCTGAAACCATAAAAATCCTAGAAGAAAACACAGGCAATAATTTATCTGACATCAACCATAATAACATCTTTCTAGATATATCTCCTGAGGCAAGGGAAACTAAAGCAAAAATAATCTATTGGTATTACATCAAAATAAAAAGCTTCTGCACAGTGAAGGAAGCACCAACAAAACTAAAAGATATATCTATATATAAAAGATATATCTATATCAATATAGATATAATGGAATATTATTCAGCCATAAAGTAGAATGAAATCTTGCCATTTGCAACAACATGGGTATAATGCTAAGCAAGATAAGTCAGTCATGGAAGGAAAATACTATAGGATTTTACTTATATATGGAATTTAAGAAACAAAACAAGCAAACGAAGGGGAAAACAAGAGAGAGAGAGAGAGAGAGAGAGAGAGATTGAGAGAGAGAGAACAGACTCTTAACTACAAAGAATAAACTGAGGGTTACCAGAGGGGAGGTAGGTGGGAGGATGGGTGAAATAGGTGACAGGTATTAAGAGAACACTTACCTTGAGTATTGAGTAATATATGAAATTATTGAATTGCAATATTGTACAGCTGAAACTAATACAACACTGTATGCTAACTACATTGCAATTAAAATATAAAAAGAGTGGGTGGAGCCTGCTTGTTATTCTCTCTCCCTCTCACTCTGCCCCTAACACACTCACTCTCTCTTTTTTAAAATAAATAAATAAAGGGGCACCTGGGTGGCTCAGTTGGTTAAGAGGCCGACTTTAGCTCAGGTCATGATCTCGTGGTCTGTGAGTTTAAGCCCCGCATCAGGCTCTGTGCTGACAGCTCAGAGCCTGGAGCCTGCTTTGGATTCTGTGTCTCCCTCTCTCTCTGCACCTCTCCCACTCATGCTCTGTCTCTCTCGCTCTCAAAAATAAATAAACATAATAAATAAATAAATAAATAAATAAACAAACAAACATTTAAAATCCTTTTTAAAGAGCCAAGAAATAAAATAAAAACTAAAAAAAAAAATTTCCTGAGTGACTGCTTTAAAAAATTCCTGACATCTTGAATCTGTCACAAAAAAAACAGATTTAAAATAGTTTCAAAAATATATTTCATGAGGTGCCTGGGTGGCTCAGTTGTTCAAGCAACCAACTCTTGTTTTCAGTTCAGATCATGATCTCAGGTTTCATGAGATGGAGCCCTGTATTGGGCTCTGCACTGACAGTGAGGCGCCTGCTTAGGATTTTCTCTCTCTCTCTCTGTCTGCCCCTCTACTGCCCCTATATGTATAAATACATACATACATACATACATTTCACTTTTTTACAAACTTCTTAATCTTTCTGACTTCTCAGGGGTAATTTAAGGAAATTTTTTATTTCACCTTCTAAGTTTATTCTGTTTTGCTATTGTCAGTAAAGACATGCTGCCATAATATTTTATCATAGTTCATCCAAAGTGTGTTAACATGGCATTGGGACACTGACTTCTAACTAAGCTAAACATTGGTGATAAGATAATTGCTGTCCCACAAACACATGAACAAACTCAATGCAGAACTCTCTTCTTTCACTTCATCCTCTGACCACATTCTTATTCCCTTTTATTTCACGTCTGAAACTGAAATTTCTAGTTTTCACGCTCCAGTGTGTCCTTTAGCATACACTGTCCCTCCTCTTTAGATTTCATCATACCCATTTAAAGTCTACATTTGCTGCTTCACTACAGCATCTACATAGACAGATTAAGTTCCATATTTGTCAATTGCCTAGGGGAACAGATTTTTTTTTAATGTGTTTACTGTCTGTGGCCAACACTTAAGAGAATGGGATAGCACAACAAAAATTTTCCTTGAGAAACTCTTCTTTTATGCTCTCCTCCCTTTCCATCCCTTTTCAGACAATTGGATATGCAAATTAACAAGGCAGATGTGACATCATCTTGTTGCTTTTCTCTTCATCTAAAAGCCCAGCTCTCTAGTAGAAAGGTGGCTGACAAATGAATTTGACCACCTGACAGTTTAGGATTAATTACACAAAATGCAAAGTTGTTTATTACTAGGCAAACAGGCATCCTCAGGCAACAATTTACTTTATGTTAACTTAGAAAAAACTTGTTTAGACTTTTTAAATAATAGATGGTGAACAAAGGGATAATAATTTACTGTACTAAATGAATGGGCAAAGTTCCCTGAAAATATTTTCCTAATAGTCTGCTTTCTATGAAATAGTCTTTCTCTAATTGATAACTTGTTGTTTTTATGGCTATTATTTATTTTTGAATAATAAGTAATCATTTCCCAATAGTAATATGATTTCAATGCTTTGAGGAAATCTCTCTATACATCATCATCATTGCTATTTTTTAAATCTCAGTCTTTCGTTTGCTTCTTTGTTTATTTTGAGAGAGAGAAAGACAGAGAGAGGAAAAAAGAGTAGGAGAGGGGCAGAGAGGGAGGGAGACAGAATCCCAAGCAGGTTCCTTACTGTCAGCACAGAGCCCCGATGGGGGGCCAACCCAGAAACTGTGAGATAATGACCTGAGCAGAAATCAAGAGTTGGACACTTAACTGACTGAGCCACCAAGGTACCCCAAAATCTCAGACTTCTTAAAAGGATAGTGGTTTAAATAACTTTACCATTTATTTGGGTCATTTTCTGAACATGCAAATATGATTATCTTTATATGCATTTTCAAATGACAGAATTGTTCTCTGATCAGATTATTATATTTCAATTTTAGGAGGATATTGTCCATTTTTTATTCATGTCAGTATTGAGACTGAATTCAGATGCAGAAAATAACTAGGTTTCGGATTTGCCATCTAAATACACTGGAGAATGCACCAGAGTAGATATGAGAGGAACACCAGCTTTCCATTCTCTTCCCTTTTTGCTCTACTCTGGAAGAAAAGCCTCCAGACGTAGCCAGTAGACTTACAATCTTAGTCATTTATATTTGGAGCTCCCCAAAGACCTGCACGTTATTTCTTTTCTGAGTAGGAGGAACATCAGGTTTCCATAATTTTTTCATTTCATTTTGCCACTTACAAAAGGAAACAAATACAACTATGTCAAAATAACTGACCAGTGTTCTTCAAAAGTGTCAAAGTCATGAAAGACATGGGAAGCCCGAGAAACTGCACAGATTAGAGGAAATGAATGCAAGACGGGATCCTCTAACAGAAAAAAAATTTTTCAGTAGAGATTTTTACCAGGATAAACTAGTGATATTAGAGTAAATTTTGTGGATAATAGCATTATACAGATGACAGTTCTTGGTTTTGATAATTGTACAATGGCTGTGTAAGTTTTTCACATTAGGAAAAGCTGGGTGAGGGAATATAAGAACACTGTATGAGAATACAAAGGCTCTGTCACTTCTGTACAAGTCTAAAATTTATTCAAAATGAAAGGTTAAAAAAATTAAAAATAAAGGGCAGGATCTCCTTTGCCAAAATAGATATTTTCAATCTTATAATAAGATATATATTTTTTTTCAAAAGTCAATCTATGTTTTTCCAAAATGCTAAAAATTACTATATAAAAATTATTTTACTCTACATACAAATGCTTTATTTACAAGAATGTGTTGGGGCGCCTGGGTGGCTCAGTCAGGTAAGCATCCAACTCTTGATTTTGGCTCAGGTCATGATCACCCGGTCTTGAGATCAAGCACCAAGTTTGGCATCATGTTCGGCATGGTGATTAAGATTCTCTCTCTTTCTCTGTCCCTCTGCCCCTCCCTCACTCATGTGCATGCTCTCTCTCTCTCTCTAAAAAATATTAAATAAATATTAAAAAAAAGAATGTTGTTCAGAAGAGGTCTACATTCAACAAAGCAACATAAAGTGATTAGTGATTTCATTTTTTTTTTAAATTTTAGACATTATTGAAAATCTAATTCTGAACATTCTTATTGGTAAACATGTGTAGCAGGATTCTTGCACAGAGTCATGATACCAAGGCTTTTCTTTCCAGGAAGCAACTTTATTCATGCCACCACAGGCTCAGAGGGTTTGGACCTGAAAAACTGAGCCCTGAAAGCAGCATGGTATAGCCTTTTATGCACTTTCTACTTCTTTGTCTCCCATATATGGGTAACGTGTAGACATACAGTCTGATTGGGTGGTCTCATGTCACAGAGTAGTGAGGGTTGTCAGGTACACACATAGGTTGCCTTCCCTTATCTTGAGGTCTTTTCTCAACACATCCATTAGGGAGGGGACTCTACCATACATGGAATAGTCATCCCTTTTTGTTGTGGTGGTTTATTTATTTATTTTGAAAGAGAGAGAGAGAGAGAGAGAGAGAGCAAGAAGAGAGTGAGCCGGGGAGGGGCAGAGAGAGAGAGGGAAAGGGAGAATCTTAAGTAGGCTCCCTGCTTTTAGCACAGAGACTGATGTGGCTCAATCTCACAAACCATGAGATCATGTCCTGAACTGAGATCAAGAGTCAAAGGCTTAACTGACTGAGCAACCTAGGCACCCCTGGAATCATCATTCTTAAAATTAGTTCGTTCAATATAGAACATACTAGAAACTCAGAGAAGAACAGTAAAAATGACCCTGGCACCTCTGACTGCCTCTTCAAACTTCTCTCAGTAAGACAAAGACAGTGGGTAGTAATGACCAGTTGACCTACCAGCATTTCTCAAGGAAGAAAGCTGGGAGGCATTTCCTACTGATGGACTATCACTGGGTTGGGCTGCTAAGAATTCTTATTCTTCAAGATGCGCAGTAAGGAAATTACCTAATTAATCTGCCAGACTGGAGAATCAGCACAGACCTGAAGTCCTGAATTTGAGAACCACTAAGACTTTACAGAAGCAAGATACTCTATTCGGGAGTTAGCAACTTTTTCTGTAAAGAAACAGACAGTATATTTTAGGCTTACAGGCTGTAGAATTTCTGTCACAATTACTCATCTACTGAAAACAGCCATGGGGGGAAAAAAACTAAATAGGCACAGTTATAGTCCAAAAAAACTTTATTTACAAAAGCATGTGGCAGACTAGATTTAGCCCTTTAGCTATAGGTAGCTGACCCTTGCTTCATTTCATATTATTTTTGTAAAAAGATTTACTCTACCTAAAACTTCTAAGCTGCAAACCAAAAAAACATTTTGGAGATGCTTAGGGGTCATCACAGCATCTAGAAGAATACTCGGAGACATATTAGACCAAAGGTCTTGTAAATATTATTTGAGCATTTGTTTGTACATCCTCCATTATAATGTACCTATGTTACATCATAAATAAGTTTAAAGAATAGTTTTGTAAGAAGCAAAAGCACTGAAATTTGAAACAGGCCAACTTTGACTCCAGTTCTGAGTATCACTTACTAGTTGGAAAAGATCTTAAAATGCTTGAGCTTTAGTTCCCTCATCTATAAAACAAAAATAAGATATATTCCTTAAAGAGTAAAAAATATGGCAGTCTATAAGTAGCTTGCATATAAACTAAGGCCTTTCACTTTTTTGGGAATCAACATGAGATAACTTTCAAGGAAGAATATTCTAGCATTTGAAAAGTCATAAAGTGCGATTTTCTGTTTGAATTTTCAGAGAAATTTAAGGCAATCCAGTTCAATATATTCAGCAACTATTTTTTTAAACTGAAGTATAAGTGACATACATTATATTAGTTTCATGTGTACAACATACTGATTTAATATATGTATATATTGCAAAACAATCATCATAAGTGTAGCTAATATCCATAACCATACATAGTCACATAATATTTTTCTTGTGATAAAAACCTTAAAGTATTACTCTCTTGTGTGGATGAGTTTGTTTTTGTTCTTTATTTATTTTTTTTTAGATTCCACATATAAGTGAGATCATACAGCATTTGTCTTTCTTATCTTACTTATTTCACTGAACATAATGCCCTAAAGATCCATCCATGTTGTTGCAAATGACAATATTTCATTTTTATGGCTTAATATTTCATCATATATATTTAAGAAATATATATATGTATGTGTGTGTATATACACACACATACATATATATCACAATTTCCCTTTTTGATCAATAGACATTTAGGCTATTTCTATATCATAGTATAAATAATACTGCAATAAACGTATCAGTGAATATATCTTTTCAAGTTAGTGGGGTTTTGTTTTGTTTTTTATTAACAACCAGAATTTGATTTCTGACTCATATGATAGTTCTATTCATAATTTTTTTTAATTTTCCTCAGTGGCTGCACCAATTAACTCTCCCAGCAATAGTGCATGAGGTTCTCTTTTTGCCCCATCCTTACCATGTTTGTGATTTCTTGTCTTTTTGAGGATAGCCGTGCTAATGGGTGTGAGGTGATAATCTTATTGTGTGGTTTTGATGTGCATACACTTGATGATTAAGGATGAGTGTCTTTTCATATACCTGTTGGCTATCTGTAATTTTCCCTTGGAAAAATGTCTATTCATACCTTTTGGTCATTTTTTAAATTGGATTGTTTCCTTTTTTGCTACTGAGTTATATGAGTTATTTATATATTTTGGATATCAACCCTTTATCACATATATGATCCACATATATTTTCTCCCTATCAGGAGGTTGCATTTTCATTTTGTTGATGATTTCCTTTGTTGTGCAGAAGATTTTTAGTTTGATTTAGTTTAGTTTTAGTCTCAGTTGCTCATTTTTGCTTTTGTTTTCTTTGCTTTTGGTGTCAAATTGAAAACATCATCACTAAGACCTTTGTCAAGAAAATTACCGCCTATGTTTTCTTCTACATGTTTTATGATTTCAAGTTTTACATTCAAGTCTTTAATTCATTTCCAGTTAATTTTTATGTATGGTGTAAGACAGTGGCCCAATTTCTTTCTTTTGCATGTTGCTGTCCAGTTTTCCCAATACCATTTGTTGAAGAAACTGTCCTTTCTTCATTTCATATTCTTGGTTCTTTTGTCATGAATTAATTGATGATATATGCATGGGTTTATTTCTGGGCTCTATAATCTGTTACATTGATCAGTTTTTGTGAGAGTACCATACTGTTTTGATTACTATAGCTTTGTAATATGAAATCAGGGAGTATGATTTCTCCAGTTTTGTACTTTTTTCTCAGGATTGCTTTGGTTACTCAGAATCTTTCATGGTCCCATTCAGATTTTAGAAGTGTCTGTTCTAGTTTTGTAAAAATTCCACTGAATTTTTATAGGGATTTTATTCACTCCGCAGACTGTTTCAGGTCCTATGGGCATTTAACAATATTAATTCTTCCAGTCTATGAGTATGGAATATCCTTTGATTTGTTTGTGCCTTCTTTAATTTCTATCATTAGTGTCTTACAGTTTGTAGTGTACAGGTCTTTCACACCCTTGGCTAAATACATTCTTAGATATTTTAATCTTTTTGATGCAATTATAAATGGGATTATTTTATTATTTTCTCTTTCTGATAGATCATTTTAGTTTGTAGAAGTTAAATATATTTCTGTATATTGATTCTGCATTCTGAAACTTTACTGAATTCATTCATTAATTCTAAAAGTTTTTTGGTGGAGTATTCAAGGTTTTCTATATATATAGTATCTTGCCATCCAAAAATAGTGACAATTTTACTTCTTTTCCAATTGAGATGATTTGTATTTCCTTTTTTTTGACTAACTCCCCTGGCTAGGACTTCCAATACTATGTTGAATAAAAGTTGTGAGAATGAGCATCTTTGTCTTATTCCCAATCCTAGAGGAAAAGCTTTCAACTGAGTATGATGTTAGCTGTGGGTTTGTCATATACGGCCTTTATAACACTGAGATGTATTCCCACTGTGCCCACTTTTTAAAAGAGTTTTTATCACAAATAGATGTCAATTTTTTTTCAAATGTTTTGTCTGCATCTATTAAGAGGATCATATAATTTTTATCCTTTATTTTGTTAATGTAGGGTATCATGTTGATTGATTTGCAGACGTTGAATCAACCTTGCATCTCTGTAATAAATCCCACTCGACTATGTTGTATGATCCTTTTAATGAACTGTTGGATTTAGTTGGCTAATTTTGGGGGGGTATTTGCATCTATATTCATCAGGGATATTGTCCCATAATTTTGCTTTCTTGCGGTATCCTTGTCTGGTTTTGGTATCAGGGTAAACCTGGCCTCATAAAATAAGTTTGGAGGTATTCTCTCCTCTTTTAATTTTGGAAGAGTTTGGGAAGGATTAAGATGGATACTAATTCTTTGAATATTTGGGAGAAATCACAGTGAAGCTATCTGGTCCTGCATGTCAGTATATAGGTAGTTTTTAAACTGCTGATTTAATCTTTTTACCAGTAATTGGTCTATTCAGATTTTCTATTTCTTCATGATTCATTCTTGGAAGGCTGCATGTTTCTAGGAATTTATCCATTTCTTCTATGTTGTTCAATTTGTTGGCATATACTTTTTTATGGCAGTCTCTTATGATTTTTTATATTTCTGTGATATCAGTTATAACATCTCTTTCTTTTCTGATTTTGTTTGTTTTTCACTTTTTCTCTTTGATAAGTCTAGCTAGAGGTTTATCAATTTTGTTTATCTTTTCAAAGAACCAGCTCTTGGTTTCATTGATCTTTTCTCATTATATTTTTAGTCTCTATTTCATTTATTTGTGCTCTGATCTTTGTTATTTTATTCCTTCTACTGACTTTGACTTCATATTCTTTTTCTAGTTACTTGAGGTATAAAGTTAGGTTGTTTATTTGAGATTTTTCTTGTTTCCTGAGGTAGGCATTTATCACTATGAGCTTGCCTCTTAGAACTACATTTGCTGCATCCTATAAATTTTGGTATGTTATATTTCCATTTTAATTTGTCTCAAGGTATTTTTTTTCACTTTTGATTTATTGTTGACCTATTGGTTATTCAGTAGTATGTTGTTTAGTCTCCACATATTTGTGAATTTTCCAGTTTTCTTCTTGCAACTAATTTCTAGTATCATATCATTGTGGTTAAAAAAGGAGCTTGATATGATTTTAACCTTCTTAAATTTGTTCAGATTTATTGTGTGGCCCAACATATGATCTACTCTGGAAAATGTTCCATGTGCAGTTGAGGAGAATGTGCATTCTATTGCTTTTGGATGGAATGTTCAGCAAGTCTTGTTCAGCCTCTTTTCTCTTCTCCACAAATTGCTACATCTCTCAGTAGCTGAAGAGCCTCCCTCATAATAAATCTCCAAGTTCCTCCAAACTATTCTCTCCCCTCCCTCCTTCCCCAACTCTTTATTAAGGATGTTGATGTAACTTTTCTGCCTTTTGTTTATTATGTCTCTGATATGCCCAGTTCCTTCCACCATAATATACAATTTACTTACTTTTTTAAGATTTTATTTATTATTATTTTTAATTTATTTTTAATTTTATTTGTCTTATTTTAGAGAGTGTGTGTGTGGGGTGGTGGAGAGGGGCAAAGGGAAAAAGAGAGAGAGAGAGAGAGAGAGAGAGAGAGAGAGAATCTTAAGCTGGCTCCATGCTCAGTGCAGAGCCCAATGTGGGGCTCAATCCTAAGGCCTTGGGATCGTGACCTGAGCCAAAATCAAGAGTAGGACATTCAACAAACTGAACCATCTAGGCACCCCTAAAGATTTTATTTTTAAGTAACTCCACACCTACATTGGGCTTGAGCTCACAATCCCAAGTTCAAGAGTTGCATGCTCTACCAACGGAGCCAGCCAGGTTCCCCTACAATTTATGTTAATTGTTTAGTGTTGGTTTCTCTTTATTGAATAAAACCTCCATAATGGCATGAATGTTTTTTCATTTATTCACTTGGTATGTTTTACATGCCCAGAACAGTGCCTAGCACAGAACATACACTCAATACTTGTTGAGTAAATGTTCCATGTGCAGTTGAGAAGAATGTGTTTATTCTAACTTTATATTACAGAAGTCCTAGGAACAGAACTGGCAAAGATCAGGTTCCTCCTCTGTTAGAAGGGGAATAGGAAAGAAGAAAAACTGTGATGGAAAATTCAAATTTATTTTGAGGACAGGGTCACTGAAAGAACTTACATGTTAGGGTATGCTGGTCTCAGCATTATCATACATTAACCTGACATATAGAAGCCTCATTAAGAAGGAATTCGTGTGAAGATCTACCCAAGAAAGAAAAACTTGAGGGGATCAAAGGAAACATTTTCCCGAGATCACATATGACTGGTAATAGTGCTTGTTCACATCAGTCATAGTGGAAAATCACATACTTCATGGGGCTTTGGGTATAGTATTCAGAAAATTTTACCTCAGTAGTGGTAGAAAATTAGCTCTAACTAAATGTTCCTCTGGTCATCCCTAAAACACTAAAAGGCAGGAGCAAAGATGAAACTATTTCCAAGTAACTGAACTATATCCCAGAAAAAAAAAAGTCAATAATATTTATAAGAATACAAAAATACTTAGCATACTAAAATTTAAAATTTACAATATGTGGCATCATTAAAAATTACCTGGGATTCAAAACAGCATAAAATACAACCCATAATTAGTAGAAAAATCAATCAAATTCTACACGAAAATGACATAGATGTTAGGATAAGTAGAAAAGGACATTAAGATAGTTATTATGACTGTATTTCATTTGCTCAAGAAGAAAAATGAAAGATTGAGACATGGAAATACATATATATATATATATATATATATATATATATATAGCATTTATGTATGTAAATATAAATATATAAAAAACAAAAATAAGTATAAATAAAACTTCAGGAAATTCAAACTAAAATGTCTGAGATGAAAAATACACTAAGTGCAATTAAGTAGATTTGACATTACAAAAGGAGAGATTAGTGAACAAAAAGATGTAGCAATAAAAATTACCTAAAGGAAAGACAGAAATTTAATTTTTTTTAATAAAAAGAGCATCAGTCAGCTGTTGGACAACTTCAAGCATCCTATTATATGTATAAATAGAGTCTCTGAAAGAGAAGAAAGAAGGGGATAAAAATTATGAAAACAAATAATAGGTGGAAATTTCTGAATTTGATGAAAATTATAAAACCCACACATTCAAGAAGTTCAACCAACCCAAAGCACAAGAGAATATGAAGAAAACCACACAAAAGCATATTATAGCCAAATTACTTAGAACCAGAAATCATAAAGCAGCCTTGAAGGTAAGATCTTCTCATATTTACAAAAGCTGAAAAAAATCATCACTGTTAGACTTATACTACAATAGATATTAAAGGAAATCTTCCGGGCCTAACAGCCTACCTGAAACAGTTCCCAATGGCCAAAGCTAAAACAAATGGCCACAGTTCCCAATGGCCAAAGCTAAAATAAATGACAGAACTATTGGATTATACCCTTCAAATAAAGATCCATGAGTCTATATTAATCTAAATAAGTAACTGAGGAAAGGAAGAAAAGAAGAAAGGAAGGAAAGGAAGGAAGAAAGGAAAGGAAGGAAGGAAGGGAAGGAAGGAAGGGAAGGAAGGAAGGAAGGAAGGAAGGAAGGAAGGAAGAAAGAGACAGCTCTTTCTTATAGCAGAATTCCAATTAAAACATGTGGAAGAATGAGAAAAACAACATCACTGCCACTTAGCAAAGTTAGTGGGCAAGAATTTAAGCAAAAACAAGACATTTGCCTAGTTTCAAAGTACCTCTCCCCCAATATTTATTACAAAGGGAAAAATGGTAATTTTACAATGGAAAAAGCCAGCAGATACCACCTTAATCAGTGATCAAGGTCAACATTACCAGTAATAAATATATAGACATCATCTACCACGTAATATGATGCACAGAGAAGGGATATCATTTCTGTGTTGTCTTTTCCAATAATGCATAACTTCAGAAGAAAACATCAGACAAAACCAAACTGAGAGTTTCTTCAAAATAATGGATTACTACTATTCAAAATTATCAAGGTCACAAACAAGGAAACTGAGAAACTGTCACACATTGAAAGAGATTAAGGAGACATGACAACTAATGGAGTTTGGGATTGTGTATTAAATCCTGAAACAGAAAAAGGATGTTACAGGAAAAACCCATAAGATTCAAATAAAATCTGTAGGTTAGTTAATGTAGCCAAAGTGAGTGTCTTAGTTTGGGTAATTGCTTCATTTTCAAGTAGGAGGTTAACATAAGGAAATCTAGTTAAAAGTTATACTAAAGCTAATTTTGCAATTTTTCTATAAATCTAAAACATCTCAAATTAAAATGATGAATTAAAAATAAATACATGGGAATGCTCAGCACCAACAAAATAAAATAAAGTAAAATTAAAAAAAAATAAATAAAATAAAAAATTAAATTAAAAAATAATGAAATAAATTAAAATAAAATAAAATAAAATAAAATAAAATAAAATAAAATAAAATCTCCCAAGCAGAGGAAAATTTAAACCAGGTAGCAATCTGTATCTACACAAAAGAATTAAGAGTGGCAGAAATGGTTAACTACTGGGTAAATATAAAAGACAATTTAAATTTAAATCTCTTCAGGGCACCTGGGTGGCTGAGTCTGTTAAACATAGGACTTTAGCTTAGGTCATGATCTCACTGTCCTTGAGTTCAAGCCCTGCCTCAGGCTCTGTGCCAACAGCTCAGAGCCTGGAGCCTGCTTCGGATTCTGTGTCTTCCTCTCTCTCTCTCTGCCCCTCCCCAACTCATACTCTGTCTCTCTCTCTCAAAAATAAAATAAAAACATAAAAAAATTAAATTTGAATCTCTTCAAACAAAACTTCACCAATGCTTTGTTATTTTGGATTCTGCTTTGTAACATTTCTTTATGTTCTTTTCTACCTATTTTTACTCAGAAAATAACTCAATAGTAAAATTGGTTCAATCCATATAACTAAAAAAATGTCTAGAAAAATGCTTTGTGGATGCATCATGAAAGCAATTTGTTAGCTTGGATACCTGGTTGTTACCCAGCCTGGCTGTCTTTTTTCCAACAAGTACAATTAGCCCATGTTTGTCTTATTAGATTACTTTAGGTTCATGAGTTTCTTCAGAGAACAGCGTTGTCTCTCTCTACTTGTTCTATTACTACTGGTGCTGATTAAACATCCTAAATTAGAGAAACTATGAAACTAATTAACATTCCACTCACCTTCCTCATCCTGATGATAACTGAGGTGGTCATACTGAATCAGACAATACTGTCACCTGAAGTTCTTTCTCTGGGCCCCATCCCCACACTGAGGCTCTCCATTTTTCATTATCTTTCTATTTACGTCCTGAAGACACTTTTATGTCTCTTTGACAGGTTCCACTGAAAGTCAGTTTACATTTTATTTTTGGCATTGTGTTTTGATAAATCAGGGGGGAAAAAGCACAGTATGGAAATAAGACACAAAATCATAGATGAGAGCTGATTTCTAATAAGGCAAACAAGATATTAAGGTCATGGAAATATTTAGACTTCCAGCCTCTGAATGATATAAAGTAACTTTTTCAAATTGCCTAAGGCATTAAAATTCTTGGGACTGTATAATTTGCAGTGATCAGCAAAAATAATTGAACAGAGTATTAGCCAAGACCCATATAGAACATTGTTCCAGAGGTATTTTTTTACAGAAAATATTTTTGCATGATTTGTATTTATCACTCATTTAACAAAGCATTTTGAGCACCAACTATGTGTTGGTATTGTTGCTAAACACTACAAATTCAAGCATGAATGGGATGTGAATTTTTCTCTAAAAGAGTACACAGTCTTTGGAATAAAATATACAAGTTGGATAATTAAAAGAAATTTGATAAGTTTTATAAGTGCTATTCCATGCACTCACTGATTTGACAAATATCTACTGTGGTGATTTTGGTTCAATTGTATCTCGCCAAATTATTTGTGTTGAAATCCTAATTCCCATAACCTCAGAATGTGACCTTATTTGGAGAAAGGGTCTTTCCAGAAAGTATTCAAACTAAATTACAGTCATTAGGGTTGATGCTAATCCAATACAACTGATGTTTTAACAAAGAAGATGTCTGGGCACAGAGATATTTACAGAGAGAAAATGATATGAAGATACAAGAAAAATACCATGTGAAAACGAACATGGCCATTTACAAGCCATTTTTAGGTAGAGTTTGAATAGATCCCTCACAGTCCTTAGAAGGAACCAAACCTGCCAAGTCCTTGACTTCAATATTCCAGCCTCCAGAACTGTGAGACAATCATTTTTTGTTATTTAAGCCACCCAGTTTGTGGTATGTTGTTATGGTAACCCTAGCCAACTAATACATGTGGGTTATGTACTTTACTATGTGCTAGAGATACCTAAATTGGGAATTGGCAAGACAACTTGCCTTTAGGACCTTTTGACCTAATGGATGAAATAATTGAGAAGTAATCATAATACAGAATAATACCTGTTATAATAAATCAGCAGAGTGATACCGGACATAGGGTAAACTATATCATGTTAACACCTAACGTGAAATATAAAGAATCATTTGCAGGCAACTAAAAAGGACATAAAACATGGTCTAGAAAAGGGTGCTGTATGCTCAAAGGTACAGAGGCATGAATGAGCAGGGCACATCTGCATATTAATAGAAAAGGCATAGGTGTTCATTTGGTGGTTGGGTCTGTAAATCTTCTCTTCCTTGCTACAAGATTTTTCTCAAATTAAAAAAAATTACATTTATTTATTTCTGAGAGAGAGAGATGGAGCACAAGTGGGGGTGGGGCAGAGAGAGAATGAGACACAGAATCCAAAGGAGGCTCCAGGCTCTGAGCCATCAGCACCAAGCCTGATGCGGGTCTCAAACTCAGAAACCGTGAGATCATGACCTGAGCTGAAGTCCTGACTGAGCCACGCAGGTGCCCCTCAAATTTTTTAAACTTAGAAATGTATGATAATATAAGTAATCCAGGAACTTGTGGCAAATGAGTTATGTATGCATATTTGTACAGCATCAACCTATCAAATAATATTACTGATCTACATTATGGCATATGATTTCTACTAAAAACTCATGATGATTTTCTGTGGTCTAGTGGTCAACAAAAGTATCTAATTTATATTTTTAAAATTTTAAATTAAATTAATTTTATTAAAATTAGTAGACATTTTATATGTCACCCACCTATATTTTTTTTACCAGAAATAACACAAAGTTATTTGCTGATAATATTTAAATCTGTTTCAAATATTTTTTAATGACTCATGAAAAGTCTGGATCATTTAAATCACAAGTGGTTCTTCATAAGCAAAGGTATTCTACCCATTTCGGAAACAAAATGGAAGAAAATAATGTACAACATCATTAGCCAAGTTCAATCTGCATGAACTATAGTAACGAGGAAATATACCTCTTCTTCTTCAGAGAATAATCTCCGAAGAAAGAATTTCATGGGATTTAGTTTGTGAGAGGTACCAAGTTTTATGACAGAGGATGCTATGCCCAAAGACACATAAAAGAATACTCATATTAGTGAATCAGTCTCCAAAAGAGATCTTTCCATATACATGTATCAGGAGATCTCTTCTTGAAATATTATTTTTTTAATTATTTTTATTGTTTGCTCTAAACCACATGTCAAAGCCACCTGAAAATAAGATTAATGAATGTAATCTTGATAAGGTGTCTAATGAGTATTTGTATTAATGTCATAGGGAAAAAAATAAAATAAGACTCAGAATAAAAAAGATATGAAAGTAAATTGTTGGCGTAGCTGTAATTGATTAAGAAAGTCACTGGATGGTGTGCCTAAGTTGCTCAGTAGGTTAAACATCACTGAATACTTGATAAGTCTCTCAGCCATTCTGACAAATGAACATCCACAATATGACACTCTTCCATGTCTACAAAACCATCATAAGATATATACACCTAGGGGCTCCTGGTTGACTCAGTCAGTTAAGTATCTGACTTCGGCTCAGGTCATGATCTCAGTTTGTGAGCTCAAGACCCATGTGGGGCTGTGCTGACAGCTCAGAACCAGAAGCCCACTTTGGATTCTGTCTCCCTCTCTCTCTCTCAGCCCACCCCCCTTGTGCTCTCTCTCTCTCATAAATTAATTAATTAATTAATTAATTAATTAATTAATTTTAAAAAAGAAAATCACTGGAAGTGGTAAAACTAACAAGAGAAATTTCAGTTTAGGCTTGACATATGTACGTTGTTACAATAATATTCTATTTTTACTTTGTTATTTTCAATATAATGGATCACACAGAAGGTAGATCATTGTTTTATATACTTCCCTTGAATTTATTTAAGGAGAACAAATATAATTGTAGAATAAGGAAATCGACAGACCTTTGCAAGTCTAAATGAGCTCATCAGGACTAGAACTAGGCATTTTGCTCATAGTAGGTACTTCATTATTGCTTCTTTTATTGAAACATTTCTACCTGCTTTTCTTGGCCAGCCTTTAAGACTACTGCCATCTGAGAGATGCAAACATCTCTAATAAGTGTCTGTAGAGAAGGCCCTGAATAGTTTAAGTTCTTGCTGGACAAGTGCAAGACAAGTTTTGCTCCCCCTGAGGAATAGGAATAACCATTTATTGCATGATGATACTAAGCATTTCTTGGATAAGTAAATTTCTATGTGATTTCCAGAAGTCTCAGATGGTTCCATAAACCTTTACTGAGTACTCTGTGTGAGCCACTGAGCCGGGTTCCAGAGATACTGAAGGTCAGGAAGCATCCTCCTGGACCTAGAGAATTAATTATCCTGTAAGGAAACACACTAAAATTTATATTATGATAAAACCATAATCATGGGAATGGAAATCAACAGTGCTTCACTTCATGTACTTTCTAGTTCTACTTGTGTGAGTGAGTATGAGAACGGCTAGACAGAGTTGAGCCTGAGAGAATAAGAAAAAAACTTAAGCAAGAATTATACAGAAACTTAGCAATATATTTAAAGAGTTTTTACTATTTGATTACCCAAAATATTCTCCAAGGAACTCTGTTCATTTAGAGGGCTGAGAGTGGAAATGACTAAATTCTAAGAAACTAAATTTTCCCTTTTCCTTTTATTCTTGATATAATCATTTTCACTCATGATTAATCCTACTACTATAATTTATATTACAGAATTCATTATGATCCCTTTGTCATTTTATAGAATAAAATGGGGCCAGGTGTTTAAACAGCATTGCTACTTAAGTCATTAAATGGATTTTGGCTTACATTTTGTAACAGTTATTGCATTTCCATCCATTGGTGAATCTGCTGTTCCTTGCAATGATGAAAGTGCCCAAAAGTCTCTTAATATTAATGAAAACAGGGGATGAGTCTTTCTGTAAACATATCTGAAAGTTGTGTCAATTTGCATTTGAATGAAAGTCTGCTTGATTCCAAACCTGCATTTGTATTCATTTGTTACATCAGCTCTTACTGTGTTATACTATCTCCAGGTCAATCACATCAGAAAAAAACATGAAAAACCAAGTTTCTATCCTTGTATACAAACTTTATACTGCATAATGTGTCTATTATTACTATTTTGTGGTTTAATTTTTACAGAGCCTCACATGGAGCTCGAGCTTACGAACCATGAGATCCGACGTGAGCTGAAATCAAGAGTCAGATGCTTAATCCACTGAGCAATCCAGGCACCCCTTGTGTTTGCCATTCTAATGGCAACACACATTCCTTCAATTTAACATAGCACTATTTGCCTAGCAATTTTCTCACACTTGGTCATTTGAACATTTTTTTTCAGTTTTAAGTTATACATATAATGCAGTTATAAGCATTTTTGCATATTCAGGCTTTTCTCCCTCATGTTAATCCCAAATGGAGATTCTTTTAAAAAGGTATTACTAACTACAATAATATTATATGTATTTTTGATTATTTGTGTCATGAGTTGTCAACTTGTTCATCGAAAATATTGCACCAATTTGCAGAACAACCAGTCAAGTATAAATTTACTCACTCCCAACAACCCTATGGATGTTAGGTTTCTGCCAATTAAAGAGATCTTTCTTATATAAATCAGACATTTAACCAACTGAGCCATGCAGGTGCCCCGGTTCCTTTGCCCATTTTAAATTGTTTTGGTTTTCTTTGATTTTGCTGTTAAGTTGTCTGAGTTCTTTATAAATTTTGGATATTAACCCATTATGAGGGATATGATTTGTAAAGTTTTTCTCCCATTTAGTAGATTGCCTTTTCATTTTGTTGATGCTTCACTTTGCTTTGCAGAAGCTTTTTAGCTTGATATAGTCTCATTTATTTATTTTTGCCTTGCTTCCTTTGCTTTTGCTGACAAATCCAAAAAAATCATTGCTAAGATCAATGTCAAGGATTTTACTCCTATGATTTCTTCTAGGAGTTTTATGGTTTCTGGTCTTATGTTCAAGTCGTTAATCTATTTTGAGTTGACTTTTGTGTATTGTGTAGAATAGGGGTACAGTTTTATTTTTTCTTTTTGCTTTTAAAATGTTTAGGGGTTCCTGGGTGACTCAGTCAGTTGAGCATCCAACTCTTGACTTTGGCTCAGGTCATGATCTCACAGTTTGTGAGATGGAGCCCTGCATGGGGCTCCATGCTGGCAGCACAGAGTCTGCTTGGGATTCTCTCTCTTGTTCTCTCTCTCTCTCTCTCTCTCTCTCTCTCCCCCTCCCCCCCCCCACTCTCTCAATAAATAAATAAATAAACTTTTAAAAAAAGTACCTACTTAAAAAAATAAATAAAATGTTTAAATATATATGTAGAATACATTAAAAAGCATGAGATCAGATTTCAATTGAATATACATTTTTCATAATGATAGCCATATTTTTCTAATGTAATTTATTCAATACTTATTTTAAATATTTGTCAAAAACAAACTGACATAATGATTAAAAGTTGAATACCTGTATGGTAAAGAAACATGTCTGTTTTGAACTTCTGTTTCACTCCTTACTAGCTGTGTAACCTTGGATGAGTCATTTAATGTCTGCAAGCCTCATGGAGAAAATGGAGAAAATAATAGTATTTGCTAAATAGAACTGTTATGGAATTAGGGGAGATACCCCAGATGATGTGATTAGTGCAGTGAGTGTCTATAAGGGTTCAGTAATTGCCAGGGGTTATCTTGGTCTTTGTACCATTAGGTAGAACCTCAACCAAGTTCAATAAAGCATTACCTTTTTATGTATTTTTCAATTATATTTCTATCATCTTTTATATGTTTTAACATAATATGGACTGTTTTATGTAACTAGGTTTTGAATTTCTTTTTCATTTTCATTATAACATGAATTTTTTCTGTCATTATTTTTAGAAAATCTCTTTCATACCTGTGTAATAATTGATCTAGATGCCCAATAAATTGCTTAAGAATTACTCCACTGGCAAACATTGAAATTGTCCAGTTGTTCACTGCCATGGATAAATCTTCAGTGATACTCTGTGCATACAGAGCCTTGTCTCTATCTCTTATTATTTCCTGTGGATCAATTGCTACAAGGAAAATTACTGAGTTATATCTCCTTACACATGCTGCATTGCTTTCCATAAAAGTTGATCTAATTTATGATAGAAGCAGCAGTTCCTGTCTCACTACAACCTTGCCAACATCAAGTTTATTTTTAAAATCTTTGTAGCTTGATGATATAAAAATGTGTCTCACTGATGTTTTAATTTGAATTTAACTCCTAGTGAGTATTGACATTCTGATATGCTTAGCCCTTCTAGTTTCCTCTCTGGCAAAGAGTTCCTCTAGGAAACTAGGAGCTCTTTGCTTATTTACCTACACGGGAATGTGTCTTCATTACACTTTTATAACAGTTCTTTGAATAAAAAAAATATTCTGGAATTTACCTTCAGCTAATTTTATGCTGTTTATTAACATATGGATGTTTTCATTTCTAACATGAGCAATCTATCAATGTTTTATCAACTGGTTTATGATTTTAGTGTCCTCTCATAGCCAGAAGTCTTTCAGTTGAGACTTTGCCTGTTTGCTATGTTCAATTTTCTACATTTAAAATTATTGTGGGGCACCTGGGTGGCTCAGTTGGTTAAATGTCCGACTTTGGCTCAGGTCATGATCTCACAGTTAGTGAGTTCAGGCCCCGTGTCGGACTCTGTGCTGACAGCTAGGACTCTACAGCCTGTTTCTGATTCTGTGTGTGTGTGTGTGTGTGTGTGTGTGTGTGTGTATCTGCTCCACTCACGCTCTGTCTCTCTCTTTCTCAAAAATAAATAAATACTAAAAATGTTTTTAAAAATTATTTTAAGAGGGCAATTTATTTTTGTATATTATTTAATATAGAGATCAACTTAAATTTTCTCTTGAGCAAACAACTTGTTCTACCTGTTATTGATTGAATGCTTCTTTTTCTACTCTTATTTATGATACTTTCATGATTTAGAAATTTGATAACTCTTTCTTGTTAAAAATATGCATTAATCACAACATGTTAATCATAGCAATATTGGCAAATACAGTTAGGAACAAAGAACAAAATCTAATTATCAGTAACCTTACAAAACCCAGAGACAGTCTTTCTAACAATGCTGGGACATAGTTTTCTGAAGATATACATGTAATTATAGACCTATTTTATTTAGAAATACAATAAATACTGTACATTTTTAAGCTTTTATTCTTTTTTTAAGTTTTATTTTATTTTAAGTTTTCTTAATGATTAAGAAAATTTATTTTTGAGAGATAGAGTGTGAGCAGGGGAGGGGCCAAGAGAGATGGAGACACAGAATCTGAAGCAGGATCCAGGCTCTGAATAGTCAGCACAGAGCCCATTGTGGGGCTCAAACTCACAAACAGCGAGATCATGACCTGAGCCGACATCGGACACTTAACCGACTGAGCCATCCAGGTACCCCTTTTAAATTTTATTGTACAGAAAGAGTGCATGAGCAGGGAAGAGGGGCAGAGAGAGGAAGAGAGAATTTTAAGGAAACTCCAGCCTCAGTGTGGAGCCCAATGCAGGGTTTGATCCCACAACCCTGGGATAATGATCTGAGCCAAAATCAAGAGTCAGATGACTGAGCCACCTGGGAACCCCTAAGTCTTTATTCTTTATTGGACAAATATTTATTTTTCCCCTAAACTATTTCAGGTATTGTGCTAAGTGCTAGGGCTAGAATAGTGATGTCAATAGAAGCTGTTCTCATGTAGCTTATTAGTAAAAATCAATAGTAATAAAAAAATAAAATCACATGAGCAGGTCATTATTACATCTATGATGAAGTGTGACCAAGGAGGAAAAGAGACTGTTTCAAGAGAATGTAACAGAAGGATGTTAGATTTTCTGGGTACACACAGGAAGGTGTCTCCTGTGTTTAAGTCCCAAAGGATGGCCAAAGTTAGACAAGTCCTTCTGTGCTACAATTGTTTCTCTAAAACTATCAGGAAAAAACAATCTCAATTCAAACTTCTATCAGACCTCTCGCAGGAAATATTGATCCACTCAGTGGGATTCAAGGTGTCAGTTGTCATTATTAGATTAATTAGAGATGTACCCCAAAAATCTGAGTTCTAGGTTATTACACTTGATAAACTACTTGGAAAGACATATTCTATAGTATTTAAATTGTGGAAAAGTATTTGCTTCACAAAAAACATTTTGAGAAACATTTCATTGAAAATAGTTTTATGATCTCTAGAAGCATTTAAACTAACCTGCATAGTGGAACACTGATGTATCAATAAAAATAAAAATGTCCTCCATCAACATGTGGCCAGGATTTACGTGGCTGTAGAGATCATCATGGCCTTGAAATTAAGTGATCTAGGTTTGAGTCCCTGCCTTGCCATTTACTAGCTAAGTAATCTTCAAGAAGTCATTTTACTTTACTGAATGGATTTCTTATTCTGCAAATTAGTATACTGGCCTAATTCAGAGCACTATTGATTTTTACATGAAATTTGTGAAAGCAGTTTGGAAAGCATTCAAACTTTGGGGGCACCTGGGTGGCTCAGTGGTTAAGCATCTGACTCTTGATTTTAGCTCAGGTCATGGGTTGTGGGATCGAGGGTTGTGGTATCGAACCCCACATGGGGCGTGGGACTCAGTGTGGACTCTGTTTCAGATTCTCTCTTTCCGCTCGTGCTCTCTCTCTCTCTCTCCCCTTCTGCCCCTCCCCCACTCATACTATCTCAAAAAAAAAAAAGCATTCAGCTTTGTATTTTTATGCTCTTCATGGTATGTGAATAACTATAACAGCCATACACTTTATAGCAAAATTAAGTGTTTTGCCAATTATTTGAGAATTTGATTACTCACTTCAGTGAACTAGATGGCTACAAATTGCAAATTCAAGACTTACTTTTATGTGCTATAAATAGAATCCAAGTCACCCTTTGATAATTTTTAAATGTTATTGACAACTATGTATACAACTTGGCTCTACTTCAGTAGAAAGGAGACTCTGAAGGCAATTGAACACAATAGGAATCTCCCCCACGGTTCACAATTATAGAAACGCCTGGGCCAAAAGAAAAAAGAAAAAGAAACTTTCTGTTGATTCACTATGATAATTCATGAGACTCAAGGGCCCTCCACATATTTCAACCCTTGCCAGAAAGTAGGGTGATGGTCTTCAAGTGACTGCAGAATGAAGCAAGAATGAATTCACTCAAAAAATACCTCTTACAATGATTGTTTAGAAGGAAATACTGCTTATAGTGAACACCTGTGCCACTTGATGTTACAACAATTTTATGTGTCCCATTAAAACACTTTCTCTAGGAGCTGCAAGGTGGAGCTATGAGCATGCTAGGAAACTCAGAGCAGTTTCTGCTAGATTGCTTTTCTATGGTTCTAGGAAATTCTTTTCTTTATAAGGACAAATACCATTACCTTATCACATATCACAATGAAAGTCCATGCTCAGATCTGTATGTTGCTATTTAAAATAAGTTGACTACACAAGTATATAAAGTCTCACACATTTATCAAAGTTCTAAGTATGTTTAACCTCACAAATAATATGTCATTACTTCTTGCTTATATATATATTAGGTTTCTGGACCATAAGAATTATAGCCTTCATATAGTATGTTACAGGATTTAGACCTCTCAAGATTTAGGAAAAAAAAATTGATGTTATTAGTTACTCCTATTTGGGACATTCTTTAAACACAAGATAGAGACTCAACCCCTCACTTCCAGTCTGTTTCCAATTCTGCTTAAAATGTAAATCACGGATGTTAATTTTTTGGAGCTATTACTATGTGTTAGACACTGTTCTGAATGCTTTCATTTAGTGTCTTTTTAATTATCACAACCAGGTACAATTAAGATCTTCATTTCACAGATAAAGCGTTAAGTTTTATAAAAGTTAAATAACTTACACAAGTTGTGAAAATAGGATTCATATTCAGGTATGACTCAAAATCTAAGTTATGCTGTCTAGATTTGAGCCTCCAGGAGAGAAATGAGAAGTAGCAATACGATTTCCTAAAGACAGAGAAGAGAATCTCTAACCATTACTGGGAATAGTTGTATTTCAGAGCAATCATTTTACTGATAAGTAAGTAGAGTTTTTCAAAAGGCAGAAGTTATTATTATCAGCTATTATGCTTAGAAGATTATGCAGTAGCAATATCTACAGGTAAGAAATTGGGTTAATCTGAGATTCTCATTCCCAGTGAAATTATTAGTAGAAAGCACTTAGTTCTGATTACAATCTATATGATAGTTTTACCCTGAACTGTATCATGGGGATTTTATCTTAGTAAATGGTACATATCATGAAAGCTGGTGGAAGATCCCAAAATTGTGTGACCATGAAGATTTTCATTGTCATGGAAGTCACCTAGTGGAGCTTTAGTTTTGCTCTATGAAGAGAGCAGAAGAAGACAAAGCCACGGCCAGAGCATGAAGACTGATTCCAGCCCTAGTTCTGAAGGTTGAAGGATGCCATGCATTGGGACAGCTCACACGCTCATCTGCTATCTCACCTTGTTGGTGTTGGATAGCACATGGACATGTATTTTCTCTAGATCTACCAGATCCCTTCCTTGAACTTCTCCAAGTCCTGGGCCAAGTGTGTATGCAGTTCCATGGCAAAGGTTACCAGCTTTTCCTGCACGTCACTTGCAGCATTGAGACTTGAGATCATGAGGGACAGACACCTAGACACAGTCTATCTTGGAAAGGGCCAATTTGTCCAGGATCTCAAATGCTTTGCTTCCCAACTGGAGGTGGGCTGATCTACACTGACTTCAGGCTTAAGGGGCAACAATCTTCATGGACTGACTTCGTGCTTAACACAGATGGTAAGGTCAACAGCCTGCATGGACAGCTCCACCAGCTCCCACAACCATATAAAGTCTAACCCCTATAAAAAACACCACTCTGTCTATATTACTCATAACAGTAATATTAATAAAGTAATTCTTTTTTTAATTTTTAATGTTTATTTTTGAGAGAGAGAGAGAGAGCACGAGCAGGTGAGGAGCAGAGAGAGAGGGAGACACAGAATCCAAAGCAGGTTCCAGGCACCAGCTGTCAGCACAGAGCCCATCATGGCACTTGAATCCACAAACTATGAGATCATGACCTGAGCTGAAGTCAGATGCCTAACCGACTGAGCCACCAGGTACCCCTACTCATAACATATTTCTAGTCAGATCCTGACTTATACATTAGTTATTCCATATATTTCTTTAGCCTCTCAAATCATCTGTCCTAAACTGTGCTACGTGACCAAAGAAACATGAATGTGGACCACATTGTAATTGTCCTCCTGCAATTGTTCCCAGAGTTATATTTAAACACAATGCCATTTGTCATTTGATAGAGATTATAAGAGGTAGCCCTATCGAACTTGTCATCATGTTTACAGTAATATATTAGAATATTATTATTTTATATACTGTCTTTATAAGGACAAAAGAGAAATTTCTCCTTGAGTTTGGTAATAGGATTAATTGTACAGTTACTAAACAAATATGTTATTTTTAGTTAACACTGGGCATCTTATACATAAAGCTCTTTGCCTATTCACATCAACCCCTAGCAAGTTCAGAGTGACATTTGATGCCCACCTAGAACAAGTTGATGGCCCTTTTACTGCATCTATTTTCCTTTTGCATTTTTTCTTATTCATTTTATTTGAACATTTGTCATTTTTAAGCCATCTGAACACTTTTTTTTTTTAACAGAGCAGGATAAAAATTAAAGTTGGAATTGCCTGAATCATTCAGAATGGAGACCTTTAATTTGTTAAAATACAAATTTTAACAATTTCTAATGTTTTTCATTATTCCTACTGAAAGTATATAGAATTAAAGGAAATCCACCAGAAAGTCCTGCTGACAATAAAACCTTGTAAGTTTTTTATTAAATTTGATCTCATAGCCCTTCAAAATAGATCTTACGTTACGTAGACCTAGAATTTAAGAAATCAAAACAGGAGCATCTGGGTGGCTTAGTCAGTCAAGCATTTGACTCTTGATTTCGGGTCAGGTGATGATCACAGAATCATGGCATGAAGCCTGACTCAGGCTGTGTGCTGGGTGGGGAAACTGCTCAAGATCCGTTCTCTCTCCCTCCCCCACCCCCCCACTCATGCTCTCTCTCTCTAAAAAAAATAAATAAATAAAATTAAAAAAAATTTTTTTAAATTTAAAAAAAGAAACCAAAAGCTATTTAACTCATGTTATTGAATACCCACAGGTTCCAATTATTATTTTAAGCATTTATTATGTTTTACATGAGAGAATATTCAAGAACAGAGGGGTTATGTCTTCCTAGCACAGAGTAATTTTCTAATTTGCCCAAGGCCAATAGCTAGGATCTGGCACAGCCAAGAACCAGGATCCATGACACTAGGGTCCATGACACTGCTGGTACTTACAAGATGGTACTATGTCAACAGGGTCTCACAAGTCTTTGCTTCACAGTTTTCATGTATGTGTTTCCAGAATAATACTAGCTTCCTATTTATTATATATTTTTATTTACTCAATCTCTTCTTATAAATTTCCCTATTTCTTTTTTTTTTCTTTTCTAAGAATACTTGTGAAATTATTTTCTTTTAAAACTTAAGTAACTTATGTAGTTACATACATAACTTATGTATGTAAAACTTAAAAAAACTTACATAATTCCTAATTTAAAATCTGTGATTATTTTATTATACATTATGTTATATTGTTATAGATATGAAATTATATACCACATATTTTAATATAAATATTATTCCTTTAAATAATTTATTAATATTTAATGATAAATAGATTTTTATTTTTAAAGGCTAGATTTATTAGAGGTGCCTGGGTGGCTCAGTCTGTTAAGCGTCTGACTTTGGCTCAGGTCATGATCTCACAGTTTGCGGGTTCGAGCCCCACATTGGGCTATCAGTTCAGAGCCTGGAGCCTGCTTGAGATTCTGTGTCTGCTTCTCTCTCTGCCCCTCCCCACTCACACTCTGTCTATCTCTGTCTTTCAAAAAATGAGTACACGTTAGAAAAAATTTAAAGTCTAGATTTACTCAAGAATTTTGGGAAACATATTTCTAGTATAAAGCAGAGATGATAAATATTTACCTAGGAGGATTTTGATTCAAAGATGTATTTATTTGGCCAGCATATAGTATTTTTTTCTCTAATCAACTTTTTTGAGGTATTATTTACATCTAATAAAAAGTACATATTTTAAGTTCATTGTGCAAGGAGTCGTCACGAACATTTGCACTCCTGTATCCAGCATCTGTTAAGACTTAAAACCTTTCCATGACCACCCCCATCCCCCGCAAAATTCCATTATTCCTCTTTATAGCCACTGCATCCTCAGCTTCTTGCCCAGATAATTACTGATAAGATTTATATCACTGTAAACTGGTTTTGCAGGTTCTAGAACTTCATATGAATGGAGTGGCACAAAGTGAATTCTTCTGTGTTTGGCTTCTTTCACCTATTATCCCTTTGTTGCATATACCAGCAGTCTGTTTCTTATTGTCTCTGATAATATTCTATTGTATGGCTATAGCAATTTGTCCATTCACCTGTTGATGGACATTTTAGTTGCTTCCAAGTTTTTGCCTAACATGAATAAGGCTTCAACAAACGTTCATGTTCAGTTCTTTGTGTAGACATGTGTTCGTCTCTTGGGTAAATACTGTGAGTTGAAACCTGGGCCATCTAGTAAGTACATTAACTTATATAAGGAGCTGCAAAATTGTTTTTCAAGTGATTGTTTTATTTTCACTGTAACCAGAAATATCTAAGCATTTCCACACTCACGTCAACACTTCATATTGTCAGTACTTTTGTTTTGTTTTTGTTTAGCCTTTCCAGCGGGTTAAAGATTTTTTTTAAGTTTATTTATTTATTTTGAGAGAGACGGAGACAGTGTGAGTAGGGGAGGGACAGAGAGAGAAGAAGAGAGAGACAATGCTAAGCAGGTTCTGCATTGCCAACGCAGAGCCTGACATGGTGCTCGAATCCACGAAGCTGTGAGATCATGACCTGAGCCAAAACTGAAAGTTGGATGCTTAACCTACAGAGCCACCCAGGTGCCCTTAAAGATTCTTTATATGTCCTGGATACAAATCCTTTAATATATATAAATAATATATAATATATATATAATATATATAAATAATATATAATATATACACATATATGTACATATATGGGTGTGTGTGTGTGTATGTATATATATATATATATATATATATATATATATATATATATTATTACTCTATGACTTCTGTTTTTCATGTTCTTAATACCATCTTTCAAAGAACAGGTTTTGGGGAGAATGGGTGGCTCAGTAGGTTAGGCATCTGACTTTGGCTCAGGTCATTATCTCACGGTTTGTACTGTGAGATCTGTACTGACAGCTCAGAGCCTGGAGCCCACTTCAGATTCTGTACCTCCCTATCTCTCTGCCCCTCCCAAAAAAAGTTAAAAAAAGAACAGAAGTTTAGTTTTGATGAAGTCCAATTTATTTTTTTCTACCTATATGATTAGTGCTTTTTGTGCACCATAAAACAAATTTTGTTTACCATAAGTTTCTTAAGAATTTTCTAGGGCCGCTTGGGTGGCTCAGTCAGTTAAGCGTCCAACTTTGGCTCAGGTCATGATCTCGCAGTTCAGAAGTTCAAGCCCTGCCTGGGACTCAGTGCTGACAGCTCAGAGCCTGGAGCCCAGAGCCTGCTTCAAATTCTATGCCTCCCTCTCTCTCTGCCCCTCCCCTGCTTGCTTGTGCTTGCGCGCACTCTCTCTCTCTGTCTCTCTCTCCCAAATAAACATTTAAAAAAAGAATTTTCTAGGTAAATAATCATGTCTTAATGGCAGTATTACTTCTTTCCGATATGAATGATACTTCTCTTTTTTTGCCTTTTTTTTACTAGGGCATCGAGTAGAATTTTGAATAGAAATGTTGATACAACATTGATACATCCTTGGGTTTTTTCCGAATATTATGGGAGAAGCAATCAGTTTTCACCATAAAGATGATGTTAACTGTAGCTTTGTCATAGATGTTCTTTATCGGGTAATGAAAATTTAGTACTATTCCTAATTTACTGAGAATATAAAGTTTAAAAAATACTTTCTTATTATCATTTCAGTGTCTGTGGAATCTATGGTGATATCTCCTTTTTTATTCTAACATTGATAATTCGTGCTTTCCTCTTTTTTCCGATTAGTCTTGCTAAGCTAATTGATTTTATTAATCCTTTCAAGGTATCAACTTTTGCTTTGCTATATCTATCTGCTATTTGTATTATATTCATTGATTTTCTGCTCAGATTGAGATAAAATCTTTCTTTCTACTTGCTTTAGTTTAATAGCTTTTTTTCTAGCCTTTAAGGTGGAAAATTAAATCATTAAATTTAACTTTTTGTTGTTATTATTAATTTCCACTTCTGTTGTCAGAGAGCCGACTGTAGGATTTTGATGTTTCAGAACTCATTATGAAAAATTATGACCTAAATTAATATTATATATGTGCATTTAATATGTATTTTGAAATTGTTGGAACTAAAGACATGTAAATGTTAGGTATATAATGGTTGATAGTGCTCAGATCTTCTGTATCCTTACTGTTTCTTTTTCTACTTTATCTATTAATGACTGACAAAAGGTCATTAAAATCCTCAAGTATAACTGAGGATTTATTTCTTCTCTCACTTCTGTCAGTGATTTCTTTGTGAATTTTGAAGCTCTATTATTAGGTGTATAAATATTTGCAATTTTTATAACTTTATGGATAAAGTTTCACCTTGTCCCAGTAATAACATGTCCTTCTTTATTTCTTCGAATACTTTTGGTTGAGATCTTTTTTTAGTATAAAATAGCCATGCCAAGGTTATCGGTTGGGGTGGGGGGGCTGGTTTGCATGTATTTGCACATATTTTTCCATGCTTTAAGATCTAGATTTGTATTTTAAAATTTGAAATGCTCCTCTTATTGTAACATATACTGAGACCTTTATTTTTATCTGATAATATGGGCCCTTTAGTTAGAATGTTTTATAGTTTCTGTAATTACTGTTATCTTTGGATTTAAATCCACTAGCTTCTTAGTTGTTTGCTATTTTGTTACTGTTTAAAAATTATGTTTAGGGGAGCCTGGGTGGCTCAGTCAGTTAAGTGTCCAACTCTAGATTTTGACTCAGGTCATGATCTTGCAGTTCATAGGATCGAGCCCCATGTCAGGCTCCATGCTAACAGTGCAGAGCCTCCTTGGGATCCTCTCTCCCCTTCACTTTCTACCCCTCCCCTGCTCTCTCTCTCTCTATCCATCTCTCTCAAAATAAATAATCTTTAAAAAATAAAAAATAGGGGCGCCTGGGTGGCTCAGTCGGTTGAGCGTCCGACTTCGGCTCAGGTCATGATCTCACAGTCTGTGAGTTCGAGCCCCGCATCGGGCTCTGTGCTGGTGGCTCAGAGCCTGGAGCCTGCTTCCGATTCTGTGTCTCCCTCTCTCTCTGCCCCTTCCCTGCTCATGCTCTGTCTCTCTCTGTCTCAAAAATAAATAAAAAAAAAAAAACATTAAGAAAAAAAAAAAAAAAAATTTAAAAAAAAAAAAAAATAAATAAATAAATAAAAATTATATTTAGCGTTTGCTCTAGAATCAAGTGTTCATTCTAAGCCATTTAATTGAAATCAGAACTTTACCATTTCACTTTTCTTACCTCATGTCTCACACTTCACTTTTTGTACTTTCTACTTCCCACTTTTCACTTCACACCTGATATTTGGAGTTCCCAATTCCAACTCTCCACTTCAAAAATATAATAAACTTAAGGAGTAAATTTCCATTTATAAGTTTCCCCTACTATCCAAGAGTAGAGCTATAAAATTCATATGAAAATCTTGGTATGGACATATATTCTCATTCCCCTGGGTAAATAACCAAGGAATGGAATGATTGGGTCATTTGTGAAGTATATGTTTAAATGTTTAAGGGACTATCAAACTCTTTTCCAAAGATTTTGTGTTGTTTCATATTTCTATTAGCAGTATGTGAGAATTCTACTTTGTAACACTTGCTATAGTCCATTCTACTAGGTGTGTTTTGGTGCCTTAATGTGGCTTAACTTACATTTTCATGATTACTAATAATGTTAAGCATCTTTTCATGTACTTATTGGTTATTATACATTCTTGTAAAGTGCATGTTCAAATCCTTTACCAATTTCTTCATTGGGTTGCATTCTTATTATTGAGTTTTAAAAGTTACATATTCTGAATACAAGTTTTTTGTCTGGTGTATGCATTGTGAATGTTTCTTCCAATCTGTAGCTTGCTTTTAATTCTCTTGATGTTGTCTTTTGAATAGTAAATGTTATTAATCTATCTATATAAATTATATAAACTGATATATAACTTCAGATTTTTATTTTGTAAAAAAAGTTTTTTCCCATATTTTCATGATAGAAGTTTTGTAGTTTTAAAGTTTACTTTTATGTCTATGATCCATTTGAAGTTAGTTTTTGTGTATGTTATGAATTAGGTTTGATACTGAATTTTTGCTGTATGGATGTTCTATCGATCCAGCACCACTTGCTGTAAAGACATTCTTTTCTTCCATTGAATTACCTTGACCTATTTATTGAAAAATAATTGACTGTATATATATGGTTCTATTTCTTTACATTTTGCGCCGTTTCTTTAATACTAACGTCTATCTTTTTACCCATACCAATTTGTCCCGATTTCTGTATCTATTTGTTAAGTCTTAAAGTTAGGTAGGATAATTCCTCACTTATTTCTTCCTTTTAAAAATAGTTTAGATTATTCTATAGTACTTTTTTCATATAAATTTTATAATAAATTTATACAAAAAGCCTGATAAAATATTATTTGGAATTGCTTTGAATCTTTTTGATTCTATAGATTCATTTGGGATAGTTGTCATCTTAATGATAAATATGACTCTTCCAATTCATAAATGTAACATATCACTTCTTTATTTAGATGATTTTAATTATTTTCATATATATATATATATATATATATATATATATATATACACACATGGATGAATAAATATGAATGGATAAAGAAGATGTGATATATATATGTATATATACATATATATATATATGAATATTATTAAGACATATAAAAGAATGAAATCTTGCCATTTGCAACAACATGCATGGAGCTAGAGAGTATAATGCTAAGCAAAATAATTCAGAGAAAGACAAATACCATATGATCTCACTCATATGTGGAATTTAGGAAACAAAACATGAGCAAAGGAAAAAAAATTGAGACAAACCAGGAAAAAGACTTTTAATTGTAGAGAATTATATCCCCTCTGGTTACCAAAGGATATATGGGTTGGGGGAATGAGGGAAATAAGGGTTGGGGATTAAGGAGTACACTCACCATACTGAAAAAAAATGAAAAAAATATGCATGATTATTTAAACGCAAAAGAAGACATTTTTCTGGTGGGGTGTCCATGAATGTAGATGTGATAAGACAGAATGAAGATACAGGAAGATCAGCATGCAGTGTAAAGGGACCTACAATGTTTGCAAGATATCTTCATTTTAGAGAATATGGGGCAGTGCACCATTAACTTTAAGTAGATTGTGGGTGATTACAAACCCATACTGAAATCCACAGAACAATACTAATTAAATAATACAAATAGATCTAACTTAAGCCAAAGTTAAAATGGAGTATTAAAAATGAATATTATCTTCTCTTGTATAGACTTTCAGATTGAGTTATTTTCTTTCAGTATTTTAAAGATATTCTCTATAATTTCTACCTTGTGTATAGGCTGTTTTTCTGTAGGCCTTTTGAATATTTTTTCTTTTGATATTCAGTACTTTGATTATAATATATATAGACATAGTTTTCTTTGAATTTATCCTGTGTGGTGTTTTCTGAGATTCTTGAGCTATAAATTTATGTTTTCCACTAAATTTAGGATTTTTTGTCCATTTTCCTTTAAATACCATTTTGCCCCAATCACACTCTTTCATTGGTTACCCCCATTGTTCATATTTAAAACTTTTTATATTATACCATAGATTGTTGATTATTCCTTAATTTTTAACAATCTTCCTTTCTCTCTGTTCTTCAGAAAAAATAATTTCTATTTTTCTATCTTAAAGATCACTGATTTTTTTCTTCCATCATCTCTACCTTCCTACTGACTCCATTCAGAGAGCTTTTAATCTCATATGTATTATTTTTCGGCTCTCAAACTTTTATTTGATTCTTTATGTAAATGATATGCACAACTGGTGTTGAGTACTGTCATGATTCTGTGAAGAATGTTAATGTTGCCGTTTTCACAGGAAAACAACTCAGTTCAATTCAGACCATAAGCTGTGCCTCAGTTCATAAATTAATCTGTTCAGGCTGCCACACAAAATACCATAGGCTGGCTAAACAACAGAAACTTATTTCTCAGTAAGCTGGGAAGTCTAAGGTCAAGGTGCAGGCCAATTTGGTCTCTGTTGTCATCTATCTTCCTGGCTGGCAGAGAGCTGCCTTCTTGCTATATCTTCACATGGCCTTTCCTTAGTGCAAGCCTAAGGAGTGAGAGTGAGAGCAAGCTCTCTGATGTCTGTTATTATAAGAGCATGAATTCCATCTTGAGGGTCCCTTTTCCATGACCTTTTTTGACCCTAATTATTTTCCAAAACTCCCATCTCCAAATCTCATTGGAGGTTTAGTCTTTAACACATGAATTTGGAGGTTATTCAAATATTCAGTCCACAATATTCCACTCCTGGTTCCCCCAAATTTATATCCTTTTTACATGTAAAATACGTTCATTCCACCCTAACCATCCCCAAATCTGTAATTAATTTAAACATGAACTCTAAAGTCTAAGGTCCGAAATCTCATTAAAATGCCATCTAAATCGGGTATGGGTGAACCTTGAGGTACAATTCATCCTGAGGCTAGTAAACATGTGGAACATTTTCCCAGTAATTCTCAATAAGTTTTAATTTCATTAACAAAAAAGTATAGATGTGTTAGATAAAACTGTCCTAGGAATCCCTTTCATTATCAAAAATTTTAATTAAAATTGTTATTTGAATGAGGTAACATGGATATTTTTAATTTGATCATGAATGTATAAATCAGAATAAACACTTTGCAAATTTCTATGAATGTATATCTAAATACATATTTATGATGTGTATATGTATACATATATGAATTTAACAATGTATATCTAAATATATATGTTAATAATGTATAATTAATAACTATATAGATAAAATAAACAGTATAAATTATATTGTATAAAAAGAATATGAAATAAAAGATCAGTGCAGCCCTAGAAAACAGCTTAACTGTAGCCTCATTCAAGTCCTTGACCGAACAGTCCCTAGTTAAGCTACTTTCAGATTCCTACCCCACAATAACTGTGAGATTTCAGATGCTTATTGTTTTACGCCAAGAAGTCTGCTGAAATTTGTTACCCAGGACTAGATAACTAGATTTACTTTAATTCATAAGGGCATCTATGAAAAGCACACAGGTAATAGCATACTTAATGGTAAAATATTGAATGCTTCCTCCCCGTCCCTCCCCCCATATGAAGAATAAAGAAAGTATGACTGCTCTCACCATTTCTATTCAACTAGAGCTTACAGTCTGTGCAACAAGGTACAAAAAAAAAAGAAATAAAAACAGCCAGATCATAAAGGAAAAAGTCAAACTCTACCTGCAGTTTTTATTTTCTATATAGAAATGCTATGGAATCTATCAATAAGTCAGTAAAGTGAGTAGTGTTAAGAAGTGAGTTTAACAAGGCTGCAATATACAAGATCAATCCATAAAAGTAAACTATAGGGGCGCCTGAGTGGCCCAGTCGGTTAAGCGTCCGGCTTCGGCTCAGGTCATGATCTTGCGGTTTGTGAGTTCGAGCCCCTCGTCAGGCTCTGAGCCCACAGCGCAGAGCCTGGAGCCTGCTTCAGATTCTGTGTCTCCTCCTCTCTCTCTGCCCCTCCCCTGCTCATGCTCTGTCTCTCTCTATCTCTCAAGAATAAATAAACCTAAAAAAAAAAGTAAACTATAGCTCTCTTACTAGAAGTAAACAATCAAAAGTTGGTATTTTAAAAGTATCATTTACAAGATCATCAACAATCTAAAATAGTTAGGGGTAAATGTAACACAAAATATGCATACTAGTATCCTGGAAACTACAAAATATTACTGAAATTAAATAATAACTAAATAACTGGAAGGATATATAGTGTTCATGGACTGAAAGACCTAATATTGTGAAGATATCAATTCTACCCAAATTGATCTATAAATGCAATGGTTTCCCAGTCAAAATCCCAGTAGATCATTTTTTATACAAATTGAAAGGCTGATTCTAAAATTCATATGGAAATGTAAAGGACCTAGAACATCCAAAACAACTTTGTAAAAGAGGAACAATGATGGAAGACTGCACTATCCAATTACAAGACTTATCAAGAACTACAAAAGTCCAAACAATGTGGCATTGTCATGAAGATAGAAAAGTATATTAATGGAACAGAATAAAGAATCTAAAACCACACATATACACACTCAATGGATTTTGGTAAAGTTGCAAAATGAATTCTGCAGAAAATACTCTTTCAAACAAATTAGTGTCATAATTATTGTATATCCGCATGCAAAACAGGAACCTAAATTCATACCTCACAGTATACACAAAATTAACTCAAAATGGATTAAATACCAAAATGTAAATTCTAAAGCTAAAAAAATTTTATGGGCACTTGGGTGGCTCAGTTGGTTAAGCATCTACCTTTGACTTAGGTCATTATCTTAAGGTTCATGGGTTTGAGCCCTGCATCCGACCCCACACTGTCAGTGCTTGGGATTCTTTATCTTTCCCTCTCGCTCTAACCCTACCTCACTCACACTTTATCTCTCTAAAAAATAAGCTTAAGGAAAAAAAAAACTTCTTAAGTAAAACATAAGAGAAAAACTTTGTGACCATGGAATAGGCAATGACCTCTTAGATAAGACACCATAAACATGATCCACATAAAAAATAAATTATAAGTTAAATTTCAACAGAGCACCTGCACGGCTCGGTTGGTTAAGCATCCAACTTTGGCTAAGGTCATGATCTCACAGTTCATGGGTTTGATCCCCAGAGCCTGCTTCACATTCTGTGTCTCCCTCTCTCTCTGCCTCTCCCCCATGCACACACTCTCTCTCTCTTTCAAAAATAAACATTATATATATATATATACATATACATACATACATATACATATATGTGTGTGTATATATATATACGTGTATATATATACACATATATATATCATATACATATATATACATATATGTGTGCGTGTGTATATATATACGTGTATATACACATATATATATATATTGAATATATATATACATATTGACATACATATATACATACATACATACATACATACATACAATACATACATACATATGTATTGACATACATACATATACATATGTATATATATATCAACATATATATATATATATTGAATATATATATACACGTATATATATACACGTATATATATATATATATATATATATTGAATTTCATCAAAATCAGAAACTTCTGCTCTTTATCAGATAATGTTAAGAGAATGAAAAGACAAGCTACAAACAGGGAAACAAAAATTGCAAACTTCATATATGATAAAATTCTTATATCCTGAATATTTACAGAGCTATTAAAACTTATTAATAAGGAGATAAACAACCCTATAAAAGATAGCCTATAGTTTTCCACACTTTGCTTAAGAAAATATACAAATGGCCAATATGTACACAAAAAATATTCTCAATATATTTAATTATTAAGGGAATTAAAATTAAAACCTTAATGAGAGAATTCTACAAACCTATCAGAATATCTAAAATTAATAAGATTGACAAGGCCAAGTGTTGGTAGAAATATAGGGAACTTCAAAATCTCAGACACTGTTGACTGGAATAGATATGGCACAAACACTTGGGGAAACAGTTTATCAGTTTCTTAACTATTGAAACAACACCTACTATGTGATAGACAATCACTTACCAATGCCACGTCTAGATATGTGTACAGTAGAAAAACATACAAAAGGAATATATAATGCTCATAGCAGCATGAGGCATAAGAGCCAAGAAATTGAACCAATTCAAATGCCAAACAGGATGATTGACATGTTAATTATTCAGTAATAAAATAGAGTGACAAATAACAAATGCAACACATAGGTGAGTCTCACAACCATAATGTTGAGCAAAATGAAGCAGAAAAAAATGCATATGTTGTATAATTCCATTAACACAAATTTCAAATATAGACATACCTAATACATGGGGTTAAAAATCAAGATATAGCTACCCTTGATGACATGGGGAAAGATAGTAGCTAGAAAAAGGCATGACGGGAGATTCTTTGGCAGAAGAAATAATTTGTGTTTCATCTAGTTATGCATTATGCAGATCCTGTTTATTTTAAAACCAAATAACTTTACTGAAGTGTAATTGGCATATGATAGATAAATGCAAATATTTAAACTGTACAATTATATAAGTTCTGATGTATGAATGACCAATGAAACCATCACAATCAAGCTACAGAACATATTCCTTCTTCATGTTTTTCCCTTCCACATGCCAAATCAGCATCTACTGATCTGCTTTCTGTCACTATAAAAATTAATTCACATTTTCTAGAGTCTTATATAAACATAATCACTCATTATGCTCTTTTTTGTCTTTTTTTAAAAAGTTTATTTATTTATTTTTGAGACACACAGACAGAGCAGGTGAGGGGCAGAGAGAGAGGGCGAAAGAGAAAATCCCAAGCAGGCTCTGTACCAGTAGTGCTAAGCCCCTTCTGGGGCTCAAACCCACAAACAGTGAGCTCAGGACCTGAGCTGAAACCAAGAGTTGGACGCTTAGCTGACTGAGCCACCTAGGCACCCCTCTTTTTTGTCTTTTTCTACTCAGTGTAATTATTCTCAGATTCATTCATTTTGTTGCATGCATCGATAAATAGTTTACTGTTTTTATTTATGAATAGTATTCTCTTATATGAATACATCACAAATAGTGTCAATGGACCTCAGAGTAGTTCCCACTTTGTAGCTATCACAAATAAAGCTGCTATGAACATTTGCATACACATCTTTTTACGGATGTATATTTCCTTTGCTCTTGGGTAATTCACATTTTGAAAACTCAACTGGCTAATGCACTTACAATTTGTTCCATTCTGTGTATATTATATTTTAGTTAAAGGTTTACATTTAAAAAATATTTCATGAGAAAGAAATCAGCATATTTAGCACAGAGGCAATAACAAGGACACACTTTACAAACATTTCCAGAATTAGAAAGAAAAAACAAATATCTGAGAATAAAAACTGAAGCTATTATATTTCAATAGAAGTATTCTATGCAAAACAAAAATTATGCTCTTGTTTTTTTTAAAGGGTAGCAAATATTTGAATTGCTATAGAATAGAAAGAATATTCTATAGTTGTCGATCAAAATACACACACACGCGCGCGCACACACACACATATGCACAAAACATGCTGGGGAAGCCACAGTTAGTGCTTCGTTAGACAATCCCAGTTGAATCTACCTTCCAGTCATCAATACCATGATGCCTGACACATGAGGGAAGCCGTCCTGAATTCTTCAGACAGGCCCATCTGCCAGTAGAATAACACCAAGTCATGTCTGCAATGCTATGTGTAATAAAGGCTCTCCCTGAATTCTGCCCAAATTCCTAATCCACAGCATCCTACAATAGAATAAGATGATGACTGCTTCAAGATGGTATGCTTTGATATAGCTTATTCCAGTCAGGAACTGAAACAAAACAATTGGATTGAATTTGCATGATAAATAAGAGGAGGACATGAAGAGAGGAGAGTAGAAAGAAGGAGTACAGCACTGCGTTAACCTTGGCAGAACACCGGAATCACTTGAGGAAGTTTTTTCGTTGTGTTCTTTGTTTTTTTTTAATGTGGATGCCAAGCTTCCACTTTCAAATTCTGATTGAATTGGTATAGAGTGTAGCTTGAGTATTGGGATTTTTAAAAGCGTCTGAGGTGATTCTACTAATCAGTCTAGGTTTACAACCACTAGTATGGAGTATTAATTCCTCATTTCTGTAGAGGAATGAAAATGTACATATTACTGCTTTATTTTGATAAGCGGAGAATACAGATTATACGATACCTTAGAAATTTAAAACTAACTCAATATATTTAAATATCACAAAATATACAAAGAAAGCATACTTCTTACAGTAGAAAATATGAGGAAAACTCATAAGTATGTAACTAAACTAAAATTAAATATATCCACTAAAACAAAATATTCTCATAAAATGTTTCTGTTGAACCACAAGTGTTCTCAAAATAAATGATGAAGAGCAAAATACATCAAAGAAATACCCAGCATGTGTTTTTCTCAGGCAAATGGAGATAAACAAAAAAGCCAACATTAATTTTTAACAATATTAAAAAATTCACTAACTAGCAAGAAGAGGATTATTTATAATAAAAGTAAAAAAAAAAAAGCACACACACAATGAAATACTGCCCCCCTGAATGAACAAAAAGTAAAAAGCAAGAGATTTGAATACATCTCTTTGATTTTGCCCTAAGAAGTAGACAAAAATTAAATAAGAATGAAGAATTGAAATATTAGGGCTAATAAATTTAAATGTGTAGGTAATACATTAAACTTTATATCCAAATGAATTCAATTTGTCCCTATAAACCTCAAGCCAGATATGTTGAAGTCATCCTTGAAGCCTTCTCCACATCCCATCAACCGCTAGGTATAATGAATCTACAACTGCAGCACCTCTCTAATGTACCCACTTCTCTCCACTTCCCAGTTATGAGCCACTGTTGTCCACACCACCATCAGCTCTTGAGTTTACCACTTACTTCCTTTGTCTCTCCTCCCTGGGCCCTCCACATTCTGACTTGTTCTTTGCCAAAACATTCTCTGCACTGAAGCAAAAGCATTTTAAAATATGCTGTCACTTCACTGCCATTTCCCTAGGATGTTGCAAAAGGAAGAAACATGCTTACATATGAGATGTTTGTCTATTTTTTCTGCAAGTGAAAAAAATGGCTAGATGGATTTTCACCCGATTTCAAAAAAAATTTTTTTTTGATCTCTAACTTGAAAACTAGGCCCCAGGATATATACAAAAGTCCCTGTTGGGATGCCCCTGAGGGTAACTCAAAGAAATAAGCAGTCATGCTCCCCAGCAGCTTGGAGCACTGATCTGCCGTTGAGCTCATGCTGAACACTGTCTTGTGAATACACATGTCTAGTGTCTGAAGCAACAGGTTCATGATTCCACCCAGCAGCATTGCATGTCTGTAAAATACAAATGATACGATTTGAATGGGTGAAAATATCTTCAATGAAAACAAGTGAATAAATATTGATGTTTGAGCTCTAGCATTTATTCATATTACATATACATATATACACACATACATATATATGTGCATATACATACATGCATTAACATACATACACAATAAATTCATCAAATATTCCAAAAGCCATGCTATGGTTAACAAGACAGATTAATTCTTGCCTTCATGGGATGTAAAATCTAGGGTTGGAGGCTAATTATATACAAATAATTATACGTATGTTTTATTAAATTACAACTGCCAGGAAGATCTATATTTAAATCCTGATTTTCAGTTATATTTTCTTCTAATGAAATCACTGCACGAGAAACTTTTACATGACTATTATTGTTTTTGTTGGTAATGGCTAGGTGGGGTCAAAGGATTCTGGACTTTTGTAAACAGAAGATATCATTATCCCTTCCCAAGAGCTATTATAACTGTTTTATCTCTACATTTGATCCTGCAGTAATGTATATCATGGTATAATTATAATAAAAAGGATACTTAAGAGTACAATTACCCTCCCCCAAAAAAGCCTCATTTCAATTCTTTCCAAGGAAAATTACAGAGAAGTTTACAACTAGAAGGGACATGAACGAACTATCTTTTTTTCCTCTCATGAAGGAAATGAAGCCCAAAGAAGTGAAACAGCTTGCCCAGGATCACTCAGCTGTTCTGTAACAGTGTCTCTCGAGTCCATGACATCAAAATAAAAATCACGGGATGTTACTCTTAGGGGGTACATGTATGGAAATAAGATAACTACTTCTAAGATGAATCTGTAAACTAATCTTAATTCTTCAGTCCATTTAAGCAATACGTATTTAATGAGCACCTGCCAGGCAAGGTTCCGTGAAGGCTGAAAGTTGATCAAGACCTGCTCTGTGCTCTTAAGGAGACTGCAATGTAGTGGAAAGGATAAATCAAGTAAACAAACCATTTTAACAAACTGAGGATTGAGTAATAAACACACATTTTATTACAAGTGTGCACTTGGGTTCTTTTCTATTCAATGGAGGTATGAGAATTAAATGAGATAAAATATTCAAAAGTGCTTGAGATAGTAGGTAATTATCAAATGTCTTTCTTTACAGTTATTAATTGCTATAAAATCATTAAAAGATAAAAAACAACAACAACAAAGTCTTGGGGAAAATAGTACATCAAAGAAGTAGGTACCTTTACATTTTAAATGAAATGCAGAATCCAGCTTGTTCTCCAGATAATTAAGCAGGGCAACATATAAATCTAAGTGATCTGGTCCATTTCGCTGCCTTTGAGGCAGCTGTTCCCCTATAGAATGGAGTCTCAACACCCCAACATTCACTGTTTACTGATTCAGCTGATGGACAGGGCCTGAGCTTCCACAGTAATACACTGATTATTATTTGCTTTAGAAATAAATGTGGCTTAACTGGGCTTTATTTATTGATTAGTTGGAATGGGCCCAGACTGCCAATAAAGTCCGCAGGAGGAAACCAAGGAGGCCTGCTGTTGATGCTGAAACAAATTTTTCAATGCCAGGAATGCCTTGGGATGCCCCTTTCATTTTTGTTTAAACCAGACTACAGGGTTGTGACAAGCAGAGAGCAAATAGTACTTGATGCCACACAAATGCGTTCAGCAAACTCTCCCACAACTTCGGAGGCAGGGGGGATGTTGCCGCAGATGGTAAATTGCCTGACATGTATACAAGCTGACAAGGGTTCCAACCTCCAATGACTATACAGAATCATTTTCTCTTTAATGCAGGATTCCCACCCCAGAACTTCACTTTAGATTATTCTTTGCTGTAGGGCGACTGTCAGCTTCAGGGCAGGACTGTTTATGAGACTGCAGTGAGCCATTTAGCCAGAGAGGTTTTCAAAACAGAAGATAAGATAAAAGTGAGGAATAACCTTCACTTGTTCAGGCAAAAGCTGTGGGTGAGCTCAAGAGAAAGAACCCAGTGCCACGAAGCATTACAGGTGTCTCTCCATATTGAACTCTCCTGAGTGGACAGCAGACAAAACAATAACAATAGTAATGCTAATATCTAATACAACAGAAAGTTTTCTAAACATGAAATCTTTATATCAATGATCTCTCATTGTTATTCGACTTAGTCACATAGATAGAGTTATTTCCATTTCAAACAAGAGAAAATTGAGGCTCAGCAGAGTGGTTGGTTCCCAGCTAATAAGTGGTTGATCCTAGAAATAAATACATGTCTTGTTCCAAAGCTAATGCTTCTTTCAAAACATCATATTATTATAAACATTTTTCCTATCTCAAAACACATCAAATTCAGTGTAGTAACTATCTCTGGGTAGGAGGACAGAAGGATAGAGGAAACTTCAACTACAATTTATCCATTGTGTTTTACTTCTTTTTTTAAGTTTATTTATTTATTTTATGAGACAGAGCGAGTCAGAGAGAAAGAGAGAGAGACTGTGCACAAGCAGGGGAGGGGTAGAGAGACAGGAGAGACAGAATTCCAAGCAGGCTCTGTGCGGGGCTCACACTCATGAACCCGTGAGATCATGAACTGAGTCAAGATCAGGAGTCAGACACTTAACTGACTGTGCCACCCAAGTACCCCATCATGTTTTATTTCTTAAAGTGTAATATATGAGACAAAATACAGCACAGTGTTAGTATTTAAAATGGCTATTTGTTGTACTGTTTTCTATAGTTTTCTGTGGTCTTGAAGTATTTAAAAAAATATTTCTACATGGGTGCCTGGGTGGCTCAGTTGGTTAAGTGTCTGACTTCAGTTCAGGTCATGACCTCACAGTTCATGAGTTTGAGCCCCACGTCGGGCTCTTTGCTGACCACTTGGAGCCTGAAGCCTGCTTTAGTTTCTGTGTCTCCCTCTCTCTCTGCCCCGCCCCTACTCCCACTCTGTCTCTCTCTCAAAAATAAATAAACATAAATTTTTTTTAAATGTTTCTATTAATAAATGGCAAATCTATGCCTCCTTCTTTGCTAATGGAATTATGTCAGGAATCCAAAACATTATTCATAAAATGAAGATAGGATGGCTCTGATAAGATATGAAACACTTTCTGTCCACTCCCTACGATAGACATTAATGACTGTCATGAATACAGTCAGTCCTTCACAAAGGATAAATATCTTCTTTGACGATAATTATTTAATCTTAGGCAATTCTCACTTTGTATAATAATAAGGGATCATAAAAGTAACCATGCAAACTGAAACCATGTAAAAGTCTTGTGTGTGTGTGTGTGTGTGTGTGTGTGTGTGTGTGTGTGTTTAATTTATTTATTTAAATTCAGTTAGTTAACATACAGTGTAGTACTGGTTTCAGGAGTAAAACTCAGTGATTCATCACCTACATACAACACCCAGTGCTCATCCCAACAACTGCCCTCATTAATGCCCATCACACATTCAGCCCATCCTCCCTCACCTCCCCCATCTAAAATAGTCTTAACAATCAATGGGAAAAATTATAATTGCTCTCTGACACTTAAAAGTTTTGTCAAAACACCTAAAACTCTCCTAGTGTGGATTATAAATATATAGAAAATGTTTAAATAAAGTTATAGTTATTTAGTACATTTTGAAATATTAAAAACATTGGGAATTAATGTTTTATTTCTGTATAAAAACTTATCAAAGGTAATTTGAATAGTGCCTGCCTTTTTCTCATTATATAAATTATGATTTGGGGTAAGCATCTTTTCTGTGCCTTGGTGAATTGTCATCATCCATTCTAAGTTTGAATAAGCTTCCAAAATTTGATCTTTTGTATTTTCTTTTCTCTTTTTTTTCTAGAAAAAAAATTTAAGTTTATTTATTTATTTTTAGAAAAAGAGAGAGAGAGAGAAAGACAGTGCACACACAAGTCGGGGAGGGGCAGAAAGAAGGAGAGACAGAATCCCAAGCAGGCTCCATGCCATCAGTGCAGAGCCCGATTCGTGGCTCAAACTCATGAACTGTAAGATCATGACTTAAGCTGAGATCAAGAGTCAGAAGTTTAACAGACTCAGGTTTAACAGACTCAGTATCACCCAGGCCTCTCAATCTTTTGTATTTTTAATGTCATGAAATATCTTCTAGAGTGCCTTTAAAATGAACTTTTTTGCCAGGCTATCTTCTCTGAAATATCTCCATCCTTTGTGTTACTATTATAATTTTTCATTTCAGTGGATAAATTCACATTGACTCAGTTCTTCATGCTGCCTATTTAGACAATAGTAGTTATGTGAACATTCCTACTGTCAGTCATTTCTTCTATACCTCTGTTGATATTAGATTTGAAATTCATTTCCAGATTTACCACCTTTATTTATTTTTTGATGCACTTTCATCTTTGTTGGTCTGTTTCCTCTTTTAATCATGCATTAAAAAAATTTTTTAATGTTTATTTTTGGGAGAGAGAGAGAGAGAGAGACAGAGTGCAAGCAGGGGGAGGACAGAGAGAGGGAGGGAGACCAGTACCCAAAGCAGGCTCCAGGATCTGAGTGCTCAGCACAGAGCTGGACCCTGAGATCATGACCTGAACTGAAGTCAGATGCTTGACCCACTGAACCACACAGGTGCCCCTGCGTTTTTTTTTTTTAATTCCACAATGGGTTTATCATTGCAAGAAGAGGAGGCAGTACAACTACATGTGCTGCTGTCTGAGAACTGAGTAACAGATGTGCTATGACCAATCACTGATAGACCTTGAAAGGAGTGATGTGATTGGTCACTGAAAATCTGTGCATCTGCTATTTACATAGTGGTTTGTGGACTGGGAAGGTAGCAGTTATGCAATTATTCAGAGTTAATAAACTGTGGCAATTGAAATTTGAACCATGTTGCTCTGGGGCTGGTGTTATTTTACTACATTGTAGTAGCTGACATGTGTACCTTTCAAAACTGTGCAGTGTGAGGTCTACTTATCTCTGTATTGGCTCCTCCTGAAGAAAGTACTCCTTATGAAACGGTAATGGTATATGTAACATGGGAGCAGTAAGAACATTGCTGGGTAGCGGACGAGTATTTTATTACTGCCATTGCACAGAATTTCCAACAGGTGATCATAATAATAATTTTAAAAATGGATTAATCAAAAGTTGTTTGTAAACTATTTAAAGACAATACATCTTTGTAGGCATCTGGGTGGCTCAGTTGGTTAAGCGCCAGACTCTTGGTTTTGGCTCAGTTAATGATCCCAGAGTCATGAGATCAAGTCCTGCACTGAGCTCTGTGCTGAGCATGGAGCCTGCTTACGTATCTCTGTCTTCCCTCCGCCCCTCTCTCTTCCTGTTCACTCACTCTCTCTCTCTCTCTCTTAAAGAAATTTTTTTTTTTAAATAAAGACAATTACATCATCTTATTTCTTGTACCAGTTGTGAGTCACTCCCACTCTGTCTACCATAGTATGCCACTAAGATACAGTAACTCAAAATGTCACAACGGTTGAAGCCAAAACTTGGGGCTGTTTGCACCTGGTCAAGATTGTTATCTTTCCATACATCAACTTCTTCATCTGTAAAATGGAGAAATTAATACCTGTTCATCTTATCTCATGAGATTCCAGGAGGGACTAAATACAATGATGTTTATGAAAGCATTTATTTGAGCTTACTTAGTGGAAAAAAAAAAAAAAAACATAATCTAGATTCAAGACGCATCCATGGTTTATTTACTGTGCAACTTTGGGGAATCCTCTCAACTTTTATGAGTTCCAACTTATTGTTGTGAAAGAATAGATCTATTATAACTATCAAAATCACATGATTGTGTCCCGAAATATATATCTGATGTGAAAGCATTTTGTAAAAAAGCAAAGCACTGAGCAAAGTTCATTTCTTTCATAGTGTAAATTATCATCATGGGCTCTCCTTCGTGAACATTTACTGTGCTAGTATTTTCTGTCCAATGCTTTCTACTGCAACACGAGTGCCAGATCAGAATTCTTTGGGACCACTATTTTAAACTATGATTCCCAGACCAATGGCATCAGGACACCTGGGAACTATTTAGAAATGAAAATAGTTGGGTTTTGCCTATCTAGATTTCTACCAAGTCTGAAACTCTGGAGGGTGAACCCAGAAATCTGTGTTTTATCAAGCCCTCGCAATGATTCTTACACATGGTAAAAATCATGAGAACCACTGCTTTAGGACAACTGCTGTTCTAAGAATTGGCTGCACACTGGTATCAAATAGAGGGCTTTCAACAATATTGATACTTCAGTTACACTCTCAGATTTTAATTTAAATTGTCAGGTGCAGACTAAATGGAAACACAGAAAACAATAAAACAACACAGCAATTAGACTTCAATATTTGCCAGATTGCATAATGATAAACATATCAAGGGTGCAGAGATTATGGGAACAACAAAAAAAAGTTCTTCAGAGAAGCTGAGATTCAACATGACCTACAAGGAAAGACAAACCCTTTAAGTAGGGAGGGATAGCTCTATATAGGGGAGATCCTCAAACAGAAAGCATCCTCAAAAATACTTAAGCTAGCATCTTACCTATTTATAAAAGCCTGAATGCTTACCCCTTCAACCAAGAACAAAGCAAAGATGTCCCCTTTCACCACAGCTATTAAACATAGTAATAAAAGTACTAGCCAGCATAATAAGTCAAGAGAATGAAATAAAAGACATACAGAGCAGAAAGAAAGAAATAAAACAGCCCCTATCTGCAGATGATATAAATATCTATATGGAAAACCACAAGTAATGTACAATAAACTTACAAAATGTTACTATAAATCCAAGCCAGAATCGTAAGACAAATAAAAGGAAATGAAATGTATATTACTCAGAAATAAAGAAACAAAATGATCTCTATTTGCATAAAATATAATTTCTACAAAAAAAAAATATCGAGGAAATACTTAGTAAAATTTAGAACATTCACCAGTATTTCTGGTAAAAGTTCACTCTTCAAATAATGATGGCATTCTTATTAGTTCATAATAGCCAATGCAATAATAATAATTCCTGTTTACCACATAACATTACTATGAGATGCCTATGAAAAAAATCTATTGAAAGATGTGAAGATTTTATTCAAGGCATGAACAAATGGAGATATATACCATGGTCATTGAAGAGAGGATTTACTGTCACAAAGATGGAAATGTCTCTGAGTTAACATATAAAGTGAACATAATTATAATTAATGTTTTCATAGGTTTTTCTACTTTTTTGTATAGCCCCAATCTCAAATGTATATAGAAAGTGAAAAGAAAAATAAAGTATAAATTAGAAGAACAACCAGGCGGTAGGATTAACCCTACTAAATAGCATTTCATAATAATGAACCCTGAAAGAAAGCAACATCTGTATATCAGTTTACTTTAGGACAGTAGTAGCATGATAAGTCAATAGTGGGCCGGGGCACCTGGGTGGATCAGTTGGTTAAGCATCAGGCTTCAGCTCAGGTCATGATCTCTCAGTTTGTGAGTTCCAGCCCTACCTTGGACTCTGTGCTGACAGCTCAGAGCCTGGAGCCTGTTTCAGATTTTGTGTCTCCCCTTATCTCTGCCCCTCTGGCACTTGCTCTCTCTCTCTCTCTCTCTCTGTCTCAAAAATAAACATTAAAAAACACATCAATAGTGGGGGCCTGGGTGTCTCAGTTGTTTAAGCATCCATCTCTAGATCTCTAGATCTCGGCTCAGGTCATGATCTCACATTTTTGTGAGTTCGAACCCCACATCAGATTTCACCCTGGCAGTGTGAAGCTTGCTTGGGATTCTCTCTCTTTCTCTCCCTCTCTGCCCCTCTCCACTCTCTCCTTCTCTCTCAAAGTACATAAACTTTTAAATAATAATAATAAAATAAAAGTCAATAGGAAATTATAGATTACTCCGTTATATTTGTTGCCATTGTTGGGGAAAAAAAAGCCATACATTTAACATAAAGTATTTCAGATGGGTTTAAATATTTACTTTAATATTTAAATGTTTATATTTAAAATTTTACTAAGTAAGGGTAAGACAATATTTTTATGACCCTAAAAAGGGTAAGTATTTTTTAAAGAATTCATGAATGGCAGGCCCTATAAAGGGAAATAATAAATGTGAGTACATTAAAATTTCTGTGAATAAGAGAAAATACTATAAAGTTTAGAAATCAAGTGATAAAAAGAAAACTATTATAAAGAGCAAGCATCAACAACTTTTTAACTACTTTACAAATTTTAATTAATAGGTTAGACAATTCAGTGGAAAATTAGCAAGTACTATGAAAAGGCAATTAAAAGGAAACAAGAATAGCCAATAAGTCCATAAAAATATTTTAATTCCACTGATATTCAGGAAAAGCGGGTTAAACAAGGTGAAGTATTTTTTTAATATCCAGCATGCTGACAAAATGTAAAACTCTGAACTTTTCAATTAAGGGTGAAGATATGGAGAAGTAAGTTATCATATACATTACTGGTGGGATTGTAAATTAATATAATTTCTTTAGAGAGCAGTGGTCCAGTAAAAGGGAAAATGGACAGTGTGTATGACCAGACTCTGCACCTCTGGATGTATAGAGAAACCCTAGCACAGTTCTCCATGGAGATATAAACAAGAATATTCATGTGGTTAATAACTTAAATATGGAAACAACTTAGGGGCACCTGGGTGGCACAGTGGTTGAGCGACCGACTGATTTCGGCTCAGATCATGATCCCAGGGTTGTAGGATCAAGCCCTGTGGGCCAGCTCCACGCTGAGCATGGAGCCTGCTTAAGTTTCTCTCCCTCTTTCTCTCTGCCCCTCACCCCCACTCATGCTCTCTCTCTCTGTAAAATAACGTAAAAAATGGAAATAATTTAAATCCTCATTAAAAAGAGAATGAATACATAGATGATATTTATCTGTACAGATAATTCCCCATAAACATTATTTAAAATGAAAAACTGGTATCAGTTCTATAAATTTTGCAAACATTCATTCAAAAACAGCTATGAATATGCAACATGGAATATCATATTGTATATTTTTATGGATGTATGAGTACGTAGAAATTATATGTGGTCATAAACATCATCTCTTCCTTTCCATGATGAACCACAAAATGATTTTAAGATATTAAATTTCTGTGAGAAAAACAGGAAACAGGATCAAGGAAGGTGTCTTGGGAGTTCCACTTTGATCTGTAGCTATTTTGGCTTTTTAAATTAATCTGAAGTAAATATGGTGAATGTTAATATCTGAGAGAACTGAATGACAGAAATGTGAGTTTTTGACATATTATACTCAATTCTGTATGTTTTATGTAATGAAAATCTATTAATAAAGAGGAAATAATAATTGCAATCTCCAACACATTTCTTTAAAATGTTTTGCTGCATACACCATCCTCTTTCTTCCTCCTATAAAAGTCCGCTATGATTAGGAAGTTTGAGACTAATGCTGAAAAGCAATTTTTTTTTTTTTTTCTGGAGGCAATTAGATTTAACACCTGGCCTCCTGTTAATCAAAGCATGGAGCTCACTTATTCCCCTCACAGATCTTTCTTCTTCTACTGGTTTCCCACTTCACACAGCAGGGAATCAAGTTTGCTGAAATCCACAACTGGTTTCCAGAACATAACAGAACTACTTGATGAAAAAGTCACACATAACAACTTTTTCTAACCCATGACAAAAGAAGAACAAAAAACTTTTCACTCCAGCATTACTGCAAAGATACATATGAATCAGGTACTTCTACAAATTGTGATCAGCAGATATTTTATTGAACAAGATAAACATGTATCTCAGCTCTAGGCTTACAATTTTTAGCATTGCACATTGCACTGATCCCAACACTCACCATGTTTTAATATAAAATATTGCATTTGTAAATTTATAACATTAAGCTGGAGAAACATCGGTGTGGTTTCTGATTTTTCTCCCTCCTTTATCCCTCTGCTTTCTGTCACAAAGCCCAACAGGGAGGACTTTCTTCAACAGGTAATCACAGACCTGACCAGGCTCAAGCCAGAAGGAAACTTAGAAAATATTATAATATAGACATGCTGGTTCGAAACCTCAGGAGCTTCCCAGGTGAAACCAGCCCCCAGTGAGAGATAGAAGAAAGAGGCCACTCCAGAATGGGAGGTGGCAGGTATAGTAAGCAGGCAAATGTATGAGGCTTGTCTTGAGCAGGCTGCAAGATGAGTAGATCTCTGCCCCAGCCAATGAGAATCTTAAAAGTTTATATAGAGGCCTTCATCACTTCTCGGCCTTTTGGCTAAGATCAAGTGTATATAGAGGCCCTAACTGGGCTCAGTCACATGTACCATCCATTCTCAACAAAACATTACTCTCTACACGTTGCATCCTTAAACAGTCCCAGCTGTGGGAATGGTGGGCAGAATGTACATTCTACGGACAGGGAAGGGAGTGAGGGGCCTCTGATTACCCAGATTCAGTTAATGGGCCCATCAGCAGCAATGTGATGACCTCTTCCAACAAGACATTATTTTGAAAATGAACTAAGTCTTAGAGAAAACAAATGGCTTACTTTAGGACACACTATCAGAGCAGAGCAGACCCAGAGCTAGAACACAAATAAATTGTCTGCTCCCAATAATTGCTCATTCCATAACATTTCATACACTCATGTTTGTTTGTTTGTTTGTTTTTCATACAGCCATCACCTTAAAGCATAGTGAATCCTTTAACCTCACTTTTAAACTTCTAGAAGGCTGCCCAATGGTAGGTAATCCTTCCCTCTGCTTATTTTTTTTCCTTTTTATTTTATCTCTTTCTTACTATAGAATAGGCTTCTCTGTTAAACTCTCAAGGTCCTCAATAATCTTGCCCCACATTTATTTCCCTTTATCCCCTAGTTTCCTCCATCTTGTGCTACAAGTTCTCTTTAGAAAGGATAATATCATGAGTGATCTTACACTATATTGAATATCCTTTCTCCTAAATTATGAAAGTCCTACCATCCTTGTAGGCACATTAATTCCTATCCACTCTATGAAATCTCCTCAGATTATACTCACTCAAAATCCTACTATCATTTAACTATCATATTTACATCTATGCTGCAGAAATGGCTAGTCTATTTCCTGATTATCTCAAATGCATTATTGATTCCTTCCTCAACTCTTTCCTAAACTCCCTTAAACCTGTTAATATGTCTTATAATTGTGTTGTAATCTTTCCTGAGGCTAAGACAGTGATGATCTATATAAGTGCTCAAAAACTACTTGCAAATTAATTGGTTAAACTTAATTTAGAAAATCAAATTACAGAGGATTACTAGCAAATGAAGTGGACAGTAGATGCCTAAATTATTTGGATTAACTCTCTGTAATATACCAGAGCACGAGTGTCAATTTGCTTGCCCCACATAGCTCCAGAAAGATGCAGCATGAGTGAGCACACATCACTAAACACAATTGGTAAGATCAGAATTTAACCAAGGCTAGACAATCTATTGGCACAGTGGATTCTTCTTGAGAAACTGAACTAAAAGACAGAGAGATTATCTACATGGTAGTATGTCATTCTATAGATAAAATTCCATGTAGTGTTGAGAACAAAATTTATGCCAAGACAAATCATAGCCACATTCCAGCTATAATTATGGGGGAAATGGCACAAAGATTAAACAGAAAGCCTGCTTTCCAGAAAGGAGAATGTAACAGACAAACTGGTAGAGAAGGAAGGAAGGAAGGAAGGAAGGAAGGAAGGAAGGAAGGAAGGAAAAATGGAAGGAAAAATGGAAGGAAGGAAGGAAGGGAGGAAAGGGGTTTCCTATTATATCATAAAAGGAAGGAAGGGAGACCATGGTGTGTGTGTGTGTGTGTGTGTGTGTGTGTGTGTGTGTGTGGAAAGTGACAGAGAGATTAGTTCCTGACAATCTACTTCCAGTTCCATGAGGCTCAGCTATACTCTGCTCCTTGTTATTAACATCAATGAAATTGTTTCTCATGTTTGTCTAATAACCCAAATCTCCCCTCATCCATAGCTGAATAAATTTTATTGGGTTTATTTTTTTCTTGTAACTCAAATTCCCTCATCTATGTGCCTCTCTGTACAAAAGTAAATCTGAGGCTTAAGATTATCTGTCTTATTTTCCCAGCTAATTCTGATATTTAGGTGGATGTCTTTCTTGGATGTATATTTCTTTATAGCTAGTCCATTACTCCATCTATCCTCTATTATACCGTATCTCTGAATAGTAAATAAATGAGAAAATAGTAAGCAAAGAAAAATTAAGTTATGCACCTTTGTATCAATTTAAATTTCTGATGAAAAAATTTTATATTAGCCAAATTATTTAAATTTCACTCACTGAAATAATTTCATTAAAATAATTGAGAAGACCTATTTCCAATTCAGGTCCTTTGTCAAAGTATTCAAAAACAGCAGATTTAATAGCAATGAACTCATGCATTTAGAAGCAGCATCCACTACATTGCATGCTAGTCATTCCTGATGTTTCTTTATGAACAGTGTCAGTAATATAATGACATCAGTTTCCAGATTGATGTTAACACACCATGGCCCAAATTAATATGCCTGTGTCATTTGGAAAGGAAAAGAAAGTTCACAGAATGAAGAGTGTATGAGAGACCATCTTGCAGATAAGACATTAGTCTGTGAGCAAGTCATACTCATAGATGTAGACATATTTGCATACATCTACATGTGTGTGTATACATGTATAATGTGGGAGATTACACTTGTACACATACTCACACACAAACATACACAGAACCTCGTTGGCCTTTATGACCCCTTATTCCTATTATTTCAAAAAGGCCAGACTCCATTCGCAACTGAGGACACATGCAGAACCTCAAAGTATACTCTTGGATTGAAGTTTTGCTGGAAGAAATAGAGTTATTAGTGAGACAGTCAGTCCCTCTTCTTCCAGCTCTCAGATATCAGCAGAAGCCATCTATCTACTTTTCAGTTCATCCTGATATGTCAAGGTAGTATCAAGTCATTTTCTCTTGACAGCAGCTGTGCTCAGGATTTTTGCTCACAGAGAAGCTCTCTTTCGTACCAATAAATTGATCATATGTAATAGCATTCTCTCTGCCATAAACCAAAGCAGATATCCTTTGTTTTCTTCTTCATCATCATCATCATCATCATCATCATCACTATTATCGCCATCATCACCCTTATCGTTATAATCACATGTACGCGTATAGCCTTTATTATTTTCTCTTTTCTTTTTTTTTTTTTTTAAAGATTTTTATTCTTAAGTAATCTCTACACCCAATGTGAATCTGGAACTCACAACCCTAAGATCAAGAGTCACATTCTTTACCAATGAGTCAGTTAGGCACCCCAATATAGGTCTTTATTCTTTGAAAAGTGTTTCACCTAGTTTTTTCAACCTTTTTTGGAAGTATGAAGGTATAAAGTGTTTTACATTTTTTTTTCTTGGAAGAGCAATATAGCAATGGAGTTACATGAAGCAAAAAGGGCAAATGCATTTTTCCACAATAGCCTCAAATCACAACTCAAATTTTGATGATGAACAGACTTGCAACTGTACTTTGAATTATTCTGGGACTTTGAGATCTGTCATTTGTCTAGGAAACATATTACACACAAAGTAAGAACAAAATAAATATTGATAGTGGACAACTTAAGCCTCATAAAAAGGGAGTTTAAAACAGATCTGGCTTGTTCAGTGCCCTTGCCATTGAGTATGCTATTCTCTGCCCCTTGTCTGGCTGGAACATTTGTTTAGTCACCCATCATTTACTCTACAAAACATTCATGGAGTCCATTTCTAGACTCACCTTTGCCTGTCCCCAGGCAATCAGAGCCTCCATTCAATGCTTACAGTACATGGTGAAAATGCATTTTCTATAGTACATATGACATTGTTTTCTATCAATTCATGTATTTAACTGTCTCTTTTGTTAGTCACCAGGATTCTTGAGGGAAGAAACCATATCTTTTTAATCTCTGACTCTTCAGGCATAAAACATAGAACATGGCACATGGTAAGTAACTATTAATGTTAATTGTCTTTCCTCTTTAACTTTTCAATTGAATTCGTAAAGGACATCCAATGATCTGAAAAGCCATTACACTTCCTGGAAGCATCCAGGAAAGCTCAACCAAGGGGAAATGTTGCATGGATATAGCAGCAAGAATTGTGATATAACACTGTTCTCAGCTTATATGTGGCATTATGGATACCTCAGCAGTGCTCCTCAAAATGCTTGTGATCAAACATTCTAACCAGGTAAAGTTCACAGGACAGAAACAGTGGTAAAGTAAAGGCTATGGATCCACATCTATGTCCTGAGTCTTCAGGGCTTTTGAACCTGAATGTTAACTTCTTCACCTTTTTGTTAAAGTATTCTTGTCTCTTATGGAACACAAGGACAATCCATAAAATGAATATTTATAAGGCAAATGTAGCACTGACCTGGGAATCAGTAAACTTGGTAACCAGTCCTGGTTCCACTATTAACTACCTTCATGACCCAAGGAAACTCACTTAACATTTTGCAGCATCAATTTCCCTGTCAGAATTACAAAAATTGTGACCACATACATCATCTCTGAAGATCCTTCCAGCTCTAACATTCTGCAAGGGTCTATAAAGCCAGTGAGGCTGGTCAGAACAAAAAAGGTTTGAGGAGGTAGCTCATACTGGTATAGATGATACAGAAGCAACAGCACAATGTAGATGAACTACAGATACTGTTTTGGATTTAACTCAACTTCTACAACTGCAAGCTTTGCATACCTCTGCAGAGTTAATATCCCATTGCTAGTATTAGAAGACTTCACAGAAATTACTTTGTCTTTGTGGTTGAAGTCATCATTACCCTATTCTTAATATTTGTTTTCACAATGATAAGCCCAGTCTTACTGACCAAGATTTTGCCTCTTGCTTTTAGATGTTAACTCTTCTTCACTGAAACCTTTAAGGTTAAGATTGTCGCATAAGGTACAAACGCATAATATGAAATACACCATTTATTTCCTGCTTGTATCTACTCTCATTATTATGCAAATAAAGACTAGGAAAAATATTTAATCTCAATTTTTCTTCATTATCTATTTATGTATAAATAATATATGCACATGGTACAAAATTTAAAAATGTCTACTGCCTAAAATATCTTTTAAATGCTCTATTATGTCCTCCTCAAAATAGCATTGTTATTATCTGTTTTTATATTTCATTCCACAGATCTATACATACAGTGGTTTTTGTTTATCCCAAATTATAGCATACTATATACATTGTTGTGTATCTTGCATTGTTTTACTGAATAACATATTTATGGAGACCAGTATATACAGATATATCTTTGTAACAGCTGCATAGTATTGCACTAAGCATTACTAGATATAAAATAAGTTTGTTTCTAATATTTATCATTAAAAGCATGCAATGATGATTGTTCTTCATTATATTTCATGGTATCTGTTAAATGCTATTAAAATAAAATTTTCTAGATGAAAATATGTGTTTAGTGCAAATTTTGATAGATTTAGTAAAGTGGTCCCCATAAAAGTCATATTAATCTATAATTCAACATGAAAATGAAGCTGTTTCCCCATCCCCATCCATTACCCCTAGCAAACTTTTCAATCTACGTGATTTACTTTGTAATTCTTACAATTATAAGAGATTATTATGAAAAATTACATGCCAACAAGTTGGACATTCCTGAAGAAATAAATAAATTCCTAGAAACATGTAAACTACCAAAACTGAAACAGGAAGAAATAGAAAACTTGAACAGACCAATACCCAGTAAAGAAATTGAATCAATAATCAAAAATCTCCCAACAAACAAAAGTCTAAGGCCAGATGTTTCACAGGGGAATTCTCCTAAACATTTAAAGAAGAGTTAATACCTATTCTTCTCAAACTAGTCCAAATAGAAAGGGAAGGAAAACTTCCAAACTCATCCTATGAGGCCAGCATTACCCTGATTCAAAACCAGACAAAGACTCCACTAACATGAAGAATTACAGGTCAATATCCCTGATGAAAGTAGATGCAAAAATTTTTCACAACTTATTAGCTAATCGAATCCAAAAGTACATTAAAAGTATCATTCACCACAATCAAGTGGGATTTAGTCCAGGGCTGAAAGTGTGGTTCAATATTTGCAAATCAATCAATGTAATACACCACATTAATAAAAGAAAGGATAAGAACCTTATGATCCTTTCAACAGATGCCAAAATAAGAATTTGACAAAGTACAATGTCCATTCATGAAAAAAATTCTCAAAATAGTAGGAATAAAGGGAACATACCTCAACATCATAAAGGCCATACATGAAAAACCCACAGCTGACATCATCCTTGATGGGAAAAACCTGAGATATTTTCCTCTACAGTCAGTAATATCCATTCTCATTGCTGTTATTTAACACTGAACTGGAAGTGCTAGCCTCAGCAATCAGACAACAAAAATAAATAAAATACAACCAAACTGGCAAGGAAGAAGTCAAACTTTCACTATTTGTAGATGACATGATACTCTATATAGAAAACCCAAAAGACTCCACCAAAAAAATTCCTAGAACCAATACATGAATTTAGTAAACTTTCAGTATACAAAATTAACATACAGAATTTTGTTTCATTTCTATATACTAATAATAAAGCAGCAGAAAAAGAAATCAAGGAATTGATTCCAATTACAACTGCACCAAAAACCATAAGATACCTAGGATAAACTTAACCAAAGAAGTAAAATATCTGTACTCTGAAAACTATAAAACACTTATGAGAGAAATTGAAGATGACAGAAAGAAATGGAAAATCATTCCATGCTCATGGATTGGAAAAAATTATTGTTGAAATATCTATACTACCCAAAGCAATCTACACATTTAATGCAATCCCTATCAGTATCCCACTAGCCTTTTTCACAGAGCTAGAACAATCTGAAAATTTGTTTGGAGCCACAGAAGACCCTAAATAGCCAAAGAAATCCTTAAAAGAAGAAAAAATAAAAGAAAATGTGAAGGCATTGTAATTCTGGACTTCAAGTTATATTATAAAGCTGTAGTCATCAAGACAGTATGGTACTGGCACAAAAACAGACTCATAGATCAATGGAAGAGGTTAGAAAATCCAGAAATAAACCTACAACTATATGGTCAACTAATCTTTGACAAAGCAAGAAAAAATATCCAGTGGAAAAAAGACAGTCTCTATAACAAATGGTGTTGGGAAAACTGGACAGCAACGTGCAAAAGAATGAAACTGGATCACTTTCTTACACTATACACAAAAATAAATTCAAAATGGATGAAAGACCTAAATATGAGACAGGAAACGATCAAAATCCTAGAGAGGAACACAGGGAGTAACCTTTCTCACCTTGGCCATAGCAACTTCTTACTAGATATTATTTAATTTGTAAATATCTTATTATTAGTAAAGTTTAACATTTTTTACATATTCAAGAGATCCATTTGTATTTCTAGTTTTGTGAATTATTTATATGGATCATTTGTTCTTTTTTAATTGGACAAATAATTTTTATACTGATATTAAAAAGCTCTTTATAAATTTAAAGAAAATTAATATGATAAAAATGCACTGCTACAATGTCTATACTATTTTCTTTCTTTTATAAATTCTTTAATATTTATTTATTTTTTAGAGAGAGAGAGAAAGCAAAAGCAGGGGAGGGCAGAGAGAGAGAGGAAGACACAGAATCCAAAACAGGCTCCAGGCTCTGAGCTATCTGAACAGAGCCAAACGCAGGGCTAGAACTCACAAACCATGTGATCATGACCTGAGCCAAAGACAGACACTTAACCAACTGAGCCACCCAGGTGCCCTTCTACTGTTTTCTTTATCTGTTAGTCAATGTGCCAGCATCATATTATTTTCATCTGTTTTTATAATCTGGTTTTATAATCTGGTTAAATTTCTGGAAAGGTCAATGTTTCTCAACTTTATTTTTTTTATATACTCATGTTATTTATGTAAGACTCTCCATTTGTTTGAGTCTTCTATAAATTTACTCAGTAGAATCCAGTTGTACACATTATGCATACTGCATTTCTTTTTGAAAAAAAAATTTTGGGAAAAAATGGTTGTGGGTGGGGGGACCATGATGGTGGAGTAGCATGGAAGTTGTCTGATTCTCTCCTCTATGAAATGCAACTAGATATAGATCTAGATCAGTAAAAAACCATTTTGAACACCTAGAAAATTTATCTGAAGATTAACCCAATGATCTGCATAACATGAGCTTCAGAACTCGGCAGGTATGCAGCATGGAGAGGTGAACTGGGAGAGAGAGAAGCTGTGGAGGTTGGGGGGTGTTTTTGTTTGTGGAGAGAAGACAGAGACAGAGGGGAGAGTACAGGAAAAGCACTCTCCCCAAAAGCAGCTGGAGAGAAAGAGAAAGAGTGAAAGAAACCACAAGGGTTTGAACAAGAAAGGGAGCAAAGAGAAAGGAGGAGGTTTCAATACCATTAGGACTCTATAAGTAGGGGAGTGCAGAGTTGGAAGTTCCATAGCTCAATACCTGGTGGTGCTCTGGTGGGAAGGAATAATCCCCAGGAGAAGACAGTGAGGTCCAAGGGACCCTTGGGCGACATGGGGAAAGGTGGTTGTCCTGCTGGAAGGACATTTGGTAGAGGCAGTGCAGACCCACAAGAAAAGGCAGCAGACCCCGGAGAACAGTAATATTTGTTGGCATTGGAACAAGGACACTAGGGTGCAGTGAGGCCTGATGCCATTTGTGTGTTGTGATTTGCCATAGTCCTCTGAACCACTGCTGCTACACAATCACACAAACTTTTTCTTGGCAGGCCGGCCCCCAGACACAGTCTCAGGGGCTCTGCAGCAGCGCAGTCACATGAGCATTCCCAGGGGCAAGTCAGCACCCAGACATTGCTCAACAAGACCCACAGAGGATCAGAGCAGGCCCAACCCACAGGGCCCTCAGAAGTGAGGGGTTTGGAAACAAGGCCCATCTGAGATAAAATTTGGGAGAGAGGTGCCATCTGGCATGCTGACAGCTTGGTCACAGTGTAGAAGTGGCGAGTAGATAGAAGCTGGAGACAAAGCAGTGGGTTGGGGGGGGTATCTGATGGCCAGTTGGTGAGAGCACAGACTTCTGATGCTAGAGACTTGGAAGCTAGGTGATACCATCTTCACCTCTCCCATGCCTTAGCATACCCGTGCACACATGCCACACCTATCCCACCTATCCACCCCAAAAAGCTCAGCAGTATCATCTAGTGGAAAATGGAGCCATTACACTAAGCCTCATCCAATGGCACCAACCAAGCCCTAGAAGACGACCACAAGTCTCTCCCCCTGCTTAGTGTAGAGGTTACAAAGTGTTTCATAGTTTGACTTCTAGAGGAAACTGGATGTAATTTCACTCAGAATTCATTCTGTTTGCTGGTCCATCTATTCTTTTTTTTTTCTCTTTATCTTTTCTTATTCTTGGATACAGAAAGAAAAAAAATTTGTATTTTGTTTTTATATATTTTTTAAATTTTTTACTACATTTTAAATTTTTTGTAAAGTTTTTACTCTATTTTACTTTCTTCATTTCATTTTGTCCTATTTTATTGTATATATTTTTAAAATTTTTAAACATTTTCTTATTTTTTTTCTTTCCCTTTTTTCTCTATTCTATCAAGCTTCTTTCAGCAACCAGACCAAAATACACCTAGGATCTAGCTTCCTTTATCTGATTTTTTGTGTTGTTCTTAGTTGTTTAATTTTTATTTTATATTTTATTAATTCTTGTTCTTCTCCAAAATGATAAAAAGAAGAAATTCACCCTAAAAGAAATAACAGGAAGAAATGACAGACAGGGACTTAATAATACAGATATAAGGAAGATGTCTGCACTAGAATTTAGAATCACAATAATAAGATACTAGCTGGGGTTGAAAAAAAACAAGAATCTCTTTCTGCAGATATAAAAGAAGTAAAATCTACTCAGGATAAAATAAAAAATGCTATAACTAAGATGCATTCTCGAATGGATGCCATAGCAGCAAGGAGGGATAAAGCAGAACAGCGCATCAGAGATATAGATGACAAAATTATGGATAATAAAGAAGCAAAAAAAAAAGAGTAAACTAAGTCAAAAGAGCACGATATAAGAATTAAAGAACTCAGTGACTCATTATAAAGGAATAACATTTGAACCGTAGGAGTCCCAGAAGATGAATAGAGAGAAAAAGGGGGAGAAGGCTCATGTGAGCAAATAATAGTGGAAAACTTTCCTAACCTGAGGAAAGACACAGACATCAAAATCAAGGAAGCACAGAGAACTCCAACTTGATTAAAAAAAAATACTGACCATCAACAAGACATATCGTAGTTAAATTCACAAAATACTCAGGCAAGAAAAGAATCATGAAAGCAGCAAGGGGAAAAAAGTCCTTAAACTAGAAGGGAAGACAGATCAGGTTCACAGCAGACCTATCTACAGAAACTTGGCAGGCCAGAAAGGAGTGGCAGTATTTATTCAACATGCTGAATCAGAAAAATATGCAGCCAAGAATTCTTTATCCAGAGAGGCTGTCATTCAAAATAGAAGAATAGATAAGGCATTTCCCAGACAAGTAAAACTAAAGGAGTTCATGACTAGTACTACCAGCCCTGCAAGAAATTTTAAGGGGGACTTTCTGAGGGAAGAAAAGATGAAACAAAACAAAAAAGACCAAAAGCAACAAAGACCAGGAAGTACCACAGCATATCACCAGGAACTCCAATTCTACAGGCAACACAATGAAAATAAAATCATCTTTCGGTAGTCACTCTAAATATCAATGGGCTAAATGATTCAATCAAAAGACATAGGGTAACAGAATGGATAAGAAAACAAGATCCATCTATATGCTGTTTATAAAAGACCCATTTTAGATCTGAAGCCACCTTAGGATTGAAAGTAAGGGAATGGAGAACTATCTATCATTCTAATGGTTGCCAAAAGAAAGCTGGAGTAGCCATACTTATATCATAAAATCTAGATTTTAAAATAAAGATTGTAACAAGAAATGAAGAAGGGCATTATATCATAAATAAGGGGTCTATCTACCACGAAGATCTAACAATTGTAAACATTTATGCCCCCAACGTTAAATGCCCAAATAAATAAATTAATTAATCACAAACATAAAGAAACTCATTGACGATAATACCATAATAATAGGGTACTTCAAAACCCCACTTACAGCAATGGACAGGTCATATAAGCAGAAAATCAACAAGGAAACAATGGCTTTGAATGACACACTTGACCAGATGGACTTAACAGATATATTCAGAATATTTCATCCTAAAGCAGTGGAATACACATTCTTCTCAAGTACACATGGAATGAACATTCAGCAGATTAGATCACAAACTGGAACACAAATCAGCCCTCAATAAGTACAAAAAGATTGAGATGATATCTTGCATATTCTCAGACCACAACACTATGAAACTCAAAATCAACCACAAGAAAACATTTGGAAAGAACATGAACTCTCGGATATTAAAGAGCATTCTACTAAAGAATGAATGGATTAACCAAGAAATTGAAGAGGAAATATAAAAGTACATGGGGGCAATGAAAATGATTAACACCACAACCCAAAACCTCTGGGACACAGCAAAGGTGGTCATAAGAGGAAAGTATATAGTAAACCAGGCCTTCCTAAAAAAGGAAGAAAGGTCTCAAATATACAACCTAACCTTACACCTCAAAGCGCTGGAAAAAAAAAAAACAACCAGCAAATAAAACCCAAAACCAGCAGAAGACAGGATATAATAAAGATTAGAGCAGAAATCAATGCCGTAGAAACTGAAAAAACAGTAGAACAGATCAATGAAACCAGGAGCTGATTCTTTGAAAGAACAAAAATGGTAAACCCCTAGCCAGTTTGATCAAAAAGAAAAAGTAAAGGACCTAAATAAATAAAATCAAGAATGAAAGAGGAGAGATTGCAACCAACACTACAGAAATACAAACAATAAGAGAATATTACAAGCAATTATATGCTAATAAATTGGGCAATCTGGAAGAAATGAACTAATTCCTAGAAACATATAAACTACCAAAACTGAAACAGGAAGAATAGAAAATTTGAACAGACCCATAACCTGTAAAGAAATTGAATTAGTCATCAAAAACCTCCCAAAAAACAAGAGTCCAGGGCCAGTTGGCCTTCCAGGGGAATTATACAAAAAAAGCAGTTAATACCTATTCTTTTGAATCTGTTCAAAAAAATAGGAAGTGGAAGGAAAACTTCCAAACTCATTCTATGAGACCATTATTACCTTGATTCCAAAACCAGACAAAGACACCACTAAAAAGGAGAACTATAGACCAATTTCCTTAATAAACATGGGTACAAAAATTCTCAACAAGATACTAGCCAACTGGATCCAATAATACATTAAAAGAATTTTTCACCACAACCAAGTGGGATTTATACCTGGGTTGCAGGGCTGGTTCAATATCCACAAAACAATCAATGTGATACATCACATTAATAAAAGAAAGTACGAGAAGCACATGATCCTCTCAAAATATGCAGAGAAAGCATTTGACAAAATACAACATCTCTTCTTCATAAAAACCCTCAAGAAACTAGGGATGGAAGGATCAGGCCTTGAGATCATAAAACCCATAAATGAAAGGCCCAAGGCTAACGTCATCCTTAAGGGGGAAAAACTGAGAGCTTTCCCCCTAAGGTCAGGAGCAAGACAGGGATGTCCACTCTCGCCACGTTATTCAACACAGTATTGGAAGTCTTAGCCTCAGCAATCAGACAACACTAAGAAATAAAAGGCATCCAAATTGGCCAGAAGGACGTCAAACTTTCACTCTTCACAGATGACATGACACTCTATATGGAAAACCCCAAAAGATTCCACCAAAAGACTGCTAGAACTGATCCATGAATTCAGCAAAGTCGCAGGATACAAAATCAATGCACAGAAATTGGTTGCATTCCTATACACCAATAATGAAGCCACAGAAAGAGAAATCAAGGAATCAACCCCATTTACAATTGCACCAAAAACCATAAAATACCTAGGAAGAAATCTAACCAAAGATGTGAAAAATCTATACACTGGAAACTATAGAAAGCTTATGAAAGAAATTGAAGAAGACACAAAAAAATGGAAAAAGATTCCGTGCTCCTGGACAGGAAGAACAAATATTGTTAAAATGTCGATACTACCCAAAGCAATCTACATATATTCAATGCAATCCCTATCAAAATAACACCAGCATTCTTCACAGGGCTAGAACAAACAATCCTAAAATTTATATGGAACCAGAAAAGACCCAGAAATGAACCCACAACTATATATGTGGTCAACTAATCTTTGACAAAGCAGGAAAGAATATCCAATGGAATAAAGAGAGTCTCTTCAGCAAGTTGTGTTGGGAAAACTGGACAGCGACATGCAGAAGACTGAACCTGAGCCACTTTCTTACACCATTCACAAAAATAAACTCAAAAATGGATGAAAGACCTAAATGTAAGACAGAAAGCCATCAAAATCCTCGAGGAGAAAGCAGGAAAATACCTCTTTGACCTCAGCCGCAGCAACTTCTTACTCAACACAACTCCAGAGGCAAGGGAAACAAAAGCAAAAATGTCCTATTGTGACCTCATCAAGATAAAAAGCTTCTGCACAGCAAAGCAAGAAATCAGCAAAACTAAAAGGCATCCCACAAAATGGGAGAAGATATTTGCAAATGACATATCAGATTACAGGTTAGTATCCAAAATCTATAAAGATTTATCAAGCTCAACACGCAAAAACAAATAATCCAGTGAAGAAATGGGCAGAAGACATGAATAGACACTCTTCCAAAGAAGAAATGCAGATGGCCATCTGACACAGGAAAAAATGCTCAACATCACTCATCATCGGGGAAATACAAATCAAAACTACAATGAGATACCACCTCACACCCGTCAGAATGGCTAAAATTAACAACTCAGACAACAACAGACGTTGGCAAAGTTGTGGAAAAAGAGGAATCCTTTTGCACTCCTGTTGGGAATGCAAACTGGTACAGTTACTCTGAAAAACAGTATGGAGTTTCCTCAAAAAATTAAAAATAGAACTACCGTATGACCCAGAAATTGCACTACTAGGTATTTATCCAAAGGATACAAGTGTGTTTTGAAGGGACACATGCACCCTAATGTTTATAGCAGCCCCATTGACAATAGCCAAAGTAAGGAAAGAACCCAAATATCCATTGACAGATGAATGGATAAAGAAAATCTGGTAATATATATACAATGGAGTATTACTTGGCAATAAAAAAAGAATGAAATCTTGCCATTTGCAACAACATGGAAGGAACTAGAGTGTATTATGCTAAGCAAAATTGGTCAGTCAGAGAAATACAAATATCATATGACTTCACTCATATGAGGACTTTAAGATACAAAACAGATAAACATAACAGAAGGGAAGCAAAAGTAATATAAACACAAGGAGGGGGACAAAACATAAAAGCTCTTGATTATAAAGAACAAACTGAGGGTTGCTGGAGGGGTTGTAGGTGAGGAATGGGCTAAACGGGCAAGGGCATTAAGGAAAACACTTGTTGGGATGAGCAGTGGGTGTTATATGTAAGTGATGCATCACTGGATTCTACTCCTGAAATTGTTATTGCACTGTATGCTAATTAGCCTGGATTTAAATTTTAAAAAAAATTAAAAAATGGTTCTTATACCAAGAAAATATCAAAGCACACGTACACTTTTTTACATATGCTATACTTGATGAACCCATATTAAAAGATTATTATTAAGTCCATACTTTATTCAGATTTTCTTATTCTAACCTAATATTCTCTTTCTCTTTTTGGATCCCATCCAGGATTCCATATTATACTTCATCCCCTTGTCTCTTTGGGCTCCTTTAACCGTAAAGTTCCTCAGCCTTCCCTTGTTTTTGATGACCTTCATAGCTTCCAACAGTACCAGTCAGGTATTTTGTAAATGCATCAGTAGGAATTTGTCTGTTTTTTTCCTCATGATTAGATGAGGTTTTAGATGGATGATCACAGAGGTAAAGTGTCATTTCATCACATTATATCAAGTGTACATAATATCAGCATGACTTATCATTCTTCATATTGACCTTGATCTTTTGGTGGAGGTAGTGTTTGTCACAATTAACTCATAAAGTTACTCTTATTTTAAAAAAATCACTTTCCATATTATACTCTGTGTAAGGAACTCATGATGGGCACTTTCGGTGTGAGAAATTATGCCCCACCTCCCTGAGGTAGGAATATCAAAATAAATTATTTGGAATTTTTAGCATGGGATATTTGTCTCCTCTCCTTCTTTTATTTATTTATTCAATACTTTATTTATGTGAGTATGGATTCATTGATATATACTTTATACTTTGAGTTGTAACATATTTTATTTTGTTGCTCAAATTGTTCAGAGCTCTTTCAGTTGGCTCTTGTGTTCCTTTCACACACCTTCATCATTATTGGTTTTATTTATTTATTTTTACCCCTAGTACTTTCTTACTTTCACACATGTATTTTCATGGCTTGATAGCTCATTTAGTTTTATTACTGAATAATATTCAATTGTATGGATATAACATAGCCTGTTTATCCATTCTTTTACTGAAGGACATCTTGATTGTTTCCAGGTTTGGGTAATTATGAATAAAACTGCTATAAGCACTTGCAGGCAGGTTTAAGTTTTCAAATCAGTAAATATTTGAAATGTGATTCCTAGAGCATAGAGCTTTTTACCTTTAATTTTTAATACTTATTATAAAAGTAACGATTGTTGTCATAATTGTAATAATAGAATATTGTATAAAGTAAGAGGTAGAAATCTGCAAACCAGTGCCCATAATGCCTATGATGGAACTGTTGGTGCCAACTTTTTATTTTCATGTAAGTCAGGATCATCATAACATATTGTTCTGTAACTTGCTTTTTGTGTTGTCACTTACCAACAGGCCATAGATTTGTCTCCAAGTCAGTTTACATAGTTTTACTTGATTCTTTCTAAAGATTAGAAAGTATTCAATTAATAGTATTCAATTAGTAGCTGAACCTAAATTGCCAAGTCCATCACACAATAAATCCTGTTTAAATTTGTCCCTTTATACTTTCTATTTTAAATAATTCTTCAATCTTAAGTATACAGCTTATGCTTATAGGTGTCTCTATGCTAAATTCTTCATATCAGAATTTCTAAGTAATGAAATGTACCTTGACAAAGTTGATATATGCTGTCCAATTAACTTCCCTCCCCAAATTGTATCAATCTACATTGAGAATTTTTTTTTTAATTTTTTTAATGTTTATTTATTTTTGAGACAGAGAGAGAGCATGAACGAGGGAGGGTCAGAGAGAGAGGGAGACACAGAATCCGAAGCAGGCTCCAGTCTCTGAGCTGTCAGCACAGAGCCCGATGTGGGGCCCGAACTCACAGACTGTGAGATCATGACCTGAGCCGAAGTCGGCCGCTCAACCGACTGAGCCACCCAGGCGCCCCTACATTGAGAATTTTAAGTATATAAAGTCACTGTGGTAAAACTGGTATATATTAAAGCATATCATGGGTCTTGAGAAGCTAATGGTAATAAAAATAGATAAACTAAGATTACATTTCACCTAGTACATGTAGATCTTAAGATGAAGTTTTTGTTTAGAAAAATGTTTAAAAGTAAAGAAGAATTTTTACTTGTTGCAAAGAAACCAGAGAAAAGTCTAATAAAATAAGACCATGGAAGAAAAGGCAAAAATTTTATTTCAATTAGAGTTTATAATGTATAAAAAGCTGTTACAGGCATCCACTGTAGTAGAAGCAAGTAGGATGGTCAGGCAAAATGGAACAATGCTTGTGAGCTACAGCTATCAATTTCTGCAGGATACTGCAGCATCTTCCTAAGAACTTTTAAAAAACCAAATTGACACATTATCAGCACTCAGAGAAGGCTTAAACCTGCACTGATTGACAGAATACTATACCGAGTCGACCTCCAGCATGCTTAGTCCCTTCTGGCCTTTAACACTAAACAGAGCTGGGTCTGGGTACTTAATGGATGAGATGCTTAAATGACAGGAATGAAGCAGCTGACTTTACAAGATCCCTTGAAGCCTGAGATGTCCACTTACGTGACAGGGGCGTTTCCTGCATGCTCAGAAGAGAGACGAAGGTAACTGCCTTTTAAATTGAGTCCTAAATCCTGGAGTTAAGGCAAAAGGGGGTGACTGATAAGACTTTGCAAAATACACAGATTAGGCTATTAATGAAGCAAAATGAATTAGGAAGTTGCACAGGACTCAGTGAAATGCCCTGTGTCTCACAGAATGTGAATTTGCTGCCTCACTGAGGACCTAAAGCCTCTCTGACTTCTACATACTTGCACTTATTGTAGAACTTTCCAGGTCTTTGATAAGAGTAATAGGTGATCCCTGAAAATCCAGCTTTGTAACTAAGGGGCTACAACTCACAGTTCATTCCAATTTCCTCTTTGAGGATGCTTCTGTCTCTTATGCCCTCCAATCCTCCAGCAGTTCAGGAATCAGTACAAGAAGAGAAAAGAAGTATTAATGAGGTTTATTTCTCAAAGATTAACACATGGAAATTTTGCTGTGTACCTGTGCTATACTCAGAAGCACATCATTCAATCCTCCCACTAAATAACCTGTGTGTGGAGTGAGAATCAGAGAGGTTTCATGACTCCACCAAAGTCACAGAAAATAATGAGGAACAATGCTAAGACATCTGTTCCCAGATTCGTTAAAACACAAAGCCCCTTCTATCTCACCACACTGCCACGTACCCGAAGTGCCATCACTCAGTGGTACTGACTCACATTCCCAAGAAAAGAAGATTAAATTAGAATCTATCTAAGGGGGCCTGGGTGGCTCAGTCAGTTAAGCATCCAACTCTTGGTTTCGACTTAGGTCATGATCTCATGGTTTCAGGAGTTCAAGCCCCGTGTCGAGCTCTGCACAGACAGTGTGGAGCATGCTTGGAATTCTCTCTCTCTCCCTCTCTCTCTGCCCTTCCCCACTCATGCTGTCTGTGTCTCTCTCACAATAAATAAATAAACTTAAAAAAATTAAAAACAAAATTAGAACCCATTCAAACCTGCTAAAAGGAGTGCAACAAATCACCACTTAGTTACAAAAGCACATGAATCTTTTCATCAAAAAGAAAGATCTGTTTATGACAGAATATCACTATTCACAAAATAGGTACCTGTCATTGTCTGATTCAGAAATTCATTTTGAACATGAGCCACTGTGTTGATGTGCAGGCAGTAGCATTCTTCTGATTAATTAAATATATCTTACGTGAGATCACATTCTTTGATTTTTATAATGATTCGATTTCAAGGGCACATTCATGAGCTTCACTCCTATGTATTTTGGGAACATAAATGGGTTATCTTTGGCAAACCAGAATGAACAGAGCTCTATTATTACCTTAACTCTAGGAAGTCACTCTCAAGTCACAGAAAAGGTGCAAAAAAGCACTATATACCCAAGTGAAGACTGAGTTTCCACTGCCAACAAACCTGCCGCTTAAAGATTTGTATTATTCAGGCTGCAGAATTAGGTCAGTGCGGCTATTCTCTGGCTTTCTCTTACAGCTAGATATAGATAGTACTTAAAACAGGTCTGTCTTTTTTTTAAGTAATCTCTACACCCAACATGGGGTTCGTACTCATGACCCCAAAATGAAGAGTTGAATGCTCTACCAACTAAGCCAGCCAGTGCCCCAGGTCTGTCTTTTTACTTAGTGTTAAAAAGACTAAGTATGTGGTAAGAAATCAGAATCTGAGAAGTAATGCAAAATCATTTTAAGAAAATCACAGAGATTAATTAAATTAGTGTGGTTGAACGGTAGTCTCTAATTTGCTATCAAAGAAGTGTGTATGTGTGTATGGAGTGTAATTATCAAACAAAGATTCCAAATAATGATAACATGACAGTTACTGCTGTCTTTTATTGAGCACCTACTCTATGAAGAATATGTACTCTGGGTCAGTCAGATCTGGCTTGAAAATTAATTGTACAGCTGTGTGACTGAGAACAATTTTCTGAATCACTCTGAGATTTAATTGCTCTTTCTTAACACAGGCACAGTTATGCCCTTTTGGGTGGTTCTTGGAAAATAAGTGAGATAATGCATACAGATAATGTATGTCTAATAGTATACAGTACATAGAAGGTGCTCACTTTGTGCTAATTATTGACACTTCTCTGGTCCCTTGTTATTCTATAATGGTTATTTGTATTCTTTTTTGCTTCCTACTAGGCTCTAAGTTTCCATAGGCAAAGATTATATCTTTTAAATGTTTCTTGAAGAGCCCGGTGTATATTTATTGAAAGAAAATGGGGGCACCTGGGTGGCTCAATGGGTTAAGCATCCAACTCTGGATTTCAGCTCGGGTCATGATCTTGTGGTTCATGGGATTGAGCCCAACATCAGGCTCTGCCTTGAAAGCATACAGCCTGCTTGGGATTCTCTCTCTCCCTCTCTCTCTGCACCTCTGCCCGCTCACTCTTTCTCTCTCTTTCTCAAAAATAAGTAACCATTTTTTAAAAGAGAAAGTATATGAAAGAGGCAAAGTTCTCCAATTTCATATTCACTACTAAAGAACATTCATAAGCTGACAATGGGCTCTTAATACTAAGCAATTTCCCTTATTGTATCAAATTTAAAGTTCCACCAAGTACACTATAAAGCATGGATATGAAGTAGACTTCATAAATACACTGTTTTCACATATGTGGTTAAGATAACAGGAAATGGTGTTTACAAAACATTTATCTCAGTGTTTGGCACATCACAGGCCCTTAATAAGCAGGTAAATTTTTTTCCTCTTTTAAGAAGTCCCCATGCCCACCTCCACATTGCTCCCTTTACTTATATTTTTCCATGTGAACTAAACACCATTCCCCCTTCCCAAAGTAGCCCTTGTCTTGAAGAGGCTTTGTGGTAAGCTTTTTTTTCTGAAATCCCACATCATTTACCTCCAGTGTAGGGGCTGAGTCATATCTGTGACAAAAGGTTGATGCCCGAATCTCTGTCCAGCCAGTTTGCTGTGAAACTTTGGATAAGTCCTTCTGTCTCTCTGTGTCTCAATCAGTTTCCTTCTGCCTTTTAATATGGTCTAAAATTGTAAAGTCTCATGGTATTGGTGTTATTGTTTCATGCATGCAAATTTTGTTTCTTGATTATCTGCTTCTTAAATGTCAGTCGGTGGGTCATGTTTACTTAAATGTGTCCTTCATAATACCAAGCTGACTGATACTTAGAAAGTACTTGCTTATTGACTCGAGGAAGCAAGGAAAAAAAAGAAAGAAAAAAGGAGCAGCTTTAACCAAGTTTGGCTTTCTGGGGAATGCAATACCTTTGCTGATGGCCTTGGCATTAGAGGAGTCAGTCCCAACATCATGAAAAACATGAGGATGGGAATTGTGAAGCCTAGAGAAACTCAGGTATGGATAGTGAAGTATTCTCATTCTGGGGCTTCTAGGGAAAATAAGAAATGCAAGGTGTCTTCTGAAACCTCTGGTAACTGGAATCCAAAGAAAGCTTTGTCTCTGCTTTTCACTGGCTTCATGACTTTGATCAAAACAGATCACGTCCCTGAAACCCAGGTTCCACACACACAAAATGGCATAATTGTATTTGTTTTTGTTTGGCAGTGATAAATAAGAAAATGTGCCGGAAATATATACTAAAACTGTAAATCACAATATAAACTTAAGGTATTATATGATTTCTCAGCCAAAGTTTAATATTTATGTAGAATGTAGGTACTGAAATACCACTAGGCTAAAATATTGTAACTTTAGTAATGATATAAATGTTAATGTTCCAAGATAAAAAAATTAACTTTGCCAAAGCACTTAATAAAACATGTATATTATATCATAAATATCTTAGGGTGAAAATAACTTACCATACTCTTTTAAAGGGAGAAACACTGTAACATGCTTAATAGTTTGCAGCTGACATTGTGAAATTGGAATTCAGGGTTAGCTGATGGTAATTATGGGAAAAATAACCAAATTAACTGTGTTATACATTTCCATGCTTGAGAGAAAGTCACAAGGACATCATTTATTTCTCTTCAAAGTCAAGGTTTCTTGGGACCTAAATGAACACATTCATATGCACATGAGCAAGTACACATACACACAAACACACACACACATAAACACACAGAGTGAAGGACTGAAAGCAGATAACTTCAGGAATTATAGACTCTAACTTTGCAGATAAGAATGTAATTGAAGTTCTGAAAGCCACCACCTCGAGCAAAGCTGCCTGCTGATGGGAGGGGTGTGGGCCAGTTTTCAGTAGAAATTTGAATGAAATTTAGCACCTGGAAGTTAACCAGGTTGTGAAAGAATAGTTGGGCATCACTCACAGGGTGAGATGCCCAGCTGGATTGCACTTTTTTGTCATTCTTTATGGAGAGGAAGTGTAGTCCAGGCAGCAGAGCAATATCAGAATCTTCTAGGCTCAAATTTAGGCAGCATGATATTTCAAGGTGGTCAGTCGATTCACATTTATTCCATTCAAAAATATTTATTATGAAAAAAAAATTTACTACGTGCCTATAATGGATAAAATAGTGAGGTAAAAAAAAGACAAGGAGGTACAGTCCAGTGTAGGAGAAATGAACATTAATCACATAATCACACACATAAACAGGAAAACTCTTATGAAAGGAAGTTAAGCAATTCCATGACGATTTATGTGTGTGTGTGTGTGGTGGATGTGGGAGGGAGAGGTGGCAGTCAGGAAAGACTTCCCTAATGAAGGGATTGCTAAGCTAAAGTCCTCAATTAATGAAAGAGAAAACAGGACTGCCATTGCAACCTCATGTATCACTGGCTAAACTTACATGAAGTCAGTATGGATATGCCCAATCAGAAACCTTTACTCCTGAGCAAAGGTCCTCCAAACAACAGCTCAGGCACCCAGGCTTCTGGTAGCTAAGACTTCAGCTACCTTCAATATGTGTCACCCGTGAGAAGGAAAGAAGGAGAGCGTGCAAATGGCACATACATTCTAACTTGCTTCAGCCAAGTGACACACTAACTTCTACTCACTTTCTGTTGGAGACAGCTAATTAGACGGTTTCACCCTAAATGCAGAAAGATAGGGAAATAAATTTTAGCTTTGTGCCCAAGAGGAAGAAACTGATTTCATGGGCACCTTTCCAATTCTGTGCCACACATCTGAAGGATGGGAGGGAGTTAATCCACTATTGGTTGTTTGGGAGAGGGAAGGCAGAGAAAAGCATTCTGAATACCAGTTACAGCATATGTGAAGATTCTATGGCAGACAGAAATACACAATGGTTAGGTAAAAGAAAGACTATTGCAGCTAAAACACAAAGGGCACCACTGATGAGACTTGAGTTAAGGCTGGACAGGGAGGTAGTGTTCAGATTATTCAAGTCCTCTGTGCTATTGTGATTTATAACAAGAAATATATGTTTGGTCTTTGTCCCCCATTGCTGCTGGCACAAAGCTCCTAAAACCCTAGGAATTTCCTAAGTGATGAGAGCTCTAAAAGTGTTCTTTGTTACATTAACAAGGTGACATTTGGATCCCCCCTAAGGATGGGGGCTGCTTGTCCAAGGAGCTCACCATTTGATTAGAGGATTGAAATTTTCAGTCCCACACTCTGATCTCCCAGAGGGGAGAGGGGCAATTGCCAATGGCCAATGATATAATTAGTCATGTTTTTGTAATGAAGCTTCCATAAAAACCTAAAAGGATGAGTTCAGAGAACTTCCAGGATGGTGAACATGTAGAGATTCAGGGAGAGTGGTATACCTGGAGAGGGCAAGGTAGCTCCACACACTTTCCCCATACCTTGCCTTATGGTGTCTTCTGTCTAGCTGTTCCTAAGTTATACCTCTCTGTAGTAAACTGGAACGCTAGTGAGTAAGCAAGTTCCCTGAGTTCTATAAGCCATTCTAGCAAATTAATAAAACCCAAGGAGGAGGTCATGAGAACTTTCAGTCTGTAGCAGGTTGCTCAGAGGAACAGATAACAACCTGAACATGCGATTGGCATCCAAGGGGGTTGGGGGGCAGTCTTACAGGACTGAACCCTTAACCTGAGGCATCTGATGCTATATCTGAGTAGACAGTGTCAGAACTGAGTTGAATTGTAGGATACCCAGTTGGTATCCAGAGAATTGCGTGTTTGTGGTGTAGGAACCTCTCCACACTTTGGAATTGGTGGCAAAACTTTTAGCCTCATAGGCCATGATAAAGATTTTGTCCATTATTTTAACTTCAGTGGCAAGTCACTGAAAGGCTGTGAGGGAATGACAGATGTATTGATAGACCTGTGCTCATTACTGTACATTGTAGAAACTGATTAAAGATTTGAAGTGGGAAGTCCAACAAAGAGGCTATTACATTGGTCTGGATAAGAAAGGATTATAGCTTGCACCAGGGTAGTGGCAATGGAGTTGGACAGAAGTGGACAGACTCAATAGAAATTGATAACTGGCCACAAGTAGATGGTTATTGAAAGAAGTTATCAGTTCCTAAGTACAGGAGCCTACAAAAGGGTAAGTGAAGATTATGGTCCCAGTTAATCAAATTAAAGTTCTAGGATTAACTTAGCCACCCTAGTGAAAAAGTTAAGGTAAGTCAGAGAAACCAAAACTTAAGCCCATAAAATGGGCAAAGCTGGTGAAGAGAAAGAAGAAGTCTGCAAAAACTATGAAGTTCCAATGTGATGCAAAGGGCATGTCTGCTTCACATGATATCTAAATTTTTGACACGAAGACCTATGTAATTGCAATTCTTTCTAGAAAGCTGGATGAAGCCTGTCAGTAAACAATGCATGGCTCTTCCAGGGTGGCTTAGTTGGTTGAACATCTGAGTCTTGACTTCAGCTCAGGTGATGATCTCATGGTTCACTGGACTGAGCCTCATATCAGGCTCTGCACTGACAGAGTGGAGTCTGCTTGGGATCCTCTCTCTCCCTCTCTCTCTGCCTCAATCTCTCTTTCTCCTTCTCTCTCTCTCTCTCTCTCCCTCAAAATAAATAAATAAACTTGAAACAAAAATGAAAACAAAAACAAACAAACAAAACAAAACAAAAAATAATGCATAGGCTCTTCCAGGGCATAAACCTTGCATTGTTCATCCTTTTGTCTTTAAACACTACTATATTTGCTAACATGTAATATCACTTATTAAGAGTTTATTAAATGATATGCTCCATATCCCTATCTTTATTCAGTAAAGAAAGAGCTATGTAAGAAGGGCATTGGAGAATTCAGATATAACTCAAATCACGTTTAAATGTGTTATAACCAAATTGCCTTTTGGGTAAGCTATGGTGAGGCCACACTCAGATTGAGAGAAAAACGGGGGAACCCTCTTGCACTGTTGGTGGGAATGCAAACTGGTGGAGCCACTCTAGAAAACAGTGTGGAGTTTCCTCAAAAAGTTAAAAATACTACTACCCTATGATCCAGCAATTGCACTCCTCGCTATTTACCTGAAGAATACAAAAATACTAATTTGAAAGGATACATGTATCCCAACGTTCATAGCAGCATTATCCACAATAGCCATATTATGGAAATAGCTCAAGTGTCCATCAATGGATTGATGAATGGATAAAGAAGTGGCATATACCATCATTCCATCATCACTGTGCTCGATCCCTTTAACATTTGAGTGCTCCGTAGGGAGAGTCCAAGACAATTATTTGCAATCAGACAGTTTATTTCGAAGTTATATATTCCTTAAAAATGGAATAAGGGAATCCAAGAGAGATGTAGAAAAGAGGAAAAAGCCAGTACAAGGTGCTTTACTGAGCTGATAGCATCTGTGGTGCATGGAACTCAATTCCTCTAGAGACCCCCTTGAGAAAAAATATAAAATGAGCCTTAGAATGTTCCCTCAAAGGAAAGGAGGTTCAGACACATATCACACACTTCCATTCACCGATGGTTGGGGGTTGTCCTAAAAAGGGTGTTAATTCCCTTTTTTTTTCTTTTCCTGGCACCTGTTAAGAGATTTCCCAGGTTTTAGACAAAACCTTGAGAAAGAAAAGCAGACAGGCAAAGAAGGTACATTAAGAGGATAGTATCATCCTATATGAGAAATGTTCCATCCAAACCTGAAGCCAAATTCAGAGGTAAACAGAGGGAATATGATGCAAAGGACCAAAAGTATTGGCCACACTGTCACAAACTACTTTTTTTTTTTTTACACCCAAAAGGAGTCCAGAAAATGTAAAGGAGATGGGCGACATCTGATTTTTTAAAAACAACTAGACCTCAAGGACATTGATTTAGATTAACCACATTTTTCATTTATAACATAATCTTATGGTTTCAGTTTCTTCCAGGGTGCCCTTTCATTTAGTTATATATTACTTATTTATACTAATATTATAAAGAACCATAAAACCATTATCTAAAAAGAAGAGTTAGACCTTCATAATAACCATACAATCATCACTTTATCTTCCATGCTGTCAGCCCAACCACTGAGGCACCCACCCCATGAATTGAATATTTTCCACTCATCACTTTCTTGTTTTTTAATTTTTATTTTTCATATCTATGTGTGTCTAAAAAGTAGGTATAGGGGTGCCTGGCTCAGTCGGTTGGGTGTCTGACTTCGGCTCCGGTCATGATCTCACAGTTGGTGGGTTCAAGCCCAGTGTCGGGCTCTGTGCTGACAGCTCAGAGCCTTGAGCCTACTTCGGATTCTGTGTCTCCTCCTCTCTCTGCCCCTCCCATGCTCATGCTCTGTCTCACTCTGTCTCTCAATAATAAATAAATGTAAAAAAAAATTTTTTTTTAATAAAAGTTAAAAAGTAGGTATAATCCAAGAGGCACAGAGAACTCCCTTCAGACGTAACTTGAATCGATCTTCTGCACGACATATCATAGTGAAACTGGCAAAATACAAGGATAAAGAGAAAATTCTGAAAGCAGCAAGGGATAAACGTGCCCTCACATATAAAGGGAGACCTATAAGACTCGTGACTGATCTCTCCTTTGAAACTTGGCAGGCCAGAAAGGCTTGGCACGATATCTACAGTGTGCTAAACAGAAAAAATATGCAGCCGAGAATCCTTTATCCAGCAAGTCTGTCATTTAGAATAGAAGGAGAGATAAAGGTCTTCCCAAACAAACAAAAAGTAGGTATATACTTTATATTTGTTTTTACCTTTATAGAAATTACTTCATGATGTATGAAATATTTAGAAACCTGCATCTTAATTTAATATTAGATTGTTAAAAGTCATCTATGTAACTATAAACCATTTGTTCTGATAGCCATATAATATTCTTTTTTTTTTTTTCATTTGAGAGAAAGTTTGCACACAAGTGGGAGAGGGGCAGAGGAAGAGGGAGAAAGAGAATCTTTTTTTTAAAATAATTTTTTAAGTTTATTTTTTAATTTACATCCAGGTTAGGAGAGAGAGAATCTTAAGCAGGCTCCACACCGAACTTGGAGCCTGACACTGGGCTCAATCTCACAACAGTAAGATCATGGCCTAAGTCAAAATCAAGAGTCTGATGCTTAACCAACTGAGCCAGCCAGGCGCCTCATGACAGCTATAAAATATTCTGTTGTGTGGCTGTGATATTCATTCTTCTGTTGAGGGTTATCTGGTTGTGTAGAGTTTTGCTGTTGTAGGTGGTTCTGCAACAAACATCCTTGTATTCATATTTCCTATTACATATGCACAAGAGTTCCTCTTCGGAATATGCTTAAAACTGCTGAGTCACAACCAATGTAATTGCTCATTTTTGAAAGATAGTTTTCCAATGTAGTTGTGCCAACTTATACTTCTAACAGGAACATTTAAGAAATTCTATAAATCCGTATCTTCTCTAACTCTTGTTATCTCTAGATGAGATAAGTAAAAAACAAATTTAAAACCAAAAATGCTTCATCAATGATTTTTAAATCTTATTCCAAAACTGTTCTTATCCAAAGTTCTGAAATATATATACCTACAATTTCTAAATTTATAAAAATTTTGTATGTGATATTTAAGTCCTTTGTACATCTGGAGTTTGTCTTTACAAGTAAGCAGAGTTTATTAAACAATAACTAAATTGCTGAGATATAATTTTACCTTTTTGTTTATATTGATAATCATTTTTTTATTTAATTTATTGAACAGTACTTCCTTTCTATATTGATTTTCCATGCCACCTTTCTCTTACACAAAATTGCATGAAATGCAATTTGACTGTGGACTCTGTGTTCCTTTGGGCATTTTTTCCATCCCTCTGCCTATATTCAGAAATGTCCTAGGTAGTCTTGACCTTTACTCACCATATAAATTTGAGTATCATTTTGTCAAGTTCCATGAAAAATCTAGTTGAGATTTTTATTAGACTCAAGCTATAAATCAATTTGGGAAAAGTTGACATATTTATGCTATTAAGTCTTCCATTCAATGAACATGGTATATTTCTTCATCTATTTAGGTGTCTTTTAATATCTCTTAATAAACGTTTGTATATTTTTCTGTAGAAATCGTGAACATCTTTTGTTAAATTTATTCTTATATATTTGACATTCAAAGAATATGTTGATACCAGTTTATATTATATATACATATTTAATTCTGTAGTAATTTTAACACTTTTTCTTTTCCTTTTGTTTTATATATCTTTTAAGACAATGATAAATTTTACTCAGGCATTTGATCATTTTTACTCCATATGCCTTTTCATATATTCTGGATTCTTTTCTTCCTTTTAAAAACTTCATTCCAAAATGTTTTCCAGCAAAACACCTGAGACCTGCATGCCTAATATATTTTATTATGCCTTCATATTCTAAGTTCTAATTTCCTTACATTCAGTAATTTGTAAGGTTAGGGAGACTATTCTTTTCTATTCTCATATAAATTGTTGCCTTAAAAAAACCTAAATCAATATCTATGTTAATTATAATGAGCTCAGGGGATAGGACTGGAGGGCCATCAATGAGCTTTGGAGTATAGAGATCCAAAGACCAGAAAACCACAATCAATCAATCACTCCACACTTCATAAAACATTTCCTTAGGTCAAACTTTCCCTCTCTGTCCTCTAGTAAGAAATATCATTAGAACAAGGTGCTATTTGAATTGTAATTCTCCAGGTATAAGAATTTGGAAAGAATGAGTTAGAGAAGAAATTGCCCAGATCAATTATTTGCCAGCCGTTTTTCTCAGCTCCTCACAAGCACAGCACTCTCAGTTACCCTGATTTTACTCTTGGGGACACTTGGACAAGAGGCCTGAGTCAGCAGGTGTGGAGACAGGATTGCTTATTACAAGAGAAATTGGTGAGGGGGTTGGGGAAGGTTGGAGACAGGAGCACACGCAGAATTCCAGCATCTCCCCTGCCCTAGCTTAGCTGGACTGCTCTCTGTTCCAGGATGAAGGTATTGCTTTCCCTCAACCAGCACCCTACCACGGACACACACCAGTTCCTCACACATGTCTCCTCACAAGTCTTGTTTTAAAAAACAAAACAAAACAAAAAACAAAAAGCTCACTGTTTTTCTATTTTTTGTCTCTAGTTATCTAGATTTAATGTGGATTCAGCATCTTGATTTTAATTGGAATCAGGTGATCTGACTTGATATTTTAAATGCTCACCCTGGGGAGAATTGATTGTGGCCTGGGGGCTGAGAGAAGATGGTAACTGGGGCCAGGATAATAGCAGTGGAGCAAAGAGAAGTGGACATGACGCATTTTGGAAGTTATCTTATTAAATTGGTAAAGGTTAGGACACTAAACCAAACCACTTTAATGTGTTCGTGAATACTGGGCTAGAGTGCTTCTCAATAGGATGGCAAGGATGGCACTTCTGAAGAAGGGACATTTAAGCTGAGACCTCACTGTTGAGAAGATATGACTTACAGTGATCTGGAGAAAGCAGATTCCAAGAAGAGGGAATACTGAATGCAAATAACCTGCAGCAGAAAAAGTCCGAGGGTATCTTTAATCAGGGTGGTCATTATGAAATTGTAGAAAAGTGTAGATTTAGGACATATTTGGAAAATAGCACCAACATGGCCTACTGCTGGATCTAAACGGAGGAAAAAGAGAAAAGGAACAATCACGAATGACTATATTTTTCTTCTAGGACACATTGATTTGTCTGATGTTTTCATATTTATTTATTAGTTCATTTACTATTTAGTTATTTATCTACTTTTTTTAGAAGAATGAAAACTTTTCAAGAACCAGCTCCTTGATGTGCTTTTCACTATCCTACCTTTAACACCCGAAGTACTTGAAATACAGGAAGAGCTTAATCATATTTGTTGAAAAAATGAATGAATGAATGAATGAATGATGCAACCATCCCTTGAAAGTCTTCTCAGATAACACATTTAGACGATATCTGCCCTCTTGGCACAGTTTCTACTTAATTATCTCACATCACATTTGCTAATTCTATTGATAGTATCTGTTGTAAATAAATTGTTCTCTAGGTTGTAAATGTATTGGTCAAATTGTCAAGTATTAGTCATCCTTAACACCATAGCACCTATCCATTTATTCTTTTATTTAATAAGTATTTCCTGATCACTTATTATGTACCAGACAATTTTCATGGTGAAAGGATGTGAAAGTGAAGAGGCCTAAAGATAATCCCATTTTCCAACTGGAGAAGGCAGACAAATAAGCAGGAAGTTATAAAAGCTACAATAAGGATATGTGTCTTATCTCATCCATGTCACTTAGAGAGAACTGAATACAAGTTTCTCAAATGCTTAAACCCTAAAAAAGTGGGAAAATGAGTAATTGATGGAAGCAATGGAGGATATTTAATGAATCTTGGTCCAATATTTACAGTGGCCTTCAGTTGACCAGTTAAAGACAAAGGAAGGTGAGATAGCCAAGGACCAGGAGGGAGATTTTCTAAGAACTAAGGATAAAATAGAAGATAAATAAAAACCTTAGCCAAAATGTATAATAGAATGTGATCCTTTCAGAGTCCCGAGCAAAGGTAAAGTGCAAAGTGTAAAGAGGTTAGGAAAACCACCTGGCTTTAAAGCAGAGGCTCGGCCATTAAAATTAGATAAAGGAGTAAGTCAAACAGTAAAGTCTAGACAGAAGACAAGGTTGGATGCCCTGAACCTGGGGAAGATAACTCTAGAAGACAGGGAAAATAAATACATAGAACATAAAGGCAGATAGAACAAAATATATGGGAGCTGGAAACAGTGTTAGTAGGCAATATAAATATGTCATTTTGAGAATTCTGGTGGGGACTCGAGTGAAGGATAAATGTGGTTTCAGTGACTTTTCTGAGGATGGCATCTTGAAAATATTGCCTAAGGACAAAGAAAAATCAAGTAAAATATGGTTAATTGGCATAAAACATTGCAGTGGGGTAAATTTCCAGTCTGTCACTGATTTTTCACAGGACTGATAATCAAGATCTTGTTAACTCAGAAATCCTACCACCAAAATCCAACAATCACTATTATCATTGTGCATTGTGAAAACTTTAGTTCAGTCTATAAATGATTATTTGTCACTTCAATATGTTTGTTCATTTATTGGTGACTATTTCTGTATCTTTTGCCCACTCGCAAAAATGTATCAGGGTTTTACATTAAATATAATTTATAACAAATCAAATAATTAAAATGAAATTAAAATAAAAAGTAAGTAATTATAAGAAATAAAAAAGAAAGAATATTAGATCAGAAATCCTAGACTAAGAGAAGGAGTGTAGAATCTGGGACTTACACATTAATGTTGTCACTATAGCCATTGTACATGAACTGATCATGTGCATCCCTATCTGAGCCTTGCTGATAATTCCTGGTTAGCTTGCATAGTTAATTTTGATTTATTTTTTGAAGTTCTAGTACTATTTTTTTCAAAACTACATATTCTTGAATCTCTTAGACATCTTCCCTCTTTTTCCTTTTATCAAATAATTTACAAAATTGACAAGTTGAACAAATTTTACCAGACCCAAAAATGGTGAAGAAGGGAATAGGTATAAGGAAAGAAGAATTTAAATTTAAGGAAAGAAATAGGAAAATACACAGAAGCATGGAGTCTATGGCACATTGAAGAAATTATCAATACAGTGATATGTGACCATCAATTCCTTGATGTAGAGATCAGCATTCTCTGGTTCTATTGAGAGTTTAGCATTAAATCACAAAGATCCTTCTGATCCCATGAAATAGATGTTAGAATTAACTGATTATTTTTGTAAGTAATCTTCAACTTTATTGAATACCAGGAGAGCAATTAAAATACTTGCCAATCACACACTGCATGCATCCTGTTAAACAACAAAATGTCTGCTGGACACAATCTCTTAAAATGTCATTATTTACATAAAAGAGAATCAAGAAAATAAAAATAAGAAAGGAATGAGTTGAAGAGTTACAAGAATTGTTATTGTAAATTCCTTAACTACCATTCACCTTCAGTGCTGTTTAGTTCTTTTTAGATCAAATGATAAACTGGCAAAATCAAAGTTCTGTTTAATTAGGGTTCTCCCCCCTCTGGTTTTAATTTCAGCTAAAAATTTAACAACATTTAATTGTTTATTATACTCAGTCATTGAGGTCTCTGTGAATCACCAAAGCTAATGTAGAAGTATGAAAACCTAATTTGAAGAGCTATGAATAGCTTGGCCCCTATAGAGTTTGGAATCTATAAACCAGAAACTGACTCACAAATCAATTATATTTTAAATATGTTCTGCTAGTGCTACTCAAGAAACACTATAACTCCTTCAGTAATTACTTAAACATCATTCACCAGAAAAAGAAGCCAACTCAGTCCTTCCACAAAAAACCTTTTGGTAAAGACAAAACAGTAAACTACAAGCTGTTCATCTTCCTGATTAAATCATGACATATTTTGCGTTTTCTTCTTTAAGATACATAATGGCTACCACTTGCCAATGTCTCTGTCAGTGAAACATTTTTACTAGCTCTCACCTTTATTTCAGAAATCTCTTCCCCTAATCTGTGTCTTAGTTTCTACTTTCTTGTAGGATATACACTTCTTGAACTATTTGATGTTCTAGCTGACGTTTTAGTGTATGGTTCCTCCAACAGGCAAATATTTTCATTGGTCATATGTTTAAACTACCTGTTCCCATTTTTATTCAGGTGCCATTGTTTTAAATCCTTGTTTTAGATTTCAGCTGTTAAAATTCGTAATAAAAATAAATTGGAACAACAGAAATGAAACATAATAAACCTTCTCTACTCCTACCCTTGGAGCTTCTAACACAGAGGAACTTTGAATGCTCCTGGATTTAAAGATCAACAGCAATGACAAAATTTCAAAAGATTTTAAAATTCTTTGGGAATTAGTACACATATATGTTTTTAAAAGAGTTTACCATTTCTTTATAGAGATTACTAAAATCTTAGTAAGTTAATTCAAGTTATTTTGGAGTTATGCTGGATATTTTTTAGATAGAATACAGAAGTGTATGTACAGAATATACTAGGGTGAACCTGAACTGCAAGTCAGCTGTTACCAAAGCCAACATATTTTGTAAAATCCTAACACTGACTCCTGGTTTAATGAACTTCATACTTTCTCTCTGCTTTCTGGGTGTACATCTTCTAGAGATATATTTTGTTAAATCAGCTTAGTGTTTTGTATGAATAAGTTACAAATAATTCTCTATCAAGAGACTTTGCATAAAAATCAGGATTTTAAATATCTTGACAATCAGAAAATTTAACTACATTGGTTCTGCATTCCTATGTGCCAATAATTACAGGCTTTTAGGGGCACCTGTTCCCTTTAGTAAGGTCAAATGCTATCCAGAAGTTGCCCTGCCACATACCTGATACATTCACTTACTTGACTTGTCACCACAGGCATTCACCTATGACCCTGTAATAAGACTTTTAGTCCACACAGGGATACACACTGCTTTCCTTTCTCTCTCCAGGTTGGCAGTGATGTGCCTTTGGGAAAATCCTGCCTGCCTTTAGAAAGAATTGGCATGGGCAGATTAGGAACAACTTCTTAATAGTTCCTACGGCTATGGTTTCTCTGTCTCTCTCTGTCTCTCTCTGTCTCTCTGTCTCTCTGTCTCTCTCTCTCTCTCTCACACACACACACACACACACACACACACACACCGGAACATCACACCATGCATTTCATAAGATTTGCCTTTAGTTGCCATTGAAATCAAGAATAGGTGTAGACTTAGGGAAAAAGAAGTTTAGGCACAAGGCGCCTCCAAATTGGTTCAATGTAACTCATACTAGGTTTTGGGAAGTTATAGTCTTCAAGTTATATGGAATATGCTTTTTCTGGCCTTGATCTCCATACATGTAGATCTCTTCCAGGATGATATATGTGTAAGGTCAGAACAAGATTCAAAATCTATGTCCAAGCCAAACTGCATTCCTCCAATGCAATTTTCAGTCTACCAATTTACACAGATATGTGCCTGTAATAATTATATGTGTGACCTATGGTAATAATTAAGAATTTTTTATTATTAGTTTCCACTTCATCAAAATTATGAATCTCTATAGTTGAGAATAGACCTTGAAGAAGAGACCTTGTTCTGCCAACCTTTCTGAAGAGAATAGTAAATTGGTATGCAAATACCATAGTGCTGAGTAGAATAAAACAGTATTTTAATCTGAGACAATAAAAAAGAAACCAAAATTTATACTAAAACAAAAAAAGGAAGAGTAAGAAATTCCTAGGACAGACATTTGGAGAGAGTGATAAGAAAAAATTAATTTCAAAAGGGAAGAGAGTTAGCATATTATGTGCTAGACACTTTACATGGGACATCTCAATAGCAATACCACATCTAAGAGGAGAGTAGGGCCACCATTATAAAGATGCACAGAAAGATGAAGTGATTGAACCATGGTCATGCAGACTGAAAACAGAATATAAACATGACTATTTGACTCTTGACTGTATTCTTTTCCCATTATACTATGATGGAGTAATTAAGCAGCATTACCAAGAGAGGGATTTTCTATGAAATGAGTGACCTTAGGAATTGCTTTAGGTGAATGACTCTTTTGCCCAATTTTTCTCTTATTTATGTGACAATGGACATTATTTTTGGTTTTGCAAATTCACTGAATAAACTCAGAAAATGCTTATATACTCTAATACTCCTCAGTTTACAGATGAGGTCAATGCTTACCAGACATTCAGAAAAGACCAGTACAGCATGAAAAGTAGTAAAGAAATGGGAATTTAAGTTCTCAGATTTGCTTCTAAAAGTACTTTCCATTAAACTGTTATCTTCAGAATCATGAGCATATATTATATCTTGGTTAGAAATTAAATGCCATTAATATACTACGTTATTAGTCATGAGCAACAGTTTTCTCATCTGCTAATTGGAGATCCATAAGACAGAAGTGAAGATTAAATGAATTAATTCATGGAAAGCACGTGGCAAAGTGGCTGGCATGATGTGAGCACTCAGTAAAGGCCAGTTGTTACTATCATTGTCACAAATAATAAGCCTGAGGTGTGAGGCAGGAAAACTATAGCATAAAGACAGACTGTAGTTAAATTAAAGACCATTCCAAAAAAGGAATTTTTACAAAGACTCAAAACTCCTATCTATAACTTAATATATAAACATTAGAATAATTTATTATTTTGCTTATTTCATATTAGAACTCTGAACAGTTTCATCCCTTAGGAAGGACTTATATGAAATCTACTTATTTGAAATCTAAACTTATTTGAAAGATTTCATCTAGAGAGGAAATATATGTAATTTTTTGGTGGCAAAAGATTATAAATTGGAACCTCTATTATTGACCTAACTTGTAGGTATAATTCACTAGAATCAAATAAAATATGCTCAAAACCAGGAGAAAAAATTAAATAATGGAATAAATGTATATGTAGGGAAAGGGGGGTAGGGGTGGGAAGGATTACTGAGATGTTTAATGAATATTGACTCCAGGTTCCAGAGAATAAAGGGTAAGATAAATCTAATTCATCAATGTACCTTAGTCCTTTTTTTTTTTTTTTACCTTATAGAATGTATCCACATCCTCCTTCCATTTATGTGACTCAACTACCCTGTAATCATCCCATAAGTCCCGTTCTTTAAATGTATCCCTCTTTCTATGTCAGATGAAATCATGAATGGGAATGGGAAAATGGTGCCTGATATGTTTCAATGTTGAATTAACAAAGCACACTTTATGGTGTCAGCTCAAATTGGGAAGAAGATCAAAATTATGCTATCATAGAGGATACGAATACTGTAATGTAGGTAAGAGAAAAACAAGTGTCCGGAAGTTAAATTCCACACTGTTAAATGTGCCTGAAGTTTACAAAGATAAAATACAAATGAAAGGAGGGAGAGGAAAGCTGCCACCCAGAAGTAGAAAATAAACTTGATACTTTTCTTTTTTTTCTTCCATCATTTAGACATGAATGTTCTTTCCTTTCTCAAAGCAGCAATGAGAACAGCGAGAGGAGATGATGGCTACCCACTTAAAAATTATCTAAAATGTAGAAACAAAGCAAAAATATTACAACTGTGCCTTTTTGATATCATACTGGAGCACTGTCTAAAACATCTACCTAAGGATCATAGCACACTACAGAAAAGATTACTTGATTTACTGTTTACTATTTATTAAGGCCCCCATTCTACAGAATAAGAGGATAACTTTTAAAAGATTGATAAATTATAGATATTTTTATCTAACACAGATATAAATGATTTTTATCTAATATAAAGATATTTTATAATTTTTAATTTGTTGTTCTGAGGGATATTGACAAGTCTTAGATTTAAGGTTCTCATATTGGAAACGTCTTCAATTTTCTTCAAGTATCGCCTTCTTCTGGACACTCATGTGAAAAGAAAAAATCAAAACGCTATCTTATTTTAGCATGTTTTGAATTTTTTCATTCTTAAGAAATATAATCTACAACTTATCAGATGTTGGCCTTTAGCAAAATGATAGGGTTATGAAGATGTGCTAAACTTCTAGACTTCAAGAATTTCTCAATCAAATGAAGAAGAGAGACACAGCAATGCACAACCAGAGGATGAGAAGGATTGTGTGGCGAGAACAGAGAAGAGCATACAAGCAAGAAATTGAGGAAGCATTTCCCAAAGCGGTAATATTTGACTTGTCTATTGAATGAGTAGGAATTAGCCAAGCAATGAGAATTCCAGGGCTTTGCAAAGAGTGTGGAGATTTAGTACCAGAACTACTTGCTTGTTCAAAGAAATGAAGGCAGATCAGGTTGTCATGAAAATGTTTGGAGTAGTTTTGGTCAGAAAGACAATCCAGGACCAAGTTCTAAAAGGCTTTGTAGGTTATGGCAAAGGATTTGAATGATGAAGCGCATAAAGGCTATTATACACCAACATGCTGTGAATAGGACTTTATTTGAGAATGTTCACTCTGACAGCCCAGACATGGGGATAAAGTATGAGAGGGAAGCAAGGCAAGAGACCAAGCAAGAGATGACCATAGAAAAGTAAACCAGACTGACCTGGAAGACTGTGGACAGTTGCTTTGAAAACAACAATTTTAGAGAAATGAAAGGAACTAGCCGCTGACCCCTAGACTTCTGTGGATAGAGGCACATTATCAAGTTAGAAAGAGCAGAAGGAAGAGAATGCCTGGCATATTAATTTTCTAATACTGTGTAACAATTTAGCACAATTTAACACCCCACACAACACAAATGTATTCTCTCATGGTTTCCGTGGAGCAGGAGTCACCTGCTTTAGCTGGCTCCCCTGCACAGGATCTCACAAGGCTGAAATTAAAGTGCTTGCTAGCTATATCCTCGTCTTGAAACTTGTCTAGGAAAACATCCACCTGCAAGCTCCCACAGGTGCCAGGTGGTTGGCACAATTCATTTTCTTGTAGACATATGATTGAGGTCTCTGTATTCTTGCTAGCTATAAGTTAGTTAGAGGATGCTCTCAGCTTCTAGGGCAGTTTATTCCTTCAAAGCCAGCAGCAGGGTGTCTGCTGCTGGCTTTGAATTTCTCACTTCTTTTAACACACGATTACATCAGGCTCATCTGGAATAGTTTCCTTGTGATAAACTCAACTGATTAGGGAACTTAATTATACCAGCAAGATCCCTTCTACCGCACAAAGTAACATGATTACAGGATTGATATTTCATAATAGTCACATGTTCTCACCTTGAAGAAAAGAGGATCATGTAGGTTATGTACAGCAGAAGGAGGAGATCTTGGAGAGTATCTTAGAGTTCAGTCCATCACACTGTGAAGGAAGATTGTGAATGGGAATCAAAGCCTCATCAGATTAAATTGCCCAGGAAGATAGGAAATAAGATACATAGACAGGCTTGAACACAGGGATAGAAAAATTGATTAGTCAGAGACCTAATGTAATCAGCCCTGAGGCACTCACAATGTTGAGTTTTCATTGTCTAAAATTTACATCCATAGATAACTCCTAAATTTTTAATTTCATGCAACTGTATAAAAACATGCAAGTAGCAAGGAAGATGTCTAACAAAGACAATATAAAGAAAATAAAGTGATTTTTCCATTTCAAATCGCACTGCCCTGTGTTGTCTTCTCTTTTATAAGAAGCTCTTTGCTAACACTCTTATCATTGTTTCTACATTCTGCTGGAGCTGCTCCAAACTTCCCACATTTAGCTGAAGTTGTGAGACCCTCAACTGTCATAACAGTACAATAAAAGCCTGATGGCTGCTAAGTGTAGAGAATTGTCTCACAGTTTTTACAGACAGTGCTCCTATTTATACAGCCTGGAATCTCAACCTAATTTTAAACAGTATCAAATTGCATTTTTAAACCTGCCCCAACTGCTTTTCTAAACATTTCCTCATCATTATTTTTATAATAATGTCTTTATTTCAATCAGCATTTCAATCACTGAAAACATTTACTGAAGCAGTGGGTCTCTGAAGTTATACTTCATAGAGATCAATTCAGTATGGGATCATCAGACTGAAATAGATCACCAAGAGGTCATATAGATCATCCTCTTATTTCAGATCAGTTCCAAAAAAAAGAAGCTTTCTACTCCAGAAACATCTTCCCAAAAGGAAATTCCACTCTCATTCCTTCATCAACTTATTCTGCGTCTAATTACTCTCAGAGTTTGGAACTTCTTGTTCTAGTCTCTCTGGATATGTAGAACTGCTGGTAACCACACTCCTTATAGTGGCTGTTTATAAATCTGCAAACTTTTCCAAAGTCATTTTGATTATCTCTCCTCCAGACCAACAGCAGTCTATGCTTAGTCAATTTCATGTATCTTCGGCATTCAATGAACAGGATTTTAGCAAATTCTTTAGTGATGTCAAATTTCCTAATGTCTTGTACATTTGATAATAATGCAAATTTAAAACCAAGATGGCACTAATACCATGCAAACCAGTTGTTTGGCTACTCATCTGTCTTTCTAGTAGCTCTATTAGAAAAGGTCATATTCACAAACGGGAAGAAAGCAATAACTATGTTACTTTACTGTTCTCGTGGTCTCCTCATCCTATCTGATAACTCTATTCCTTCTTTTAAAGAGTCATTCTTTCCTTCTGCAACTGATGTGGGTCATAGGTGAATATGGTCACTGTGACAGTGGGACTTGGTAATCTTCCTCTGCTCCTTTTAGTCCTCTGAACAAGTAATCAATATATTGAAATGCCTTCATTCCAATAATCTCAAACTGGTCTTGAAAATATATTTAAGAATCCCTGTACTTTCATATCACTTCTCTGTACGACATCAATTTCCATCATTTTTTATACTCTTTATTTTGTCAATATTGTAACTTTTTTTCCACACAGTATCCATTATAGCCTATTATATCTGCTCTCCATAGATGCTATTAAAGAGCCACATCTGAGTCTGACTTCTTAAATACTATTTTTTGGCTGGGTATCAACAAGGTCCAATTATTTTTTTTTTCTTTATACTACTTCTGAACAAGACAATGAACTATTGAAATTCAGTCTTTTTATTTATGTAATCATACAGTGACTATTCTCATCAATATTGAGAAAAAGAACAAAAATTTACTGAAAATAATATTGTATTTTGATACAGGCACTGTGTTTCAAATCCTCCTTTGAAAATATAAAGTTGCTATTGTTGAGAGTGCTGCTATAAACATTGGGGTACAAGTGCCCCTATCTCAACAATAGCCAAATTATGGAAAGAGCCTAAATGTCCATCAACTGATGAATGGATAAAGACATTGCGGTTTATATACACAATGGAGTACTACATGGCAATGAGAAAGAATGAAATATGGCCCTTTGTAGCAACGTGGATGGAACTGGAGAGTGTTATGCTAAGTGAAATAAGCCATACAGGGAAAGACAGATACCATATGTTTTCACTCTTATGTGGATCCTGAGAAACTTAACAGGAACCCATGGGGAGGGGAAGGAAAAAAAAAAGAGAGGTTAGAGTGGGAGAGAGCCAAAGCATAAGAGACTCTTAAAAAATGAGAACAAACTGAGGGCTGATGGGGGGTGGGAAGGAGGGGAGGGTGGGTGATGGGTATTGAAAAGGGCATCTTTTGGGATGAGCACTGGGTGTTGTATGGAAACCAATTTGACAATAAATTTCATATATTTAAAATAATTAATTAATTAATTAATTAAAAAGAAAATATAAAGTTGCATATTTTGAAGAAATACATAAATATTAGAAGAACATTATTTTTATTTGTCCTCTTCTTTTGTTTACATTAATTTGCATGTTCCTGAATAGTGGTGTGTGTGGGTAGTGATTGTATTATACACATTCATCTAGTTTTACTCCCCATTTAATTTTACTCTACTTTGAATTGTCTATTAAAAACTTAGTCAATTCCAGATTCATTCTATGAAGCCAGCATCATCCTGATACCAGTGCCATCCAGATAAAGGCACTACTAAAAAAAAAGTTCATATCAATATCCCCGATGAACACGGATGCAACAATTCTCAATAAAAACTAGCAAACTGAATTCAACAATACATTAAAACAAATCATTCACCACAATCAAATGGGATTTATTATTGAGTTATGAAAGTGATTCAATACTCACCAATCAATCACTCTGATACAAAATATCAATAAGACAAAGGATAAGAACCATAGGATTATTTCAAGAGAGGGCAAAAAAAAAAGCATTTGAAAAAGTACAACATCCATTCATGATAAAAACCCTCACAAAATAGGTTTAGAGGAACATTTCTCAAAATAATAAAGGCCATGTATAAAAAAACCACAGCTAACATTATCATACCCAATGGTAAAAAAACAAACAAACAGATTTTCCCCCAAGGTAAGGAAAAGACAAGAATGTCCACTCTCAACACTTTTACTCAACATAATACTAAGTCCTAGCTATAGCAATCAGACAACAAAAAGAAATAAAAGGCAACCAAATTGGTAAGGAAGAAGCAAAACTTTCACTATTTGCAGAAGACATGATACTATATATAAGAAACCCTAAAGATGCCACCAAAAAAACTACTAAAACTGATAAATGAATTCACTAAAGTCACAGAAGAGAAAATCAATGTACAAATATCTGTTATACTTGTATGCACAAAAAATAAAGCAGCAGAAAGAGAAATTAAGAAAACAATTCGTTTACAATTGCACCAAAAATAAGATACATAAGAATATACCTAACCAATGAGGTGAAAGACCTGTCCTCTGAAAGCTATAAAACACTGATGAAAGAGACTGAAGATAACACAAAGAAATGGAAAGACAGGCTGCCTGGGTATCAGTCAGTTAAGCATCCAACATTGGCTCAGGACATGATCTCGTGGTTTGTGAGTTCAAGTCCCATGTCGGGCTCTGTGCTGACAGCTCAGAACCTGGACCCTGCTTCAGATTCAGTATCTCCCTCTCTCTCTGCCCCTCCCCCACTCACACTGTCTCTCTCACTCTTAAAAATAAATATTAAAATTTTTTTTAAAAAAACTGAAAGAAATAGAAAGACATTCCATGCTCATGGGTTGGAAGAACAAATACTATTAACAATGTCAGCACTACCCAAAGCAGTCTACACATTTATTGCAATCCCTATCCAAATACCAACAGCATCTTTCACAGAACTAGAGCAAACAGTTATAACACTTATACAGAACTAAAAAAGACATGGAATAGCCAATGCAATCTTAAAAAAGAAAAACAGGAGCACCTGGGTGGCTCAGTCAGTTAAGTGTCCGACTTTGGCTCAGGTCATGATCTCACAGCTAGTGAGTTCAAGCCCCGCATTGGCCTCTGTGCTGACAGCTCAGTGCCTGGAGCCCGCTTCTGATTCTGTGTCTCCCTCCCAATCTGCCCCTCCTCCACTCGTGCTCTATCTTCTTCTCTCTCTCTTGAAAATAAATATATTTATTTATTTATATAAATTTATTTATATAAATATTTAAAAAAGAAAGAAAGAAAAACAAAACTGGAAGTATCACAATTCCCGATTTCAAGTTATATCACAAAGCTCTAGTAATCAAAACACTATGGTATTGGCACAAACATAGACAGAATATGACTGGAACAGAATAGAAAACTCAGAAATAAGCTCATAATTATATCACCAATCTTTGACAAAGGAATCACGAATCTGCAATGGGGAAAAGACATTCTCTTCAACAAATAGTGTTGAGAAATCTGAACAGCTACATCCAAAAGAGTGAAACTGGACCACTTTCTTACACCATACACAAAAATAAACTTAGAATGGATTAAAGACTTAAATGTGAGACGTGAAACTATAAAAATCCTACAAAGACCAGAGGCAGTGATTTTGCTGACATTATCTATAACACTGTTCTAAATATGACCCTGAGGCAAGGGAAACTAAAGCAAAAATAAACTATTGGGACTATGTCAAAATAGAAAGCTTCTGCACAGTGAAAGAAACAATCAACAAAACTAAAAAGCAACCTACAGAATGGGATAAGATATTTGTAAATGCCATATCCTATAAAGCATTTTTATCCAAAATATATAAAGAACTTATGCAACTCAATACCAAAAAACCCACAAAAAAATCCAATTTAAAAATGGGCAGAAGACATGTACAGACATTTTCCAAAGAATATATACAGTTGGCCAGCAGACACTTGAAAAGATGCTCAACATACCTCATCATCAGGGAAATACAAATCAAAACTACAATGAGATATCACTTCACACCTGTTAGAATGGCCAAAATCAAAACCACAGAAAACAAGTGTTGGTGAGGTTATGGAGAAAAAGGAACCTCATGCACTACTGGCAGGAATGGAAACTGGTGCAGTCACTCTGGAAGACAGCATGGAGGTGCCTCAAAATCTTAAAAATAGAACTACCCCTACGATCCAGTAGTCCCAATTCTGGGTATTTAACCAAATACAAAATCACTAATTTGAAGTGATTCATGCACCCCTATGTCTACTGCAGCATTATTTGCAATAGCCAAATTACAGAGTCAACCTAAGTGTCCATTAATTGATGAATGGTAAAGAATATGTGGTATATATATATACATGTATATATATATAGTATACACACACACAATTGAATATTATTTAGCCATAAAAACAATAAAATCTTGACATTTGCAACAACATGGATATATCTACAGAGTACAATGCTAAGCAAAATAAGTGAGAGAAACACAAATACCATATGATTTCCCTCTTATGTGGAACATGAGAAACAAAACAAATGAACAAAGGAAAGAGAGAGAGAAACCAAAAAACAGACTCCTAACTATAAAGAACAAACTGGAAGTTACCAGAGGGAAGGTAGGTGAGGGGATGAGTGAAATAGGTGAACAGGATTAAGAGTATATGTATCTTGAGCACTGGGGAATACGTGGAATTGTTGAATCCCTATATTTTACACACTATATTTTAACTACATTAGAATTAAAACAAAACGAAATAAACATTAGTCCATTTTCTTGTTACTGCTCATCTTACTAATTTCTAAGAGCTTTATGTGCCATCTATATTACAAGTATGTTTTCTAAACCCTTTCAATTGTCTATCAATTTTGTATATTACAAGTATGTTTTCTACTTGTATAGAATGACTATGTTAGAAGAAAATATATAATCTATCTATAATTTAGGTCTGTGCTTGGAGTGAAACAGGGATGCAATATTATTTTTACAATTGATAATCATTTCTTAAATGATCCATAATTTTCCTATTGAGTTAAAATATTATCTCAATCAGCTACTAAATACTCAAATATATCAGATATATATCTGGAGTCTATTATGTTGCATTATTTTATATATTTTTGTATTGTTGCAATTATTGTTTTGCTGATTCTCAGAACAATATATTATTAATTTGACTATGGTACATTTATAGAATTTTCCTATACTAGGCAAAGCAGATCTCCTCCCATTTCTTCTTCCTGCTTTTTTCAATTTTCTTTGTTTTTCTGCAGGATTTATTTTTCCACATAAATTGTAAATCATTTTATCCATTTCAAAGAAAATACATGTTCTCCAGAAAATCTGCTGTTTACTAATTGGTAGATAACTACATTCATATATTAATTTTTGAGATAATTGGCTTTTAAATATTCGCATTAAAAAGTACGAGACATTGTTTTATTATTTTTCAATAAAATTACTTAACTTCCTCTGTCTATCTTTCTTATTTAATTTATTCTTAAATTTGTATAGTGTTTGCTACTATTGTGAAAAGATTTTTTCTATGTCTACTTTTTTTTCTTCATTTTACTTAACTGAAAAACAGCTTTCATTTTTATATATACCTCATGTGCCCAGTCACAGTGGAAATCCCTTAATAATTCAAATAACTTTATACTAGAATCTCTTGGACTTGTTCAGGTAGAAAATATATCAGTAAAAATAGATCACTCTACTTTTTTCAGTTTTTTCTTCCTTAAAATGGTGATAATGATAGTATCTACTGTATAAGGTCTCTATGAGGAATAAATGAATTAAAATACATAAAGCATTTTAAAAGGTGTCTAACATACTAGTCCCTAAAAGATGTTAACCATTAATGATAATAACAGGCATTTGTGGGAAGGGGCCAAGATGGAGGAACAGCATGGAAGTTTTTTGTTGTTTTTTTTTTTTCCATCTATCATCCCGGAAATACAGCCAGATCAACACTAAACCATCCTGCATATCTAAAAAACCAATTTGAGGATTAACACAACAATATGCACAACCTGAACCACAGAACTTAGCAGGTATGCAGTATGGTCAGGTGAACTGGGGGAGAGAAAAGCCAAGGAGGGCAGGGACCTATTTTTGCTTGCACAGAGAGGACGGAGACAGGGGGAGAGTACGGGAAAGCATCCCTCACCTGAAAGCAGGTGGAGAGGAAAGAAAGAGTACGCAAAGGACTGAACAAAAAAAGGGAGAAAGGAGAAAGAAGAGGGCTTAAATTCCATTAAGACTCTATAAACAGGGGGAGTGCAGAGTCTGAAACTACACAGCTCGATACCTGGCAGTGCTCTGGTGGGAAGGGTGAATCCCCAGGAGCAGAGAGTGAGGTCCAAATGGTCCATGGGCCACACAGGAAGAGGTGGTTCCCCCGCATGGAGGACATTTGGTAGAGGTTGTGCAGCCACCCCACAGGCAAATGTCCCAGTGGACTCTGGAGAAAACCACATTCACTGGTGCTGGCACAAGGGCATGAAGTGGGAAGCCTGGTGTCAGAATATATGTTATGATTTATCATAATCCTTGAAACGCTGCTGCTACATGATCACGCAAACTTTTGCTGGGGCGGTCTGACACCCAGCCACAGTCTCTAGGCATTGGCAACAGCACAGTCCCGGAAACATTCCTAGGTGCGGCCAGCACCTGGTCATTGCTCAGGGAGAGCCTCCCCCAGAGGGTCAGAATGGGTCAAAGCAGCAGTCCCCAGAAGCAAGGGGTCAGGAAACACAACCCCATCTGAGATAAAACTCAGGAGGAAGGTGCCACCTCGCAACCTGACGGCTTGGTCACGGACAGTGTAAAAGCGGGTAGTGGACGGAAGCTGGAAACAAAGGATGGATGCAATGCTGATTAGGGAGAACAGAGTTCTGATACTAGAGACTGGGTATTTGGGGGACACCATTTTCACCACTCCTGCGCATGTGCATACACACCTATATGTGCCACAACAGTTCACCCCAGTAAGCTAAGCAGCACCATTTAGTGGAGAATGGAGCCTTTACACTAAGCCCCACCCAACTGGGCCAACCTCACTCTGTAGGGACACCACAAGTCACTCTGTCTGCTTAGTTTACAGACTATAAAGCGCTTCATAGTTTGACTTCTAGGGGAAACTGATATAATTTCAGTCATATTTCAGCCTGTATGCTGGTCCATCTATTCAATTTCTTTTTCTTTTTCTTTTCTTATTCTTGAACACAGAAAGAGAAAAAAAAATATTTTTATTTTCCATTTTTATTAAAAATATTTTTCCTTAATTTTTTCTACTATACTTTTTGTGAATTTATCAAATTCTATTTTACTTCCAACACTTCATTTTATTCTACTTCATTGTATTCATTTTTTCAACTTTTCAAACGTTTTCCTTTTTGTTGTTGTTGTTTACTTTTTTTCTTTCTGTATCTTTCCCTTTTTTTCTAATCTATCAAGCTCCTTTCAACAACCAGACCAAAACACACCTGGGATCTAGCATCATTTATTTGATTTTGTGTGTGTGTGTATGTTGTCTTTTAAATTTTTTAATTTTAATTTTTTTACCTTATTAATTCCTTTTCTTCCTTCAAAATGATGAAACAAAGGAATTCACCCCAAAAGAAAGAACAGGAAGAAATGACAGCCAGGGACTTAATCAACACAGATACCAGCAAGATGTTGAACCGGAATTTAGAATCATGATACTAAGAACACTAGCTCGGGTAGAAAATAGATTAGAATCCCCTTCTCTGGTGATAAAAAGTAAAAGCTACTCAGAATGAAATGAAAAATAGTATAACTGAGCTGTAATCTCAAATGGCTGCCAAGGTAGCAAGGATGGATAAAGCAGAGCAGCAAAGCAGTGATATAGAGAACAAACCTATGGAAAATAAGGAAGCAGAAAAAAAGAGGGAGATTAAGGCAAAAGAGCACGATTTAAGAATTAAAGAAACCAGCGACTCATTAAAAAGGAACAACATCAAAGTCATAGGGATCCCAGAAGATGAAGAGAGAGAAAAAGGTGTAGAAGGGTTATGTAAGCATATCATAGCAGAAAACTTTCCTAATCTGTGGAAACACACAGACATCAAACTCCAGGAAGGACAGAGGACTCCCATTAGACTCAACAAAAACCAACCATCAACAAGGCATATCATAGTCAAATTCACAAAATACTCAGTAAAGGAAAGAATCATGAAAGCAACAGAAGCAAAAAAAGTTGTTAACCTACAAGGGAAGACATATCAAGTTTGCAGCAGACCTATCCATAGAAACTTAGCAGGTCAGAAGGAGTGGCAAGATATATTCAATGTTCTGAATTGGAAAAATATGCAACCAAGAATTCTTTCTCCAGCGAGACTATCATTCAAAATAGAACGAGAGATTAAAATTTTCCAAGACAAACAAAAATTAAAGTTCATGACTACTAAACCAGCCCTGCAAGATATTTTAAGGGGGACTCTCTGCAGGAGGAAAAGAGAAAAAACAGAAACAAACAAACAAAAAGCAACAAAGACTAGAAAGGACCAGAGAACACCACCAGAAACTCCAATTCTATAAGAAACATAATGGCAATAAAGACAAACCTTTCAGTACTCACTCTAAATGCCAGTGGACTAAATGCTCCAATCAAAAGACATAGGGTAACAGAATGGATAAAGAAACAAGATCCATCTATATACTGTTTACGAGAGAGCCACTTTAGACCTAGAAATACCTTCAGATTGAAAGTAAGGGGATGGAGAACCATCTATCATGCTAATGGTCACCAAAAGAAAGCCAGAGTAGCCATACAGATATCAGACAATCTAGTCTTTAAAATAAAGACTTTAGGGGCACCCAGGTGTTTTAGTTGGTTAAGCACCCAACTTCAGATCAGGTCATGATCTCACAGTTTGTGGGTTCAAGCCCCACATCGGGCTCTATGCTGATAGCCTAGAGCCTGGAACCTGCTTTGGATTCTGTGTCTCCCTCTCTCTTTAGCCCTGCCCCACTCATTCTCTCTCTCTCTCTCTCTCTCTCCCTCTCTCAAAAATAAACATTAAAAATTTTTTCTAAAAAATAAATAAAATAAAATAAAGACTGTAACAAGAGATGAAGAAGGGCATTATATCATAATTAAGGGGTCTATCCACAAAGAGACCTAACAATTATAAATATTTATGCTCCAAATGTGGTAACACCAAATATATAAATCAACTAATCATAAACATACAGAAACTCATTGATAATAATACCATAATAGTAGGGGACTTCAAAACCCCATTTACAGCAACGAACAGGTCATCTAAGCAGAAAATCAACAAGGAAACAATGGCTTTGAATGACACAATGGATCAGACAGACAACAGATATATACAGAATATTTCATCCTAAAGCAGTGGAATGCACATTCTTCTCCAGTGCACATGGAACATTCTCCAAGATAGATCACACACTGGGACACAAATCAGACCTTAACAAGTACAAAAAGATTGAGATCATACTGTACATATTTTCAGAACACAACGCTATGAAACTCGAAATCAACCACAAGAAAAAATTTGGAAAGGTAACAAATACTTGGAGACTAAAGACCATCCTACTAAAGAATGAATGGGCTAACCAAGAAGTTAAAGAGGAAATTAAAAAGTACATGGAAGCCAATGAAAATGATAACACCATAGCCCAAAATCTCTGGGACAGGAGTAGGGAAGTATACAGCAATCCAGGCCTTCCTAAAGAAGGAAGAAAGATCTCAGATATCTAACCTAAATTTAAATCTTGAAGACCTGGAAAAAGAAGAGCAAATAAATCCAAACCCGGCAGAAGATGGGCAATAATAAAGATTAGAGCAGAAAACAATGCTATTGAACCATAAAACCAGTAGAACAGATCAATGAAACCAGGAGGTGGTTCTTTGAAAGAATTAACAAAATTGATAAACCACTAGCCAGTTGGATCAAAAAGAAAAAGGAAAGGACCCAAATACATAAAATCAAGAATGAAAGAGGAGAGATCACAACCAATACTACAGAAATAAAAACAATAATAAGAGAATATTATGAGCAATTATATGCCAATAAATTGGGCAATCTGGAAGAAATGGACTAATTCCTAGAAACATATAAACTGCCAAAACTGAAATAGGAAGAATAGAAAATTTGAACAGACCCATAACAAGTAGAGAAATCGAATTAGTAATCAAAAATCTCGCAAAACACAAGAGTCCAGGGCCAGATGGCTTTCCAGGGGAATTCTACCAAACATTTAAAGAAATGTTAACAACTATTCTCTTGAAGCTGTTCCAAAACATAGAAATGGAAGGAAAACTTCCAAACTCTTTCTATAAAGCCAGCATTACCTTGACTCCAAAACCAAAGACCCCACTAAAAAGGAGAACTATAGACCAATTTCCCTGATGAACATGGATGCAAAAATCCTCAACAAGATACTAGCCAACCAGATCCAACAATACATTAAAAGAATTTTTCACCACAACCAAGTGGGATTTATACCTGGGTTGCAGGGCTGGTTCAATATCCACAAAACAATCAACGTGATGCATCACATTAATAAAAGAAAGGACAAGAAACACATGATCCTCTCAAAAGATGCAGAGAAAGCATTTGACAAAATACAGCATCTCTTCTTCATAAAAACCCTCAAGAAACTAGGGATGGAAGGATCAGGCCTTGAGATCATAAAACCCATAAATGAAAGGCCCAAGGCTAACGTCATCCTTAAGGGGGAAAAACTGAGAGCTTTCCCCCTAAGGTCAGGAGCAAGACAGGGATGTCCACTCTCGCTGCTGTTATTCAACACAGTATTGGAAGTCTTAGCCTCAGCAATCAGACAACACTAAGAAATAAAAGGCATCCAAATTGGCCAGAAGGACGTCAAACTTTCACTCTTCACAGATGACATGACACTCTATATGGAAAACCCCAAAAGATTCCACCAAAAGACTGCTAGAACTGATCCATGAATTCAGCAAAGTCGCAGGATACAAAATCAATGCACAGAAATTGGTTGCATTCCTATACACCAATAATGAAGCCACAGAAAGAGAAATCAAGGAATCAACCCCATTTACAATTGCACCAAAAACCATAAAATACCTAGGAAGAAATCTAACCAAAGATGTGAAAAATCTATACACTGGAAACTATAGAAAGCTTATGAAAGAAATTGAAGAAGACACAAAAAAATGGAAAAAGATTCCGTGCTCCTGGACAGGAAGAACAAATATTGTTAAAATGTCGATACTACCCAAAGCAATCTACATATATTCAATGCAATCCCTATCAAAATAACACCAGCATTCTTCACAGGGCTAGAACAAACAATCCTAAAATTTGTATGGAACCAGAAAAGACCCAGAAATGAACCCACAACTATATATGTGGTCAACTAATCTTTGACAAAGCAGGAAAGAATATCCAATGGAATAAAGAGAGTCTCTTCAGCAAATTGTGTTGGGAAAACTGGACAGCGACATGCAGAAGACTGAACCTGAGCCACTTTCTTACACCATTCACAAAAATAAACTCAAAAATGGATGAAAGACCTAAATGTAAGACAGAAAGCCATCAAAATCCTCGAGGAGAAAGCAGGAAAATACCTCTTTGACCTTAGCCGCAGCAACTTCTTACTCAACACATCTCCAGAGGCAAGGGAAACAAAAGCAAAAATGTCCTATTGTGACCTCATCAAGATAAAAAGCTTCTGCACAGCAAAGCAAACAATCAGCAAAACTAAAAGGCATCCCACAAAATGGGAGAAGATATTTACAAATGACATATCAGATTACAGGTTAGTATCCAAAATCTATAAAGATTTATCACGCTCAACACGCAAAAACAAATAATCCAGTGAAGAAATGGGCAAAAGACATGAATAGACACTCTCCAACAAATAAATGCAGATGGCCAACCGACCCGTGAAAAAATGGTCAACATCACTCATCATCAGGGAAATACAAATCAAAACCACGAAGCGATACCACTTCACACCTGTCAGAATGGCTAACATTAACAACTCAGACAACAACAGATGTTGGCGAGGATGTGGAGAAAGAGGATCTCTTTTGCACTTCTGGTGGGAATGCAAGCTAGTGCAGCCACTCTGGAAAACTGTATGAAGGTTCCTCAAAAAATTAAAAATAGAACTACCATATGACCCAGCAATTGCACTACTAGGTATTTATCTAAGGGATACAGGTGTGCTGTTTCAAATGGGCACATGCACCTCAGTGTTTATAGAAGCTCTGTCAACAACAGCCAAATTATGTAAAGAGCCCAAATGTCCACTGATGGATGAATGGATAAAGAAGATGTGGTATATATATATATATATATATATATATATATATATACATACATACACACATATATATACATATATATAAATGCATATATATATAAATACATACATACACACACAATGGAGTATTACTTGGCAATAAAAAAGAATGAAATCTTGCCATTCACAACTACATGGATGGAACTAGAGGGTATTATGCTAAGCGAAATTAGTCAGTTAGAGAAAAACAAATATGTTATGACTTCACTCATATGAGGACTTTAAGATACAAAACAGATGAACATAAAGGAAAGGAAGCAAAAATAATACAAAAACAGGGAGGGAGACAAAACATAAGAGAGTCTTAAATATGGAGAACAAACAGAAGTTTGCTGGAGGTGTTGTGGGAGTGCGTATGGGCTAAATGATTAAGGGGCATTAAAGAATGTACTCCTGAAATCATTGTTGCACTATATGCTCACTAACTTGGATGTAAATTAAAAAATAAATAAGTTATAAAAAAATAATAGGCATCTGTGTCAAGTTCCTCATTTTAGTTAAAATGGCTTACATGTATTTCTGTATTCAAGGATAGTTCTTTTTTTAATGTTTACTTATTTTTGACAGGGAAAGAAGAGTGTGCAGGGGAGGGGCAGAGAGAGAGAGGGAGACAGAGAATCTGAAGCAGGCTCTGAATTGTAAACACAGAGCCTGATGCAGGGCTCAAACCCCCAAACCATGAGATCATAACCTGAGCTGAAGTTGGACACTTAGACAACTGGGCCACCCAGGCACTCCTACAAGGATATTTCTAATGCCAGTTTCTTTTCTCCTTGGCTAGATACAGAAAGCCTACATCTTTGCTTTTTAGGTTGTTTTGAACATCAATGTCCTTAAAAAAAAAAAAAAAAAGGAAAAGGGTCAACCAGAGTCAATGAGATATAGTTTCAAATCATAATTTAATATCTATAGAATTTTGGCATGTTACTTAAGCTCTAAACTTGAAACCTTCCTTTCATATATACAAAATGGGGCTAATTGTACCTCCTAATCCTGGATCTTGTGAGGATTAAAGGAGATCATGATCACAAAGTGCTGAGTACCACTCCTGGTAGAAAGTAGATGTTCAGTGCATGCCAATTCTTCCTTTCTCCCTCATTTTCACATTTCCACCATCTCAGGAATGCCTTCTATACATGGTCTTCAAATGATCAAGAGAAATATTATGTTGTCTTTTCTTACCAGCCCTTAACTATCACCATCAGTCTTTATCTGATTAAAACCAAAAAGACCCCTGTGTTTTATTACCTAAATATATCCCAATAGATGGGCCCACAATAAAAATAGATCAAATATTCTTATAAGATATTGTGCTTAACAAATGGCAGTCCACAGAAATATAAACAGGGCTTTTGACAGATCATTTGGAATGAAAAATATCCATTCAAAAATATATTAGAGTCTACCATTGATGGTAGTACCAATCTCTTAGTAATCGAATGATTCTAGCATTTACTAATTCAGTTTTCTAAAATCCCATGTTTGCACATTCAGCATGAATGTTTACATAATTCATTGTTTTAAAATCATGTATATACACACAAAATTGTTCATTCATCACAAGCACAAAAGCAACTCAAAACCAGAGCGTCAGATTTAGCATTTTTAAAACATGCATCTCTATCCTATACACTGAGGGTAGGATTGCAATCCCTAAATCATCCTGTCTCTGGGAACACATAGGAACTGCAAACTAATGAGGTAAGCAATTTTGGTTAATGAGAATCAATGGTATCATCCTTTAATTAAACAATATTGATTGCATTATGTGGGGGGCAGCCTTTTGAAATAATATGCTCTTATGTAATAAGTCTTTGCCTTGCCAGAATATGTCCAGGGGCAAGTTTACTTTGACATGGGCTATCCCCTTTTTACTCTTGTCAGTATAATAGGATTTTACATTTATAAAGTCAAAACTGGAGAGATATCCAAACACCAATTTTATGACTTCTGATACTACAATATGTGCAGTTGGAGCTTCTTTTGAACTACACAGAAGCCTCTTTATGGGAATAGATACATATAATTGCCTGGTCATGAAGAGTTTCATTTAGGCAATAACTGAAAAATATAATGAAAGCTTAATCAATTATTACAAAATTTAATATTTTTAAAATATACTTTTTTCAATTTTCTCAATTTTATGAAAGGAAACAGAATAGCTAGGCACTAAATGTATATTTATATGAAGACAAGATAAACCCATCTTAGAAGAAGTTACAAAAGTCTTAATGTGACATATTTTTTTAAGTAAATGAGAAATTGTGAGTATATAAGGAGAACTAAACAAATATGAACACATTTTTAAGAGCACACATTCTTTACAGTGAAGGAAATTAATCCAGATTGTTTATCATCTTCCATAGGCTTTATGTTGCAATTGTTTTAAATCAGTCTTCAATATATGTAATGCAATTGATTGTAATCAAATGCCAGCTTTGAATTGGCCCTGGTCCATGTTCGGTGAGAAAATCCAAAGAAATAGAAGTAGCAAAGTCTAGCAAATACAGGCTGGGATTTTACAGTGTGACACCAACACCAAAGTCCTAACAAGGTTTGCTACTTGCAAAGCATGTGGCTTTGGGTAAAATATTTGATTTCACCAATATTCAAAATTTTGATATGTTGCAAATCTTAGCTACATTTATTAGCCATGTTTCTTCTCCTTGAAAAGCTTACTTGAGAACAAACCATTGTCTACTGCTCCTGAGATCATTGATGTTGCTACCACCCTCTAGGGGTGTTGTGGAGCCACTCATTCCAATCCATTTCATAAACCTACTGTATCAGCAATTCTTTTGGACTATAGCTTATAACATATTAGCAGGGAAACATACGTGAATGCAATTTGTGCCATGATAAGATAAAGTGAACAGTTCATTACCAAATAAGTGGCATGTAGCAGGGCATTTTGACTGGTCGACACCTGAGGCTTTGAATTCTGGTAAGTGGCTGGTTAATGAATGCAACACAAGTAAAACTCCCAGCCAAGGGATGTGGCCCATCAGCTGGCTTCAGAGAGCAAGAGGCACAGGTAGCAATAACCCAAGATCTCCTTTACCCTCAGCTTTTACAAATGAGGCAGCAATGCTTATAAACAGTTCCTCAGCAGCAAAATAGTTGGGTAAGAAAGCATGACAGGATCTGGAAAGTGAAGAAGTTGTAGCTCCTTTCAATTTACTACCAAGCACCCTGCTAAGTAAGGTCTGCTGGAATCAGGCCTGTAGGCCAAATGATTTCATTTGTGCTGCTGAACCAAGTTCCCATATTCCAAGATTTTGTAGCCCCATTAATTGTATCTGCTATTTTGGAGGAAGGAGATTGTCTTTTGGTACTCTCCTGAGAGAGGCTGCTCAATATCAAGTGTGGAAAAAAAATCTACGCTAAGTGTGCCTTTTGTAAACGAGGGAGACTTTCTTATCTAACATGCATTGAAACATCTGCAGTGTATTTGTGGATCAAGGAAATGAAATGAGCACATTATTTTTATGATTAGATTAGAAGTGTTCCATTTGGAGGCAAGGATATGTATGTATGCATCTATATGCAGCCCTACATGAAGCATAACTAGGTAATTATAGCATTTTTTATCTGGGAATAAAACAAGCCATTTGTTCACTGGCCACCTTCACTAAGCTTCAATTCCTCTTCTCTTTATAGCTCACTAGAGGATTCCTACAAAAATGTTATTTATCTCTGACTTCCAACCAACTTTTCTCACATTGCAAATTCATCTCAATAGGAGATTGAGTTTCAATATCATTCACCATGTTTTGAGCATCAGCAGGCTTGGGGGCTCAAAACAACATACAGATATTCAGTCATGTTTTTAAACTTTATTTATTTACTTTGACAGAACATATGAGTGGTGGGGAGGGGCAGAGGGAGAGAGAAAAAGAGAGAGAGAGCAAGAGAGAGAGAGAGAATGAGAGAATCTGAAGCAAGCACCATCCTGTTAGCACAGAGTTCGATGTGGGGCTCAAACTCATGAGCCCTGAGATAATGACCTGAGCTGAACCCAAGTGTCGGACATGTAACCAACTAAGCCACCCAGGCGTCTCAGATATTGTCTTTAACATTTTGAAAATTGCATAATAATATTAAAAACACAATACAAAAAAAATACAAAAGAAGCCTGAGGCTCAATGGATATTTCTCTTATTTGTCACGATTACACTGTAATTTTCACATTGTTATTATGTCCATATTCCAAACTACTTTGTAAGGCTCTTCAGGGAAGGAAGATCTTTTGTATGTAGATCTATAGATCTATGTATGCATTTAAATTCTGAGTCAACTTTAAAGTCTAACATTTCAGGCAAATAAGAATGATTAACAATTCTGTTTCCATTAATTGCATAGGTACTCATTTTCATTTAGAGTACATGCATTGATTAAATCTGCTGGTGGCTAACAGCAAATTAAAATGTTTGGATTTCTGTAAGTTTATTTGTATTTCATTTGGCACAAACCCAACAATGTAGCTTGATTGCTTGTTTTTTGTGTTTCTTTTATTCTTTTTTTTTTTTTTTTTTTTTTGGTCTGGAACATATAACTGAAGCACAACGCCCTTCATAATAAATGCATAATCAGAATCATGTTTAAACTATTAATCATCCTTTCTTGAAATAAACAACTGGAATTCAGTATTTGTCTAGACTCTTTTACATGTACAATTATTGAGAGTCTACAAGGGGCAAATCACTGTTGCCAGAGATGTGGGAGATTAAACACTGAGTGAGAGAGACAGTTCCCAACTTTTGGGACTTTGACCATCTAATAAATTACACAGATGAATGATTGCACGTTATTCAGTCAGGGGTACCTTTTAAGGTTTGGACCTTATTCTAAAAGTGAGGAGGAGGAGCTCATCAGTTTCTATCTGACATCCAGTTGGGGATATTTTTGGTTGTTTCATAGATAAACTGTTTAAAATATGCTATTTACTATAAAATTAAATCCCCAATTCCCCTCTTCCAAATTTGTCCTCTTTTGTTCTTGGTCTCATTGTTACTCTCTCTCTTCTTTTTTTCAGACTCAACTGTCATTCACACAATGGCAAGACTAAGAAGACACTCACTGAGTATGAATATTAATATAGAGAGAAAGTGTCACCAATTAAGATGCCTCAAGGGAAAGTGAGTGAAAAGGTGAATAAAACAACAGAGATGCAAGCGATGTGGAAGCATTTTGTCTAACTCTTCATTTTCTGTTACTTTCTTTGTTTCTGAGTACTTTTTTCCTGAGAGTAATTTTTTCTCCTCATTGTGCTAACTTGAAGGAATTTTCTGAGCAAGTCAAGCAATGGCTTTACTGAAACATGTGCAACTTTTATTAAAACTTTTAGAATACTTCCTGATTTCAGGAAATGAGTTAATTTTACAGTTTTAAGAAAGAATTAGGTAAATGAATTAACATGCATTCAGTTTCACAACAATTATGTCCATGGAAAAATTGCTTATATGTTAGATGATTTTCCTTTGGTTTCATTTTGTCATTGCTCTCTTGAAAACAAAGACTTTTTTATTATTACTCCATAATTTCACTATACATTTCTCTGCCTCACTTCCCTCTATCTCTACCATAAAAAGTAATTGTGGAAGTTTTAGCATTAGAGAAACTATGGATATCATCAAGTCTCAAAATTTATAGTTTTTGTATCCCAAGAACTCCTTTTAATAATAATTTAATAATAATTTAATAATAATTTCAGATTTTTATTAAAGACATCTGATGTAAATCACAAGCATAACATATGCAGGAATAAATTAAATACTTTAGGTTTAGTTTGCATAGCATCAAAAGGGTTGATACACAATTTCTATTTGGTTTTTCAAAACACTGTTAGTGTTTTATATTCCTTCATTAATTCTTTCAAAAGGAAATCTTGGTATATGAAAATCTCAACTATGGAACTCCCAATCCAGCTAGCCAGTTTATCTATCTATAAATTAGAAGTTAAATATAACCTGGCAACTCAAATAAATGGCACATAGTTGAGAATGCTCTTGCAAGACAAAGTTTTGTTATAATTTAAAATTATTTAAGGGGGCACCTGGGTGGCCCAATCGGTTAAGCGTCTGACTTGGGATCGGGTCATGATCTCACAGCTCATGGGTTCAAGCCCCACGTCGGGCTCTGAGCTACCAGCTCAGAGCCTGGAGCATGCCTTGGATTCTGTGTTTCCCTCTCTCTCTGCCCCTTTCCTGCTCATACCCTTTCTCTCTCTCTCTTTCAAAAAAAAATAAAAAAGATTTTTAAAAAAATCTATTTAAGTATAACACATATTCGGAAAATTACACAAAACAGAAAGATATATCAGTGAATTGAGACAGAACGAACGTCTTTGTAACACCAACACTTATCAAAAAGAACATTTCTAGTATTCCATTTTTGCCCATTCCAATCAGCCCTTGCTTGTCAGGAGCAAAAGGCATGTATAGTCTCAACTTCAGTAGATAACACTAAACTCTTTTCCAAAAGCACTACACTCAATTAAACTCTCACGAAGAGAATACAATGATCATCTTTGCATCAAATCTCTCATGAATTGTAATTTGGGTCTTTTTAATTTCAGTATTGAGTGAGAGTTCATTATGATTTAATTTTTATTTCACTCAATACAAATTAAATTTGTTAACTTTCCATACTTACAGTGGATTTTTTTGAAGTTCTACTAAGATATATTCCCTATATAAATACATTAACTATGCAAAAAGATCATATACATGAATTTTTTTAATTTTTTAAAATGTTTATTTAATTTTGAGAGGGAGAGAGCGAGAGAGCGAGTAAGCGCAAGTGGGTGAGGGGCAGAGAGAGAGAGAGCAAGAGAGAGGCAGAATCTGAAACAGGCTCCAGGCTCCGAGCTGTCAGCACAGAGCCCGATGCGGGGCTCGAACTCAAGAACTGTGAGATCATGACCTGAGCTGAAGTCAGATGCTTAACTGACTGAGCCACTCAGGTGACCTCATGAATTTTAATAGGGATGTTATTAGCCCAATACTGGAAATTACTCAAATAATCACCTAAATCAGAATGGATAAATTATGGAGAATTCATACAACAGAATATTATAGAGAAATGAGATGAATACATTTAGTTTAGCAAAAGAAGATGGTTGCTCATTTTGTGTTGGGTTAGCTCTCTTCCTTATTGATTTGTGAGTATTCTTTATGTATTCTCAATACATTCACATGTTGTAAATTTTTTTCCCCATTGTGTGACTTTCCTCTGCACTTATTAATGACATCTTTTGATGGACATAAACTCTAATCTTAATATAGTCCAACTGATCCATCTTTTCTTTGTAGCTATGGCATCTTAGGTCTAATTTTAGAACTCTCCCTATCCTCAGATCTCCTCTACTGTCTCAGAGTTTTATTGTTTTGCCCTATTTTGCCAACTTGCTTTCCTTAGCTTCCTATAGCAAAGTTACTCACAGCTCCCAACTTCAAAGTCAAGTACCATACTGCTACTGTAACGCTGACAAATGCAAGAAATACATTAAGAGCCTTTGCATTATCTTTCAGATGATTTAGAATTGTCACCTGCTAAACCTAGAAACAGATGAATCTATCATAAATCCTTCTCTTACGTTGTACCCTATTCCTTGGCAGCAGCACTGGACTAATAACATTTTTTCTTAAACTTTTCTTAAACCACTATTTCCTCTACTTACAATTTTTTGTTCTCTGTTATTCAATTAAAAATCTTAATATTTCTGAGCCTGGGTGACTCAGTCGGTTGAGCATCCAACTCTTGTTTTCAGCTCAGGTAGTGATCCCAAGGTCAAGGGATCAAGCCCCGTGTCAGGCTCCGCACTAAGTCTGGAGCCTCTTAGGATTCTCTCTCTCTCCTTCTGCCCTTCTCCCCTGCTCATACTCTCTCAGTCTCTAAAAAACAAAAACAAAAACAAAACAAAAAATTTAATACTTCTTAGTGTTAGCTCCCTCCATGCTGCTAGTCCAATGGTCAGATTCTATTCTACTTAAATCGATTTTTTCTCAGCTGGCCCTCAAATATTATATATCATATTCTATATTTTGCAGCCAGGGTGGTATTTTAAAATTGTGTCACTGCTCTGTTCAAAAACTCTCAATAATTTCTTGTTATCATTAAGGAAAACTCTAAAACACTGGTATAATTTACAGTGCTCTTCATGATCTGATCCATGACTACTTCATCAGCTTAAAGTTTTGTTATCCTCCCTTTGTTATATCTACTCTAGCTATACTTGGCTTTTTTCTATTCTCTAAACATGTCGAATGCACTCTCCTATCCTGGTTATTTAATATGCACTTTCTTCTGTCTGGAATGTTTCCTCAATCCAACTTGTCCCCATTTGCTTCATTATAAATCATCTCGAAGTCAATTCCTTCTGGAATCTTCCATGACCACACCAGTGTTATCTTTCAAAGACTACCTACAATAGATCCCCAATGATGCTTCTCACAATATCCTGTACTTTCACTTTTTTTTTTAAATTTTTTTTTTTAACGTTTATTTATTTTTGAGACAGAGAGACAGAGCATGAACGGGGGAGGGTCAGAGAGAGGGAGACACAGAATCTGAAACAGGCTCCAGGCTCTGAGCTGTCAGCACAGAGCCTGATGCGGGGCTCAAACTCACAGACCGCGAGATCATGACCTGAGCCGAAGTCGGCCGCCCAACCGACCAAGCCACCCAGGCGCCCCTGTACTTTCACTTTTATTACACTCCTTATTTTTGTTGATAGTTATTAAATATCCATGGTCTCTGATTATCTGAACCTTATTGAGTTGTGGTATTAATATCATTATTAATAAAGTAATATTATTATATTGTATTATCATAAAATAAATGTTATGAGCATATTCTCTTCTGCTAGCTACATAAAGTTCTTCAGAAAAGGAATATCTTATGTCTTCATTTTATACCTCTCAGTGCTTGACCTGGTAGATACTCAGTAAGAAATTATTAATGGACTGGCTGATTTTTCAATTGGCAATTTTAAAACAATTAACTGTATGAAACATCTCAAAATGGAATAAACAGCCTCCATTCTATTCCATACTATCCATTAGAAGGAAGGAGCGAGAGGAGAGGAGAGGAGAGGAGAGGAGAGGAGAGGAGAGGAAGAGGGAGAGGAGAGGAGAGGAGAGGAGAGGAGAGGAGAGGAGAGGAGAGGAGAGGGAAGGGAAGGGAAGGGAAGGGAAGGGAAGGGAAGGGAAGGGAAGGGAAGGGAAGGGAAGGGAAGGGAAGGAAACAAAAGGAAAGGAAAGGAAAGGAAAGGAAAGGAAAGGAAAGGAAAGGAAAGGAAAGGTAAGGTGGAAACATTGAGACCACAGACTGCTAGCTTTTTCAGTCACTTGCTGCAGACTTCACAAGATCCAGGCAAAAACAAAAAAAAATCCTGCTGAATAAGTATGCTCTCTAATTTCTAGTTCACCTTTATTAAAACAGATGACCTAATCTTAGTATACCTTTGCCTCCATTAACACTCAAGAAGTCCATGTGATAATTTAATATATGTATACATTTTGTGATAATTTTGGGCTTCTACTGCTCTATCCACACACTGATTTGTCTTAATACTATTTATTTCTACAAAAGTATGAAAATTAGTCCTCCTAAATCCAATAGATACTACCAAAAGCTTAGAAAATAAGTTCAAAAGTAATATTTTTCAAACAGTCAGAAGAAAACAAAGATTGATAATAATATAGCTAATGCTGGGACACCTGGATGGCTCAGTTGGTTGAGTGTCTAGCTCTTGATTTTGGCTCAGGTCATAATCTCATGGCTCCTGAGATTAAGGTTTGCATCAGGCTCTGCACTGACAATGTGGAGCCTGCTTGGGATTCTCTCCCTCTCTCTCTGCCCATAACCCTCATCCTGCCCCACTCACACACACACACTCTCTCTCTCAAAATAAATAAACAAGACATTTAAAATATATATATAGCTAATGCTTATTGAGTGCCTGGTTACTGTGGTAAATAACTGAGATGTATTATCTCCTTGAATCCTCTTAACCCTCTGTTAGGTATTATTACAAGCCTCACTTTGCAGATGAGGAAACTCAGGCATTAGGATTCAACATTTTAACCTAGGTCACAAGGAATAAGTGATGGAATGAGAATACAAACCCATGACAAAGTATTTACCCTTTCCAATGGTAAGCTTCCACACAACCCAAATAGAACTTTTATCTGGTTGCAGACACACAACCAGCATTAAGTTCGTGGACATATGAAGAGTTCTTTTTCAAGAGCTTTAGTGACTTGTGACATTTCTAAAGCCTACAAGACTATGCCTCACAGAGGTGCAGCATAAGGTCAGCCCTTTGTCACTTCAATTTTATCAGATTTATTATTCATGGTTCTTTTCTCTTCTGGGCTCACAATTTCTCCTAATGAGAAAAGATAGACAAGAAAATCAAATTGTGGACTCCATACTAAGATAAAACTTGTTTTGGAATAAGTAAGTTTAAAGAGGTAACTTTGGTTCACTTCAGCCTCTACAAAAGTAAGTATATCAGGGCCAATAATGCCTCTGTCCTAGGGTTATAAGTATTCAAGCTCAGCCCTCATAGTAAAGAAAGCCATGTAAACAATGGCCATGTTGACAACAGGCAGCAGACAACAACATAGAAGAATAGAATAAGCATTGGGCATTGAGTATAAGGCACTAGTTAAATTCATCTCAATTCCCCATCATGAGAAATGGAGATAAGGTCTACCTTATACGCTTACCCAGTTGTTATGAAGATCAAGTTAATTAAAGTACTATGTAAACATAAAGTTGAAAGTAGTAGTATTTTAAAGGTCAAAACTATAGACAAATGAAAAATGAGACTCAGACTCATCTGAAACAATTATGGACCAAAATAAGATAACAATATAGTCAGATTGTTAATGTAAATTAAGCCAACTGTTCTCCACTATCACAGATAAGTGTTTCACACAGCTATGCTGAGTAGAAGGACCAGATGCACCTTTGCAACTCAGTAAATCCCTGCCATTCCCCCTTTATTTCCTTATTTCTCCTGCACATACATCATCAGCAGTCATGGCTGAACAAGGTCAGAGATGGGGATAGCTGCCAACATAAGGCTGACAATACTCCATAAGTAAAAATTAAATGAGTGGTGGAGGACAGAAATAAGATGCCAGAATCTGAACATTTAATTCCAAATGAATTCCACTTACATTACAGAATCAATCTGTGTTTAAGGTGTCACCTTTCATGCAGAGTCTAGCTCTCTGATACCTATTTTTCCTCTGTTCTCCTGGTTTTAGGCCTCTCTAGAAAAACAAACTGCACCCATGGCAATGTTTAAGCTTCCTGATCTCCAGCAGGGGCAGGGATGATAGCAGTGATGGCAGCAGCAGCAAAAGAACGTCATTCATTCTGGATGAAGAAAGGAGAAGTACCATGCCTATGTTTTAATTTTCCCAGTGTTTTCTGGCTGCCGATTTATCTCCTTGCCTAAGGGAACATTAGCTAAAATGAGAGCTTAAAATTATTTTCACCATCCCAAGGATGCAAGTGCTGCTAAATATTTTCATACCATCTTCAGGATCTCCCAGAGTTCCAACGCTCATTCAAGATCATTCATACCTTCTTTTTGGAACCCACACTGGTGGGTCTCTAGGGAAACATATCATTTCATGAGATTAATTCCCCTCATGAAGGAGAAATCTTTTTTTTAACAATTGCCATTTCCCTTGCATTTGTAAAACTAGTTCACTTTGTGTCTTCCTCATTGTTTCTTGCTTTCATTTCTAACCTTAAAGAGGGCTAGGTATTGATTATTTGGTAAGACAACATCTCATTAGGTACCACATGTGCATGCAGGCTGAGATGGTCCAATCCCAGCAGAATGGAGCAGTGCTGCTAAACACACCCCATTCAATGTAAGATTGTGGGATCTACTGCTTTTGTACCCCTAGATATAGCTAGAAGATTGTGAGTATTCCTCACTGGGTAAGAATATCTAGAGGAATACAGAAAGAAATTCAAGGACAGGACATCAAAGAACTCCATGTAACACCAAAGGAAACCCAGATGAGAGTAAAACCAGAAGTTGGGTGCAAAGAAAATTATCAGTCTAGAGTTAGAACACTATTATTTCAGCCATTCTGACAGGCATATTGTGATACTTCATTGTGCTTATAATTTGCATTTTCTTAATGGCTGATGATGTCTAACACATTTTTGTGCGCTTAGTTGTCACTGTATTTCCTCTTTGACAAAATGCCATTCCATGCCTTGCTCATTTTCTAAAGGGATACGCTGTGGTTTTTTTATTGTTGAGTTTTGAAAATACTTTATATATTCTAGATATGAATTCTTTGTCGGCTATATAGTTTGAAAATATTTTCTGCCACTCTTTAGCTTGTCTACTTTATCAATTTTTCCTTTTGTGGATGGTGCTTTTGGTATGTCTAAACACTGCTTTCCTAGCCCTAGATTCCCCAAATTTTCTTCTTTTTTTAAGGACTTTTATTTTTATATTTTACATTTAAGCCTATAAACCATTTTGAATTAATTTCTGTACGAGGTGTGAAAATTAGTTTGAAGTTCATTTTCCCCTTTATGGACGCCCAATTGCTACAGTATCACTTGTTGAATAGATTATCTTTCCTCTATTAAATGGCTTTTTCATCGTTGTCAACAATCCATTGGGCACATTTGTGTGCTTTCTCTATTCTGTTCCATTGATCTATGCACATATCCTCCCACTGAGACCACAGTCTTAATTATTGCAGCTCTAAATATTGAAATTAGGTAGACTGATTCTTTCCATTTTTCTTCTTTTTCAAACTTGTTTTAATTCTAGTTCCTTTGCCTTTCTATATAAATTTAGATTAATTTTATGTCTATGTATGAAAATTTTCAGAGTTTAGATACAAATTATGTTAAACTTTCCTATCAACTTGGGGAGAATACACATCTTGACATCTTGATCTTGCTTAGTCTTCTAATCTATGCTCATAGAATATCTATTTACATTTTATTTGACTCCTTTCCTTTCTTTTCCTTTCCTTTCCTTTCCTTTCCTTTCCTTTCCTTTCCTTTCCTTTCCTTTCCTTTCCTTTCCTTTCCTTTCCATTTACATCCAAGTTAGCTAGCATATAGTGCAATAATGATTTCAGGAGTAGAATCCAGTGATTCATCACCTACATATAACACCCAGGGCTCATCCCAATCAGTGCCCTCCTTAATGCCCCTTGTCCATTTAGCCCATACCCCCACCCAAAACCCCTCCAGCAACCCTCAGTTTGTTCTCTGTATTTAAGAGTCTCATGTTTTGTCCCCCTCCCTGTTGTTATATTATTTTTGCTTCCCTTCCCTTATGTTCATCTGTTTTGTATCTTAAATTCCACATATGAGTGAAGTCATTCATCTTATTTTATTTCTTTCATCAGAATTGTATCCTGTATACACAAGTCCTAAAAATACATTTTTAGATTTATACTTAAGTATTTATTAGCAACTTTAAATGACATTGTATTTTTAAAATTGGTGTTCATGTGTTTTTTTGGAAGTATATAGAAATACAATTGATTTTTGTGTTTTTATATTCTATCCTGCAAACTTGCTAAACACACTTACTAGTTTTAGTTTTAGGAGTGTTTTCTGGTTTTTTGTGTGTGTTTTTCGTTTTTGTTTTTGGGGTTTTTTTGTAGTTTCTCTGGGATTTCCCACATAGACCATTACATCATCTACAAGTAGGGAAAAATTGTCTTTCTTCCTTTTCTGTCAACATTCCTTTTATTTTCTGTCTTTATTATTATACTGCCTAGAACTTCCAGCACTATGTTGAATAAGAATAATGAAAGTAAACATCCTTGTCTTGCTCTCAATCTTAGGCAAGCTCATTCAGTTTTTAACCACTAAGCATAAAGTTAGATTTTTAAAAAGACGTTCTTTATTAAGTTGAAAAAGTTACCACTCTATTCCTATTTTTCTAAAAGTTCTTAGAAGCGGGTGGTAAATTTTGTAAAATGCTTTCTCTGCACTGATTAACATAATCACATGATTTATTTTTCTTCATCCTGTTAATATGGTGAATAACATTGATTGACTTTGAATATTGAACTAAATTTGCATCAATTGAATAAATTTCACTTGTACATTTTGTATAATCCTTTTTATGTATTTCTAATTTCCATTTGCTAATATTTTGTTAAGAATTTGATATCTAGGGGTGCCTGGGTGGCTCAGTCAGTTGAGCATCTGACTTTGGCTCAGGTCATGATCTCACAGCTCATGAGTTCGAACCCCATGTTGGGCTCTGTGCTGATAATTCAGAGGCCTGGAGCCTGCTTCAGATTCTGCGTCTCCCTCTCTAGACTCTGCCCCTCCCCAGCTTATGCTCTCTCTCTCTCTCTCAAAAAAAATAAATTAATTCATTAATTAAAAATAAGAATTTTACATCTATTTTCATGAGTAATAGTTTACTATAGTCTATAGACTAGTTTTCTTATTTTGTATTGTGTTTGATTTTTATGTCATGATAATACTAATTCCATAAAATCATTTGGGTGCTATCTCTTCTATTTTCGGGAAGAAACTGTATAAAATTCTTATTTATTCTTTCTTAAATGCATGATAGACTTCTCCATAGAAACCATCCACATGTGAAGATTTCTTTTTGGGGGAGTGTTATAATTATGAATTCAATGTCCTTAATAGATATAAGACAATTTAAATGACATACTGGTTGAGTGTAGTAGTTTCTGATTTTTTTTTTTTTAGAATTGGATCATTTTCTCTAAATTGGCAAATTTATTTATTTAGTTTTTCATAGTATTTCCTAACTATCCTTTTGATGTCTGCAGTGTCTAGAGTGATATCACATAATTTATCCCTGATATTATTAATGTGTATGTTCTCTCTTTTTCAGTTGTATCATTTCTTAAAATTCGCTCTTCCATCCTTTGTCTTATGATTGGTCTATTCAGAAAACTTACATTTAACATAATCATTGCTGTGTTTGGGTTTAAGTCTGGCATTTTATGTTTTTTGGTTTTTGTTTCTTCTGTTTTTTTTTTTGTTTGTTTGTTTGTTTGTTTCTCTGTTTCTCTGTTTTCTTTTTCCTTCCTTTGGGATACCTGAATACATTTTACAATTTGATTTTGATTTGTCAATAGTGTTTTGAGTGTAACACATTGCATAATGTCTTTATCAATTGCTCCAGGTATTATTTTATACATTAAACATCATATCATATCATGTCATGTCATATCACATCACATCATATATCATATCAAATCATAGCACATATCACATCATGTCATGTCATATCGTGTCATACCATATCACATATCATATCACATCACATATCATATCATATCACGTCATAGCATATCATGTCATATCACATCACATCATATATCATATCATATCATGTAATATCATATCATTATTAGCAGTCTACTGGTGTCATCATTTTTCCAGTTCAAGTGAAATATAGAAACTTTACATCCCTTTATATTCTATTAGTCTCTTTCATATCTGTTACAATTTTGTTAGATATTTCTTCTACATACATAGACACAAATCAGGCTGTGTGACAATTTCTGCTTCAAATGTCAAACAAAAGTTAGAAAACTCAAGAGGAGAAGAAAAGCCTATTTTATTCACCCATATTTCTTAGTATCATGTTCTTTCTTCTTTCCTGATGTCGTAAAGTTCATACTTCTTTTGTTTCCTTTTTGTTTAGAGAACTTCCTTTAGCCATTCTTTTCTGGTAGAACTTCAAGCAGCAAATTCGTCATCTGAAAGTGTCTTGATATCCTGTCACTCCTGAGAGATATTTTCAATGTATACAAAAATTGAGTTGACAGTTTCTTTCTTTTAGCACTTGAAAAATATTGTGCCACTTCTTTCTGGCCTCCAGTTTCTGATGAGAAATTCAGTGTCACTTGAATACTCTTCCTTATAAATAAGATGTATTTTTCTCTGGTTGGTCTCAACTTTTTTTTTCTGTTTTCAGTTTTTACAAGTTTCATTATGATATGTCTTGGCATGGATACCTTTAGGTTTATATTGTTTGGGGCTCACTCAAATTTCATATTTGTGATAATTTAATTGTTTGTATACATTGTGAATTACTACCAAAATCAAGTTAATTAACACATTCCTCACCTCACATAGTTATCATTTTGTGTGTGCATGTGTGTGTGTGTGATGAGACTATTTAAGATTTATTCTTTTAGCAAAATTCAAATATACAATCTAGGATTATTAACTAGAATCAGCATGTTGTACATTAGATTCCCAGAATTGATTCATCTTATAACTGACAGTTGGTACCCTTTGACCAACATTTCTCCATTTCTGCCTCCAGCCTAGTCTCTGGCAAGCACCACTCTAATCTCTGGTTCTATGAGTTCAACATTTTTAGATTCAACATTTAAGCAAGAACATATAGTAATTACGTTTCTCTGTTTGACTTATTTTACTCAGTTTCTTGAATCTGTAGGTTTGTATGTCTTCCCAAACATGGTTTTGTGGTCTTCAGCCACTTTCTTTTTCAAACCTATCCTTTTTCTTTTTTCCTTCTGGGATTCAGATTACATGGGTATTTGAATTCTTGTCATAGTCCCACAGGTCCCTGAGGATTTGTTCATGTTTCCCTCTTCTATTTTCTCTTTTGTTCAGACTGTACTACCTTCTAGTTCACTGATTCTTTCCCCTGCCTCCTCCATTATGCTGTAAGCCCAATTGCTGAGCTTTTTATTTTGGTTACTGTATATTCCAGTTCCAAAATATCCACTTGTTCTTATATGCTTGCTTGCTTTCTTTTTTTCTTTTTCTTTCTTTCTTTTTCTGAGATTTTTTCTATTTCTTTCCTAAGGTTTTCTAGCCCTTCTTTTGTTTCACCATGTTCATAACTGCTCATTGAAGCTTTTTTGTCATGAATGCCTTATTTGCCAGATAATTCTAACTTTTCTGTCATTTCTGTATTGGCATTTACTGTCTTTTTTCATTCAGCTGGAGATCTTCCTGTTCCTGATATAAGTGAATTTTAATTGAAATGTGAGCACTTTCATATCATGTTAAGAAAGTCTACATCTTATTTAAATGTTGTGCTTTAACTGGTGCTGTCTGATACTGTCTAACCAGGAGAAAGGTGAGTACAGTCTTGTTAGTGCCAGAAGGAAGCAGAAATGCAGGATTCCCAACCAGCCTCCATTGACACTTGCCCATGTGTATTTGTGCATGCATGTATGGGGGCTTGGGGGGGCGGCAGGCCAGAGGCTGGCCCCTGTTACCTCTGGGCTGGGAGGGGGGAGCTCTGATTCCCCTTATGATCTCCACTAACTTTGCACTGGGGGTGGCCTCATTATTTCTGGGCAATGTTAAAAATTCTGACTCCCACTGGACCTCCTCTGACATCACCCCAGCAGGGAGGAGAAGATATGCCTCATTACTGCAAGGTAGGGGTTAAAATCCACCATGTGAACTCCACAAACACTGTGGGGAAAAGGGGGCTTGTTACTGGCTAGCAGGGATGAAAACCTGTGTCTCTGTTTGGTTTTCTCTGACAACATCTGGCAAAGTTGATTAGCATCTTATAACAACCACATGAGGGTAGATGTCTAGGTTTCTCCTTGCCTTTGCTGACATAGGCAGAGTGGAACCACAGTTTTTCTGTGGTATTTGGCTACAGTAGGGCAGTTATCTAAATGTTTTTTTATCTTGCTAGGTTTCTCCTTTCCTGATCGTTTCACTAAAATGAACAAGCTTTTTGTTGGGGCTTTTTAAACGTGAACTTATCAGTTCTTTTCACATCCCTGGCTCCTTCAGCTCTGAGCATGGGACACAGGAGGGAAAAAGAAAACCCAGGAACACCATGTGTCATTCTCTGGGTCCATAGATTGGGGGGGGGGGGTCTGTCTTCTTTTTTCCACTTTTCAGACTCTTCTCATGTTTGTTTTATGTATAATGTCCAATGTTTTTAGTTGTACGTAACAGGCAGAATAGGGAAAAGTACACCTACTCAGTCTTTCCAGAGGCAGAATTTCTTTCTCTTTTTACAACGGCATTTTATAAATAGCTAAACTTATTTCTATTTGAAATTCCTTATCCATCTTTATTTCCATTTGTACTTTAGTAGTATTATTTAATAATATAGTCTAATAGAATTAATATAGTTTGATACTGTTATTTGGTCTTCATTATATGTCCTTGTGCTTCTCTGTATGGTCAGCATTTCTTTCTAGCAAAAATACAAGTTTTTAATTAATGAGAGTATTGTAATGGGAATTATTAATTTAAAAACAATAAAAAGGAGGAAATTATTTTTAGGAAAATATTAGATGTAAAAGTACTGTATGAGGTTATAGTAAAAATTATGAAGCTATAACTCAAGCTATATATTTAAAAAACACTGGACTCTTTGAAGGTCCTTCCTTCTCCCTGTACGTAACAGGGGTGTATGTGGGGTGTCAGTGGATATATAGTGTGACTTGAGCTTTTCTTCCCTGTTCCAGGTCTCAGTCTGTGAAGTCTTAGCTCTGCCAGTTCAGCCTCAACACAGGACCTAACATGCCGGAATCTCTGTGGTTGTTGGATATCCCAGGATCAATGGAAAAATGCTTTTCATTTCATTGACAGACATGCCAGGACATGCTGTGTCCCCTGATAATATGTTGTGCACAGTTTCTGATTTTCACTCTCCAGGGGTGTCTGTAGTTCTGAAACAATTAAGTTCAACCTGGCACATAAACTGAAACATGTCTCGCAAACTTGAAGCACATGTGGTGATCCCAGTAAAACTACACATTGATTTCTGACCTAAGGCTCTCCAAGGAGTGTCCCTAATCTCCCAAGGGTAAAGTTTTGTGAGGGAATCGTTGATTAAACTGTAAGATTAAAGAAAATTTAAGTGGTTGGACAGCCCCCTATTCGCTGCATGCTTGAGACGTCTTGAGAACATGTGTTATTCTTTTCAAAGTTGGTTGTAAATCAAACTCTCTAAATTGCTTCCAGATCAGTCTTTTCAGGCAAAGCATTAAAGTGATGGTTCCATCACCCAAAACGCTAATTTTTGCTCAGATCACACATACTATTATAAATTCCTTTTACCTAATACAGAGGAGGGAGATGCCAATCTCGCCAGCCATCCTTTCTCTAGGTCAGCAGATGTCCTGCCTGGATTAGAAGCTTCTGACAGCAACTTGGTCTCACAATGTAGCTCAGGTTTTTTAATAAATCAGTGGTATGTCTCAGAAAAAAATTGGCATAAATTCCAAAAATATTCTTAGGAACAATGAGTATAATACCAAATGGAAGTAGAATATTTAAATTGAACAAAAGTAGCCTTTCTGACAAGAAAAATGCTTTATAGCTCTTAAGATTTTGCAAAATAAAGTGTTTTGATAAACCTATTTCAAATATATATAGTACTCATTCTTGAGTCTTGTTCAGCTTTTTCTAAGCCAAACTCCAATTGTAGCTGGACTGTAATGACTGACTGCTTAAAAGTAATGAGTACACTGATAATAGCAGAAATTCTTAACTTATCTCTACATATGAGTTCTAATCCATCTGTGAAGCCCCTACATTATGTGCTCTTTTCCTGAATAATGGGTGTGTAGCTTACATTAGATTTTCAAAGATGTATATTAATTTAAATTTCACCACTAAAGAATTTCTCTCATTAAAATGCCTAAAGAAAGACAAACACTAAACGTGAACCAACATGTATTAAACATATTCACACATCCTCAAATTTAAGAAGCAAAAAAAATTATAATTTACAACTAAAATTGTAAATGGATTAATATACTAAGCGAAACAAGTATTTGTTTAATTTTGGAGCATTGATTATTTGTTCCATTTAGGAACTATTTAAGATAATACAAAATGAATTTTACAACTTCCAAAATGTCAATAGGTAACTTAATTTGCTAATATCAGGCCTCACTCAATGTTCTTTGATAGAATGTTCTACTCACAGGTGGCATCAGTGATTCTACATAAACATGCCTATCATGAAAAGTTCTCCATAGTTCCCCACAGGAGAAATATAGACCTGGTAAATGATAACAAATATTTGTAAATAGCATATGAGTTTTCGGTCTTGGGTAAAATGGAGTACACACGCTTGACTGTCTTTGTCACTGAATGCAGTTATAAAACCTGGATATAATGCATGGAGCAGACCTTTGAGGCCTCTAGAAAGTCAATAACAGCAGGCAGCTAGAATTCAAAGTACCACCAAACCAGTGAAGAAATTACCAATTTTTTTACCAGAATACTCTTTAGGTATTCAAGACTTAGATGCAGTACAGCCTAGAACTTAGAGGTGGGTAGATGATGCAGCCAGAGAGAGCTCGAGAAGACCCCTTTAGTTCTGACTTGAGGAGCAGGAAAAGGAACACCTGATATTTAGGTAGACTGCAGAAACTGCCTTTATTTTGTGGCGGGGCGGAACACCTGGATAGCTCAGTCAGTTAAGCCTCCAACTATTGATTTTGGCTCAGGTCATGATCTCACAGTTCATGAGTTTGAGTCCCACATGGGGCTCTGCGCTGACAATGTGTGGACACTGATTAGGATTCTCTCTCTCTCTCCCTCCCTGCCCCTCCCTCTGCCCACTCTCTCTCTCAAAATAAATAAATTAAATTAAAAAAAGAAAAGAAGAAGCTGTTTCTTTGTATTTTGCTTTGTCTTTTTTCCTCCATTCTCCTGAACTTCAGCCCCCAGACAATACTTCAAAGAGGTCATCAGGTATTGTAATAGGAACCCACAGGAGGCAAAACTCGGAAGGTGGTTAACCTTCCTCCAGGCTCATCAGTGGAACTCTGTCCCCAAGATGGTGGGTGATCCCTCTTTTGCTTTCCCCCCACCACTCTGTCCTTCATCTGCTTTGTTCTAGACGTGGGGCACAGGAGAGGGGACTCAGGAAAGCCCTAGCTTTCTGTCCATGTGAGCCAAAAGGGGAGACCCAGAGAAACAGAAACTTCAGAGAGGTTGTTAAGAGGGAGGAGCTTAGGGGCGCCTGGGTGGCTCAGTCGGTTAAGCGTCCGACTTCAGCTCAGGTCATGATCTCGCGGTCCGTGAGTTCGAGCCCCGCGTCGGGCTCTGTGCTGACAGCTCGGAGCCTGGAGCCTGTTTCAGATTCTGTATCTCCCTCTCTCTGACCCTCCCCCATTCATGCTCTGTCTCTCTCTGTCTCAAAAATAAAGGTTAAAAAAAAATAAATAAATAAAAATAAAAAAAAAAAAGAGGGAGGAGCTTGGGAAAGCAGTATCATAGAATGATATATGAACATCTGAGCTCACTCTTGAGCTGTGTATGTGTGGATCTGATAGTAATAAGAGTACCAAACAGTCTGAGAACTGAACTAACAGATTGACGCCCGCACCTGCTGGGGGAGACAGATCCTAACAGTACTGCAAAGTTTGAAAACTGAAACAACAGTGGAATCACAGCTGATAGAAGATGGGCTAGAATTTGCAGTCTCAACATAACTAAGTAGAATGGTTACTAAAGCAAAAATAAGTTCTCCATAAGTTTTAAACTTACACACTTATAATATCCAAAATATTCAGGATACAATTCAAAGTTACTCAGTGCACAAAAAACTCAACTTTCATGGGAAAAGCCAATCAACACGTATCAGAACCAAAGTGATGCAGAACTTGAAATTATCCAAGAAAGATTTTCGAGTAGCTACCATAAAATTACTCCAACAACCAATCATAAACATCATTGAAATGCATAGAAAAATAAGCAGCAGCAGTAGCAGCAGAAGAAGAAAAGAAGAGAAGAAGAAGAGGAAGAAAAAGAAGATAATGACCACAAAGAAGAAGAAAGAAATAATGATAATAAACCAAACAAATTTTAAAATCACAAAATTGCAATTTCTAAAGCATTTAATGTCAACAACAGGAAGGAGTCAATGAGCTTGAAGATCTATCAGTAGAAATTATCCAATCTGAAAAACACAGAGGGAAACAATGAAATAAATGAACAAAGCCTCAAAGACCCATGTAACAACAAAATGTCTAACATTTTTGAAAATAGTCCTAGAGTGAGAGGAAATAGTGTGATGTTGAAAAAATAGATGAAACAATGCCTAAAATTATGGCAAAAGATGTAAACATACAGATTCAAGCGGTTTAGTAAACACCAAACAGAATAAACCCCAAAAAGTTCACACCCAGACATAACAAACTGCTAGAAACAAAAGGCAATAAAAATAATTTGAAAGCAGCTAGAAGAAAAAAAAAATGCATTTTCTATGCAGGAAAAACAATTTGAATTTTCACAGACTTCTCATCAGAAATTGTGGAGGCCACAAGTAAGTGACACGACAATTTTTAAATGCTGAAATAAAAAGATGTCAATTCACTATTCCGTGTCTGATGTAAATATCTTATAGGAACGAAGGTAAAATGAAGAGTTCTTATACATGACAGTAAGAGGACAATCCATAAAGGGAAAAAAATGATAAACTGAACTTCATTAAAATTAAATGCAAAATAAAATCACGATGATATACTACCAGCTGCTCTATTAAAATAGGTAAAGTTTAAAAATCAAAAATTGAGCGCTGGCAAAGGTCGGAAGCAACTAGAACACGCATACATCGCCATGGGAATTCAAAATGGCACTGCCTCTCTGGAAAACCATTTTTCAGTGTCATAAAATTTTTAACACGTATTTACTTTGTGACTCATCAACCTCTCTTTAAGCTACTACCTTAGAGGGGTGCCTGGGTGACTCAGTCTGTCTGACTTCCGCTCAGGTCATGATCTCGCAGTCTCCGTGTTGGGCTCTGTGCTGACAACTCAGAGCCTAGAGCCTGCTTCAGATTCTGTGTTTCCCTCTCTCTCTCCCCCTTCCCCTGCTCATGCTCTCTCTCTCTCTCTCTCTCTCGCAAAAATAAATTAATATTTTAAAACATTTTTTAAATAAATTAAAAAATAGACTACTACCTTAGAGAAATAAAAACTTATGTTCACCCCCAAACTGTACAAGAATATTTACATCAGTTCTATTCATCACAACCAAAAACTGAAAATGACCTAAGGGTCTTTCAACAGGTGAGTGAATAAGGAAACCGTTAAATTCAGGCAAAAGAATTCTACTCAGCAATAAAAAAAAAAAAAAAAAAAAGAACAATCTATTGGTATGCACAAGCACTTGAATGACTCTCAAATGCATTTTAGTGAATAAAAGAGCCAGTCTCAAAAGTTTGCAAACTCAGTGATTCAATTTAAATGACATTTACAAACCCTGAAAACTGGTAATGGAGACTAGATCAGTGGTCACCAGGGGTTAAGAGGTAGGGAGAATGCAATTGTAGCACCTGGCTGTTTTTTTAAGGGTGAAGGAATTGTTCTGTATAGTCACTATGCTGGTGGTTAAACTAATCCACACACATTAAAATTTGTTGAACTGTATATGAAAAAGGTCTGTATTTATCATACAACAATAAAAAAATAATATTTAAAAAATTGTGCATGAAAATTTGACAAAGAAGAAAATAAATTGTTTAATTAAAAAGTACTACTATCCAGTACCATTCATTTGGTGCTTCCAGGGTAGTTTCTTTTATCTGTGATTGAATCAAGGTTAATTTTTATGCCATACAGGTTATGCTAATGCCTGTTTGATGATCTACCAAGCTGCTAAGACTCAGTGAATACACTGGTTCCTCCCTGAAGTTTCACATGAATCTTCTCTCTGATTCTCAGGTAAATTTGCCCAACCCTTCCTTTCAGTCTTCTCTTTGCCCTGTGTCTACTACTATCACAGCATTTATAGCAGTATTTCTCTATTAAACTATAAATCCCATGAAGGAAGGAACAAGTCACTTTTCAGCATCATTTCCCAGCAAAGAGTTTGGCATATACCAGACACAGAATAAATGTTGAATGAATGAATGATCTAAAGCTGCACAGTCTTTAAGTTGAAACCTACCAGGCAGTATTTCAGCTCTTTTATGTTAAGGTTGCAATCTACAACCATTCTTTTTCCTTCAGACCAGAAAAAAAAAAAAAAAAAATCACCTTGATGAATATCAAACCACTGGCCCCGAATATCAACTGCTGCCATAAGTCAGCTCCTCTATATTTTGTTATGCACGTGTGAAATTCATTTCTGTCCTGTGCTCCATCACTGCACTAATGAAAAATCTTTTCTTTAAATTTCTTGGATTAGCATTCAAGAGAAACTTTAGACAGGTCAGTATGGTATCAGAACCTCTATCTCATTAGTCTGACATGAGACTGTGGGAACATTTACTTTGTGGGAACATAGAACGTGCTATATTTACTACAATGGAACCATTGTGTGTGAAGTGTGAAATAGTCTTACTATGCAACATGTAAGGGGAAAGTACAATCTGGGCATGAACGACATTAGGGCTCTCGCAATGGTTCTAAGAATATATACTGATGTGTAGCCTCCATCGATTGCCATGAATTGTCCTTTCTCCTGATGAGAATAGAAAGTTACAGAAAAAGTAAATGGTGCTAAGCTTTGGGATCAATAATCTGTGATTTAATAATAGAAGTTAAATTGCACTAGAACAAGAGCTCATCAGCCATCCAGACAAGCCCATCAACTATATGGAAGTGGGCGGGTTTGTATAAACATTCTAAATGTGACAGAGCCCTCTGACACCGAGCATCATCAAAGCCAAAAAGGTGGAAATTCATGTTCGTGGTATGATTTCCTGGACCTACTGTGGATATCTAAGGGCTTTATCTCACCCAGAATCGGGGAAAACCCTGCCTGTTTTCTAAACTATAAAGATATTGAAGTTCTCATCTGTGAAAGATAAAATGATTATGGATGAGGAGAAAAAGAAAGAGGCAACTGAAAGAGGGAACTAAAGAGCAAGAGTCCCTGATACTTTTAAGACTTTACTGAAAGAAGGCCCTGGGGGAGTAAACTGAACCCCAGCAAGTAAATTGACAAGAAAGTTGTAGTGACTTGCAACAGAAGGGAATGTTGGTCGTTCCTGGCATTAAAATGATATGCCAGACAGGGATACCTGGGCTGTGGTCACGCAAGAGTATCTGGAACTCATGCCCACTGTGTCCCTTCTCATGACCTGGGTGTAAAGACAACCAGATGTGAAAATCCTTACCGACAGTTGTCACATTCTCATACAGCAGAACAGAGTTGAGTGATTTCCAAAATGTGAACCAGGCCATTTCTAATGATGTCCCTATACAGATATTTCAGAGACCTGAATGTGATTTCTAGTTCTGTGTCTGCTCTTAGAGGTGCTAAGAGGACAGATGATCCCATGGTTTTAAGCAAAACCCTGTTACTGCAAAGATTAATGTGACTTTGACGGTCAAGCTTGGGAATTCTTTCCCCTCTATTTCCACTAACCTCCATTATATGAATTATCTCTCACTGGCATCTGGCTTATTTGTATAAATGAATAAAGAACTCTACTACAGAGTTCTTTATATGTCTTTTTAAAGGTATAATAGGACAATACCTTGCACATCATAGGTACTCAAGTATTTGTTTGAATGAATAGATTTGGTCTTAAGATCATGTGCCATGGAAGACAAACCAAGAGGAGCCAAGTAGAGAGAACACACAGAACTGCAAAATACCAATGAAGGACATGCCCTTGGGGGTCTTTTAGGATAACTTCCTCGTTATGCAGATGTGGAATAAAAGCTCACAGAGAATTACTTTTCTGTCCAGCAGCCTAGGACTACTGAATGATAGAAACCAAGACTTCAAGGTAGACTCCTTTTCCTTCCAAACCTACAGTTACACTCTCACACTTGGAGGACTATGTACAATGCCTCACTGCTTCGCTGCTTTTCTAGTAGGAGAGAAGCCCAACAAGTCAAACTAAAAGTATTTCCTTTCCTGGTCAGCAGTGTAGCCAGAAGACGACTGCCTAAAATGAAAGGAATTTTGTTCTCCAGAGAGAACATATACTTAGAAGCTGCCCCAAGCTAGACTTTCTAAGGAATGGAAAAGCAAACAAAAGGAGAGACAAGATTTCCTGTACTTGCCTTTCTGTTCTGAATGATGTCTCAAAAACTTCTTGGAAATATCTAAGAGTGGGAAAATAGATGCTGACATTGAAATGCCAACCACTTTGTGGTACATATGTGCACCTTCACCTTAAGCTCCCCTTGCCTATGTTGCCATTCATTTTGTCCTTTTGTAGCCCAAGTCCTGGGCTTTGCCCAACCTCTATCATACCTTACAACTTCTCTAGGCCACTTGTCGTAATAATTTGAAGAATCCTATACGTTCAATAACACTAGGCTAATTTTTCTTCCAGCCTGAAAAGCTAGAGCCAGAAAAGATTTTTGCTTTGCTTAAGCTTGTCTCACAAATTATCATTTCAGTATGAAGTGACACTGTTGGCAGATGTCCCCTTCGTTGATGTGCTAGAAACTCCAGTACAGGCTGGAAAAACACACTGGAGAAATAAAAACGTGGGGCTAAAAGGCAGTTTCAACTTGAAAGGAGTGTGATTCGTGGGGTGCCTGGGTGACTCAGTTGGTTAAGTTACTGAATTTTTTTTTTTAATGTTTTTTCAATGTGTATTTATTTTTGAGAGGGAGAGTGCAAGTGGGGAAGGGGCAGAGAGAGGGAGACAGAGAATCCAAAGCAGGCCCTGTGCTGTCAGCACAAACCCGGACATGGGGCTCAGACCCACTAACCATGAGATCATAACCTGACCCCAAGCCGGTCGTTCAACCCACTGAGCCACCCAGACGCCCTGTGACTGACTCTTGATTTAGACTCGGGACATGATCTTGCATGAATTCGAGCATGGGTTCCAATGTGGCATCTGGCTCTGTACTGACAGTGCGGAGCCTCCTTGGGATTCTCTCCTTGTCTCTCTGCCCCACCCCTGCTCTCTCTCTCTCAAAATAAATAAATAAACTTAAAAAAGTTGTGATTCGTGACCATGTCTGATGAGATTGACATGGAAAGAGAGGGGAATGAGACAACTTGACTATAATGACCACCCTGTATGTCGGAAAGAACAAAACAGAGGAAGGAGAAAGCACAGCATAAATAAGCCAATTCAATATCCTGGAAGGAGCAGAAGCCAACAGAACTCTACCCCACACCCCAGGGAAACTTTAATGGTAAATACAGTATATACATATGTGATAAAGCACAGCTCAGGTATGACTCCAAATGTAAACCCCATTCCAAGAACTCCATTAGAGTTTCCATTTGTTACCATGAAAAAGACAAATGTGGTCACTAAATACCAAACCTGAAAGATCTGCATTGCTTAAAAGATCCTCAAAGCAAGGTACTGTCAGCTTCTTACAATAAAACAGCCTTGATGAAAAGCAAAAAAAAAAAAAAAAAAAAAAGGAAATGGATTCATTTTATTGATGAATATGTCAATCCATCAGCAGCTATTAATTGAGCACCTACTAAAGAGAAGTTTCTTGCCTACTGGTACCTAAAAGTTGAGTGCTTTATAGGAATGTCAATAGAATTTGTTATGGATTGGTGAAACATGATTCATAATTTGTTTTTCCAGTAGACTATAATTCAGTGTGTATCCACAGCTAATATTCCAGCAAAGTGGATTCAGCTACTCTTAGCAAGGTTTGAACAGCATGTAATTGACAGGCTAAGTGATGGAGCTGGGAAGCTCCAAGTGACATGATTTTCCCCTGAAGAATTCTTGAAAAATCACAAATAATCTATAGAGTCTGGAGGAAAAGGTACAGCAAATAGTAACTTTATCATGTAGTAAGACTTTAATTTGAGTCCCTCGTATGTGCTAGAACACATTTAAAAAATTATTCATTCAATGTTTTTTTTTTTAATTTTTTTTTAATGTTTATTTATTTTTGAGACAGAGAGAGACAGAGCATGAACGGGGGAGGGTCAGAGAGAGGGAGACACAGAATCTGAAACAGGCTCCAGGCTCTGAGCTGTCAGCACAGAGCCTGACGTGGGGCTCGAACTCACGGACCGCGAGATCATGACCTGAGCCAAAGTCGGCCGCTTAACCGACTGAGCCACCCAGGCACCCCTTCATTCAATGTTTTTTAAAGACATGATGACTTATTAAATAGTTTTAAATGTTAGGTAATGACCTTTTATATGCATGCAACCCATTAACAGAGCTAGTCTAGACATTCTTAATATATATAGTAGAGGCCTTCAATAGAGATCAGCTTGGTCCTCAATGGGGACACTAGTATGTTAGGGTTTCACTACCTGGCCAAGTAAGCCCTCCAAGAGTTGATTTCTAGGTGTGCTTGGCAAAGGATTGATCAAAGGAGAAGGGTTTTGAAAGATAGCCCCGCAATGATCTCAGGAGCCACCTGAGCTGCTCCAGATGTCTGCTGTTAGTAAGCCTTGGGAATGGAGCTACAAACAGAAAAGAGCAGTCCTCAAGCAGCAATTTCTATGGAGATATTGGAAATACCGTCATTATAGTTGCATTGCCAACGAGGTGCATACTTAAGAGGTCCCCTTAAGTGTGTTGAGAGATGAGGCATACAAATAGGTACAGAAGTGTTTATTAGAGGTCAAGAACTTGAGCCCCATGTGTTGAATTTATCTTAGATGTTTGTTTTGTGTTTCACTCTCTACTGCAGAGTTCTAAAAGGATGTGAATGCCTTCAGAAAGAATTTGCATGTCCTTTCTGGTTTGCCCCAGTCCCCACTTCTTCGTATTGCCTTATCCCTTGTTTGGTGCCTTCATTTATACTACCTACAAGTCCCTGGATAATCATTTTAATCGTTTGGGAAGTTGTGACCTATGGTTTAGACAAATTAATGAATGACACAGTTTTAATGGATAAAGCCAGAGATCAGAAGAAATCTGTGACCACAACTCTCCCCAACTCTCCCTTCTTGACTTTCCATGTTTATCTGCTTTGATTCTGCTTATATTCCCACCACTCCCACATACCCAACATACACCCATTTCTCCAGCTGCAGTCATGATGTCAGTCAACACTACACCAACCATGCTCAGTGCTTTTATTGCTGTGGTTTTCCTGAGTGAGCAATGAAAAAATCTTCTCTTTTATTGAGTAACTTCTCAATAAAATTTACTAAGAAATTAGGTCATAAAATAAAGAGAAAGATAGAAACAGTAAAAATGGTGGCAACAAAGAGCAAATTCCCGACCCTAAAATATTACCTTATTAAATAATTTGCCATTCTATATCCTTAAACAACAGCCCTTAGTCAGCACTATGTGTTACCCTAGGAATTTTTAGAATAGCTGAGGAAGAGGATATGTAAATAATCTTGCTACAACATCATGTTCAAGAGGAGATCACTATGGTCTAGATATAGTTTGTCTTGAGTGCCCAGCTTAGCCCCTATAGTCATCATTTCTACCTTAGCCTCAACTGTGAAGAATCCACTTGAAAGCCCCTTCACCTCCCACTCCCTTCTTCCTGCAGAGGCTGAGTGTGTCATAATTAGGTTCCCCTGTAAGGTGAACTATAGGGAGTGGATGGGAAAAGAGAAGAAACACTATACTTCTTATAAGTTAGGAGCAAAAAACTAAACACACAGAAGGTATTTGGTTTCCCACCCACACCAATGTCACTCTGAGGACAAAGTGTTTTATCTCATGGTAGTTTCTAACAGGAGTTGTAGTAGACTGAAGTGCATTCTAAATTCTGAAAGTTTATATTCTCTATTTGGTGGCATGCCGCCTACTATCTGCCTAGCACTTGCCTGGTGCGAGAGCGACTACATGAGAGAGAATTCCCAGATCTTCAGATTCTTACAATTTGATATCCCAAACAAGCAAACCAACACGTGTTGTTATCAAGATAATAATTTAATTTCCATAAGACTCAAAAGAGGGGTGTCTGACTGGAGGAAAATAAATGGGTTATTGGAAGAGTGGCTTCTGATCTTTGTCTTAGAGAATGATCCAAATTAACAAGAAACAGATGTAAATGGGTTCTAGAAAACTTTCCCAGAGAACATCCCATGGTGCCAATGTCAGAAAGAAGAGTGCAAGGTCAGGGTTATAGGGTGGTATCTGTGACATTTTAGGTATGCCAAGTTAAGCAATCAGTGTTAAAAGCAGTTTCGTATACCATTAAATTTCTGTCTACCAAACAATCAGCTCCCACATGTCAACCATCTCACAATAATTTGCACATCTGAAGCCTAAACCTTGGCAGGTTTTAGCTTGCTATGATTCAGCCAAGGAGCTATATCTAATTAAAAACAAAAACAAACAAAGAAAACCAGACTTTTAACCTTGTTTGGGGCTTGGGGCACCACCAGTGACACACTTCCCACTCAGAAGCAGGTACATCATTGTTAGCAAAAAGTATACAAAGTATCTGTTCAAATATAATGTATCTCCCTTACATAAGATTGTTGATGAGAGAGATTTTAAGGGGCTATTTCCAAAGCTTAAGAATGTTGAGGATACACCCATGGCCCACATGGCTTGACGGAATGAAAAGCCTTTCCTCTGATTTCTGTGTATAACTTCACCTTAGAATCAACGGGGAAAAACAACCCAAAACCATATATCTGATAGAATTCACTAACCAGACAACTGGTTCTGCCAGTTACGCTGCTAACAGATGAACTGATTACAATGCAAACCGTTAATCTAATAAAAATAGCCCTGTGGCCAAAATGAATGAAGCAAACATTAATAACAATGAGGATAAACTCTGAGGGTGATTCTCATAAAATTTCCAGGGGAGATGTTCAATGAGATGGTTGGCCTATTATTTAGCACATGATTTTGAATGTCTGTCCTTGTTTCAGGGCTGTGGTGGATAAAAAGATGTATCAGTCATAGATTCTGCTTCAAGGAGCTTTCAGGCTAGAATGGGAAACATGATATATCTATAAGTGTGTGTGTGTGTGTGTGTGTGTGTGTGTGTGTGTGTGTGTGTTGAATTCATATGCGTTGTATATAATTTAAATATATAGTAGATGGTGGTAGGTGCTACAGGGCAGTACATATACACTACTATGGGTGTTGTGAGGAATAAAAGATTATGTCCAGCTCACAAAGCTAGAAAGATTTTTTTATGGAAGCGATTCTGCTGTATTCTAGACTTGTGCATCCAATTGGTTTTTGATCATTTCTACTTATAAACCCCATTAGGCTCAAAGCAAAATCTCACATCTTTTCCCCAAAATGTGTTCTCCCTTTTCAACTCCACAGCTCACTGAATGACACCATCCATCCAGTCAACGAGGCTAGTGTCTGGGGAGTCAATATCGGACCCCCACCCCACATGTCACTGCCACATTTAATCAGTTACCGAATCCTGTACATACCATGTGATTCATTGAAGTAAGAGGGGTGTCAAGGTCCCCTACTATTATTGTACTAGTATCAATTAGGTCCTTTTGGAATCAGCCCTCTCTATTCATGTTCCCATTATTGTAGTTATATCCTAATAATTGCTTGTATAGATACCTGCAATGGTCTCCCTACATTTTTAAATTTAATTTATATATAATTTAATATATAATATATATAATTTGATATGATGTAATTATGTAATTGCTGTGCTTAAAACCTTGCAATAACTGTAGCTTTCAAGATAAAGTTCAAACTCCTTAGGTCCTTCATAATCCAAGACTTCACAGAATGCTTATTACATTGTAGGTACTCACTAAGTATTTTTTTGAATTAATGATGGGATAAATGGATTTTTGATAGATTTGTCACTTTTGAACTATATCTAGAAATAAAAGGATATTTTGGACATGCTGAAAAAGGGAGTTCCAACCAGAAGTAATGTGCTTAGGAGCCCTAACCTTGGGAACTATGTGGAAGAACTTGGGACTCAGTCTATGGAGGCTTCCTGTCCTTAATAACCTACTTCCTGTAAGAGTAGAATAGCTTCAAAATATCACTGTGCTCTCTCCAAAGAGACACAAATTGAATATTGAGATATAAAGACACTTATAGTCATGCAGAAAAAATAATGGTAGAGACATTTGCTAATTCATAGCCCCACTTGCTTAAGAAGAAAGAGGGGGGCAGGAAAGGAAGGAAACATTATTTTTCATCAGATTTTTTTCTGCTTTTCAAATTCCTGACACATTCCAAAAATATAGACTAAAACTTTGTTCTGTCTAATGCTAAAATTTAAGTGAAATTCTATTTGAGTTTTCGTGAAAAACCATCACATATAAATAAAAATTTTTTACAAATCTTATCTTACATTTCTATATAAATATACAATTAAAAATGACCTTTAAAATAATCTAAAAATATCTTGGATTCATATGCATGCACACATAGTATGATGAATTAAAAAGAAAAGGCTAGTGGGGTGCCTGCCTAGGTGGCTCAGTGGGTTAAGTGTCTGACTCTTGATTTCGGCTCAGGTCATGATCTCGCATTTTGTGAGGTTGAGCCCCAGTGGGGCTCTGTGCTGTGTCAACATGAAGACTGCTTGGAATTCTCTCTTCCTCTCTCTCTACCCCTACCCTACTCAAGTGCTTGTTCACTCTCTCCCCCTCCCTCCCTCTCAAAATAAATAAATTTTTAAAAATTAAAAAAAAATAGGCTAGTGTTTTTATTTGGGAATCTGTGTTTGTTTTGTTTCATTTTGTTTTGGTGGGTTTGTTTGTTTTTTAGATAAGACACTATACTATATCTTTTATATAGATTTGTGTCTCCAGAATTTCTAGAGTGTTAATTTCAACAGTTAGGAGTAATTCTTTAAATCATCCAGTTTTATACTTTGCTATGTGAAGTCAGGCAGTGGTGCAAGGAGAAATAATTCAGGGGGATGCCAGGTCCATTGGCTGCCACACATGGACCTGGCCTATAAGAGCTGCAGTCTTGGTTATTTTGCATGTTGAGACTATGCAAAATATTTCACCTCTAGAAAAACTTCACAACATTTTCACAAAGCAAAAAAGTGTTCGAAAATTCACTGCTAAACAAATCAATTTTCCCTCATTCTTCCTTTTGTCTCAAAAGTCAAAGACAGAGGAAGGGATATCTCTAATACGAGTGTACATGTAACACTAAAATTTTGAAATACACGTCATTCATATAACCATTATATAAAGACTGTGTCAGATAATTAATGTAATTTACTGGTCTCCCCCAATAATGGTAATTTGTCTCTACTCGTGAGGTGTATACTTGAACCCTTTCATTTCCATTACTTTCTACAGTTAGAAAAGGCTTTGAATATTGTTGCCTACCCTATAGACATTCTGATGGCCTTTCAAATGACTTTACTCCTGATGAACAGAAAATAGAGCTTTCCCCATGAGGCCATTTGTCTTCCAAAAATTTGTACATTAAAATTACAAAGATGTCTTTTCTACCAGGGGCATTTACTTACTTATCTAATGCAATGTGTCAGCAGAAACTAAAAAAAAGTTGACATATTTTGTGGTTAAGTTTGGGTATACTATGTTGTGGTTATTGTAATTGATGTTGTTGCCTGCCTTTTTAACCTTTACCATTTTTACTCTTGTCAAAATAATACATTTTCACATTTATACAATCATGTTGTCCTGAGAGGCTCATAATGAAAAACAGCAGTCCTCTGATAGGACCCTAGCCCCCTTCAAGAGGAATAGAGCTCACTGATGAAAATTTTTAGGCTCTACTATTGGTATTTACCTTCCCTTTTATTTTCTTTTATTTCTTTTTTTAATGTTTATTTTTGAGAAAGAGAGAGAGGCAGAGAGAAAGAGGGACAGAGGATCAGAAGTGGGCTCCATGCTGACAGCAGAGAAGCCCGATGTGGGGCTCAAACTCACAAACTGTGAGATCATGACCAGAACCAAAGTCGGATGTCAACCAACTGTGCCACCCAGGTGCCCCTAACCTTTCCTTTTCTAAGTAATGAACTCATTTCTTGATTTTTCTTAATTTCAGAAATTTTTAGTAACCCCCATTATAAAATATAAGGATTTAATTCTCTTACATGCCATACACCCAATATAGTTAGATGACTATTTTTATTTTTATTTTTATTTTTTTGAAAGAGATGGTGGGGGGAGGGAAGGGCAGAAAGAGAGGGAGAGAAAGAGAATCCCAAGCAGGTTCCACACTCAGTGCAGAGCCCAACGCGGGGCTCGATCATGACCTGAGCCAAAATCAAGAGTTCGAGGTTTAACCAACTGAGCCACACAGGCACGCTGATGACTATTTTTAGAGTGATCACCAGTCAGGGTTTATACCAAGATTATTATAAAGTATTATTCACAGGAATTCCAAGGGATTATAAATGTCTACATAAATAACTTTAATTTTATCCTATGGGCTATCAGATACCATTAGCCACTGTCTTGACCTCTTTTTGAAACCAAATGTTCCATTATATCAAGCTGTTTGTTGTGTCCCTTTTTTCCTCTTGGAAAGCTTTTCCCAGAGCTTTGCATGCACCTGCTCGCTAGGCCTCCTGAGAGCTGCCTTGCAGAGGCTGCTGTTCACCTCTCTCCTGAGATGCTTCCGCTGTTTCTCAGACTTCATACTTCTTCTCTGTACTCTTCAGTTTACTTGCTAGTTTTGCTGAAATATTTCTAAGAAAAGGTGCATGAAAACTGAACTTTTTGTGGCCTTTCATGAACATGACATCATTTTATGCTTATACCTGACTGATGGTTTTTTGAGTATGAAATCCTAGGGTGAATATAGTTTTCTCTCAGAATCTTGAAGATATGTTGTCTTTATCTTCTGTTCTTTTTATAAATCAGATAATAAGAAGTTATTGAGTTTTTTTGGTAAATCTTCTAAGACTATTGTTTTTGTCTTATATTTTCTCCAGCATTTTTCTTTGAGTTTAGGCTCTAGGTGATTTCTTTGTTTTCATCTTCCAATCTCATCATTGATTTTTTTTTTTTTTACAATTGTGTTTTTAATTTCCAGGAGCTATTTTCTCTTTCCTTTGCATGTTCTTTTCTGTATGTTTCTTTGTTTTCTTTGTTTGTTTGTTTTAATGCATGCAATCATTTCTTCTATCTCTCTTGGGATACCCATTAGGGCAGTGATTTTAACTGGTGAACTTGAGGGCATCCGGTAGAGGAAAAGCCATTTTATTTAAAAAAAAAAAAAAAAAAAAAGTCTTAAATTCCCCAGCACTGTTTAGTTTCTCCAGAAAAGCAAACCCCGTTCTTATCCAAGATTCATTGCCTAGCTGCCTGCTTTATACACAGACTGAGGAAAGCAGACTTTCCAACTACTAGCCCTATTGAGCTCCCAAGCTCCCTCCTGGCGAAGGTGGGGTGAGAGCCCTGACTGCTGGTGATGTGGGCATTATCCTGTTCAGTGTTGTGACTTTACCCCAGGGCCCATGTTTGTTTCCATCTTGTGCCTCATCCTCACCCTTACCCATGTGTTCTACTTGTCTACACATTTTACTCCACATAGTGCAGTTTTCAACTTCATCACGCTGCCTTCAATCTTCCTTTTGTTTTTTATCTTCCAAAAATTTGTGGGTATTTTATTTACCCTGTTTTCTATCTTCTCTTTGTTCTCACAGAGAAATATAAAGATAGTTACAGGTGATACAGATACAGATTTAGGTATAATCATTTCAGTTTCCCCTTAGAGAAATAACAGATCAAGGTGTATAGTCTCCCTATAACCTCAAGTTTCTTGGCCGTGTTTCAAGTTTAAGAAAAATATTTTCCAAGTTTTAATAGGCTACTAATTTCTCTTTTACTCAATTTCATAACTGTTCTCACTCAATAAAACACAAGAAGAAAAATTTTCTGACAGATGTTTACCTTTTCCCTCTACTGAAAATAAAATTTATTCTCATTGCCTATTTTTAATGTTTTTGAACTCTGTTTCATTATAATATTAAAAATTACAAATCCCCCTTTCAATACACATGGCAAATGCATTACCTTAAATGGGGAGAGGGTTCTAGCAATTTACAAAGATAAACCAGACAGCATCTGTCTTGGTGGGAATTTCTGATACAATCCCAGCTGGGGGCTTGGTGACCCCACTTTGTATGAGACTTTCTCTGGGCACCAAAATGCTCCCTAAATTAGTACAGTTTATAATTTGGTTGGTACGATAAAATCAGAGCGCCGAAATTTGACTTTAGAATCTACTGGTATGTTTGAAGTATACAAATGTGATAGGCTTTAAACTATTTTTTGTGCCTCAATAGCCCAGCCCTTCCTTATATATACACCCGGCTTGCCCTATTAATAGAAACAACCTAATAGACATCTTTTCAGTAAGAGTCTGAGGCAACAGGGTAAACACAGAGTCCATGCTGTTTATAGTGTCCCTGCTGAAGCGCTCCAGGAAGCATGCGTCCTTTCCTGACTACACAAGGAAGCGCCCACATTCTCTGGGAACCAAAGCTACCCGAACAAATCCATCTCCCTCTTCTCTGTTATCAGCATGTACCTCATCCTGCCTGGCATGTTAAGAAACAACGGGACTTTACTCTTCTCTTTGGTTGTGCTCATTCTTTTTTTTCCCCATCATTTTTACTAAGCATAGCATGTAGCATTGAAACTTATTTTAGTTTTATTCATTCTACCAATGAGTGTTCAGTTAGGAGAACAGGGACCAAAGCAGCTACTTTAATTAACAACAAAATCATAATATAGGGAATCGTTTAAATAAGCATTGAAGGGCAAAAAAGAAACATTGAGATAACATGGAAATAGTAACCAGAGGAAGCTGCTAGAGCTAGTGAAAAAAAAAAAACAGCAGAGGCTACTAGGATTTAGAAACCTGAAGAAGTTCCGTTGAACTGGGACTCAGATCTCTGAGAAGGAAAAACCTCACAGTTGGTTTGGATATTCTTGGGTGTACCCCTCCCCTAAGCCAGGACTCAATCTTCTGAGGAGGGGGTGCTGCCTGGCTGCTGTATCTATGAGATGATTTGTTTAAGGTGTTTTGACTGTGTGTGTGTAGGAGGGTGACCTGAAAATTGGATCCAACTGCTGCTCCTGGAGTCCACAGGTACAAGCCAGAGTGGAAGATGATGGAGTGATGTGGACAGGAACAGGAATCAACAAAAAAGAAGTCCATTCTTCTGCATCTTGTCTTCCAATCTCCTTGCTGTATTCCCACCAGTGCAGCCTGGTTGGAGGCAAGCTGGCCTCAGAGACATGTGATCTACAAGGTCCCAGTATCACAAAGCAGGTATAGAAAGGTAAGCTTCCAGCCGAGAGGCAAGAGCTTAATAATCATCATATCCAAACCTATGCAAACACTTACCACTTCAGGGGAGAGAGAACTGACTTCTAGCGCAACATTAAAACTAGACACCGAGTCCTTAATCAGGTTAATATAAAATTCCACCCTGACACTGAATGTTACTGTGAGATAATAGAATGTGCATGTTTGTCTCTGCAGTTCCTGGCACAAAGCTCCTAAAACCCTTATAATTTCCTAAGTGATTAAGAGTACCAGGGGCACCTTTTGTTCTAACATTTGGTCTTAGACCCTGGTTTTTGACCCTGAGCTCTTAAATCTGCTGGAATTTCTGGGGTAACAGAAACATCTTTTGTCCTCAGGAAGAGACTCTGGATGGCTTCCTGGATGGCACCTGGATGGATGCTCGTCACCAGAGGGGGAAGAGGAGGGGGGCAGTCTTGAGGGACTGAGCCCTTAACCTGTGGGATCTGATGCCATCTCCAGTAGACAGTGTCAGAATTGAGTTAAATTTTAGGACACCCAGATGGTATCGCAGAGAATTGCTTACTGGGGGAAAATCCCACCCATTTGATAACCAGAAGTGTCAGAAGTGAATACACACAGCAGGGAAGATTGGGTGTTTTTTAATTCAGTTACAAACACTACACTCATGCCCACCCCTACCCACCCCCAGTTTAGGAAACACAGATATTCTCTTTTACTCACTAACAAAACAAATATCCAGGATAAGGCTACAAATTATTTCAATGGCTCCCATTATCAGACTTATTACTGAACAATGATTATGGTCTCCTTCATTCCTTTTTAGGTTACTAGAGCCAGAGTTCTAGTTCACTGAGCTCCACTCAGTTGTTACAGATTTGTTGCTATAAGAGAGGAAACAAAAAATGTCCCTTTACCTTTCTAGGTTCTTGGCTGAGAGACCTCCTGTAATAAAAGACAGATTAACAAGAGAAAAACAGAAGTTTAATCATGGGTATATTTCTGTATACATAAGAGAGACCCAGGGAAATTGAGAAGCTCTCCAAAATGGCCCAAGCCATCACTTTAAATACTGCCTCCAGCTAAAGACAAAAGATGGTGGCAGGGGAGGGGGGCTGGAAGTCCCATTATGGGAGGTTATCAGGAAAGGTGCAATAAACTAGGGAAAAGTTGTTGTGCAGATTTAAGTTGCTCTCTTCTCCACTGATAAGATTTCTAGAGATTTGGTAGTCTTCTTCCAGGTACAGAGAGGGAGACACCCTACAAATGGGAACATCCTTTATATATGCAAATGTATCTTACAAAAGGGTAACTCCTACTCAGTTTTCAGAGCTTCTCCAGTGTTTGCTGTCTCTTACAAATAATCAGCCTAAAATAATGTTTATGCCAAACAAGTATATTTCAGGGTGACAAATTCTGCTCCCCTTCATTGTGAACCTACTTCACTCTGGACCAAGTTTCCTCCAGCATAGGTATTCTCAAAGAATTACCTGAGATGTTCAGAGAGAAAATTTTAGTTTCTTTCAGAGAGTTCAGGGAAAAACCACTTCACTTTATGCTTCATTTGGCTGGAGTCTTTCTTACTCATGAAGAAATTTGCATTTGCCTACCAACATCCACTTTCTCCTTCTGCCTTAATAACAAAATCTCAATTTTGTTCAAGATGGTGATGTGTCAAGGTAAAACAAAACAAAACAAAAACAAAAACAAAACAAAAAAAACTACACTTCTTGGCCTGTTTTTCAACTAATGATGGGTGGGTGTTAAAAGGGAGCTGAATACCATCCCAAACTATGCCTCTTTGGCATAAAGATTATTTTAAGTTGATTATTTTTTAAATATTGCAGACAGAGGAAAATCTCTCAAAACTGAGTAGAAATTATCGTTTTAGGACACCTGGGTAGCTAAATCATTTAAGCAGCTGACTTCCAGCTCAGGTCATGATTCAAGGTTCCTGAGTTCCAGCTGTCAGCATGGCTTCTGCTTCAAATCCTCTCTGTCTCTGTCTCTCTCTCTCTGTCTCTCTCTCTCTCTGCACCTCCCCCACTAGTGCTTGCTCTCCCTCTCTCAAAAATAAATAAACATTTAAAAAAAAGGAAATTACCCTTTTGTAAGAATCATTTACATTTACAGAGGAAATCTCCATTTGTAAGGATGTCCCCCTCTCTGTACTCTCTAGGGAGGGATGAGTCTAAATTTCTAGAAACTGCTATCAACGGAGAAAGCAACGACTTAAATGTGCAAAACAACCTTACCCTTGTTTACTCTGCTTTTCTTGTTCACCTTCTGTAACCTCCACTCCACCATTTCTAACATCTTCTTTTGGCTTTAGTTGGAACTATTCTTCAAGGTGGTGGCTTGGGCCATTTGGGTGAGTTACTCAGTTTTTCCAGGTATTTTCTTTCATGTGATCTCCTCCAAGAACCTAGAAAGATAGAAGAAAACTTATTTTTCCCTTCCCACAGTGTCACAGTTCAAGCAAATGAGATAAAAGTAGAAATTCACTTTTCTGCAGAAAAGCAGAAAACCCCAGAGGATTTTTTTTTACTTTTCTCTTTGTGAGGTTGCTTTCTGGAACATGAATGGGAAACTAGAGATAGAACAGCCATCTTTCAATGGTGACATGATTGTGACAAAGAAAACAGCATAGAAAGAATGAAGACGTAGCAATAAAGAAGGCATCTCTACCCTGGTCTGCAAATTCTAGATGTCTTGTGAAAGAAAAATTGTCTTTCCTACTTCTTTCATAAGGAAGCTTAAACTTTCATAATTGATACACTATTAAAAATATTGCAGCAATATCATTCTGTTTTAATTCAACCACTTTCATTGGAACTGCTTTATGTGAAAAGCACTATTCTGAGCAATATAAATGATACAAGATAAAGAATAATTGTGAGAATATGCTGAACTTAAGTACTATGGAATATGGTGGAAGAAACAGACATTATGTACTTGGTTAAGATAAAAGGTCTTTCAGAAGCATTTATTTCCAAAATAGCCACATCTTTTTGTAGCTTTGGCTCCTAGAGATTCTGAGTAATCACAGACTGTACTAGGTCCCAGATGCCTAAGAGATTTTAATGATGTCACGATGCCTACCAAACCCGGAAAGGGGCATAAATTTCTCTGTGGCCAACCCTATTCCAGAAATATTCAAAAAAGGAAGTACATAAAATCTCATTCCAATTTGTCTGAGTTGACACAGCATAAAATCATCACACCCAGTTAATAATAGATCTGGGATCCAGACCCAGGAAATCTGTCTACAAATCTGTACTTCTAACTACACTCTACTGCTTCTCACACAAGCACTCCAAGGAGGGACTCTTGTTCTGACTTGGAGGTTAATAGGACACCTAATTTTTCATGTGAACTGTCGGTGTTCTACATGCTGCTGCTCATGAACATGGCAGCGTTTGCAAATGGAAAAGCATTTATTCTCTGTTTTTGCTCCTAGGATATAAGAGGTTCACTCCCATGTCCAATATGAGCAGCTCAAATGAATGGCAAATCCACAAAAACCCCAACTTATCGATGGGGGAAAGATGAAGGTAAAATGTTTTTTATTTAAATTTTTTTTTTAAATCTTTATTCACTTTTGAGAGACAGAGAGAGACAGAACATGAACAGGGCGGGGGGGGGGGGGGTGCGGGGGGCAGAGAGAGAGGGAGACACAGAATTCGAAGCAGGCTCCAGGCTCTGAGCTGTCAGCACAGAGCCCGACGGGGGGCTTGAACCTACGAACCGTGAGATCATGACCTGAGCCAGTCAGACGCTCAACCAACTGAGCCACCCAGGCACCCCTGAAGGTAAAATGTTTTAAGATAAAAGAGAACACAGATTATCACCCTGATAAATAATGAAATAGAGGATCCTAGAGAGCTGATACAAGGCTTAATGCTAGAAGACTAAAATATGAAACAAACCCTGGTTGACTTCGAACACTTGCTAGTTCATCATAATTTCCAGAGTAGTTCTCCAAACTCTGATTGAAGGCTCCCTCAACACAAAATGGAAATTAAATGCTTGCTATAATCAAGATATAAGCTGTGGGGCATGGAAGAGAGAGTAATTTATCCCAAGTGGGAGGTCAGCTTCAAGGAGAAAAAGGCATTTGAGTCCAGCCTTTGCCTACTGATAAGGTTTAATACAGAAAAGACAAGTGCAGCAAGGCAATCCAAAAGACACAATGACCCTGAGGCATTCCATATATTATTTAGATTTTTCCGTGTGCCATCCACTGTGCTAGGAATGAGATAGGTGTTGCAGAAAAGTCAAGACAGGTTCACAAAACAGATGACACTTGGATGTATCTAAAATGAAGGGTGGGTAGTATGAAATAGAAGCAGATGAGTTTGGAAAGGTAGAATGAGAACAGATTATGGTTAATGGAATTTCTATTCAAAGTAAACATTTCCCCTTTTGCAGATGGAATTCAAAAGATACAATGTGTAAAGATTTTTGAAAGTTCACAATAAGCAAAGTAACACTGTATCACAGAAGAAAATTGCCACAGCCCAGCTCTTTCTCTCTTCAGAAATGTATTTGAATGCAGGAATGCGTTTATAATATAAACCATTTCTATTCCCTTCGAGAGGATGAGGGAAGAGCCACCTCTTATGAAATGTATGGAGTTTAAAATTCAATAAGCACAATGTTTACAATGTTACACATTCTTTCTTAGCCAAAAAGCAAGGCTATTCAAAGTGTTCTCTGCGAGATTGACTTATATTTTATTTATTGGAAAACACATTGACTTCCTCTATTCCTAAACTTCAGAGATGCTTGAATACTATTCAACTCATTGTTTAATCTTTCTCAAGCTTTCCTGTTTTATTTTATTTTTTTCTAAGCATTTCATTTACTTATGGAATTTAACTTTTACAAAATTACAGTAAAGATTTCTGGTTGACTGCATTTTGGACTTGCAGGGCTACATTTCAGGGGTCCATATGTCATTGTCCACATATTCTATGACTTCTTGTTGCTGTCAGAACCCAGTTCTAATTGTGTTCTGTGAGGCCTGGACTGAGGTACGGCTCACAGAAGGAAATAACCAAAAGTGTGTGACCAAAGGCATTTGAGAGAAACACTTAGCAATTTCAATTGCTGGCTTGACTTGCCTGTCTCACTGATACAAAGAGAGCACCAGGGGTTCAGAAAGAAGTACTGGCTAAGATGTCTATTTTATTTCAATCTTTAACTCTTTTGGCCCAAAATTATAGAGGACAAAGATAAAGGAAGCATGCCGGGGTACAGAAGGGGAATGAGTCAGAAAATGTACAAGCTTCTTACACATGCCATAATAAATATGGTTCTGTAAATTAGCAGAGATGCCATGTTGGTTGAAAATCTTATCTCCAGAGCTATTCTTTTGAATGAAAACAATATGCATACCATGCAAATATGTTATACAGTAGGGTTGCACTTATACTTGTTTTGTTGGGGCATATTCCATTAGTCAACTTAGTGCAAGAAGGGGGACCTTAGAAGAAGACAAATATCAGAGAAGTTTTTATTGGGAAGTAGGAGATATAGTAGGGGGACATGTATATTCAGAACATGAGGTCCAAATGAAAAGGGGCCAACGTTGAGATCCTGGGTAAACAGGACCTGTGGGAGTTTTTGGAACCTCAGTAAGGTCAGAGAAATAAATGTGGAGGTAATGTTTCCCTATTTATTCTGTAGTCTGATGGTGTGATGGTAAATGACACATTGGTGTGACAGACCCTATGATGTCTAATTCCCGGTAACCACATCTTGTGTAAATCCCCTCCCTTTAAGTGCAGGAGGGAACTGTGGCTTGCTTCCTAATCCATATAATATAATAAAGGTAATAGTACATCACTTCTGTTATAATATTTCATATGATTGCAACCCATCTTACTAGGAGAATACATCTTCCTTCTTAGTTTTGAGGACGCAAGGAGTCATGTTCAGAGGGCTCATTTGGCAAAGAATTGAGGGTGGACTCCAGCTGACAGCTGGGAAGAAATTCAGTCCTTTAGTCCACCTACCCATAAGGAAATGAATGCTCATACTACACAGCACTATAGTCAACACTTTGATTCCAGCCTAGTGAGAATCTGACGTAGAGGCTCCAATAAGTCATGCCCTAACTTTTGACCCATAGAAACTGTAAGAGAATAAATGTATGTGATGTCCAGCTGTTGAGTCTGTGCTAATAACTGTGATTTGCAGTCCTAGAAAACTGGGTTGGGACATGTTACTTAACATCTCTAAGCCTAATCTTTTTTTTTATCTCTTCTGTTTACCGTCCCTCATAGGCTAACTGCATAATGTCAAAGTAAGTTCCCTTAAAACAAAATTCTACAGAGCGTCAACACCATGAGGTTTGTTCTCTGAGGCAGCTCTCCAGAAGTTTCATAAAGAAAAATGTGTATTGCATTCAGAGCATCATTTCTCCAAGCATTCCTCAGAATACTAATTTTATCTACTGGATGTTAGTAAATGTGACATGTAAAGTTTGTCCAGTGAAAAATCTGAGAAAAGAGAGTAAATAAAGTTAATCCAATTGCTTTACTACAGCTTTTCAGGTGCTCTCGTGTTCATCGTGAATCTCTGAAAAGGAATGAAGACTAGGAAGCTTGACCAAAAGTGGTCTGAGGAAGTGCCCAAGGAAAATAGGAGAACCTCCTAGAAAAACCATTTGGAATCTGCTCCTAAACAAAGACAGATGATTGACCTAGGTCCTTGAGGTCTATAACATGGAACGTGCCTACAGAAATTTCAGCCAGGAAATTCTTACCAAATGATTCTTACCAAATATCCATCTCAGCAATTACAACAAATTAATAGCTTGCCAGACATCATATTTCAAGGTGCTCAGGATCATACATACATTTTTCCCCCACAAATTTTCAAATTTCCCTCTTGGGGAATTTGGGTAGAAAAATTTAAGTATAGCTTCAGGATGCTTTCAGCTAATCAGCCTTGGCTATTTGGCTATCACGTGCTGTCTAACTCAGCAAGGAGCTAAGAGGCGAGGACAAAAGGATGGGGTGTGGCAGTGGACCCAGAGGGGCACTAGAGCATCAGGGAAGAGGGCCGGTAGGAGGGCTCCTGTAATTCACAATCTAACCAGCATGCAAATAGGCATCAAACCAGATCCCGGTTAGCTGGCCCTGCCTCCAGCAGAATACGAAAGGCCAGAAGGATGTTTTCCAAAAATGGTAGCCTTTAGAAGGAATTGCAACTTTTAGAGAAAGCATGCAAAGGAGAACACCAGCTTCCAGGCACAACATACCGCTGTCTAGTAGAGAAATTATAGCTGCCAGAGAGACACTGTCCACCCCTAGAAAAGTAGTATGCCTGCTTGAAAAGACACTTTCCCCTCCACCCCCACCCCCCGAAAAATCTTTTCATCTCCAAAATAGACTAATTCTGGACATTGAAAAGTTCTGTTTATTTTTACTTTTTGGATGCATACACGCACCAAAAAAGCCCAAGCAATTATGCCAGCCTACCAAAATCACCTTTACCAGTAAACTGAAGATAACTGGAAGCAGAAATGGGTGTTTTTGTTTTATTTTGCTTCAGTCATCAGGATAACTACTTTTACTCCAAGCTTTGTTAGATAGAATGAGAGAACAGAATCACTAAGTTTAAAATTTGTCTGAATATGACAACACATATTTAAGGATATTCCTCATAGAAAGAGTATGAATCTCTCCAGTATTTGATTTTTAAAAGGAGGTTAATGATGAGAATTTCACAATCATTTTCACAAAAAAGGAGAAAACACCAGTTCTCCTTGGCACACCATTAGCCCTTTAATGGAAAATTAATTTGTATCCAACAAATAGTTGTAAAGTTTAGTATGTGTCCCTGTTGACTTCTCAAGGATATAGGCCATTAAAGATAGGGCACAGGTCTTCTGAACTATCAGAGTACTAAGTGCATACTAACAGAGTGCCAAAGTGGACCAAAATATTTTTAATTAGTCTATTTTTTCCTAAAACGAGAATTTAATTTTTATAGTGTTTCTCAAAAATTTCCTATTTAACAAAGTTAATGTGATATATAAAATATATACTCATATATGTTATAAATATATATAATTATATATATTCATAGAGACTTGTTGAATAAAGTTCATATGTGAAAAATACTGCCTCATAAATGTGTTTGTAATTTGAAGATTAAGGAGGACAAGCAACTTGACCAAATTTCCATAATAATTAAGGTATAGAAATAGCATTGAAAATCAGATCTGTCGGGAGTGCCTGGTTGTCTCAGTGAGTTAAGTGTCCAGCTCTTGATTTCAGCTCAGGTCATGATTTATGGTTTCATGGGTTTGAGCCCCACATCGAACTCTGTGTGCAGTACAGTCTGGAGCCTGCTTGGGATTCTTAGTCCCCCTCTCTCTCTCTGCCCCTCCCCTGCTCACACTCTCTCTCTCTCTCTCTCTCAAAATAAATAAATAAATTTTCAAAAATCAGATCTGTCCTACTCCTTAGCTTATACTTTTAAATATTACCTATGAACAGTTATAAACAAGGGTACAAGCATCAAACACCTTTCTTCTTTTCCCTCATTATTCTTTGAAATCTCCTCAATAGGCTAGTTCTTGGCTTACCCCTGGATGAAATCTCAGACTAATTCTATAGTCCTTGCAGTCATAAATTTTAAACACTTTCCAGGATCCTTCTAGTGCCAAGAATTGCCTTATGTCATTAATTTTAAATGTCTGCTATTTGATTATTAATCGAACATTGATCCCTGGCTAGCCCCTTCCCTTGTCACCCAGCCCTGATCTGTGAGACCCAGGAACCTGGGTCAGGTCCTCAGATGAAGGGCAGCTGGCTCTGGGATGTCATTTCTCTTCTCTTCACTGCCAGAGAGAGGTCCAGCCACAGCCAACTGCCTCTGAGTTTCACAGATAAAGGTCAAACACCAGTCCCTTATGCATGTCCAAACTTCATGGGGAAAATACTGAGCTCATTAATTATTTAACTTATTCACTCAACATGTGTTTACTGCCCATTTGCCATTTGAGAACTGTAGTTCTTGACCCATGAACAAGACATATTTGTTTTTATAAATAGATTAATGAAACCAGGACATTTTTGAAAGTGGATATAAGAATGGCAGTGAAAGAGAATGCTCTTCATAATTACGTTGTGATGTCAGGCATAAACTCATTCCATCTCAGGTAGACCAGGACACATGGTCACCCTCCAGGAAGTGGACCACACAGTGTGTGATTAGTGTTGTAAGAAAAAATAGTATAGAGCCAAGCTGAGTCTAGAGTTTATAATTTTAAACATAGTGTCTGGGGAAATTTCACTGTGAAGGAGATGTCTAAGCAAACACTAAGGAGGGGAGGGAGGGAGCCACAGAGAAAAAGGAGGTAAGAGCCTTGAGGCAGAGGAAGCAGTGAATGACAGGCCCATTGTGGAAGGACACTTCTACAAGCTAAGAGAACCAAATAGCTAAAGTACTAGAGTGAGCAAGGGAGGAGCAGGGGACAGAATCAATGAGGCAAACAAGGGAGAGAACATTTAGGGCTCCACAGGTCTTTGTGGAGATTTCTGGCTTCTGCTCTAAGTTGGAAGCCATGAGAATTTTGAGCAGAACAATGACATATTCTGACAGGTTTTAATAGAAATGAACTGGCTTTTGTGTTGTTGCAAAACACAACAACAAGCGTGGGCAAGCGTGGAGTCAGAGAACTCAGACTTGCAATACCGCAGGTGAGAAATGATGACGTGCCCTAGGGAGGCAGTTGGGATGGGGAGGCATGATCATATCCTGGATATGTTTTGAATATATTGACATCTATATTTCCCGATGGACTGCATACAGGACATACAAGGGAAAGTGGAGTCAAATTTAATCTCAAGGTCTTTTTGGCTTGAGCAATTGGAAGGATATTGTTGATTGGTTTCCCCAAAATTCCTCTCAGGTCCCTTGAGGTGAGGAGGCAGCACCCTTGCCCCGACCTCATCCTCACAGGGTTTCAGAGAAGGTTTTAGAAAGGAAGGGGAAATGCTGATATACTCTAGCAATTTCTCCAAATAAATTTCCTCTCAGTCTCTTTAATCTCAACCATTGTCTATGCTGCTGGGAATCATAATATTGACTTTTTCACTCCTATATAGATGGAGTGGAAACTTACTTTTGAATACTGAGATGTTTATCCTGTATGATTTGATTATTTCCTTTTATTTAATTTCTTTTAATGTTTATTTATGCATTTTTCGAGAGACAGAGAGACAGAGTGTGAGAGGGGAAAGGGCAGAGAGAGGGAGACACCAAATCTGAAGCAGGCACCAGGCTCTGAGCTGTCAGCAGAGAGCCCAACGATGCGGGGCTTGAACCCACGAACCCTGAGATCATGACCTAAGCTGAAGTCGGATGCCCAACTGACTGAGCCACCCAAGGGCCCCTGATTATTGCCTTTTTGATGACTGAGCTAAATAGAGGGAGAGAGATAATCCCATCTGAAGATTTTTTTTTTTTTTTTTAAGTGAGCTTTATACCCAAGATAGGGCTTAAACTCACAAACCTAAGATCAAGAGTTACATGCTCTACCAGACTCAGCCAGCCAGGTGCCCCTCCCATTTTAAGATCTTGTTTAAATAGACAAATGCATGTGCATTCATACACATACATACAACAAAGTCAGGGTCATATCATGGCTCTAAAAATGTTAATACTTTTTTCATTTATCCCCTCATTGTTATATATCTTTTGAAAGCTATGAGCTTTTTCACCATTGCATTATTGTATCATATGGCTGATTCATTTATTTAATCATTTTCCTTTTATTAGATATTTAGGATTTTAATGAACTTTCATCATTCTATATTTTACTATAATAAATTCCCTATATGCTACTCTCTGTAATCATCTCTGAACATACTCCTAAAGTAACCTCCTAGACATAATATTAGATCAATACTAAGCATAATTAAAATGCTTGATACAGTTGACATATTAATATCCAGAAAAGGTGCCTCAATTCAGATTCTCATCAGCAATACATTAATGGTTTATTTCAGTGTAATCTCAGCATTACTAAGTATTATCTTTTTTTTTATAACTGGAAGTTTGCTTATAATTTCTTTCTTCGAAGTTGTAATTGTTCATTGAGGTATAGCAATAAAAACCTATGGCTATTTGGAATGTTAATCTAAGCTAAAATCCATATTAAGTAGAACTAATATGTATATAAAACTTTAAATATGTATAGATGTAGCAATGTAAAAATATAGGTATGATGTATAAATCATTTTTAATGTCCTTTCCAGGCTTAGAATTCCATGCCCCATGATCTATTAAGGAAAAAGTATCAACTGTTTATATGTGATAAATACCTATGCAACATTAAATCTTGACAAAGCCCAAGATTTAAGTATAGCCAGGCACAGTCAGATGGTTCATTGTAAAGAAAGATGAACTCTCCATGAAGAAAGGTGATTCCTGAGCAGACTTTAATGGATTTAGTTTTATTTATCTTCCTCAGAGGAAAACACCACTTCAAATATTGGCAGAAATCAGATGAAGTGAGGAAATAGCCACATGCATCCATGAAGGAACTGTTAAAGGTAGCTGAAGGATTTGGAATTTTACCCATCCAGGTTAGAAAAATAAGGGCATGGGAAAAAGAAGATATTTTCTTGGAGAATTCATTTTGCAAAGGCCCATAGCATATTATTGTTATTAGTATTATCATTAGTCCTCAAAACCTCACCAATTCTCATCCTTTCTAGTCTTGAGACTGCATCAAATCAATAACTATTGTAAACTGTCATTCACTGCAAGTAGTTTTATCTGATGATTAGAGGAATCTTATCTTTTCTTGCTTCCAGAGGACTCATTCACAAAAACCAACATACATCCACATCCAAATAGCATCCATTACTGCACCAAAGCCCACATTGCCATATTTTTTACAGCTTATTTAATAAACAGTTGGTTTTTAAAAGCTATTGTTTAATGAGAAATTATTATGTGATGGATATATTTAAAAAGTTAATTGAGTGCATGATCAGAAATCATTTGTAGTAGTTATTATCCCCATTTTATACACAAGTCATGTGAGACTTGAATAAAGGCATTATGGGGGCACCTGGGTGGCTCAGTTGGTTGAACATCTGACTTTGGCTTATGTCATGATCTCATGGTTCATGAGTTTGATCGAGCCTTGCATCAAGCTCTCTGCTGTCAGCTCAGAGACTGCTTCAGATCCTCTGTCCCCTTCTCTCTCTGCCCCTCCCCCATTCACACTCTGTCTCTTTAAAATAAATAAACATTTAAAAAATCTTAAAAAATTAAGGTAAGTAAAACCTTTAAAATATTCCTTCAGCTTAAGATATTTAATAAGTCCAAGTGCCATATTTCAGGGTAGCACGTCCTGGCCCCCATCAGCGTTTTGTTACCATTTACTCAGGTGAACAGATGATTCTGACATTACAAAATAAACGCAAGAGATTATAGACAGGGAGGCACCTGGGTGGCTCAGTTGGTTAAGTGTCCTACTCCAGCTCAGGTCATAATCTCACGGTTTGTAAGTTTGAGCCCCAGGTCTGACTCTGTGCTGACAGCTCAGAGCCTGGAGCCTGCTTCCGATTCTGTGTCTCCCTCTCTCTCTGCCCCTCCCCTGCTCAGCTCTGTCTGTCTCTCTCAAAAATATATAAACATTAAAAAAGCATTTTTTTAAAGAATAAAGGCATTATGTATGAGTTTTAATAAATTGAGAAAGTAGGATGGGGTCATAACACAGAAGTCAAATTATGTGCTCTTGGTCACACAGCTAGGAGAGTCATATAGCCAATCCCAGCTCTGTGTGGTGACCCCACACTTAGTATTTACCTCCTCAAGCACACAGAGTCTCTCAGAAGCAGTGACTGTCTGGTACTTCCCTCTTCTCCTACTCCACTTAGCAACAGTTTGTAGTAAGCACACGACCCACACCCATTGCAGGACTGAAGGTTTAACTACACAGTGCACAGAATCTCCCACTAAACTATCTGTTCTTTAAGTTCTAATGTATATGGGATTTCAAATTTGGCATTTAAAATCAGAATGTTTAGAAATTATTTCAAGGTAAAAAGCAACTTTTAAGAAAAACTCTTTGCCCACCTGAACAAAATTAAAAAGCTGATTTGGAGTGGAAGTCAGGGGGTGGTGCCTGAACTGACTTTTTTACTGTCAGGTTTTATATTTGTTTATTTTTCTGTTTTGAATTTGAACAAGATACCTGGTTTTTCAAAACTTATGTAAATTCATGAGTCCTTAAGTCAGGCACATCGTGCATTCACAAGTCAACCCCAGAATATTTATTAAACAATCTTTAAATGCAGGGTACCTGTGTGGTTCAGTCAGTTAAGCATCTGACTTGGTTTTGGCCCAGGTCATAATCTCATGGTTCATGAGTTCAAGCCCCACCTCAAGCTCTGCACTGAGAGCATGGAGCCTGCTTGGGATTCTCTCTCTCCCTCTCTCTCTCTCTCTGCCTCTCCCCTGCTTGCACACATGTTCACAGCACATGTGTGCACTCTCTATCAAAATAAATAAACTTAAAAACAATCTGTAAAGGCAATTGTATGTAAGACAGTGTGCTAGGTGCTGTGGAAATTACAAAGAAAAAAAACATAAGCTCTGATATCAATATACAGGTGGAGATAAAACCTACAGGAAATTACAAAGTTAAAAACTATATATGTAAAAATATACATTTTCTACATATGTAAAATAAAAATTGATAGTTAAGAAGAGTTATGGTTTCCAATAAATACATGGGGGTGGATATGGGGGTGTAGAAGGCAGAGCAATTGAACGGAGAAGTAAGGGGAAAAAACAACTTTTTTTGACCATCTGAAACACACCAGGAACTATGCTTAGCGTTTAAACATTTTGAAAAAAAAAATGTAATCCTCTAGAAATTCTTTCAAGTGCATAATACAAGACTCATTATACAGAGGGAAACAGGGAGGGGCCAGAACATGGAAAGCCTTGAAGCTGTGTAGATGCTGTCAGTTCTTAGCATTACCCCTCAGGCACTATCATTCTGACTGTCCTGATGACTTGCAGTTGACAGCATATGTATCTCTGTTCCTGGAGAATTTCTCTGAAACTACCGATGGCGTGTCTGCCCTAGACCGTGACAGGTTGGGAATACCTAGAAATAGCACCTCTGAGGAATAGCCTCAACCACGGAATTGGTATATACTCCACTTGCTCACCCTTTGTTTAATATCAATACAAACTGTATTCCTAGCAAACACTTCCCAGTAATATTCTCTATCAGAACACTTAAAATTATGGATAAAATATGACACATTTCCTTTTAAATGAACCATTGCTTTAAAAGAAAAGAAGAGAAGCTCTCAGACATCAAAAACGAATCAGGGTCTTGTAGGTAGAGTTGTCAGAATGTATTAAGACTGGTGGCCAGAAAAAAAAAAAAAAAAAAAAAAAAAGACTGGTGGCCAGAACTTCAGAGTACTGGGATATAATACCAAAGTAAATTCAAAAGAAAAGGACTTTGATCCATACAAGGTGGGAAACTGTAACAGAGAACCACACACAAAGCTTGGATCTATGAAAAATTATACCCTCACTGGAAGAATGACTAGAAAAAATTCTACCCCATCCACTCTCCCATCCACTCAATAAAATAGATGGCAAAGAAATCCATTTAACCTAGCTCTGGTTTCGAGGTGAGCTTTGTCTGGTGACAAAGCCAGACACAAAAGTGTGCACATTATATAATTCCATTCAGAGGAATTTCAAATACAGGCAAAATATTCTATCACTTTGGGGAAGCATGATTGGAAGAGTATGAAGGAACTTTCTGGGGGCTATCCTTTCTGTATTTAAATTATGGTGGTGCTTACATGGATGTTTATAATTTTCAATACTTATCCATCTATTTGTTTTATCATATGTAAGTCATGCCTTGAAAAAACATTTGGGAGCAATGTCTTAAAATTTTTTTCATGTTTGTTTATTTATTTTCAGAGAAAGATAGCACAAGTAGGGGAAAGGCAGAGATAGAGGGAACGAGAGAGAATCCCAAGCAGGCTCCACATTGTTAGCGCAGAGCTGGACACAGTGCTCACAAACTTCGAGAGCATGACCTGAGTTGAAATCAAAAGCTGGACACTCAACTGACTAAGCTACCCAGGTGCCTCTAGAAGCAATTATTTTTTAGCCCAACTGAAGAGCTAAAGAGTGAATTTCTAATAAGAGCTAAGATTTATTGAGTGCTGAGGACGACTCTCTTTTTACATAAACTCTGTTAACCCAATGAGATGTGTTCGTTTTCACCCCCAATTTTTCCAATGAGGAAACTGAAGCACATAAAGATTAAATATCTCTTTTCACAAATTCTCATAGCTAATAAGTAAATGAGTTAGGATTCTAACCTAAGAAATTGGACCCCCTAACCCGAAGATGCATGAAATCCTGATTCCAGGCCAGCAATCCTCCTACTAAATAAATCAGAAACTCTGAGGTTAGGTCTGAGTCAGCAATGAAAATTACTGCCCTGGGAAAATTTGAAGATTTGCACCCTGGAATAGTTACAAGAATGTTCATAGTATATTCATTTGTGTTAGCATATAACCAGAAGCAACTAGAAACAAGAGAGATGAATAATATTGGATTCCATTTATATAATGTAAGATTATTTAGCAGTGAAAATAAATGCCCTCTGGTAGTCTCATGTATGTGGATATCATAAAAAAAATACAGAATGAAAATAGCAACTTGCAGAAGGTTATGTGCCATATGATGTCATTAATATTAATTTCACAAACATTTAAGCTAGTAAATATATTTAATGGGTTGAGCCCCCCCCCACCCCACAAAAGGTTAGAGCATTATAAATATAAAGTTCAAAACAATGGATCCTTTAGGAATGGGAGCAGAGAAATAAAAAGGATAAGTACACAAGGAATTTCAAGTATACTAAGAATATTCTATTGCCTAAATAAGTCAGAAGTATAGGTGTGTTCTTTACATTATTCTTTAAACCCACATGATTTTATTGTTATGAAATATTTACATAAAAATTAAGGGTAAGAAATATAACAACTGTACTAACACCCAGAAATGACTAATTATTTTTTGCAAAATTAAATTTATGCTATATGTGCAGATTTTAAAGAACAGATAAGACATTATAAATCATAGATTCTAGACTGAATTTTATGTAAATAAAAAATTGAGGGGCTCCTGGGTGGCTCAGTCAATTAGCATCTGACTGTTGATTTTGGCCCAGGTCATGATCTCATGATTCATGAGATCATGCCCCGTGTGGGGCTCTGTGCTGAGCGTGGAGCCTGCTTGGGATTCTCTCTCTCCGTCTCTCTCTGCCCCTCCCCTGCTTGCGCGCGCACGCTCTCTCTCTCTCTCTCGCTTTCTCTAAATAAGTAAATAAATAAATAAATATCTTTGTCAATTATTGTTGGAAGCATATGATCAATCATTAGCAACAGCTGAAATAATAACTAATATTTGCACAAAGCTTACCAGCTACCAAGCACTATTCTATCTTCTTTGCATATATTAACTTATACATATATATAATCTTAGGATATTCCTATGTCATATGATTGTCTCCATTATGCAGTGGCATAGCTAAGGGACAGAGAATTTACTTAACTTGTCCAAGGTAGCATGTCTGGTTGGAAACAGAGCTAAGATTTAACCCAGGTTCTCTGGCTCCATAGTTGAATACTCAGTCTACAAGCAATACCACCTAAGTTCCTGATAAAGACAGCAGGGTGTCCCCCAACAGTTCTCCAAAGTCACAGGAACAGAGCAAATACATCAGTTGTTTTATGTTAACAACAAGAGATTCCATCTGCATTGAGTGACAAGGGCCAAGCACGAATAATAAATGTTCTACTGTCAGGAAAGCAGAGGAGATGACAGCAGAAAGGAGATCTCTAGAATGTGCAATCCTTACACCTTTGGCTGGGAAGGACTACACTGAGCAGAGGAAAAGACTGAGTGGTATATTTTTGAGATCCTGAAAATCTGAGACTTAATCGCGCCTTAACAAAGGAAAATTGTTTGGTATAAAGTTATCGAGTCTCTTTTTTTCCTCTTTCACCCAATTCTGTAGACACTCATTAACATTTGCTTTTGCAAAGGAGATATCTGAGTCAAACTTTTCTTTTTTTTTTTTTTCCTTTTTGATACTGGTTTGCCTTTTGTAAACATATTTCAAAAATCTGTACAAGATAAGCCTAGGTATGTTTTCTTTACATTGACTTTGGAAGGGGTGCCTACAGATTTGCATATTTATGCTTCTTTCCAGTTCTGAAAGATTTCTTTAGCCACATCTTTGTTGATTGTTTTACATCTGATTATTCTGACTATAACCTCAGGAAAATATACAATTCTTAAATTGAATCCTGCACACTTTGCTTTACATCTTCTCACTATTGGGCTTTTTTTCTTCCCCCCATCTCTGCATTCTGTGCAAGTTTCTCAAGTTCATCTTCTACATCATTAATTCAGTTTTCCAAGGTAACTGTCTTCTTCATTACCTCCACTGAAAATTTTATTTCTGCTATTACATTTTTAGTTTCCTTATAAAACCTCATTATCTTACCCATTTTCCTGTTTTTAATCTCAGTGGTTCCCTTTTTATGATTTTCCGAACATGTTTCAAAGGAGTCATATATTATGATCTATTGAGAATACTAAACATTTTTGGAAAATTTTTCTTGCTTCAGATAAGTTGCAAAGATCTCCTTCTTTGAACATTCAGTATGATAATGCTATTTCCTTGTTTTCCAATGTTTTCATATAGAATCTTTCCTTGGGTGGGGGTGGGTGAGAATAATCTATTCTACAAAAGGTTAGCTCAGAGTTTCTGTCCATTCAGTCTGACTCAAACTGTCAGCTGTCTTACAAGTCAGTTTACATAGTTTACTAGTGAAATTCCCAAAGTCTTATGAGCTTTTGTTGACTTTGGGTCTGTGGCATTAAAATGGTCTAGTCCTCTTCTACTTAGAACACAATAAATGGATGGAAAGATAAAATTCCCATGATGCATAGCTAACAGTGCTCTGGGCCTCCCTTTTGATATTTTAATTATAGGAACCACACCTCTTAGGGTGAATGTACAACCATGGGGACCACCACCCAGCACTATCCCAATCCAGCCAATAAACATAAAAAGAGACACTTCTATTGGAGAGAAGAGAACAATTCTCTGTCTCCCTCAAAGAGCAGCTGCCAATCAATACAGTTGCTCCTGAACACAGAATCCAGGAGGCAGACAACAGAAAAAGAACAAAAGGTCTTACTGCATACTGTGAGGCAGGCAGACTCATTTTATGCTTACAAATCACAATTTTTAATCTGGACCCATAGTTCTTATAGTGAGTGTACATTTCTTTCAGATTTTGAGAATGAGTTCATTGTTTAGGTAAGAGTTAAGTTTTATGTTTTCATCTGAGTCTGTCCATGGATATGTTTTGGTGTAAATTTTGAAAATATTGTGCCTAGAGTCACTATTCAAATAGTATTGAATTCTTGCTGGCCCCATTATTATGGGATTTATATGCCTCAGGATTCCCTGTGCCTATCTACCTCATAACCATATTATTCATCTGGATGGTAGATTACAGCTTGTCTGTCCTTTCAAATCTGCCAATAACTGAAGAAAGATGGTGGTGTTGCTGTCACTGATGTTGCTGTTTTGCTCACAGTGTTATAGAATTGAGATTTGCATGTTACTAATGAGGATTTTTTTTTTAATATATACATAGAGACATTAAAGTGTCACTTTACCTACTTTGCTTCCAATGGATTTTATTTTCAGAGAAACCCTTAACCAAGAGTGGAATATATAAAAACATCCCTTTACATGCTCTAAGTAAATATCAGTTTCTTTTCCTTTCATCCCTTGGGTGCTTGTCTAAGCTAATGGGCTTTGGAGGCATTATAAAGACTCCTTAGTACCATTTTTACAACCTGGACATTTCATGAATGGAAATTCCTATCACAGATTTAATTGGTCATGACTGTGTTCCTTTTTAAAATAAAAGTCTGCTTGAGATAGTTCATTGATTTCCTTCTGTCATTAATAATGGATGCAACTTACCCCAGTGGATGTATTCTATTAGATAGCTTGGAGCAGAGAACCAAAGCAGTCATGTCCCATTCCAATAAGAAAAGGAGAAAAGGGCTGGGGAGAAAAGAGGTCAGCACCCCAGAAGGAAATGTTACTACCAATTACTCTTTAGCATGGAGGGGAACCTAGCAGTCTACCGTGAAGCAAGGAAAACTGTCAACAGAACCGCACGTTTGCTTAGGGCAACTCTCATGTCACCTAAACTATCAAAGAGCTGTAAGAACAGAGGTCCCATGATCCTATCACACACCTCTCACCTTCACAAGGTTTCCTTCTCTCATTAAGGTAGAGGTCCCATGTTAAAAATCTATGCCTATATTGCTTCTTTTCCGACCCTGAGTTGAGGTAAACAGCAGGTTTCCAACACCCATAAACTAAGATGTTATGTTCTCCTGGGTAGGAGGCTGGGGTCACAGAATCATAGAGAAAGGTCTCAGTATAACAGCCAGGAGTGGCGGGGGTGTGTGTGGAGAAACATCTCAGGCCAGGAGAGTTTATGCATGAGTTCATGGTCTGGCTCAGGTCAGAGCCCCTGATGAAAGGTGCCCTGATGGTGGAGACATGGCTGACATAGAAAAGAGTGCACCAGCTCTCACCTTTTGAAGAACTGTGTATGAAATCTCTGAAATGGGCATTTAAGCCTGCAGTTCCATCTTGACTTCTTGCTTTGACTTGTACTGTGTTTCACACTCTCTGAGGCAAAAGCTTTTTCAAAAAGTTTTTTTGTTTGTTTTTTTTGTTTTTTCTTGTTGTTGTTGTTGTTTTATTTTTAGTGAGCTTGTTAAAGTTATTAGCTGCCTAAGTTTGTGCCTAAGAACAAATGTGGGCTCCTGTAAAGTTAAGATGTTTCATTGAGCACACAGAGATTCCAAGAAAATTGGATTCTGAGGAGTTCAAGATTCCTGAACTGAATGTTTCTGAATCTGAAATTAGCTCTTGGTTGACTAAGAAAATAGCCAACTTGTTTAAGGGGACAAACTTACAACTACTAGATAAATAGTCCTGAAGATCTAATGCACAGCATAGTGATTATAGGTAATAATACTGTATCATAGATTTCAAAGGTACCAAGAAACTAGATCTTAATTGCTCTTCTCTCAAAAAAGAAATAATAATTATGTGCCTTGATAGAGGTGTTAGCTACCATTAAGATGCTAATCATGTTGTAACACAGTAGATAAGTGTATCAAAACACACTGTACACTTTAAAACTACATAATGTGCGGGGCACCTGGGTGGCTCAGTCGGTTGAGCTTCTGACTTTGGCTCAGGTCATGATCTTGCGGTTTGTGAGTTTGAGCCCCACATCAGGCTCTGTGCTGACAGCTCAGGGCCTGGAGCCTGCTTCAGATTCTGCATCTCCTTTTCTCTCTGCTCCCCCCCAACACTCATGTTCTATCCCTCCCTGCCTTTCAAAAATAAATAAATGTTAATAATTTTTTTAATTGCATAATGTTATATGTCAATTATACATCAATAAAAGATAAAATAACCCCCCCCCCAACACATGCACACACATACACACATGCCAACTTTCACAGAGTTATTGACAAGCTTTAAAATAAGAAACTTTTCCATTCCAGCTAACCAACCCATTTCAGACTTTACCAGGATATTCTATTTAGCCAAAAGCTTTCTAGGAAAACAACAACAAAAATTCAAAGCAAAGCATGATTTAAAATTAAAATTTCTATAAATTGTAGGAATATAAATTTCTATTCTATTGTATAATTCTATTCTATTCTATTTATATAAATATAAATTTCACATATTGTAGGAGAAAGTCCCAGAACATCCTTGAAAGGAAAGCTCTGTGTTTAGCCCTGGCATCCCTAGTTGGAACTTTAAGAAACATTCCTAAGTTTATGAAAAACCATACCACCAATTTTCTTTGGAGAATTCCAAATATAAAGTATGAAGTACACTGTAAACACTGTGAATAAGAGTTCACTCTGTGGTAGTATTCTATTTTTGCACTGGGGCGCCTGGGTGGCTCAGTCAGCTAAGCGTCTAACTCTTGATTTTGGCTCAGGTCATGATCTCACGGTTCATGGGTTGGAGCCCCGCGTTGGGCTCTGCACTGACAGTGTGGAGCCTCATTGAGAATCTCCCTTTGTCTGTGACCCTCCCCTGCTTGCATCCTCTCTGTTTTTCTCAAAAATAAATAATAAATAATAAACAAACAAAGAAATGCACTCTTTAAGGCTTCAGAAAACAAAAAAAAATATGTTGTTAATCCAAATTTGGAGTTGGACCTATCTCTGCTTCATTTTTCACCTGTGGGAATCTGTAGTCAGGATAGAGATAGGGTCATTAAATAAATATATTCAATTAACTCTGTGTGCTAGCCATGGTTCTAGGGATTAGAAATACAGCAGTGAGAAAGTAGATAAAGATCCTACTCTCATAGAATTCATATCCTATGGAAAAAGAGTAACTGAGAACAGTTTAGATGGTAACATACTATGAAAAAACAGAAATAGGGCAGCATGATGAAGAGTGACTAAAGACTTCTTTAAGGTGGATGGTCCCTGAGGGTGTAGTGTTTCACTGGGGATCTGAAGAGAAGGAAGAAGCCATGTACAGACGTAGATTACTCCAGATAGGACCAGCAAGTGCAAAGGATAAAAGGCCAAGACCAGTTCAGCATTTTGGGGATAAGAGAGACCTATTACTGGACTCAGTGAGGAGAGTGAGAGAGGTGAAAGGTCATGGAGGTGGGCAGATGGGTGCCATATTATGCAGGGCCCCAGTGGTGATATGCAGCGACACGTTTAATAGCCTGCGTGCCTGATTTTTAGCACTTGCTAATTTTCAAGTTTCCTAAGGTAATTACTACCTCCATGGATGATTTCATGCTATCAGAAATTTCAGACCTGGCTTACAAAGTTCCTGAAAATTTAGCAATCTGATTTGAGCCAATCTAGCAGAGTAAGAACACTGTGTTGCATTTGTCTGGGGGAAAACTCAAACAGGGTTTGAGTTTCCGGTTTCTACTGTAGGGAGAGAGGGAGAATAACAATCCTAATTGTCTGCAGATAAAAGTATGTAGGAGTGACTCGCCTGATTGGTGGATTTGGGAACAGGAAGTGGACGTGCCAGGTGGTGACCTTTTGCAGGTGATTCTCTTTGTTAGATCCCCTCAACCACAGCCAGAGAACATGCTGCCCGGCTAACACGTGCAGGAAGACATTTGGAGGTGGCTTTCCCTGGGTAGGAAGAAGTCTGCACTTCTAAAGGATGAGTACAGTTCAAGGAGAAATCACGGGTCCATTGTGGCCTCACAACTAAGACACGTTCTCCAATCACATTACCACAGAGGGTGATGCTTGCACCTCTGTCTCTCTGATCCTATGTGGACTTCTCATTTCTAAACTCAGTGGAGAAATTAATGGGAGTCATTGTTTTTATACTTAAGGACCAACCTTATTATAGGAACAAAATGGGTTTTGGCATGAGAATTATCTGATTTATGTTTTACATAAACAGAACACTGTGTCAAAGAATGACAGAATATATCGCTAAAATTTAACAAGGAGAAGAAATCAACATCAAAAAGATCAGGACATGATGTCTCTGGCAAAGAACAAAGATCCTGTGGTGGGAAATAGCTTGGTAAACTCTAGAAACTGACAGGAGCTAATGTGCCTTAAATAAAACAAGTGAGGGAGAGATTGGTAGGTACCTAAAGAGCTAAGAGTGAGGTAGGGCCAGACCTTGCAGGACCTTGTCAGGGCTGTGTGAGCACATTTGGCACCTCTGTACAAATTGGGAAAATGGACCTCCTCAGAGCAGATAAATTAGAAAAAAAATGCTCTCTATGGGCAGGAAAATTAGAACAAGGTGCTCCATCCTCTCTGTTGATATAACCCAAAGCCCTTGGATAGAATTGAGTACTAGCAAGCTGGTGGACGAAATCCAAGCTGTACAACCAACCATATGGGAAGGAGTGGGATTTTATTATAGGGACTAGAGAAAGCACCTGAGGAGTTTGAGGAAATGATTGAAACAGCAGAGCATACAAGTTAAGGACACCAAGATGCTTGAGTTTCACTATTGTTTCCTCTTGTTTGGCTAGAGATTAACCTATGTACTTGCATTTTCCCATCTATAAAACAGGAATGATAACAGGGCCAACTCCATGGGGTTGCTATTAACAATAAACGAGTAATCTATGTAAAGCACTCAGAAAGGTACCCAACACAAAGTCTGTGCCTCATAAATATTTGCTAGGGTTATTATCTGAATGGCATATTTAAAAGATCATCTGGCTAATGTACTGAAGACACACTTTAGGGGACAAAGACCAGAAGTGGGGAGACGAATGAGAAATCCACCCTACTAGTACAAGAGGAAGATTGTGGTCTTTGGGCGAGCATATTATAGAGATTTAATTATGTCAAATTCTATACTCAGATCCGGTAGCAGACATTGGTTGATGTGGAGAACAAAGGCAAAAGGAAATGTAGACAAAATCTTTACAACTTACAGCCCACTGACACTAGGAACTCCCAACTGTCTTAATGCTAATGTCTTGCTGGAGGGAAAAAACCTTAGCTTGACAATAGCTAGGCCTCCAGGATCCTGTAAGTCTTGTTTAACATATGAAAATTCTTTTGGAAACTTCCTTTGTCTCTATCCCTCCCAATTTAAAAGTATATAATCAGTTCCTCCTCACAATCCCAGGGCAGCTCTTTCTGCCCAGGGGTCCTGTCCCCATGCTTTAATAAAACCACTTTTTTTGCACTGAAAATGTCTCAAGATTTCTTTCTTGACCATTTGCTCTCAGACCCCATATCAAATCACATCATCACCCATATCAATTTATCCATGACTATTTCATATGTATCTCAAAAAGAAAAGAATTCCTTCTTAAACATAGATATAATACAATTACCCAATCTTGAAATATTAATAATAATTCCTTACTGACATCAAATATCAAGCCATCAAATGTTCTACAATGGCTCATAATTTTTACAGTTGGTTCAACTAAAGATGAAAATAAAATTCATTTATTGTAGTTATTTGATGTCTCCTAAATTTCTTTTTATCTCTAGATTACCCCCCAGCCAAGTGCTCGCACTCTCTCTCTCTCTCTCTCTCTCACACACACACACTTTTTCTCTTGCTCTTTGTCTTTCTGTATGTATCTATCTGTATGTATCTCTTATTTGGTAAAAGGCACAAAGGATGCACCTTTACTGTGTCCTTGAGTCTGGATTTTGCTATTGCATCTTCATACTGTCATTCAACATGTTTTTCTTTCTCGTGATTTTCCTCTACCTCAGTACTTTCAACTACAGTTTTTATCAATTCCGGTTCAATACTTTTCAATAATCTGTCATTGGAAGTGTGTATTTCCATCTGAAGATGCACACAGACATATATATAGACTCCTGTAATTTTTCACAGTATCACCAGTTTTATTTGCTCTGTAGTAGATTCCTCAGGAAATCTTATGATAACTTTATTTCCTGAAATATTAAGTGTTCATGGTACATTTTTTGGAGCCTTTAAATGGGAAGGTTATTTGGAAGGATATAAAATTCTAAGCTCTCATTTTCCTTCATTTAAATTTATCTTTTGGCATAAACTATTGATTTTAAGAAGGCTGATGACAATTTAATTTCTTTCCTTTTTAAATGACTTATTTTTTCCCCAGATGCAAAGGGACTTCTTTTCATTTTTTATTATATTTTTAAGCCACGGTTTTAATGAGCTATATCTTTTTTTTTAATTTTTTTAAGTTTTATTTTATTTGAGAGAGACACAGACAGTGTGAGTGGGGGAGGGGAAGAGCAAGGGAGAGAGAGAATCCTAAGTGGGCTCTACAAGACCAACACAGAGCCCAATGTGGGGCTCAAACTCACAAAACTGTGAGATCATGACCTGAGCCAAAACCAAGTCAGACGCTTAACCGACTGTGTCACCCAGGTGCCCCTAGACTGTATCTTGATATTATGTGCTGCAGTTAGATTTTTCCCAAGTACGTGGTATGCCATTTATATCTCTACTTCTAGAAAGCATTCTTGATTGTAATATTTGGCTTTTGTTCTCTCTCACTGCTTCATGTTTCTTCTTTGGGGACAGCTACCATGTATATAGCCAGTCTTTGCTCATCTTCTCTATCACTTTCTCTTGAGTGATCTGATGACTTTTTACTCCTCTCTTACCCTTTAGGTTTTAAGATCTTTTCTCCATTCCTTCTTTTATCTCTCTTAAGGCATTTTTCAGAAACATTCCTCTGTTGTCCTGTTAGTTTAGACTTCCTCTCAAAAGTGGCATTTCTTTTACTTCTAATTCTTTCCCAAGTTCTGAGGTTCTGTCTCCAGTCATCTCATATCCAAGAAGTTCTATTTATTATTGTTATGCTTCTCACTCATGGTTTCTGTTACTGTTTAATTCGTTGTAGTAGAATATTAGGTCACAGTGTTTGACAGTGTTTGCCCATAATTCCTGAAATGCCTCCACTGTGTGTGCGGGCATCATTCCTTTCTCTCTCTCTCATTTCCACTGTCTTGCATTCTCTCTTAATAAAATCTCACTTGTGGAATTCCACTGCCTTCCTTTTCTGGTTCTGATGTTCCGTGAAATGAGTTTTCTCAGACTCTTAACAGGAGCCTATGAGCCACATTATCTTCCTTAGTCTCACAGCCCCAGAGCCTCCTCCTGTCCTGCTCATTAATTGTTGAAAAGCATGGCCTTCCCTTTCTGAAATCTGTGTCTGCTGCTCCCTCCCCTGCCTTTGTCTGGTTCTTCTCTTTTTCTTCTCCCCTGTTTTCTTGTCCTCTCCAGTATAGGCTCTACTCCCTACAGTTCTTCACTGGTTTGCAATTCTGTCCTGGAATTTGCTTTGGCTTGTTACTAGGGATGAGACTCTCCAGTGCTGTGTAACTCTCACTCTCCCCATTGCATCTTTTTATTTTTTAAGTTTATTTATTTATTTATTTTGAGAGGAGGGAGAGGGGCACAAAGAGAGGGAGAGAGAATCCCAAACAGGGTCCACACTGTCAGTGCAAAGCCCAGTGAGGGGATCGAACCCATGAACCGTGAGATCATGACCTGAGCTGAAATCAAAAGAGTCAGGCACTCAACCGACTGAGCTATCCAGGCACACGGTCTCCCCAGTTCATCTGAAGCAGCAAGGTTCTTTCCTAGGTTTGGCTGCTGTTATCAGATCGGCCCATACTTTCCCATGAGAATCTGGAAAATTCGGGGGTTCTCTGGCTTTTGGTGTCATCAGAATCTCTTCATTTTCCATCTTTTACTGCTCACAGAGTTACTATAACTTGGTTTTCATTGTTATGAGTGGTTCCGCATACCTCCACTTGCTGATATTTGGAGGGACTTAGAGATAGCTTCTATGTAGATTTGGGAGAGATTTAATAACTATGCCACAATCCCACCCTCTCTCTGTAGTCATTTCTAATCCCCACAGCCATTTGCAAAAGCTGGAAGGAAGCTTCATTTAACCCATTGTATATATGGAGAAACTGAGACTTGGAAAAATTAAGAAACTTAAACAGATTTTCAAAAATAGAAAGGGGCAAAGGCATGATTTGAATTCAGGTCCATCTGACTTCTCAACTCATGTTCTTTCCACTATAAGTATTTTTACTCTTTTCATTTGGAGCAGAGCTGCACCTAATTCCTCCATGTACTGGTAGGAAGAGAAGTGAGGGTGGCTAAAAAAAAGATATGCTGAGCAAGGGGGCAGACGTGGGTAATCAGACAAGGCCATAAATGCTGTGGCCCTTCCAAGTCACCAGGGCTGAACTAAACATTTTTGGATGCAAAGGGACTCTAGACACAAGTCTTTCCTGTCCAGCTGAGAAAACAAACATTGAAGAAGGTGAAAAAATGTATTTAACTTATTCAGTAATTAAGACAGATCTCTACCTGGAATGGTACCAGTCTCTACCATGGTCTTGAGGAGAGCTGGGGGTGCAGTGCATGATTTCTTAATGTTTCTTGCAGGATTGGCATTCCAGAATTGAGTAGACTCACTACCTCTGTATGCATTCCAGTCCATTGAGTGTAGGCTGAGTGGGGTCTGGATTTAAGGAGAAATAGACAATGTTCTGAACTGTTTTTAAGGAAGAAATGAATATCTGATTGGATCCCAAACTTATCCAAGGGAAGTCACATGAGTCCTACATGAGAGGACTGCACCTTATTTTTCCCTTGCTCTACAGTGAAATAGCTGTTCAGAATATGACCTACTTAGGTGTTACACTGACAGGCGAACAGCTGAGTCATGTGGCAATTAGAGATGAAGGCCTTGCTCCATGGAGCTGCTTCCTGAATCAGGAGGGAATTCAGTTTACACAAAAGCACAAAACAGCAGCTGCGGATTCTCTCTGGAAGGCAGATTAAGCACAGGGAGTCCACCAAGTTGTATGCTACAAGTATTCTAAGTATTCATCTGTATTATTTTGTTCAATTTCATTTTAGTTTAAAAAAAAGGTCCTGGAACATTAATCCATTTCCATTAATATTAGCTTAATTATTTATGTTTAATTTGTTAGAAGTTCAATGTTTAATTTTAAAAACCCAATGTATTTTCATAAATAATATCTAAGGACTATAAAAGATTACTCAAAATGTACAAGTGATTTAATTTCATTGCACAGCTCCTTTGTGACCTCATAGAAAGTAACAAAATATTGCCTATAAGAAAACCCCAAACTCTGACACATTCACAGTGTATTAGGTGCCCTCGGGTCTTCCTGCACAGCTAGTGTTAAGAGCACTTTGGCATCCTCTTATAATATGTGACTCAGAGTATTTTTGTAAGGAAAAAAACATCTAGAGGAAGGGCAGCTCAACTTCCAAAGGTAGCAACAGAATTCTACCTCCCATATATGCCTTAGTCCCAAGAGAAGTTTGAGGTAACTGTATAAAATGGTTAACAAATACTTAATATGGTATCACAAACTAGTAAACACTATGTCTCCACCATCGTATCTCATTATCTTTCCATATTTCTCCATAGGGTTCACTGTGAAATAGGCTGAACTTATATCAGACTTAAAAGTGGGAAGAAAATGTATACTAAATTAAGAAAACTTCAGGATGAAAATTCAACTTTTTTATGACACAAGGGAAAATTGGAAAGTGTATAGACATGCCTGTTATTATTTTGAGTAAATTTTATCAGTGTATAAAGCTAATATGAACAAAATGTAAAATTCTGAATGAATAGGCCAGTTGGCTTAAGAACAGTGACACCATGGCTCATCCAATACAGACCCCACTGTTTCAGCCCCACAACCTAACTCTACCACATTCTTTCCCCATGCTATTTTGTGTACAAATCCCCAGCTTTCCCTGAAGACCTGATCTACATATAACCCTTTATTAAGCAAAACTCATCATCCCCTCTCTGTTTCCATACCCCTACGCCCACACACAACCTTGAAGATGCCTCTTGTATAGCAATTACCTAGTTGAAAAATCCTTATTTACATATCTGCTTCCACTAAAGCATGAGCTTTTCTCCAAAAATCACTTGTTCTAATCCTTGACATATCCCTAGTACTCACCGTAATTCCTAGCACAGGAAAGTCACTCTTTCTATTTGCCATCCTTTCTATTTATCTCAGGGAAAATGCTCTTGGGTGAGGTACTTTCAATCAGTCATCAAGGTATCCTCGTGACATCTCTACTTGAATATCTCAGATGCCTCAAAATAGCATGGTCTTCCCACTCACAGCTCCTGGCCAACCGAGTCCTTTGCACTGCAGTAAAAACAACCACACTCCACAGGAATCTGGGGGTTGTACTTAGCCCGTTTTTTTCTTTCAACTCAGCACCTAATTTTCCGGCAAATTCAGTTGGTTCTGACACCAAAATAAACCATATCTATATCATGCTAGTCTAAGCAACTATTGTCTTTCCCCCTGGGCAACTGTCAGAGCTTCTAAGTGACCCCTTTTCATATTTTATCTCCTTTAAATCTCTTCAAGTAACCAGAAAGATCTTTTATACTTTTAAAGTTTTATTTATTTATTTTGAGAGCGAGAGAATGAGAGACAGTGAGCAGGGGAGGGGCAGAGAGAGAAAGAGAGAGAGAATCCCAAGCAGCTTCCATACTGTCAGCACAGAGCCTGATGTGGGGCTCCATCTCAGGAACTGTGAGATCATGAGCTGAACTAAAATCAAGAGCCGGCTGCTTAACCAACTGAGCCACCTAGGCGCCCCCAGAAAGGTCTTTTAAAACTGGAAATATGACGATATCCTCTTTCATAAGATTTTTTTCTAAAATAGTAGCTTTCTGTATCACTTGATATAAAAATTCTGCCTAGTTATCATTAATTATAGATAGGGCTGCAGATTTACCAAATAAGAATACAGGACACCCAGTTAAATTTGAATTTCAGATAATCAATGACTTTTTCAGTATAAGTATGTCCCATGCAATCTTTGAGATATACAAAAAAGGCATCAGCTATTATTTAAAATTTAACAGGGCAATTCTAGTTGTTTTGTTTTGTTTTCCCTGAGAGATACAGAGAGAGAGAGAGAGAGAGAGAGAGAGAGAGAGAGAGAGAAATCTGGGGAGGGGCAAAGAGAGAGCGAGGGAGAGAGATTCCCTCCACATTGTCAGCATGGAGCCCAACGTGCAGCTCAATCCCACAAACTTTGAGATCATGACCTTAGCCGAGATCAAGAGTCAGACAGGATACTCACCCAACTAAGCCACTGAGGCACCCTACAATTCTAGTTTTAAGGCCCAGCAGTCTGAACCCTGTCAGACTTTCTAACTGTATTGGGTATTCTGTCCCCCTTATTCACTATGCACAGCTCATACAAACATTGTTGTCACATTGTTGTCACGTTCCTAGGACGTGCTAAGTTTATTTCCATCACAGTGGTTCTACATTTTTGTTCCCTCCACCTGTAACAGTTTTCCCTGGTCTTTTTGATGCCTGGCTCCTTCTGATCACTCAAGTATCAACCTAAATGTCATCATTCAAAGAAGCTCTCTCTGACCACCTTATATAATATCAGTCCACTCAGTTTATTTTGTTCATGGTACTTATTGCAATTCTGTAATTCTTTTTGCTTGCTTATTTGTTGTTTTTCCTATTTTTATTAACTGTTTTTTTCTATTATAATTTTCTGTTATGAAGGCAGAGAACTTGTCTACACACAGGGTAAGTTGAATGAATGAAGAAAAGAAAGGAAATTGAGCCACACTAGACTTTGATTTGACGTCTGGCATCAGAATTTGCATAGAGCTTAAAACAAAGACTTTGAGTCTGACTGTCAGGGTTTGAAATCTCAGCTCTTATAGTTTGGGTAACTGTGAGCAATTTATCAAATCTTAAAAGCATTATTTCTTGGGCACCTGGGTGGCTTAATGGGTTAAGCGTGCAACTCGGTTGCAGTTCAGGTCACAATCTCATGGTTTGTGAGTTAGAGCCCTACGTAGGGCTCCACGCTGACAGTGCAGAGCCTGCTTAGGATTCTCTGTCTCCCTCTCTCTTTCAGTCCCTTTCCCACTTGTGCTCCCTCCCTCTCTCTCTCTCTCTCTCTCAAAAATAAATAAATAAATTTGAAAACTAAAAGAAAATAAAAGCATTATTTCTTCATTATTAAATTTGGGATAACAACAGTACCTGCTCTATAAGGCTATTGTAAGTGAAAAAAAAAAATATTTCCAGCATACAGAAAATATTCAATAGGGGTTCACTACTATTATCACTATTATTGTTGTTGCTACTCTAAACTCAACCCAATCACCACTGAGTCTTTTAGACATTATCCAGGTACATAATACATTCAACAAAGCTTCTATTAGAGAAGGATGATGAAAATAAATATGTTTAATAAGAGGTGATATGAGAATAAAGTGAATACGGAGGAAGGTTACAACCATTTCCTTCACTAAACTCTTGGGTAGACAAGAACAAGTCTAGGACAGATACAAAAAGGACTCTGTGAGATCCTGATGCCTGAACCTTTATCGGCCTTCCAGGGGAGGTTGCAAGAGAAAAAGAAAAATGATTATCCTACTTCCCACCTCTTTTGGTTTTAGACTTTGGTCCATTTCTCAGATGGAAGTTGGTAGGGGTGAAGAGGAAAAAAAAAAAAGAAAAGAAAAAGAAGAAAAAGGAACCAATTGGCATTAGTTGTGTGGATGGCTAAGCATTCTAATGATGCCAAAATCTGGGCATCTGACTCCTACCAATTTATGGAAAACTGTCAGGACAGCCTTCTGATGTAGAGCATCTGAGATTTAGCAGTATCTGTGAAAGAAACCTGAATGGTTTCTGAAGAAAATCGAAAGGACAGACCTCACATTAAATAAATCCAAGGGAATTTTAAATATGCTCTACTTCTCAACTTTATTCAAAATGGATAAACTCCAGAATCCAGATGCTTTCATATAATTTTAAAATTAAATAAATTGCTTTTGCAGAGATGCAGTTACTGATTTTAAGAGCAATCACCCTGTACTACAGAGTATGTAGGGGGAAAAAGAAAAGAAACAAATAAAATACGCCATTATATGATGCTAATTGTTAGAGGAATTTAGGTTTTAAAAATCCATCTTTCCTTCCCAAAATGGAGACAGGAGAAAAGTTTTTAAAACTCTTCAAAATTATATTTGTTCCCTCAAACTGAAACACAAAGAGGCTTGTTAATTTTCAACTGAGTTGAAAATAAAGTCACAGGGATGAGAAACATTGTATCAACTTTCTATTCAAAATGCATGTTTTTAGCATTAGATGTAGTGTCATAAACACGATGCCATTGTAACTGAAATCAAGCTTTGGATACACTGCCAAATGCATGTTTTTTAGTCATGCAAATAGTGTCCTTTTAAAACATGTATTTATAACTTACTCTGAAAAAATTGTTCAAAAGGATTCTTTCGTTCTTTTTTAGGTTCACTGTTTATATAACCAGCTCATCTCAGGAATATCATTGTGCTAAACACAAATGAGGCTTTCATTTGGCCACTGCCAATTATGCTGCAAATTCCAAAGGTTGATCTTTAGCAAACAAATTTACCTGGGAAAGAGATGGGACAATGTCAAAGGGAGATTTGGCCTTAACTAATCAAACACCATTTCCTTGTCTCCAAATTTCACTCATAATCAGATGTTTAAATGAAATTACACAATGGAAGGAGAAAGGAAGTACAGAGTGAACTTCAAAGCACCAGTTAGAGGCACAGCAATTCTGTTCTTTGTTAGCTGAATATCTGACAATACAATACTTCCCACACACTCCTTTCAAATTATACCCCTAATGTCTTTGGAAAAGAGTCATAGTTGCCTAGGAAATTCAGTCAAGACTATCCAGTTAGATAATATCAGTAATCAGGTGGCTTGGAGACATTTTCAATGCTGTAGGTTTACAATCAAATTATAGGTGTCATAATTAGCATAGTAAGCATAATTCATATGTCAGTATATCCATTAACTATTTGTCCATAACTAAAGGACTATTTTTAAGGCAGCCCATTAACCACTGAACATAAAAAACTGGTAACTATCAGAATATAATTAGAAAATACTGAACTATATATGTAAACTTGCAGGCATATTTATACGCATCTAACCATGCATTACTTTAATGAGTACAGTACAATGTTTGAATTTGCAATCCTAAACATCATCTAGTAGCATATCATTAAAACTGATGATTTATTTTACATACGTGAAGGGTTCATAGTTTAAGTTTTTTAAATGGCATAAAATACACACTAAGGACTTGGATGAAATGGAATCTCCAATCATATCTAATAGATAAAAAACAAATAAACAAACAAAAAATTAAAAAAAACCAAAAAACAGCATTTTAAGCACCAGTAGTATCTAGTAGGCATAAAAATACTTTTAACTATATTATAAAATAAAACATCATCAACTATGTTACACCTTGTAAGGGAAGCATTACTGATACTTCTCTTCACAATAACTATATAAAATGAGATTTTATTACATAATCAGGCAGAGTAATGAATATGGAGCTCAGGTTTTCCTGGCTTCACACCCAGGCTCCCCCATTTATTAGCAATCACAATATATGGACTTAGGCCTATGATTTAGCTTCCCTGGGCCTCAATTAATTCCTGTGTAAAATGAGGACACAACTTGCCTCATGGGACTTCACTGAGGAAGAAATGTGGTTTTAAGTACGTATTTCTGGCATTTAGCACAGGCACAATAAATTTTAGTGTCCTTTTACCTCTTTAGAATGAAACATGGATGTTACCTTCACAAAACAAGGAGCCAGATTTGACTTCTTTAAAGGACACTGAAAGCCACGGCAAGCTTCAGTTTATATTTGATATGGCTCTAATCAACATTCTAGACGCTTCCCAAACAAGCAGCTCTCCATCCTTCTCAATCAGAATGCTCCGGGAGCTGTGGTAAAGGCAAAGGTCTAAATAGGGGCTGAGTAGATAAACACTCAAAGTTGCTTCATAAGCCCTTCCTTAAGAATTGAAAATACCTTGAAGAAGGTCTTAGACATGACTTTTGGGGTATATAAAAGCCACATACAGATACCAATAGTTTTTTAACTCCTCACCACCTACTATCATTCTCTTCCCTGTCATCAACTGACCATTATATGTTCAGGGCACAGTGCTGGATGTTAGACATCTCTCTATTTCACATTGTTATAGAATGCTTAGGTTATCATTTCTTGACAAATAAAACCTAAGATATATAACTTCACAACCTATTTCATTATTTCTCAGTCCATGGAGCATACTACAGACCACCAGTTCTTCGGAGACCTTGTGATGGATCCTGCCTCACTGACACCAGACTCTGCTTGTTAGGATTAATTCTGAATTTGTGGTTCATTCTAAAGAGACGAGGTAGTTGCTAATTTCTTTCTGTTAGGCCATATTTCCATGTTATGCCACAGATCAACAAAGATCAATGTGAGGGCCTAACTGTGTAACCGTGAAGTAGAAGTATTTGATGGAGGATTTCTTAATTTGAAGGTTATGCTCCACTTCCTCTGGGAAATCTTTCCTGGTAGTTCCTGGACCAGATAGATATCCCTGCTGTCATCTCTCCCACAATATTGAACTTCCTTGCGATCTCCCTCTTATAAATGATTTTAACTGTTGGTTTAACTGTCTTCACCATCAGACTATATTCTCTGGGATGGCATGGAGTTGATCTGTCTTGGTCCCCATTGTACCCTTGGGAACCAGCATTCTGCTCGGTTCATATTCAGTGCTCAAGCATACTTGTAGAATGACTTAAATTAGCAATATAATGCTTCTTCTTGAGGTGATTAGGAGTGTCATTTCCTCCTATGTGGAGAGAACATTGCAACCTAGTAAGTGAGTATTTTACAAGCATACACCCTCACTTATTACTGGAATGTGTCCTTCCTATTTATGAATACATACCTAGACCAGCACAGGGCCTGACACTTGGAAGGGAATTAATTAATATTTTTGAAAGACTGGATTAGTTACTAAATTAATTCTTAACATTTTTACTTTTATTTTCTATGGTCCCTATCTACAATTAGAAGTCCCTATGCCATGTAATAGACTTCTATTGTTTTCCTGACTGAAGTTAGAACCCCCACAGTGGTCAAATTCACTTTTTTAGATTTTCCATGACACAGCTCATGAACTTTGAAACTACAAGTTGTGAGACCACTCTGCTGTCAATGTGCTTTAAAGGTAAGGGTTGGCTTGCTCTATTTCTTGTTAAATATTTATGTAATAACAGCTTCATACTTAACATTCTTCTCTTAAAGTAAATACTGTACTTGATTTAAAATAAACATTTCCAGTTAAATGCTCACATACTAATGGTTCTGTTCTTAACACTCTTCTGTTCAAAATGCAAGCCTTCTAAGACATTTCCTAACTGCTCAAGAGTCACTCCACAGTTTTGCTTTGTTTTTAATTCCCAGCCAGTTCTATCTTTTCACAAGATCCATGTTAAAAAAAATTAGAAATTCATAACAGGTAGTATAGTCCAGAGTCACATGAAGAGAGCACAGGAAGAATTTTCTTTCTGCTTCTGGAGTCCATTTATGTAAGTTTCTATTTGTTGCAACATCAAGAATGGCCAAGTTATCTTGATGTAGCTGAGTTGACCAGAGGCAGCTTGATGAGATTTGTGTCCAGATTGCTTTCCCCGATGAGCCCCAGATCTTTTACAGCCCTTTTTACATACTCCATCTGGTTCTAAAATCCAAAACAGCCTTCTATATTTGAATACAGGAATCTTGTATTGAAATCATTTCCTCTTAAGACCGTGTTGCGCTAAACTGTTCAGCCAAAGGATTAAGACCTATCCAGCCCAGTAGCATGAAAAGACAAGAGCCTAGACACAAAAATGGCTGAGGAATCAAGAGAAGGTGACTCAGCTAGGCTCTAAGATAATTCTGAAAAGTTAACAGAATGAACTAAAATTAAAACTGTGGATTTTTATGTTTTCTTTCTTTGGTAGGAATATAAATTTTAACATAACACAACAAAACACTATCACTGGAATGTATACCTTTGATACAATTTTAGAGCATCACCTGAACATTTTTGGGTTAAAAGTAATAATATGCTTCTGTTTAGCAAGAGAAAGAGAGCCCTCAGGTCTGTCTGACTCAAGGTGGCATTAAGTTAAAAAAGATAAAAAGCAAGCTTCGGAAAAATGCCCAAAGTCCCTTGAGAAAACATTCTTTGGTTACATGTAGATATCCATGATGATCTTCTTACCAGTTATGTTAAGTATAATCTAGCAGTGACCTCACAAACCCCTTCTTTTATACTACCAGATCTATGGTTTGCACTATAAAAGACATTATACACCTGGCCAAAATAACCCAGTGAGTGAAATCTGGAATATTTCTTTATAACCAACTTTATCTATCTATCTATCTATCTATCTATCTATCTATCTATCTATCTATTTATCTATCTATCATTATCATTTAAGCAGGCAAAGCTAAGCACTAGGTTGCTTAGTAACCAACTACTAGAAATTTCAGATTATTATTGGTTTAACATGAAATTATGTCTGTTTAACACTACTTCTATGCTACTGACATTCCCAGAAGCCTTACGAGAATATCTACATATTTATACAAAGGTAACTTATCAGCAGTTATTAAATTTCCCACCATAATTCTCTTGAAGTGTTCAAAGAAGACCATCCACCAGGCTGTATTTTTCAATCTGTGAGGGACAGCAGCATCCTCAAGGAGACAGTAGAAAACTCATTAGGAGATTCCTGCTACTAGGGCACCATTACTGTCACCTGGTCTCATGATCCAGGCACATTTTTAAAAGTGTCCTTCTGTTTTTACCTTCTATTCCTTTACTTCTATCCCCTTCTCTTAATTGAATTAGTCCCTCTTCCTATTTCTCCTCTTCTGGATTTGGACACCAAAACATTTTGCCTACCCTCATCACTAATATGGCATATAAAAATGCTTGAGCCCCATAAGTCTTAGTTTGTAAACAGTTTCTTCATTAGCTTTGGTAAAGTGCCTACTGGCTTTTATTAACTGTTGCATCTAATTATGTGGTCGTTTACTGGCTTTTATTGAATGCACTTAGTTAACCTTCTTTTAGCTTTATTAGGTAGTAAATTTGTTAATTTGGCACAACCTTTTGCTTTCTTGGCTTGGCATTCTGGGATAATAATTGCTTCCCTATAATCAATGGATTTACTCATTTACTAATAAATGCTCCTTTATCCTCCTAATTGTAGATCTTCATCTTTATTTAAAAGCCAATTTAGGAAAAAATGGCTTCCTTGCCTCTTTAAATTTGGACACTTTGTAGGAAATAGCATTTCCTTCATCTAATAAGCATTATTGAGTGCTTAGCATGTTTTTAGCATTGTGCTAAATGCTATGGTAACAACAAGGTAGCCTGAGACTCCATCTGTCTTCCAGGAAAGCTTAAGCTCTCATCTTCCATTGCTTTATTTGTACCGTGCCCTGTATCTGAAGTGTGCTGTATTCTCCATGGTGCCTACTGGTCAACCAGACAGACACATCAATTCATTCCTCATGGCCTCTAGGTTCAATTTCATATCCTGTTGTTAGTGTTCTGTGCCCTCTGACCCCGGGAAGGCCAAATTAATTTTCTCTCATCAGTTGTGTTCTCAAACTAGTTTATATATACCACTGGTCATCTTGAATAATAGCTATGAATTACGAATATGCCCGTATTTATCTAGATCTTTCACTACATGAAACTTATAAGTGCAGAAAATGTTTTTTATAAATTTAATTACTTCCAGAGCTTAGCCCAGAGCAGATCCATACCCTCGGAGTCAGAATTCCAAAGATCATAAAATCCAAGGAAAAGCTTCCACTACACTTGAGGAAGACAAAGCACATAATCGTTGGGTTTCACAGCAGTCCTTGGTAGCACACAGCCTACCCTGAATAAATCTTAGTTGGATTTTAATTATCAGCCGAAGAAGATTGAACCAGTAGGTGACAGAGACCTGGCCTGCCACTCTCTGGTAATGTGACCTGGGGCAGCATATTTAACTTCCCTGGGTGTTAGTTTCCTAATTAATGTCACAGATGTGGTGGAATTAATGCTTGTTAAGGGTACCTTGCAGTGGGAAGACCCTATAATTCTATCACAAGGGATTGGTAAAGTATATAAACATTTACGTAACATGTAAGAAGTCTTAGTAAATGCCAAAGTTTCCTGGTTTAGACAATATGTATTAGATAAATTTACAGGAGAGTTTGGGACACTTGAGCCAAAAAGTCAATTACAGTTATTGTAAAATGATGTAAATGATCCAAAGTAGAGGACATGAGCATAAACTGCACATGCAGCGTGAACAGGGAGAAGTCATTAGCCTTCCTCACACAGACAGGTCCCCAGGTATATTAAAACTAACACATGTGGGCCTGAAATGAGTGGTTACATCAGCTGTTATTCCTAGAACATGCCTAGATAGACACTGCCAGGTGTGTTGACTTCAAAGTAACTGGATATTACATTTCATTAGACTGAGCAGGAGAAAAAGCAGGTTCATGGTAAGGATATGGAATGTGATCATCTTTCCTCCATAAGTTTTTCTGGAAAAGGAAAAATAAACACTACAGGCAGATTACTTATAAAAGTTGTTCTAATATACAATTACAGTTCATAAGAAAAGTAGTGAGAAGTGAGTCATGGCATTCAAGGACATAGCCAGCCTCTTTTAGATGAATTGGGAGCCCAAAGCACCCACCAGGAATTACAGTTACTCAGGAAAATGTACAAATCCACATTCTCCTTTTAGAACATCAGATATGCAGATTTACAGGCCAGCATCTGAGAAAACCTAGACGAATACTCTGGGAAGGCAAACAACTTTACAACAGTGATTTGGAAGGGAACCTAGAAGTGAGGATGAACTTGTGTCTCCATAGTTGAGGCTGGTCTCCATAAAATGGCTGTATGGGAAGTTAAAGTTTGAAAGTGGCTTTCCTTCCATGCACGAACGGTTTGCACCTGCAGACATTAGTGACCATGGTGCCACAGGCAGTTCTGAAGGCTGCCCAAGAGGTCACTGGGAAATTAAGTCAGCAAGCACATAATTGTTCTGTCCATGATCCAATTAGGGGCACAAAGAACCGCAATTCACTTCCTGAAGCTTTTAAAAGAGGCAAAGGCATGGACAGCCATTGTCATAAAAATATAATTACGCATGCAGGGCAACCACAAATAGGGAGAAACAAACTGATTTTTCAATAGGCCACAAACATGGTTTAGCCCTTACTTTGTTCCTAACAAAGTAATCAGCTGAATCAACAGCACAGCTTTGACCACTGACTGGTTGAAGGTCACAGAAGGAATTAAAATACCTCCTTAGTGGGAGACCCCTAAGATGAGAACTAATATCTTATGTGAAGAGTCTTTCTATCACAAGACGTTGACTGAAGTAGGCCACATATCTGAATCCTATGGGTGCTGATTTCCAAGTCCCACCCTAGAACCATCAAATAAGAAACTCTGAAACCAGGATCCAGGAGTCTGCATTTTTTAAGTGTTTCCCAGAGTTTTGAAGAAGCCATCTTAGCACCTGCCCAGCACCGGATCTCTGCTGACCACTAGCGATCATTACATGAAATGTGGAAAGAGCCACAGTAAACCTAAACAATTTTTATTTCTTTTTCCATTTATATGTGTGTCCATACCAGCCTAATCTAACATAAATCTTAATAATGAATTCCTACTACATTACAGAAATAAAACCTTCCCTGTCCAATCATCACAGAATGGTTGGAGCTCTCTTTTAAATGAAATTAAAACTTGAGATGCCATGAACACAAGCAAAATAATAGGATGATTGGAGTAAAATGTCAAATATAGCCTCAGAATAAACATAAAAAATCATGAGGAAAAGACAAACAAGCAAAAACACAACGAACAAAAAGTAAAATGTCACAAAGGACAGCTTGCTGAAAGTTTCATGCTACCATGACTCTTGTAGTTCATCCATGGGTATCATCTTTTGTTGGGATTCAAGAGCAAGAAATAAACTGCCTAATACAACAGTATTCTCTGGAAGCAGAGATCGATTCCATAAATAAATAACAGTCCATGCCTACTGTGTACCATGTTCTGTGCTGGGTACTGAGTACACACCAGTGTTTTTTAATCAGGAGTAATTTTGTTTCTTAGGGGATGTTTAGCAATATCTGGAGGCATTTTTGTTTGTGTAACTGGGAATGATGAGGCAGGTGGGATACTACTGGTATCTAGTGGGTGGGGCTCCTACAATTCACAGGGCACAGGGCAAAGACTTATTTGGCCCAAAATGTCAATAATGCCAAAGTTGAGAAACCATCCTGTAAACTGAAGAACAAGCAGATACGTTCTTTGCCCTTAAGTAGACATATTGTAAAGAAACATACAAACAAATGTATAAAAAATTATCAAAAGTGCTTTGACCCAAAGAACAAGGATTAGTAGAGCAGATGGGTAGCACAAAAAGGAACAGGGACCCACAGATGACAGGTACTCAATTTTTTTTTTACTTGGTCAAGTGCCACTTTAATAGGCTAGAAATAAAAAAAAAATCTGTCTTTGAAGAAAATCAAGAGCCACCTGTGGGCCAGAACAGAAAGCAGAGGCACAGTACTTAGGGCCTAGGGGAAAACAGCAGGCTGAGTGGGAGGTCAGTGTCCAACATCTTCTCCTGGGGAAATTCCTTGGGCCCCTCCATGCTGTTGTCATGACTCTCCATCTCCAGGTAGACGTCCAGCAGCACACACAGGTGCTGCAGCTGGTTGGTCAAGAGCCGACGGCTGGGTCGGGGGCCGCACAGCTCCTTGTAGCACATGTTGACCTTGCTCTCCATGGCCTGAATGTTGTCATCGTTGCTATTGGTTTTCTCTCCTTTCCAGTTCAGACACAGCTGGAAGATGGGATGGAGGAGTAGCTGGGGTTCAGCACCACGGCAGCTTGGAGTTTGGCTGTGCCCCTTTCCACGAGTGTCATGTAGTAAAGATTGGTGTCCTCATCCAGTCCCACCTCCACAATGTCCTTGGTGAAATGCAGCTCCATGTAATACTCATGGGGAATTGTCACCCACTTTACAAGGCGGGAGACAACCTTTGCAAGGAAGAGGTACTGGCAATCACTGGTAACTGGTACAATGCCATGTTTCAGGGATGCAAACTATTTGTGGAGGGCCAGGAGGGACTGCATCCTGGTCTTCAGCAGTTTCATGGTGGTCTCCATGTGGCTGGTGCTCAGCGAGTGGTCAGCAATCACCGTGTGCTGGGGCTGCTCTTTGGGGAAGTGGAGGCCACCTAGCTTCTGTACCCGCAAATAGGGGTGACCTAGGTCAAGTACACAGTCTCTCAAAGTCAGGATGCTAACTTTATCAACTTTGATTGGCTGGATTCGGAGTCTTCTTTCCATGATCCCCTGGATACAAACAGCTCAGGACTGAGTCAGGAGACAGCAAGTCACCTGCACTGATGGGGGTGATCAGCTCTGTGGCGGTTGTCACTTTGGCCTTTACCGTCATGATGTTGAGGTTCATGAGGTAGTAGAAAGTCAGGTGAAGCACACTGCCATCTTTGCACTTCAGGTCCATCATGACAGATAGCGGGTGCCTCTTCAGCATCTCCTTGTGCTTGTCATCCAACTGAACTCCCAGTGTGGGTAGCCGGCATTTCGTGGTCTGCTCCTCTTCAGCATCGGAGTCACTCTCATCATCTTGGGAGTCTTCAGGAGACTTAAACAGAGCCTTGGCTTTGTCCACACTGCCTTCGTTTGCTACAGACAACGTCTTATCACAGGCCTACCCATACGCAGTGGCCTGGACAAAGAGGACATAGAGAGGTGGTGGCAGATGTCTAGCTGTCTCATATTGCTTATGGGCCTGGTCGGACGGCATGAATAGGTACTCTTTCACTGGGAAGGAAGCCTGCATGATGCTATTGAGGCAAGGCTGGAGGCTGCTCAGGTATTCCTTCTTCACCTCAATCTCCTGGAGGATCTTCTCCTTGTTGGACAGGCACTCTTGGTACTTCTCTGCCAGCCTTTTTTGCTGCTCCAGTCCCAGTCCAGATGTGCCAGGGTTTGCTGGTGAGGGTCTCCCATGGTGACTTCAGCCTTGCTAATATCTGGAGGAGCCTCCTTATAAAACTCCTCTAAACTGACCAGATCAATTTCTTCATGTTTCAACTTAAACTCCAGACATTTGGTGATCTCTTTCTGCAGGTGCATCACCTCATACAACAGGTTCTGGAGCTGCAGGTGACAGGCATCTACTTTCTGCATGGCCTCATGGGTCTGGTCTCTTCCTTTCTTCAACCTGATATGGGCTAATCGATTAAGCTTCTTTAGAGTCATGAAATGCACACAGCTCTGGATCCTCCAATCTTCTATCTCAACTGCCACATCCTTGTCTCCTCGGCTCTTCAGGTCCTGGATCTCAGCCATGAGCCTCTGCATCTCCTGGCACGTGTACTTGTACAGCTCATAGTCTCTCCCGGGGTCCCGCAGGTCCACCTCAGCCTCCTTGCTGTAGTATTTACCTTCCTGTTCTGTGTCAGAATGGTTACGCTTGCCTTCAGATGGAGTTCCATCACTTCAGATCACTTTGGGCTTCCGTTTCTTGCTTGATTCTGATGACATGGTTGTTTGGTAAGGTCAGGAGGACCACGCACAGCCCCGAACCTGTCGCCGATACTCAAATTTTTGTTGACTCTATAAAACCCCTTCTATCACCCACTAATTATAACAACCTGTAATATAAAGATATTTTCCGTTCAATTTTTTTAACTCCTTTGCTCTTTGAATCATATTAGCTTATGTGAAAATTGCACACTTGGAATGTTCTTTGAACTTTACATCAACTCCAGCTGTGGCAGCCATTCCTGCAATGCTTTCATAGACTTGCTATCCACGAACCCTCTATAGCACAAATGGAGCTTCAGCTATTTAATCTGGACTTCTCGGTGTCAGGGTCCATGGCTGGGAGGGTGTGAGGGAGATTTTCTCTGATGACAGTAAGATGAAATATGGAATTGTATAGAATCATGAGGAGGAGAAGAAGCTGTCAATTATGTGGTAGGTTTTAGTGCTCAGTTGAGGACCTTTATCATCTGCAGAGGATGCTGTCAGCCTCCTCTCATACTTCTGGGTGGAGCACCAGCATTGTCCTTGAGAGACACTGCTTCCTCACACTGTAGACCAGAACTTTCTGGCCTAGGGAAAGTCATAACCAATGACACTCAAGCCTGGACATTGGTTGGACTTTGTGAAAAAAGAGGCATTTTATTTCCATTCTGATTGTTAACAAGAAAATATAGGAGTCTAGATTTGCTGGCAATTGTCTCACCACAAAGAAAAGAGTGCCTTTCTTAATATAGAGCCAACCCAGAGGGAATCAAAGCAGGGCAATGAATCAATGATATCATTTCAGCCCCAGAATCCAGCATTGCTCAATGCCATCTAACCTGGGTAAATGTGTCAATTTGGTTTAAATCACAATATAACTAAGTAAGATTGAACCTACATGTGGTCCTGAGCTGAACTCCAATCAAACTCAGATAAAAAGGACATGGTCCAGACATTTAGAATTTCACATTTATTAAAGGAAACAATTTTATTTGTGAGCACCTATCATTTTTTAGTCACTACACCTAGATAATGCATATGGATGATTATCTTTATTTTATTAGACTTTATACTTAGTAATTTTCCCAAATCACAGAATAATTAAGTGATCATCCAGATTTTGAACCCAACTCTTTCTTGATTCTGAAGCTCCCACACTTTGCTCCAAATCATGTTTTCTTTCTGTAATTATCGTATTAAAATATTTTATATAATAAGATTGAAATACATTTCTATTAGTGTGCAGAAGAAGGAAAAATATAAGTACAAAAGTGTTTCACAGACCAAATATTGAAGTTTTATAGGGTGTGGAAAGGAGAAAAGATGGAAAGGGGCTTTTAAAGACTAATTTTTACTGGCTCTTTGGGTTAAGCCCTGTTCTAAGTGTTTACTATATTAATTAATTTACCCTCACAGTAACCTTATCAAATGATTGCTATTATCCCCAATTTTAAAGATGACCCAGAATGTGGAGAGGTGAACTAATCTGCCCAAACAACTGAACTAGCAGTTGAACCCAGGTGGTCTAGCTCCAGAGCACACATCTACACGCTATACTGCCTCTCATATGGGTATACACAAGTTACAGGAAGTATATGCACATCAGTGACAAGACATAAATGAGCATCATGATTTAGATATCAATTTGATATTTGCTTATAGCCAAATCAAACTCATTTTTAAATTATTTACAGATGGCTTATAGAGATTTATTTTGCAAAATGCTTCGTTTGGAATTACCAACTCCATACACTATAGATTAGACACTTTTTGGATGTGACATGGACAATTATAAAAGTTAATACGTTATAGCCAAAGATTAAACTTTAGCTTAACAGAGAATATATGACAACTCTTAGAACTTATTTTTTGGCTTGCAGCACAGCTTAAGTCAATATATTTATTCAGCAACTATTTTTTGTTTATGCCTACCCTTACCAAACATAGAGCCTAGAAAGCTAGTTACAGTTCTTATCAAACAAAAATATAAGGTTATTTTCTGAAATGATATAATTTATGTCTATGTGTGCACATGTATGTATACCCACAAATTTATACATTCATCTATTCACATAAACACATGCACACATATGAATGTAACTCCCTGTATGCTTTTACATAGAATGGGTTATATCTGAAAAAGAAGAAATAAGTCCTAATAATTTTAGTTGAATCTGCTTTTGTCTTAAAACATGGCATAGAAATGTTAACATTCCGTATCAAAGCCCTATAGCAAAATTTCAAATCAAAATTGTTAGAAATATCACATTTAATCAACACTTTCTATAATATAAACTTCCTAAGAATTTTTTTTAATGCTTGTTTGTTTGTTTATTTATTTATTTATTTATTTGAGAGAGAGACAGCATGAGTGGGGGAGGGGCAGAGAGACAGAGAGACACAGAATCTGCAGCAGGCTCCAGACTCTGAGCTGTCAGCACACAGCCCAATGCAGGGCTTGAACTCAAGAACCGTGAGATCATGACCTGAGCTTAAGTTGGAAGCTTAACTGACTGAGCCACCCAGGCACCCCTATAATTTTTTTATAAATAGACAAATAAATAAAATCATACAATTTAATATAATCACATTAAAACGAATTTATTGAGAGAAAGTATTGTGTGCTATGAAAATGTGGCTGCATTACTTATGTTTTCAGTCAAATGACTCTCACTCTCTGAAGCCTCATTTTTTTTTTTTATTTTATTTAAAACAATTTCTAATGTTTATTTATTTATTTTTTATTTTTGAGAGACAAGAGAGAGAGTGCAAACGGGGGAGGAGCAGAGAGAGAGGGAGACACAGAATCTGAAGCATAGAGCCTCAATTTTTTTTATCTGTAAAATGAGAATAAAAATTTAAGCTTGTTTTAGGGTTATTGAGAACACTGAATTAATCACACTGCTGCTACACAATCAAGGCCCAATAAATCATAACTCATTATTTAACATATATACACTTTTAGCCTATGATCTAAAATGTGTATGATTCATAATCCTTGACATTGTTTCCTGAGATAGATCAGAATGTTAAGAAGCACCTTTATAAAAACAGTGAAATCTAAAATGAATTCTCTGGTGATTTATTTCAGGTTGTCTTTGAAAAAGACTCAAGTTGCTTAGGGAAATCTGGAAACATTTTGAGAACATTTTGCCGGCTTTTTTGTTGTTGTTGTTGCCTTTTTTTTCTTTTTATGTACGCCCTTGTAGTGAGCATCTACACAGGACAGAGGCTACGTTGTTTGTCCTTTGGCTGCCTTAGACCAGACACGTTCTCTAGGAGGTTCTCTTAAGCATAGCACCTTCAATTCTCCAACACAGGGCTGCAAACACTAACTATGGGCCCAAGCCTGATGCCTCAGACCTTTCAGCCCTCCCAAAACCCTTTAACTCCTCACTGTGATATAAAGAAAAAAAAAATTATAAAATAATGATGTTTGCTGTAATTATGCAAGAAATCTAAGCAATTAAGATAAGAAATTACATCAAAATAGAAGCTGTGTCTACCTTGTAGCAACTCTACAGGTCAGGACTTACATGTAGGAAACGGCTCAAGCACAAAAAGATACAAGCACATCTGGGTTACATATGCATGCTGTGTGGTAGCACTGTTATTAAATTGGAAATAACCTAAGTATCAATTTGATGCTGATGAAGTAAATTCTGTGAGAAATTTAAAATGCAATCCTATGCAGTCATTAAAAATAATGTATATCTGTATGTATTGATTCAAAAGATATCCACAATGTATTCAAGGCAGGGGATCAAATTACAGAAAAACATTTTACGAACCCATTTATATAACAATCCATACATATAAATATAACTATAAATATTTATAGACAGATAGAACAATATCTAGAAAAATATTGTTTTCCAAAGTGTCAGAAGTGATTCTCTTTGAGTATTAGAATTCTAGATAATTCCTGCATCTCTTTACCGCTCTTACATTTTGTTTTGACACTTATCATGTACACTGAGAATTTTTATTGAACAAATATCTGACTACTTTTTTTAAGGGATTTATTTATTTATTTATTTACTTATTTATTTATTTAATTTTTTAAGTAGACTCCCTGCCCAATGTGGAGCTCAACATGGGGCTTGAATTCAGGACCCTGAGATCAAGACCTGAGCTGAGATCAAGAGTCAGCCACTTAACTGACTGAGCCACCCAGGCACCCCAACTGCTTTTTTAAGGTGCAGAACTGTGATATTTATCATGTTAAACTGAAGTCCAACTGTATTGTTTTTGATTCAGGTAGAAAAAAACATCTGTTGAGTTGCCATTCTGGCCTATGAACACTTAATATGCTATCTAAATTGGACTTTGCATTAACATACTGAGAAAAGTAGAATCATAACTATAGTTAAAATGAGGAAACTGATACTAAGAAAAGGTTCAAGTAACTTAGCCTCATTCACACAGTTCATAACTAAATAGGTCAAGAAATCAGGATTCAAAGCCAAGTTCCATTCTCTTTGCAATACACCACATAAGAAGGAAAGATATGAAATTTAATCATGGCTCTCTTGCTTCCAGGTCTAGCTTTTTTTATTTCAATTATCCAATTATTTTAAGAGAGTTTAAGGAGTTTATATGGTTCCATCTAGTGATTATATTTTGCATTATCTTCAATAAGGATAATCATAACCAGCATTTATTTTATTTTACTTTTAATTTTGTTTAATGTTTATTTTATTTTTCGAGAGAGACAGACAGAGCAGGAGTGGGGGAGGGGCAGAGAGAGAGAAGACAGATTTGGAAGCAGGCTCCAGGCTCTACGCTGTCAGCACAGAGCCTGACACGGGCCTCAAACTCATAAACCAAAAGATCATGACCTGAGCTAAAATCAGACGTTCAACCAACGTCTGGGTGAGCCACCCAGGCACCCACCACCTTCTTCTTCTTTCTTCTTTCTTCTTTCTTCTTTCTTCTTTCTTCTTTCTTCTTTCTTCTTCTTTCTTTCTTCTTTCTTCTTCTTCTTCTTTCTTCTTTCTTCTTCTTCTTCTTCTTCTTCTTCTTCTTCTTCTTCTTCTTCTTCTTCTCTTCTTCTTCTTCTTCTTCTTTCCTTCTTCCTCTTCTTCCTCTTCCTCTTCTTCTTCTTCTTCTTCCTTCTTCTTCTCTTCTTCTTCCTCTTCTTCCTCTTCCTCTTCTTCTTCTTCTTCTTCTTTTTCTTCTTCTTCTTCAGTTTATTTATTTATTTTGAGAGAGACAGAGATAGCACAAAAAGGGAAGGGCACAGAGAGAGGAGAGAGAATCCCAAGCAGTCTCTGTGCTGTCAGTGCAGAGCCTGATGCGGGGCTGGAACTCAAGAAGCTGTGAGATCATGACCTGAGCCAAAATCGAGTTGGACACTCAATGGACTGAGCCACCCAAGCACCCCACACCCAGCATTTATTGAACAAGGTTCTTGTTCTATTATCTAAATTTTACAACCAGTCTGTATGTTAAGTCCAATAAGTGTAACAGTCACATAATGACTGAGAGTGACCCGGAATGCTTAAATAATTTGCCCAAGGTCACAGAAAAGTAAATGGTGGAGCAAAGTATTCTATCCCAGGCAGTCTGACTCCAAAACCTGTACTCCTAGCCACAACCCTGTGCCTAATTTATACAACCAGCTAAGTACTGATTCTTTCATAGTGGCCATCTTTGGAAGCCAGGTATTTATCTCACTAAGCTGCCACTGTTCAATATACATTTGGGCATCTTATTAGCACAGTGACATATATATGTGCTTTTATTTGGACTGACAACTTTGGATGCCTTTTTTTCTTCTTCCCCTTCCTTTTTATACAGCTCATTTGTACACACAGAACTACTACTTCTGACCTAATAGACAAGAGTGAAAGAACCACTGAGTTAATCTGCTATTGCCCTTGGCTTTTAGCAGCTACTCATGAACTGAACAGGGAGAAGGACTGTCACAAGCGTGGTCAGGAAACAACCAGCCTGAAGTCAGTTCATCTGCACACTGCCCGCTCGCCTACTGAGCCAAAAATGTGATGATGACCTGGGAAGAATACGAACTGCAGAATGCTGTCAATTGAAGACTACCTTTGTCCAAGCAGAAAATGCCAATTTACATGTGAAAGGATAATCTTCTGTTTACACTTCACAACAAGGCTGTGATTGCTCCTACAAACACTGTGCAGTTAGGGGCCATTAACAGCCATTAATAAGTGATACTAGTGTATTTCCTTTGTATATTGAAATTTCACACGAAGAAGCAACACTCAAGCTCATGCAAATGAATTTGCTTCTGGTCCAGACTTAAACTAATAACTATTTAGATAATGGAGCCCAGGGAAAGTGTAAAGAAGATTTGGTTGCATATATATATTATTAGAAATCTGTGTGGGTTGCCTGGGTGGCTCAGTTAAACGTCCGACTTAGGCTCAGGTCATGATCTCGTGGTTTGTGAGTTTGAGCCCCGCGTTGGGCTCCGTGCTGGCAGCTCAGAGTCTGGAGCCTGCTTAGGAATCTGTGTCTCCCTCTTTCTCTGCCCCTCCCCCACTTGTGCTCTGTCTCTCTCTGCCTATCAAAAATAAATAAATGTAAAAATTTTAAAAAATTAACAAAATTTAGGATTCTGTGTGAGCACAGTCTGTATATTGAAGTTATAAAAAGTAACAGAAACAAAATGTTCAATTTCTGAATAAGGAAATCTGCATATACCTCAAACCAACCATCAGGTCATATTTGATGCTTTCAGATAATAGGAATACTGAAATCTTTAATAAAAATGGTCTAGGCGTTTTCACAACCACAACAGGACACATGCCCAGAAAGGACGCTATTCGAGAAAAGCATTCCCAGGTGCTTTTTGCTTTAGTATTAATCAAGGAAGTACTCATAGTGTCTTGGTTTCACTACCTGGCTTAAATCCTGGGCTGACTTCTCTAGGGGAAGTCAAAGAAATATGAACAATTTCTGACACACAGTAGGAGACCATGGGATTCAAACTGCCAGACGCTTACCTAGGGATGCAAAATTTAAATGAATGAAGCAATTATAGAACTGTAGAAAAAGTATGTAATTAACCTTAGTACTCCTTCTCAGTTTGAGTTATTACCCAAATGGTTAGTCAGATTGAGCTAATGTTACTTTTGGACAGAAATGTTGAATGTATCAATCCTGTAGCATGATTAAAAAACTGATTTATTATTTTTTTTTTCTTAAAGGCATCACAAATCATTTTTTAATGATTTTTTAAAAAGAAAGTGTAAAGGAATTTGCCAACCTCACTACCTTCTAATGAACTAACCAGCATGAAGTTTATTAATTCAGAGAAAAAAAAGTCAAATCAATTATCAGCTGCTTTATATATAAGACATATTAATGTCTGCCATATATATTGATAAATAATAGACCATATTTATATATGGAGACAGAGAAAGAGAGGGGGAAGGAGGAAGAGAGAATTTCTTTCATATAGATAGATAGATATCTCCATCCTTGAATAGAGAGTGATATCTTATTTATCTTTGTAGTCTAGTATATGATATATTTGATTAATTGAATTAAACTGAATTTATCTTGACCATCCTTATTTTTCACCCATTCCATTGAGTTTTGCTTCAGTCCCACAGATGCCTAGCAAGGTACCCTTTGTATTTCCTACCCCATGCAGGACCATAGGGGTTAGGAGAGGACAAAGGATCTGTCCTAAAAAGCACATGATCTAATTGATGTGACTTAGGCAAATAGGGACCAGTCAGAGAAACATGGAAACTGGTGGGCCAAACTGAGGAAAAGCATGAAGACAAGAATATCTGCCATTATGAGACAAAGGTTCTAGTCCTAACTCAGCTACCATGTAGCTGCCAGAGAGCTTTGGGTTACTAGCTAGTTTTCTCTAGACCTCACTTGCTATCTCCGGAGGACAGGTCTGAGCAAGCCACTGAGCCTCTAAATTGGGCAAGTCTTTTTGAGTCATATCTGCTTCATATCTATATTAAGCTAGCAGTAATAGCTATATGGGCAAGATGTTTAACTGCATTTGTGTTTAACACAAATGAATACATGATGATTCAAATTAAAAAAAAAAAAAAAAAAAGAAAAAGAAATTCAGGTAAAGGCTATTGGGCATTTTATAGTTACCAAAAGGAGCTGGATGAGAAAAACGGTAAAGAAAGAAAAAGCCATGACACATAAACTATAGCTCAAACAATGCCACAGAATCTGCTGCTACTACTGATCCCAGGATTCTACCACATGGCTTTCAGTGGATGTGGACAGTGCTGCCTGTTCTGAGGATGCTGCTGTAGGGCCACTGCTGCTCTTGCTGCCCAAAGAACTTCTCCCCTAGCCCGATTCCTGGGAGAAGGAGCCAGAGGGGCCAGGCTTGGGTCACAAGCCACGAATCAGCTATAAATTAAGATGAAGAGGTTATTGAATGGGAAGTATACACTTCCTTCCCCACCTAACCCCAAACTTAAAAATAGGGGGATTCTCGAGGTGCTCAGTCAGTTAAGTGTCCAACTCTTGGTTTCAGCTCAGGTCATGATCTCACGGTTTTGCTTGTTTGAACCCAGAGGCTCTGTGCTGACAGTGTGGAGCCTGCTTGGGATATTCTCTCTCTCTCTCTCTCTCTCTTTCTCTCTTTCTCTCTTTCTCTCTCTCTCCCTTCCTCACTCCCTCCCTCCCTCCCCATGCTCTCTCCACACTTGTGCTCTCTCTCTCTCTCTCAAAATAAATAAATAAACTTAAAGATTTTTTAAAGAATTTCACACTTAGGAACAGAGAAGATATCATCCAGATATGGTGAAGTATTTGAGCCAAATTTAAATGGATATTGAGTACAAAAAACATATTTTCCACACACTCCAGTGTGATCCTTCCTTTCCTCCTTCAGAACGCTGTTTCTAATATTCTCATGAGTACATAATACATTTTAATGTGGTTAGTGATAAGGTTGCCCCCCCCAACAAGACTATGCATTGATATGGGCCTTATTTTTCTTTTGTATTCTTGGCACAGTTTAGGGATGAAATAAATATTTTGTTTTGTGTGGTTTTGTTTGTGGGGGTGATAGAAAATAAAAACACATTTGAAGAATATATGATGGTCAAAGTTTAATACTGCTAATCTGTAAAGAATTCATGCAGTCAAAAAAAAAAGAATTCATGCAATCAATAAGAATATTGCAATCAATAAGAATATTACTAATGCTTTAATAGATACTAGAGCAAAGAACAGACGGACAACTCAGCAAAAAGAAAATGTAGCTAGATAACAAAAAATGTGAAAATTCCAATAATCCCAGAAATAGAAACCTATATGAAATACTATTTTTGCTTACCTAATTTGCAAGGATTTTTCCAAACCATAATATAATATGTAGCATATATAAAACAGAGTTAGTATTGTGTTGTCAAGGATTCAGCAAAATGGGCAGATTCACATATTTATAGAGGGGTATAAATTCATACCATTTAAAACCATTTAAGACATGAATCATGAGTCTTAAAATGTTGGTATCCACAAACTCAGCAATAACTACTCCAATTATCTATGCAAAGGAAACTGCAGGGGGAAAAACACATAAAAATGTTCACTGGGGCACCATTTGTTACAGTAAAACATTAGGGTATAAACACAGATTTCCAACAGGTTAAAAAATGGTCAGGTATACGAGGAAATATTTACTAAAAAGTATTATGCAACCATTGAAAATGATATTTATGAAATATTCATACTGACAGGGGAAAACGTTGCCATATGTACCTTGTACAGACAGGCATTGTAACTGATCACACCCCCTTGTAATTGTTTCCTTACATGTCTGGTCTCTTATGAAATCATAATCTCTTCAAAGTCTAATATCTTGTCTTACTTATCTTTTTGTTACTGGGAACTAGCACCCTGTTATCTAATTTCAGCTCAATATGTAGTTGAAGGATGAAATAAGTGATTGAATAAGTTGGCAAATAAATGTGTGTGCTTTAGAAAGTTGTGTCCCTGAATGGTATATATGTCTGTTATTTTATGTATTTTGTGACAAGAACAGTACAACAGAAGATGATTAATCAATATTATGCAAAACCCTTACTCTAAAATCCCTTTTGAAATTCAACACCTCATCTGGGCAAAAAGCACTTTACTTTGCCTTTTATTTTGTTCAGCGGATATAAAGCTAAACACAATGGGTTCCTGATAAAACACAATACTGACTGGATTTTCAAAAGACCTCTATAATATACATGAGCAGATAATTTCCAAAGTCCTTGAACAATACAATTAAAGTTACACAAGCACACACGCCACGCATGCGCACACACACAGGTCCTGTCAGGCTATAAGCATCTGGCTCAGTCCCACGGGGCGTAAAAATAATGCCCGCGGAAGGTGCCAGCCAGTGAAGGAACAGCCATGCTCATAACTGGGCATTGACCATCGCATGACTTTCAAATTTAAAGGAATGCTGAATGGAACCCACTAGAATTACATTTAGGTGTGTTGTACTTGCTGTGTAATCTTCAGATCAGACAGAATATAATAGTCCCACCAAACTAGGTCAATTGTCAGACACTGGCATGTGCCCCTAAGACTGCCTAATGATTGGGATGCATGTGCCTGGGCCAGGGAATTTTCATCGAAAAATTAATCTTCCTCAGACTCTCAAAAATAGCTAAAATACTCTAACCCCCTAGGTAGCACTGGGATTTACCTGCATATCATATCAATTATTCATTAAATGTTTTATGCATAAAGAGTGTGTTCCAAGGTTATTTATAGACATAAATAGGAAAATTTCAGAGAAGGAAAAACATAAGGCAATGTCACATATCTACTCACTCTGCTGCAAGGTTCTTATGTCACATACATGGGCCCTGAAAGGTGACTTATAATGTGCATTTTTCACCTGAGTAAACAAACTAACTGGAAGCAGGGGTGGGGGTGACTCAGGGCTGAAAAACTGAGCCCTGCACATTACGGCAGAGGCTTCAGAGTCAGACAGACATCAAAGTTCAGCTAGTTGCGTTGCTCTTACTTAAATTGTCCTCAGTTACTTAGCCATTCTTGTTGTGGTTTCCTCGCCTCTAAACGGGAATAATAATAATACCTCATAGGTATATTTTTAGAATAAATGAGCCCACAAAGCACTTGGCACAGTTCATGGCTCACAACAACCACGAACTAATACTATGTAGTTGGCTAAAATTTCAAGAGTTCATGTGACTCAGCTGATTAAGTCAATAGCACCTGATGATAATGAAAGCCTTCCCACTCTGAAAAGTGACATCTCCGCGAGAGATCATGCACTTTTGCTTAAGACAAATAACCAATAGGTTAAAGTGAAGAATAGTAAAGTCTAAGAATCTCAGGACTATCTGTAAAATGTTAAACAAGCATAGAAACATCTTGATATAAGTAAAAGACCAATTTCCTTCCAGCAACCTCACTCAGATCTGCTTACATGCTTGGTATGGGAGGAGGAGAAGGGCAGTAGTTCAGGTGCAGAAGATCAAGTGATCCTGCTTTCATGGTTTTCAGCCACTTGGCCATGTTTCCAGCATAGGCTATGCCCAAGAAAAAAGAAGAAATAGAACCTATCTATAGCATGCCTTTAACAGATGAGAATAAGATACTGGGGCACCTGGCGGGGGGGGGGGGGTTCAGTCGGTTAAGCTTCTGACTTTGGCTCAGGTCATGATCTCTCACTAAGTGAGTTCGAGCCCCGCGTCAGGCTCTGGGCTGATGGCTCAGAGCCTGGGCGTGCTTCAGATTTTGTGTCTCCCTCTCTCTCTGCCCCTCCCCTGCTTGCTCTTAATCTTTCTCTAAAAATAAATGAAAATATACTTTAAAACAAAGCATAGCATTTTAAAAGGTGTTGTAGCTGCAAACACTGTTTTTCTTTTTCTTTTTAATGTTTATTTTTAGGAGAGAGAGAGCACGAGTGCATGAGCAGGAGAGGGGTAGAGACAGAGGAGGACAGAGGATTCAAGGCACACTCTGTGCTGACAGCAGAGTATCCGATGTGGGGCTGAAATGCATGAACCATGAGATTATGACCTGAGCCAAAGTTGGACACTTAATTGACTGAGCCACCCAGGTGCCCCTGCAAACACTACTTTCTTTAAACATTTTGGCACCCCCTTTATTTTTTTCTTTATCCAGGATATTTTTTTTAAGACATATGAAAGGGAGAGGTTGAATACATTAATATTTAATATGGTGGCACTTTGTCTATCTTCCGCCTTACTAAAAATTACTAAGATCAATGGCATAAGAAAGTGAATATTTTATTAACATTATTTGAAACTTATGAATAGGTGGATGGAAGAGACCCTACAGCATAGGGCTTAACAGTTTTTTCACCCTGTACTTTAGTTTCCTCATCTGTAAACAGGAGTAAAGTCACATATATTTACACATCAGAGGCTATTCTGGACCCTATAAATAAATTATGTTATTAACATAACTACCGTATGAGGAAAGTAATGTGTCATCCCATTTTACAAATGAGTCAATGGCGATGCAAAACGGGTAAGTCATGCCTGGTAACTGGTAGAGTAAGAATTCAAATCCAGGATTCTTAAACTTGCATTTGTAGCCACAATAGTATTTTGGAGGATTCAAGGAAGAAATCATTAAAAGACAATGGGGTATATATAGATACATAGACATTTCCTGAAGATCAAAAAATTTAAAACATCTTTCAAATTAGACATTTAAAATTCCTACATTCTCTAAGAAAAACTCCCAATAGAAATAAACATTGTATTTTATAACTCTGTGATATTCTCTCGGGTTTTCAAAGAATCTGAGATGGAAATGAGTAGTGACATAAGGATTTGTGACCAGATCAATGTGTAATTATGTTTTGGGTATGAAATTCTCCTGGGGAAAACTGCATTTAAATCCTCTGAAGAGACTCAGCTCAAGTGTATGGAAGACTGGTGATAAGTCACATTAGGAAGAGAAAAGAATCAACAATGAGATGCAGCATGCTATAGAAGCATCTTTCTGAAGAATGCCCTGAGCCTCAGCAACAGGACAGGAAGCCTCCGATCAAGAAGAGAACCAGATCATTTTTCTCCTTTGCCGGTTATTGAACCAGCTGAACATAAGTTTGTAAGTAGCATTAATCTCTCTGAAGAATGTTTATGTATTTTTTTGTTCAAGATAAGAGAAGATGGTACATGGAAAATGATCTTTTCAACTACATCTATTTAATCTCTATCTTCCACTTGAGAGGACAGCTGTTTAAAAGTATAAATAAGGATAGGTTTCATTTTCAATTAGAAGTGCAAAACAACACAGGCATTGAGAGAAGGTGGATGGTGATGATGATGATGATGACGATGATGAAGAAGAAGAGGTGGCAGCTGATTCAGGAGCCCCCACCACACAGCAGCACCCCTTAAAGCATGCCATTCGCTGTAATCATCTACACTGTAAATGGTGCCCTTTAGAATTCATCTTGCAACATCACGGCCCTTGTTCAGTTACTGTTCTAATCACTTTTCACATGTTACCTTATTGAATCCTCAAATAACTATAAACAAGTGACTACCATTCACAAATTTTAAAAATGCTTAGTCCTGGGGCACCTGGGTGGCTCAGTCGGTTAGGCATCCGGCTTCAGCTCAGGTCATTATCTTGCGGTCCATGAGTTCAAGCCCTGCATCGGGCTCTGTGCTGACAGCTCAGAGCCTGGAGCCTGTTTCAGATTCCATGTCTCCCTCTCTCTCTGACCCTCCCCCATTCATGCTCTGTCTCTCCCTGTCTTAAAAATAAATAAACATTAAAAATTTTTTTTTTTTAAAAATGCTTAGTCCTACTTACAGTTAGCAATGGCACTGTAAATCAAAGCAAGGTTTTCTGGTTCTAGAAACTACTTACGTCCACCCCACTCACTCTGCTACTTTTCTAAGGAGAAAATGAGGAAAGCATGATCAAAATATTAGTAATTTAATGCAGTCCAAGATGGATTAAGTGTCCTCAGTCTATTCTTCCAACTGATTACAATTAAAAACTCCAGACAGAATTTAAAAATTAACTATTTGATGCATGGAATTGTTGAGTCACTATATTCTAGACCTAAAACAAATACAACACTGTATGTTCACTAACTGGAATTAAAATAAAAAGTGTGAGCTGTAGACTGGGCAGAGAAGCTTTGTTTCTTTTTTTATCTGCCTCTCTCAATGCCCTGCCCATGGGCAGTCCTAGTCATCAAACTTCAGTCCTGAACCACTAGTATGGGCATCTCAAACCCCAAAAGAAAGAAAAAGAAAATGTTTGTCCAGAGGAACTCAGAAAATGGGCCCCGTGTCTAAAGAGTATGAATGAAGGGTGCCTGGGTGGCTCAGTCGGTTAAGTGGCCACTTCAGCTCAGGTCATGATCTTACGGTTTGTGGGTTCGAGCCCCACCTTGGGCTCTGTGCTGACAGCTCAAAGCCTGCAGCCTGCTTTCAATTCTTTTCCTCCCTCTCTCTGCCCCTTTCCCACTCATGCTCTGTCTCTCTCTCTCAAAAATAAAAACATTAAAAAAAAATAAAAGAAAGAGTGTGAATTAAATCTATTACTTTTATCCCTTTCTTCTCTTGCCACTTCTCCCACAGGACTACCACAGTCATAAAGATCTGTATGACAGAGTAGGAGGATAACACTAGAGGAAAACCCCACTTTTCTGACCAGCAAAACTGGGAAAAGAGATGCCATGCATGGTGGTAGGTGGGAGGTAGATTTTGCAAAGGAGAAAGTTGGAAAGCAGATCGTTTTATTCTGTGCATGAACTCACATAAGTCCCAGGCTCTCATCCCAGAATAGGGTGTGCATGGAATCGACACAAAGAAAGCAAAGATAGTAAGAATTAAACATCTATGTAAAACAACACCCAATTTCCAAACTTAGACCTGAGGAGTGCACACAGAGGCAGCACACCTGAAACATCATAAAAAAAGGATTTTAGGGGGACCTAGGTAGCTCAGTTGATTAAGCAACCGACTTTGGCTCAGGTCATGATCTTAGGGTTCCTGAGTTCAAGTTCCGCATGGGGCTCCGTGCTGACAGCTCAGAGCCTGGAGCCTGCTTCAGATTCTTTATCTCCCTCTTTCTCTGCAACCCTCCCCCACTAAAAAATAAGTAAATAAACATTTAAAAAAAGGATTTGAAAACTAATGTTGAATTAGATAGAACTTGCTCTTTTAATCTAACTTTAGAGAGAAGAACAAACAGAAGACATTTTTTCAGAGGATATTAATAGGGCTCAGAACTTAACAGGCAATATTACAAATGTCTAGGATACAATCCAGAATGAATTGGTATACAAAGAATGAGGAATGGGTGACAAATTAAACAAATTAATGAACCAATGCCAACCTTTAGATGATGTAGATAAAACTTTAAAACAGCTATTGTAAGCATAATCTATGTGATAAAAATAAACTCTCTAGAAATGAAGACAGAAGTTCTCACTAGAGAAATAAAAACTGTTAAAAGGAAACAAATAGAAAATTTAGAACTGAAAAATAAAATATCTGAAGCTTTAAAATTATACTGAATGAGAACAATAGAATAATGAAGAGGTCAGAAAAAAGAATCAATATGCTTAAAGATAGAGCCATGGAAATAATCTGATCTAAAAATTAATAGGAAAAAATATTTATTTATTTTTATTTTTATTTTTAAAAATTTTTAACGTTTATTTATTTTTGAGACAGAGAGAGACAGAGCATGAATGGGGGAGGGTCACAGAGAGAGGGAGACACAGAATCTGAAACAGGCTCCAGGCTCTGAGCGGTCAGCACAGAGCCCGACACCGGGCTTGAACTCACGGACCGCGAGATCATGACCTGAGCCGAAGTCGGACACTTAACCAACAGAGCCATCCAGGGGCCCCAAGGAAAAAATATTTATATACTGAGAACACAGCCTCAGGATCCTGTGAGAAATATCAAAAAGTCTAATATTCATTTCACTGCAGCCCCTCCAAAAAAGAAGGGATTGATGCAAATAAAATGTATGTGTATTTGCATTAATAATGGCTGAAATTTCCCAAATTTGGTGAAAGATATAAATGTATAGGCTTATAAAGGCCAGTAAACGCCAACAAGATAGACTCAAAGAAAACATGATAAAACACATAATTAAGCTGTTGAAAATAACAGATTTTTTCTTTATACATACGCATATATAGAAATAATACATTACATTATAGGAGCAATGATTCAAATGTCTGTGGATGTCTCATCAGAAACCAAGGAGGCAGAAAGACAGTAGAACAATACCTTTACATTGCAAAAAAGAAAAGATTTGTCAACCTAAAATTTTGTTCAATAAAAATATTTTTATGGAATAAAGACAAAAAAATCCAACTGAAGGAAAATTAAGAGAATGTGCTGCTATAAAACTTATTCCAAATGAAATGCTAAAAAGAGTTCTTAGGCAAAAAGTAAATGACACCAGAGTGAAACTTGAAATTTCAAGAATGAAGAACAAAAAGAAATGGTAAAGATGCGGGCAAGTGTGGTGATTTGATTCTTTTTTGATTCCTTTAAAATATGAATGACTATTGAAAGTATTATTTTGCTATATTTTGTCTGGTAGGTAGTTCAAAGAACACATGTATAACTTGTGACAATTAGAACGTAAAACAAGGAGATTAAAGAAGTATATTATAAGGCTTCTATATTTTCTTTGAGGCACTAAAATATTAAATCTAAGTAGATGGGGGAAAGTAAAATATGTATATTTTAGTCCTTAGGATAACTTCTAAAAAATAATACCAGGAGATATAGTCAAAAATTCAATCAAGAAATTGGAAAGAAATATTAAAATAACTCCAAAGAAGGTAGGAAAAAGGAAGACCGAGAAATAAAACCATAAGAACAAACAGAAAGAAATGAAATAATTGACAAAAATCCAATCATATTGGGTCATTTATTGCTTTAAATATGCTGATACAAATAGCAAAGCAATGGAAAGAGATGCCATGCAAATACTAAACCAAAGTAAGCTGTAGTAGCCAGATTAATATCAGGCAAACTAGATTTCTTAACAAGGAAAATTGCCAAAGACATTGCTTAATGATTTTTAAAAGGTCTGTTTATTTAGGAAGAAATAAAATTCGAATTTTAGAATTGAAAGGAGAAATAGACAAATTTGTTTGTTCTGTGGAAGACACCATTGTAAGAATGGAAAGACAAGGCACAGACTGGGAGAAAATATTTGCAAATCGCATATCTGACAAAGTCTTAGCATCCAAAATATATAAAGAATTCTGTAAACTCAACAATAAAAAAACAAACAACCCAATGTAAAAAGCAGTCAAAGATTTGAACAGAAATTTCACCAACGATGATATATAGATGGTTTGAGAAGCTGTATAATGTCCCCCTCAAAGATGTCTACATCCTCATCCCTGCAACCCATGAATATATTACCTTATTTATGGTAAAAGGCACTTGGAAAATGTGATTACATGAAACATCTTGAAATGAAGAGATTATTTTGGATCATGATGGTCTGATAAGAGGAAGGATCAGAGGAGATCGAAGATATAAATCTGAAAGGCCATCAAGGAGAGATTTAAATTGCTGGCTTTGAAGGTAGAGGAAGGGGTTATGAGCCAAGGAATGCAAGCGGGCTATAGAAGCTGGAAAAGGCAAGGACATGGATATTCCTATAAATTTCCAGAAGGAATACAGATCTGCCAACACCTAGATTTTAGTCCAGTGAAACTGATTTCAAACTTCTAACCTCTAGAACGCTGAGATAATAAATCTGTGTTGTTTTACAAGCCACTTAAATCATGGTAATTTGTTATAAGAACTGTATATAGCATATATACTATATAATACAAATGGCATGTACTTACATGAAAAAATCATCAATATCATTTCCATCTGGGATATGTAAATTAAAATCACAATGAAATACCATTACATAGGTACTAGAATGAAAAAAATAAAACAACTGACAATACCAAGTGCTGATGAAGAAACTGAGCAACTAGAACAATCATATATTGCTGATAGGACTGCAATATGGTACAGCCACTTAGGAAGACAGTTTTGCAGTTTCTCCTAAAATAAAACTTATACCCACCATATGACCCAGCATTTCCATGCTGAGGTATTTACCCAAGAGAATTGACAACTTATGTTCACACAAAAACTGAAAGCAAATGTTTATGGTATCTTTATTCATCATTTTTAGAGCATCTTATAATTGCCAGAAACTGGAAGCAACCAAAATGTTTCTTAACTGGTAACTAGATAAAAAAAAAAAAAAAAAGTCATAATAGATCCAGAAGTAGAACACTTCTCAGTAATAAAGACTGGATTAATTATTGGTACATGCAATGGCATGGAAAAATCTCACATGCATTATGCTACAAGGAAAGAAGCCAGACTCAAAAGGCAATTCCATATACGTACAACATTCTGGAAAAAGCAAAACTAAAAGTTCAGAGACCAGATCAGTGGTTGCTAGGGGGTTGAGGCTAGGGAGTGTCTTGACTACAAAGGAACAGAAGGAGGGAAGGTTGGAGAATGATGACACTGGTCTTCATCCTGATCATGCTGATAGTTATAGGACTGTATTCGCTTTTCAAAATTCATATTATTATACACCAAGAAGTAAATTTTACTGTATTCATAGAAGTAAATTTTTACGTATTCATAAACTTTTTTGATGGGAGGAACCAGCTTGGTACTTTCTTTTTGTTTTTGTGAGAGCAAGAGAGAGAGGGAAAGAGAGAGAGAGAATCCCACAAGGGGCAGAGAGAAAGAGGGAGAGAGAGAAGTGGGGTTCACCCAAAGCAGGGCTCAAGCTCACCTGAAGCGGGGCTTGAACTCACAAACCGTGAAATCATGACCTGAGCAGAAGTCAGGTTCTTCTTAACCTACTGAGCCACCCAGGTGCCCCCAACTTGATATTTTCAACCCAGTGTGTTCTGATTGCCTCCCTGCTCTTCACTGTGATTTTAAACAAGTCTCTTTATTTCTCTGGTCAAAAACATGTTCTCTAGACTGTGGGTTTGCAATTTACATCATCATATCAGAAGTATCATTAAAAAAAATGTATCAATTAGGTAAGCATATTTTTTTAAATATTAGGGTTTAAGGTATACTCACTTTAATGGATAACCCTACTTGTTTGTCTAACTTAGATATAAGCAGTACCAGCCTCTTTGCTTTAAATCACTGTTGAAGCAAATCTCATTATAGCTCCTACTGTACTAAGAGTCCATACGCCTAAAAGCAAAGAGCTACTTGAATTTTATTAAAGAGAGCTCATAAGGAAGAGATGGAGACATTTGGCATATAGTGTCTTAAATATTCATTTCATTTGTGCCCTCTCCCAAATTACCCTAAACTCAAACTGGAATCATTTCTTCTTTATCTATCCCTATTATCACCCCCCACCACACACACACACACACACATACACACATATACAACAAACAGCCCTAAACCAGCCTCCTGAGCTGTAGAGTCCTCCTCCAGAGTGTCTTAATCAGTCATGGTGTTCTCAGCCAATGAAGTCTGAGACTTCCCTATTATAGCACTTGTGTGTAAGTGTGTGTGAGAAAGTCCAAAAGACAAATAGGCAAACCCAGCAATCAGATTGGAGTATTCTGAGTAATGGGAACAGGAGGAATTAAAGGCAACAACTAAAAATTATTTTAGGAACAGTATTGAATAGACAAAATTTTACACATAAAACCACTATAGAATGTAATCCAGAGAGCCTACAAAAGTGTTACATTTTACAGTAAAAGTGACGAGAGATTCCAAAGAATTGGGGCATTTGATTTTCTTTTCCTTTTTTTTTTTTTTTATCACTATCTTAATCAATCTATTGACTGATTAACTGTCTACTGGGTGCCCAGCATGGTCTTGTATTATGAATAATCACTACCACTCCCCACCCCAACCTACACACACACACACACATACACACACACACACACACACACCAGTACATCAGTGCACTCATCAGTCACATAATAATACAAAAGAAATGACTAAATCACTACTAGTTTGTGACAGAACAATAGAACTTTCCATCGCTAGTTGGCCAAGAACCAATTTCCCTTTGGAGAAAAATGAAATCATTTACTTCCAGATGGAACAGAGATATGTGCCTAAAAGTTGGTTCTCTCCCTTTATATTGTCCACTGTCTTGAAAATAACAACATATATAACTTATACTACAGATTAAAAGGTACAACAATTTTCATTCACTCCAAATAATGAATATCTGAGTATGATGCTTTCAGACTGAGATTGAGGAAATATTTTTTATAATGAAAAAGATGGGGAAAAACCCAATAGTTAGCACATTAGCCTGAAATAATATCCATCTCTAGTTTGCATTGAAATTAATGTGATACAAGAATTTAAGCCATTTATTCAGAAGTTTTGCATTGAGCATCAATTATGTACAATGTACCATGTAGCAGGTAAGTTAATGGAGGATATAATTTGGCACCTAACATTATTAGAATAAGATAGAGATCAGCAAACTACTGCCTGCTTTTATAAAGTTTATTGGAATACAGCCACACTCATTTGTTTATGTATTGTCTATGACTGCTTTTGTTTCCCAATGGCAGAACTGAGTCATTGTGACAGAGACCATATGCTCACAAAGCCAAAAATATATTCTATCTAGCTCTTCAAAGAGAATGTTGCTGAGTTCTGAAATAAAAAAAAATTCCAGTGTATGTTTTCTGGGTGCTTGTTTAAAATATAGTTTAGAAGTGGAGCAGAAAGGACTCAATGAAGGATGGGATGAAGAAAAATGAAGAAAAAAGTAAAATTGAAAATGGTTTCTTTCTTTTCTTTTTTTTTTAACCTCACCATTGGATGAAACATGGTACCATTTACTTAGGGAAATTTTTTGGGAAAGATAAAATTGGGGGGAAGGGCCAGAGTGGGCCTATTATCTGTTCAACAGCAGTACTCCATTTATGGGCCCCTAAAATGTTTCTGTGTTTATTTTACTTTTTTTTTCTTTTGAGAGAGAGAGAGAGAGAGAGAGAGAGAGAGAGAGAGAGAGCGAGCAGGCAAGGGCTAGAGAGCAAGGGAGACACAGAATCTGAAGCAGGCTCCAGGCTCTGAGCTGTCAGATGCTTAACCGACTGAGCCACCCCGGCACCCCTGTATATTTTGATGTGTCTCCAATCCAAATAGGTAGATACACTATGGCCACGTAAGCGGTGTAGTCCCCAAGAGTCCTCATTCTGGAACTAGACTTACTGGGGTTTGGAACCTGCCTTTAGCAATACAAACTACCAGATACAGGGCAAGTCTCTAGGCTTCCTTTTGCCTCAGTTTCCTCAACAATAAAAAGTAAAATAGCAATCATATCTGACTTAAAGTGTTGCTGTGAGCTTACAATGAATTAATATTTTTAAAATAGTAAGAGAAGCAAAGCATTTAATATAAGTGTTTCATAGGAAAGTAAAATTGAGCATGACAACCTTAAAAAGAAAACAGCTGGTTATTTTACAAGCAACATGACTTTATTTGGGAATAACAGAGGAATTCCAATTCCAGACAAGCAAACAGCAGGCAAGTCCAAAGAGATAAAGGGAAGGTCAGCTTTTCTTGGGTGTCAGGAGGAAATTGGAAGAGTTGTTTGGAAGGAGAGTTTAGAGGAGAGAAACAAGAGTTAGAGTTTGTGACGGCTTCTCATTGGCTGCAGATGGTAGTTAGCGCTTTGTTGCTGGGGCCAGGAGCAATCTTCCTACTTTGTCTTAAAAGCAGGAGATGAAGTTCCTATGTGGAAAGTGTCCTCCCTTAACAAGAGAAGTTATCTTTCTGCTGGTTTTGCAGGCACTAATGCATGGCTCCTGTGTGAGAGCTCCCCCATCAGGGCTTCCAGAGTCCAATTTAATTAAAAACAATTTTTTTTAAGTTTGTATTTAAATTTCAGTTAGTTAGCATACGGTGTAATATTAGTTCCTGGTGTACAATTTAGTGATTTAACACTTCCATACGATACCTATTTCACCCATCCCCCCACTCACCTCCCCACTGATAACCATCAGTTTGTTCTCTATAGTTAAGGGTCTGTTTCTTGGTTTCTCTTTCTCTTTTTTCCCTCCTATTTTATGAAGATTCCTTTACTCATTTTCACATGCATTATGTAGGTTTCCTTTAATGCTAAAGAAACGTTTTCATCCATAAAACTAAAACTTACTCTGCATGGAGGAGCAGGGTGGAAAAACTGGGTTAGCTTTAGATGTCCTGGCTAAATATAGATTGGAGATCAGTCCCTGGTGCACTGAAAAGGTCTCTGGGCTGCTGCCACAGGAGTGGCCACTGATAGGCACAGCCATGAACCTGTGGTCTTCCACTGATAGTTAAGATGAGCAAGATTTCCATGTTTATTATGAAATGGTTATCTATTAACAAATTATTTTTATAGCTATCATTTAATTTGTTTCTGTTAAAAACCAGTCCCTCAGTGTCCATTCCTGGTAATTTTCTCAACTACCTTCCAAGGTAACCATTATTCTGATTTTTATGATAATCAACCCATTGTTTTTCTTTGTAGTTTCACTTCCAAATCATGTATATCTAAAGAGAGTAGTTTAGTTTTGTGTTTTTCCCCCAAACTATATAAATGGAATTATGTCCCATGTATTCTTTCAAGTCTTGCTTTCTTGATCACCTTTATGTTTATTAGAATCACCCAGGCTGTAAGAGTAATTCTGTTCATTCATTTGCATCACTCCATGATACTCCATTATTTAATTATGTAACAATGTGTTTATTCTAAAATTAATAGTACCTTTGGGGCACCTGGGTGGCTCGGTTGGTTAAGCATCCAACTCTTGGTTTCAGCTCAGGTCATGATCTCATGGTTCATGGGTTCAAGCCCCACATCGGGCTGTGTGCTGATGGCACAGAGCCTGCTTGGGATTCTGTCTCCCTCTCTCTCTTCCCCTCCCCTGCTCGCTCTCTATTTCTCTCTCTCTCTCTCAAAAATGAATACATAAACATTAAAAAAAAGTTTTTAAAATTAATAGTACTTTTAATTTTTTCCACTACATAGTGCTTCTGTAACAGCATTGCTCATGTTTCTCCGTGAATATATACACACACTTCTGTGGATATAGTCATTCTCAGAAATGGAATTACATTGTTGTAGGATGTACCTATCTTTAATGTATTAGATAATGCTACACTGTTTTTCCAAAGTGAATGTACCACCAGCAGTATCTGATGGTTCATTTTGCCCCATATACTAATCAATACTAATCAGCATCTTTCACCTTTATAATTATAGACATTTTGATGGTTGTACAGTAATATTTACTTGTGGTATAATATGAATGCCCCCAGGCTTTCTAGAAACCATGGTAAATACAGAAAGGAATTGAATAAGGGAGAGATGTATTTTTTTGGAACTAAATCCATGAAGCAATGCATATGGAAGAAAGCTAACAGATAGAGACAGGCTGATACTGGGAGAGTGAATATTTGATGGGGCAAGGACTTGAGGAGATGTGAGGAAAAGTGTGAATGAGAGAAAGCAAAAGTGTTAGCTTGGAGTAAGAACACATCTGGCACTAACGCAGGAGTGATGGAGAGTAGAGACAGGTGCAAAGGCAGGGCTGAGAGTGATGAGATACTGAGACAATGTGCAATTGTGAGACTTTCTGATTTTAGTTTCCTGTTCAACTGCTAAGAAGGAAGAAGTTGTCTGCTCTGAGTTCATGTGGAGATAGATGATAGATGTGGTGAGAAATACCACTGTGGGGAAGGAGCCTGGGTGGCTCAATCAAGAGCATCCAACTCTTGATTTTGGCTCAGATCATGATCTCATGGTCCGTGAGATCAAGTCCCACCTCAGGCTCTGTGCTGACAGCATGGAGCCCATTTGGGATTCTCTCTCCCTCTCTCTCTCTCTCTCTCTCTGCCCCTCCCTTCTCTCTCTCTCTCTCTCTCTGAAAATAAATTAATTAAAAAAAAAAAAGAAAGAAAGAAACACTACTGTGGGGAAATGGGGAGAGAAAGCAAAGTGCCTTTTTATTTATTTTTTAACATTTATTTATCATTGAGAGACAGGAGAGAGACAGAGAATGAGCATGGGAGGGGCAGAGAGAGGGGAAGACACAGAATCTGAAGCAGGTTCCAGGCTCTGAGCTGTCAGCACAAAGCCTGACATGTGGCTCAAACTCACAAACTGTGAGATCATGACCTAAGCCTGATCCTAAGTTGGACCAACTTAAGCTACCTAGGCACCTCATGAAAGTACCTTTTTATATGCAGCACATAGGTCAACACCTAAATACTTGGGATACATCTAGATCAGGACTTCTCAAATGGATCTTAAGTTGCTAAGATGTCTGTTTCTACCACTGTGCTGTAAACTCCCTTAAGGTGGGGACCATATCATGGTTCCTTTGTAGACCCAGGGTCTATTATAATTTCTGCTATCTAGTAGGTACTTAATACATTTTTGTTACAAAAATCTGATGAAAAAGAGAAAATTCTATATTAAGCTGCTCTGTAATTACCCTTTAGAAATGTCAGGGCATTTCTCAAAAAGGAATAGGGAAATACCAACAAGAATTTGTTTGCTTGAGGTACAAAAGAACTTCCTAGGATTGCAGAACCATCTAGGCACCCAGAAGTGGGAGCTGAACTAAAACAAAACAGAATATTGTTCTGCAAGTTGCCATCAGAGGTTGAGCAAAGGACTGCTCCACAGTTAAATGAGAGAAGAGGGCATGATAGACAATTGAGAGTGTGAGTCCATAAGCATTTAGAAATGCTGCCCGTAGGTGCCTGTGTAGCTCACTCAGTTGAGCATCTGACTCTTGAGTTCTGCCCAGGTCATGATCTCACCATCATGGGATTAAGCCCTGAGTTGGGCCCCACACTCAGCATGGAGCCTGCTTGAGAGTCTCTCCTTCTGCCTCCTGCTTGCACTCTCCCTCCCTCCCTCCCTCCCTCCCTCCCTCCCTCCCTCCCTCCCTCCCTCTCTCTCTCTCTCTCAGAAGGAAAAAATAAAAGAAACCCTGCCCACATATACCCAGGATATTTTTGTGAAAGTAGCAGCTGTAGTTTCTGATTAAAAAGATTAATAAGGAAGGACCGAGAAATATTGCTTCTCTCTCATTTTTTTTTTGTTTTTTTGCTTCTCTTTTTAAGAAAATATTATCCATCAAGATGGTGACATTGGTTGTTCCTGACTTCATTTCTCTCATCAGAAGACTAACAAGCAAATATCTGTAGGTAAAACATGAGTGTGAAAACCCCAGGGACCAGGGATAAGCCTGAAGCAGCCCTGGACCACGGAGCCTGAGAAGCATTGCACTGGAAGGGGAAGAAGAGTGGCTATGTGTGGATGCCATCGACCCTCCCCCAGGCTGGCACAGGGTCAGAGCAAGAGGGCCCCTGGGCTATGGTCTCTTTGTGGGAAGAAAGAGCCTGAGGTGCTCATCCGGCACCCCCAGGCTTGCAGGACACTTCCTCAGAGGCCCACTTGTGTCTGGCCTCATAGGGATCGCTGGGGGAATCTGTGGGACTTGACTCCTGGGGATTGGGTAGGTGGGGAGGGAGGTCGAGGCTTACAGCAGTCAGCAGTCAGAGTTCAGCCAGCAGCACTGTCCATCTGCACAGCCGAGGATGGCCCTGTCAGGCTAGCAGCTTAGTGAGCAACTCTGCCTGATGTGGGTTGCAAGTGAAGACGTTATACTGCTCATGGGGCCTCTCCCACCACTCCACTTAGGAAAAGAAGAACATTAACAGCCCTGCCCAACTGCTGAGGGTAGTAGCCTCTAGTCTCGTCTGACCAGAGAACCTGCAGAGCTGCGGAGCCCATCCGATAGCCAGGCAAGGGCACAGAGCCAAGCCAGCGGAGGAGCACAGCCTCTGGCCTAGTGTAACCAGAGAGTCTGAACAACGCTGGGCATGTTCAGAGTCCAGCCCAAGATACCCCTGGGTGGCAGAGCCCAGCCTAAACCCCACCTCAGCTAGAGTCCAGCCTACACCCTTAGCCAGCAAGGAAGTCTAGCCTACATCTCTTCCCCATTGCTCAACAGGGCCTCTGGCCTTGCCCAGGCAGGGAGCCTAGCCAGTGATCCGGTCCAGTTACAGAACATAACCTGCAACCACCAGGGAGTCCTGATAGAGACTCTGCCCCACCGAATAGCCCAAGCTCCAGGCCCACACAACTACAGGATATAACTGGGGGCATCTCCTGACCAGAGAAACCAGCCGACATGATCACCAAGCCCAGTTGGCAGTCCTGCTCAACCTCAGGCACAGCTTATGGCCCTGACCAATCGCAGAGCACAGCCTGAGGCCCTGTTCACCCACAAAACCCTGCCTCTACCCCCGCCTGAACATGAATCCAGCCAACAGTCCAGGAGTGTTGCTATCCAGTCCAGGAGTACAGCCTGAGACCCTACCCAACCAGGAGCAATTTTTTTTTCTTCATTTCATCCAAGTACCCATTATCTGTCATTGTGATACGGGGAACAAAGGCAAGAAGGAAATGGCAGATGAAATTAAATTTCCTTATAACCTGCAGTCCACTGACAAATACTTGAGGCAGTCAGAGTAAAACCTTCTCCAGGAACTCCCTACTGTCTTAATGCTCTGCTAGAGGGAACAACCACCTTAGTTTGACAATAGCTAGGCCTCCAATATCCAGTGAGTCTTCCTTAGCATATGAAAATCTCTTTGGAAACTTCCTCTGGAATTTACTTCCCCCAACTCCCAAAGATATAATCAGTCTCTCCCCAAGGTCCTGGGGCAGCTCCTCCTGCACCTGGGTCCTATCCCTGTGTTTTTTGCACCAAAGATATCTTCAAGAATTCTTTCCTGGCCATCAGCTCTGAGGACCCCCACCACCACCACTCAAAAACCTCATCAACTGGAATTAATTTTCCCCATATGAAAAACCAACCTATGGTATTTTGATCATTGTAGCATATTGGATATGAAAATATTCCCTCTTTTTAATTACTACTAATAGCAAGAAGAATTTTATTTGAAAAGTAGCTGTAACCTCACTATAATAATATCCCCACAGTCTAGTTTCTAGCTGTGTTTTAACACTGACATGTTAATGATGTTCTTTACAATTCCATTTACATATTCATACATTCTAAGTCAACTCTATGCAAGGCACTGTGTAAGACTCCATGGAAGATACAGAAATGAAGCAGAACCAGTTTTCCTTCAAAAATACTAATAAGAAGGGGCAGCTGGGTGGCTCAGTGAGCTAAGCAATGGCCTCTTGATTTCAGCTCAGGTCATGATCTCACAGTTCGTGAGTTTGAGCCCTGCATTGGGCTCTGGCCTGATAGTGTACAGCCTACTTGGGATTAACTCTCTCTACTTCTCTCTCTGACCCTCCCCTGCTAGCTCTGTCTCTCAAAATAAATAAATAAACTTAATACTAATAAGAAAGAGAGGGCAGGTATATAAATATCTGGAACACAAGCTAGAATGTGTTGGGACATTTTTGTCCTGAGACCCCCCTGGTATAGGACCCAACAAATTCTATGTGTTTCTATGACCCCCCTTATGTATACCTCACTTATCAAAGTATACCAGAAACCACTTTATTTTACCTCTTGCAAGATTTTCTGCATTAAGAATAGGAACTTGTACCATGTGCTGTAAGTATGTATCTTCCAAAAAATAGGTTTTCATGATAGGGGCGCCTGGGTGGCTCAGTTGGCTGAGCCAACTTTGGCTCAGGTCATGATCTCACAGTTTGTGAGATCAAGCCCTGTGCCAGGCTCTGTGCTGACAGCTCAGAGCCTGGAGCCTGCTTTGGATTCTGTGTCTCCCTCTCTCTCTGTTCCTCCCCTGCTCACCCTCTGCCTCTGTCTCTCTCAAAAATAAACATTAAAAAATTTTTTTTAAATAGGTTTTCATGATAGACTAAATGCATTTCCTTTTTATGCCTCTTTACCCACCTTGTTTCAAGACCTCATAGCATTAATTTACAGATATTTATGCACTGGCCCCAAATATTTTATTTATATGTAAGCATGGAGTAGTATACTTTCACAAGTGTATCTTCCAGTTATTTTTTTAAAAGTAATAAAGAACCTAATTTTTCAATAAATCTGAATTGACAATACAGTCTAATGATTTAACGACTGTGTTCTGCCTGCCCACGAGATATTGGAATTGCAGTTAACTGGAAAGCATCAATGCATAAACAATAACTAAGATATACAAGTAATTCCATTTGGAAGTGCTATGTTATTCTGTTATACAAATGTCACAAGCAAATGTAACAGCAGGTATGCAAACAGTATTAGCTCATTTTTTTTTAATATGCCATTCCTCTGAATTTAAAATACAAAGTCAAGAAAAGTAGGTCTCTATCACAGAGATTCTTCAGAAATATAAACTCTGGTATGAAAATAAATTATCCAAAGTAAAAAATGACTAAAGAGTTTAAACCTAAGAATGGGACTCTAAGCCCCTGATTCCTGTTTCTCAATTTCTATTTCAAATGAATATAAGGCCAGAGCAGTGACAAGAGTCCAGGTTGTGTGGCGAGAATTCCTGATCCTGAGTCACACAATCTGGCAACTCCAACGGCTTGCAGAAGCACAGCAAAAAGACTGGCTTGAGAGGGTGCTGAGAGCACAGTCCTCTCCTCAGCTTCCATGAGGCTTTCCTGCTTATGTTCAAAATCTGGAACATTCTGTGTGGTAAAGATGTCACTAGTGTGAGCTTGGAGAAAACCACACTGAACTCATTCAGTGCTAGTCCATGACACTAAAAAAACTGCAAGAGCTTCACTAGGTAGCAGCATATTCCTCAATGGTTTAATTTGTAAATGTCACAAAATGGGTATTCAAAAGCTGCCACAGTTCAGGAAATCTCTTTTGAGCAAATACAACATATGACCCTGCACATATAATATTTCTAATACACAACAGGTAGAAGGTTCATAGGAATGGCCAGTCATGACAAAACATAAAGAAATTCAGCTGGGGAGCTCAGTTTTACTGACTACCAACATACCAAAAGCAAGGGTGATGATCAATAAATCACAACCCATGTCTGCCCTCACCCTCTGGACAGAAACTAAATTTATGCAGCACGTTAAGAATGGAGTCATCTTTCAGGAAGTGACTCATTTCAGCCAGATTCCTATGGACTGATGTATAAAATCATAATCAGTATCAAAGAAATTACAATATTCAAAGAGAGCAGACATCCAAAGAGAACAAAACAAAGAGATTATGGTCAGCACAACCTCTCTGGGTAGCAAGTTATATAACAAGCCAAATTGCTATCAGAATGCCAGTATATTAATTGATACAGGATTTTAATTACCAAGTGGGCCAAACAGAAAACTTCTTTAGCAGTCTATTTTCTTCATATAAGCAAGCTAACCTGAAAACTAATTGATAATCAGATGTTTGCTTATGTCTTACAGTCTTGAAACAAAGGGCACAGTCTGCAGTTTTAATGCTTATCGATTCAGCACTGGAACCAGGCAGAGAGTATACTGGGCAGTGCGTCCTCTCTTTGAACGATGCTTGGAAAACAAGAGCCTGGGTTGCTGGTTATACTCTCCTTCTCAAAGCCCACTCCCTAATATTTGTGGATGGTTTTTAGTTCATCCCCTTGGCTTTCAAATTAAATTTTTTTGACTGCTTTCTTTGACACTGGAGTTCAAAAACTGAAATTCCTTCTTGAAGTATTAATACTTCAAGATCCTAGGGGTTTGAGGGTGATCAATGAGCCAGGTCTTATTAAATGTTAGGCCTTGCTTCTCAATTCCTTTTGCAAAACTATACCATTTAAAGTTGCACGGTATGTCAAACATTTTCCCCTAACCCTGCATTTCTGTCCTTAGGTCCACTCTTATTCTTTAAAAACTGTGTAGGTCTCTCATGATGACTTTTAGGAAACCTCATACCACTTGTCCAGAATCCATTGCATACCTCTCTCCCTGGCAGTGTATTTCTTCAGGTCTATAATTCTACCTGGAACACACTAAGCAAGCTATTCTAGTGATGATATGACACTGCATTTTTTTAATTAATTTTTTTTTTTATATTTATTTATGTTTGAGAGACAGAGACAGAACACAAGTCAGGGAGGGGCAAAGAAAGAAGGAGACACAGAATCCAAAGCAGGCTTCAGTCTCCGAGCTGTCAGCACAGAGCCCAACGTGGGGCTCAAACTCACAAACTGTGAGATCATAACCTGAGCTGAAGTTGGACGCTTAACAGACTGAGCCACCCAGGCATCCTGATGATATGACACTTTAAGACATACAAACAGTAGAGTTGATGTTTACCTTAATGATCACCATCCCCAAAATGAGTTCTGATTCTTGCAAAGTTCACTGTTGGATAGGGCATCTGTGACTCCTCCCAAAGAAAAGTGTTCATTCATTCCAGGAAGATAAACATTTTGCTAACTCTTCCGTTATTTGCAAAACCACCTGCGGACACTGGAGGTAGCTCTTAGGATTATCATGCAGAGCAGTCTTACGAGTCTTTCCATCCAATCTTGCTTCCACCCCTCTCACATTATGCTTGCCGAGGTCTAATATATAACAAATAATTTTTAAAATAAGCATACGGCTGGGGCATATACATCATAGTGGCTGCTCATTAGGTACACAAACTCTCAGCTGAGGCTTTAAAAATGAACACTCAAAAATTGTTAACATGCTGACTTGACGTTATGTTTATTTTACCACAGGAAAGAAAGTAAGGAAGGAAGGGAGGAAGGGAGGGGGAGAGAGAGAGAGAGGAAGGAAAGAAGGAAGGAAGGAAGGAAAGAAAGAAAGAAAGAAAGAAAGAAAGAAAGAAAGAAAGAAAGAAAAAATAACACCTGTTATTTTCTGAGGAGGTGGGGGGAGGGAGGAGGAAGTTTTCCTAGTGGAATACCACCATTAATTCTTTTTGTGTTGTTTACCTCCAATGCAGAACAACTTCCACTATGACTGACACATTCTTTCTTTAGATATGTTAATACCTTAACAATACCTTACCACTTACAACTGTATAGTTTAGGTGGCCTGGAAACCATACTCTTTCAGAGGATACTCAGGACAACATTATTGCTGGTGTGACAAAGTTATTTGGGGACATTTCACTATTATTCCAGTGCATTGCCTACTTTTGCATCAGAAAATTTTATTATTTAACTTCATATATATATGAGTCAACTTCCTGAATTTGAATTCCAACCAATCCACATGCTAGCTGTGTGACACCAGATAAGTTATTTGATCTTTCTGTGTCTCCCTTCCTTCCTTACTTTCATTCCTCAGGTCTAACATAAAGATAATAATAATATCCCCCTGGTGGGGTTGTTGTAAAAGTAAATGAGTTACATGCCAAGTATTTGGAACAATGTATGGCACATCATTATTTATTGAGCTTAACTATCTGCACTAGGAATACAGTGGAGAGAAAGAGAGAGATGGATCCTGTAGCCTTTGATGGAGTTTTGGGGTGATGGCGGTTCATGGGGTCCTGAGCCAATGGCCAAGAAAGAATTCTTGAAGATATCTTTGGTGCAAAAAGGTGATTTTATTAAAGCACGGGGACAGGAAGAGCTACACTGTAAGTGTGAGGGGTGACTGTTTTATGGAGTCAAAGGAGATAAAGTCCTGAGGGAGAGGGAGTTTCCAAAGAGACTTTCACATGCTAAAGACTTAGAGGAGGCCCAGCTATTGTCAAGCTAAGGTTGTTTTTCCCTCTAGCAAAGCATTAACATTAAGACAGTACGGAGTTTCTGGACTTTAGGGTATGGTGGGATTGCCTTTTTCTGGTAAACTGGTGGAGACTCATCAGTTTAACCATTTGTTTTTGGTCCTTTCTAATTTTTGGATAGCTGGGAGTGTCCAAGGAATATCATACATGTCCCACGGGGTGGGGGTGGGGGGGGGGTGGTGTGCTAGCTTGTGCTTTACCCCTCAGCCTGCCCCATGCTGGCTCATCACCCTTCACACTACTTCGGCTTTCACCACCCTTTCTGGCCACCAAACCTATAGGGCATATTCCCATACAGACCAGGCAGGTGGGTGTCCTACAATTCAATTCAGTTGTGACACTATGTACCTGAAATTAGCATCAGATCCCTCAAATTAAAGACTCAAATGCCCATAAAACTGCACCCCCCTCCCCTGCAGATGCCAGTAGCAAATCCCAGGTTGTCCCTCGTACTTCTGACTGATAGCTACAAATCAGGGTTCCCACAAACCCCTTCACAGGTTTCTAATTTGCTAGAACAGCTCATGGAACTCAGTGAAACAGTGACTTGCATTTAGCAGTTTATTATATAATAAAGGATATGATAAAGGATACCGATGACCAGCCAGATGATGAGATACATAAAGCAAGGTCCAGAAGGGTCGCAAGCATAGGAGCTTCTGTCCCAGGGAAGTTGGACTGTACCATCCTCTTGCCAGATAGATGTGTTCACCACCCTTCTCTAAACCCTGGGATTTGGGAGGTTTTTATGGAGGCTTCATCACATAGGTATAGTTGCAGGATTTTTTTTATCACAATACCCAGGGTTCCTTGTCTCATCGCTTCCAAGAATGAAGAGGTGGACACAAAATGAGCAGTAGGCAAAAGTTTATTAGAGCATTAGATAAGAGAGTAAGAATAGTAGGAAAGCTCTCCACAGAGAGGAAACATTTGAAAGTGAATACCCCAGACAATAGGCAAGGATCCTTGTTTTATAATGTGTTGGTTAGCCCTCCCCATCCCTTCCCCCTTGTCTCTTCTCAGGTTCTACCCTTGTTGGCTTAATAGCTCTAGATGCTGGGGTTTCCATTCCTGATTGGCTCATTTCCATTGTATGAGGAGTGGTCTAAGGCCATACTCAGGTTTTTTGTCAAATTCCTGAGGGGGAACCTGATGGGGAATAGCTGGGGTTTTACATTCTTAAGAGGAACCTTAAGCCTGAGTGGGTTTGCTATGGTCAGACACTCCCAGCATTGTTCCAAAATAGATGTTTTTCCCCACCCAGGGACCTGAGACCCTAATCTTTTCCTTTTTGCCTACTGAATCCTATCTTCTCATATCATAGTATGATCCATTATTAACTCAATTTCCAATCCTGCTCTCCTCTCTGGGGAAGGAAGAATAGGGATGAAAATTTCAGCTTCTACTCAATCATGGCTTAAACTTTATGATGACCAGCCCTCTCCAGAAGGCATGCCAAGAGTTGCCCCATTATAATAAAAGATGCATTTAGCACCCAGGAAATTCCAAGGGGGTTGGGAGTTCTGTAGACATCCTCATCACTAAGGAAATTACAAGGGTTTTAGGAGCTCTTTGTCAGGAAGCAGGTTCAAAGACGAAATGTTAGCTAGCACTAACACAGAGACAAATATATTTTTCTTATTATTTCACAGCTCCTTTCTCCATAAAATATATGAAGCTTATATTCTATTTAAAGAGACAGACAACTCCAAATACACAGGCAAATAAACAAAATAACTGCCTGTTACAATGGGGTTTTTGAAGGAAAAAGGAAAAGAGTTGTGATAATAATGATAAAGGGAAATTGGTTTAAGATAGAACAGTCAGGCAAATCTTGTCTGAGGTGATAGCAGTCATGAAAGTGAATGATTACCAATTCATTGAATGGTGGAGAGAACATTCCTGGTAGGGGGAATAGCAGTACATACAAAGGATTTGAGGTAGTGAAGAGCTTGGTGTTTGAGTAGCTGAAAGATGGAATGTGTCATTTGGTGTCATTTCATGAAGTCAATCATCTGCAAATATTAATGCAAACCTTCTTGTTACATTCATGAGCTGTGTGGTTCAGTGCCTAATACACAATAGTTTTTCTTGTTTTTTAATAATTCAAGGCACAATTTAGCAAGTTCTCATATGGAAGTAAGAAAAAAGACACTATAGAACTACAGTGCCAAAGAAATTAAGTTTGCAAATTTAATGTTTTAACATGCATTTTAAGCTATTCTGACTTCCCAGGTGTCCAGTGATTACACAATTTTAGTCCCAATTCCTCTCCTTGCACTTACAAAAAAAAATCTAAATTGGATGCAGGCTGCAAGACTTCACCTGTGATACCATAAAAGGTACTGACACCGATGCCCTGTCAAGCAGAGGGAAAGAGACAGTCTCAAATGGAGCCAAAGAAGGGAAAATAAGAGAAAAAAGAAGAAAAACACAAATGGTTGGGGGTTGGGGAGGAAATGGACTGCACAAATCAGGCAAATGTGAAGAGATCTAATGATTTGGGATGAGAGAGAAACTGCCACAGAGTCCTGAAGGACTAGAGGAGGTCGCCTGCCCCAGATTGCTGTCATGACAATGCCACATGGCAGCACCAAATTACACTTTGATATTGAATATCTCAACTGTAACTCTAGCATATTTGCAGGTAAATAATCTGATCTGCAGGTTTTCAGAGAAGACATTCTGGCAGATGGAGCAAACTCCTATGCACAGTGTAACACCAGAAGCAACATCTGGCTGAGCCCCAGGAGCAGTTCAATGAACCCTAACATACCTGTAGAAGTGAAATGATGACTTAATGAGGTTGCAAGGAGAGCACAGAGGTATAAGGAGGAAACACAACAGCAGTAAAAGGAGGAGCCTTTCTGTAAGAGGAAGTGTCTAATGGGCACATCCAAAGGTTCCTGACTCAGCCCTCCTCACCTTTATCAGACACAAGTTACTGCCTTAAAGTCATAGACAGAAGTGTCAGTCACCTCCTAAAATGAGAGTAACCAAAGATCCCAAATACCATTTGTACAAGAAACTTGTCATGAAATGGAGAATATTGAGGCTCAGAGACTGAGTGCAGAATGGTTTTCTTGTTGAGATGCCATGTTGACAGGGTTAAGAACACACTGCCCCAAAATATGACACTTTGGCATAAAGAATATATTAAGCTAAAGGAATCTGACCACTGGCAGGTGTAGGAAGGACTTTCTAACCTCCCCTTTCTCCACTGAGGCAGGTTATAAGACCTTCATGTGAGAGATGCCCTCTCTTTACCCAGAAGAAAACAGCATCTTTATCTCCAAAGATGGAAGTAAATCAACAGGCCTGGCTGAGCTTCTCCCATTCACTACTCTTACTTGGCTCATACCCTTTTGCTCTTACCTTGTTTTTCTACAACTTTCTACTCTTCATCAAAGATAGTATACAAATGCTTAAGCTTAATAGCCCTTTGGAGTCTTCATTGCCTTATGAAGATTCTCATGCCACATAAAACTTAACATTAAGTAAATGTACATTTTTTTTCCTGTTCTGTCTTTGTCATTTTAATTTTCAGGCTCAGCCAGAAACCCTAGGAAGGTCAAGGAAAAGTTTTCCCCCACTTACACATGGAAGAAGAAAACTGGCAAAAGGAGTATTCATCTTTTTTTATCCATCCATCCATCCATCCATCCATCCATTCATCCATCCATCCATGCAACCATTCATCCATCCATTTATTAATTAATTAATTCATTCATTCATTCATTCATTCAATGATGCGTCATACAGTGCTATATTAGTTTCCAATATACAACACATTGATTCAACAATTCAATACTTCTAAGGGCTCTCCCCTATAAGTGTAGCCACCATCTGTCACCCTACAGTGTAATTACAATATTGATTATATCCTCCATGGTATACTCTTCCTCTCCATGACTTATTTGTTTTATAACTAGAAGTTTGTAACTATTATTCCCCTTTGTCTATTTCACCTTTCCTCCCACCCACCTCCCCTCTGGCAACCATTAGTTTGTTTTCAGTATGTAACAGTTTAATTTTTTGTTCATTCGTTTGTTCATTTTGTTTTCTAGATCCACATATAAGTAAAATCATATGATATTTGTGTTTCTCTGACTTATTTCACTTACCATAATATGCTCTAGGTCCATCCATGTTCTCCCAAATGGAGAGATCTCATTCTTTCATAAGTTTGAGTAATATTCCATTGTGTGTATATACCACACCTAGTCCTTAGGATTTTTTTAAAATTATTGACATACAGTATTATATTACTTTCAGGAGTATTCATCTTTAAATCCACTAATTCATCCATTCAACAGATATTTATCAACTTGCCTATTATATACAAGTCAGGGGCTGGGGATACAGTAGTAATATCCTGCCCTCATGGCCTTTAGATCACTTCAATAAATATTTATCAAGTGATTCTTCTTTCTCTGACACCATGATAGACTCTTAGGAAACAGTCAAAAGTCATTGCTGCTCTCAAGGAACTCAGTTGGACAAATATATAAGTCAGTAAGTATAGCATGAAAAATGGTATGACAAAGATGTGCACAGATGCTAGAGAACCCTGCCTGGGAAAGGTGTGTTAAGGAAGTTTTTCAAACTGAATAAAGACTGAACTGAGTCTTCAATGATGAGGAAGAATGTTCCAAAGTAAGACAAAAAGGATTTACATTCATAGAAAATAATTCTACATGAATAAAGGCATAAAGTATAAAATATAATAATATGTACTGTGTGTAAAAATGCACGTCAGGTATATAACCAATACTTTACACAGGTTATCTCCTTTTTTCTTTACCACAAAAAAATGGAATAGGAACTAATATTAGCCTCATTTTGAAAATGAGGAAACTGAGGCTTAGGGAAACTAAGTCCCTTAAAATAAACTTAAACATTTAGTAAAGTAGAACCAGGAATTGGTTCTATCTGTGACACTCCAGAGCAGAGCTCCTAGTCACTGTGCCTGAACATCTGGCATGACTATGAAGTATGGGTTGAATTAGGAAACAGTGGTTAGGCAGAAGCCAGTTTTGCAAGAACTCGTAGGTCATACTGAGGATTGGGATTTAAATCTGAAGATAAAGAACCAGTAACAAAAAGATTTGAAAGGGAAGAGAATCAAGATCAGATTCTTATTTATAGTTTTTTTGTTTTTTTTTTTTACTCCATAATTCATAGATTTCAGAGGACAAGACACAGGAGAACAGGAATCTTGTGTGAGTCACCATGATATTTTAGGAGGGAGATGGCAATGGCCTAAAACCAGGGCATGGTGTGTGGGATTGGAGACAGATGTTAGAAATGAGTACGTCGTGAAATTAGCAAGACTCAGCAGTTACTCTGATATGGGGAGAGAGGAAGAGAAATCAAGAACAATTCACAAGTGTCTGCACCAGACTGACTGAAAAAAATGGGTCTTCCAATAGGCCAAATGGGAAGACAGGAGGCAGAACAACTTGAATGGGCCATAATAAATTCTGTTTTGTAAAATTTGATATTAAAGCCCCTGTGAGGCACTCAAGAGGAGAGTTCTAGCAATTTGGAACCAGGTATTGGGAGTTCAAATGAGTCTTGAAGAGGTTGCTGAATTTAACTATCATACCAACCATATAAAGGAAATGGTGGTAGTGTAATGCAAAGTGTCAGAATGCCTGGTTCAAAGCTGGGGTCTGCTATTTCCTAGTCATATTAACTTGAAGAAATCATTTAATCTCTTGTCCCCTTGGTTTACTTTTCTTTAAGATGAAGGAAATAGGAGTAAGTAATCTCTTAAAATCCTTCCAACTCTAAATGTTCAACACATTGGTCATGATAGGGTAATGTACTAGAGAAATGAAGGAGAAGGACCAATGTTATAAAGGGAAGGGAAAAATATTTAAATAAGAGTAAGTTAAACCTAAGCACAAGTTCATTCTTCCATTCATTCTACAAATATGTATTAAGTTCCTACTATATGACAAATGCTATACTATGCTCTCTAAATAACATAAACATGGCCTGCCCTTGTGAATCTATGTCCTTGGGCAAGTCACTTATGTGTGTATTTTTTGTCAGGTATAAATTTAGGCTAATAATAACTCCACTGCCATTATGTTAATCAGTGTATGTGGGAATTCTTTATAAACATGATACAACTGATACATTACCACTATTCTAATTTTCCTCTAAGAACCTCACCATCCCCAGGTACAAAACAGTGTATTCTACATAATGGGAGCATTAAAATACTGCATTTCATCAAATCTTCATTAAATCTTACTCATCATTATTATATGCATCACTAAAAAAGAAAAACCTCTGCCAATTAAACTATGAACCAATGCTAGGGTGCCATCAATTGTAAGATTCATCCTGACTTCAGAAATGTTAAAATACGAAAAAATAAATAAATTTTAGAAAACTGTGAGCTAGCAGCCATCTAGCTGAGTACACATTTAGCAGAAAGATAACATGGCCTTGGGAAATAGAAGTATGTGATAGACTAATTTCATATTATCAAAGGAAAACAAACTCTAAATAAGGAAGAAATAATAGATACAATTTGTGGGATCTCATATGGCATTTGTTATTTCCCAAATGGTATTTTTACTAGTTAGCTCTGAAGATATGGTCTAGATCATACTCTTCTGATATCGTTTGTTGATGTTCTCCTTACATAGTCATGCAAAGAAAGCAAACCATATGCAGACACTGCATGATCTAAGATGTAAAGAGGGGTGATATTCACAACTTGCACTCAAAAACTTCAATACTTGGGTGAGCTCTAAAGATTGGTTAGTAAGTGAACGGGGCTACCTTGAGGAAATTTTTAGAAGCATGAGTGGAGGTGGAGAGAGGAATCTGGTATCTGAGTTGCTTGAAAATTTTATCAGTGTTTTTAATGAAGGATGCCTTCATTAAGTTTGCAGAAAGTGACAGTTTTTTTAAAAAAGTAATTAAACCAGAAAAGAAACTAATGCAAAGCGGACTTGATAAAGTAATTATCTTTTCAAACATGCTAATAGTCAATGGCTGATAGAGTAAGATGATATAGTCTGGAAATTTAAAACAATCATCTAAATATAGAATTGGAAACAATATGCAAAATAACTTAGATGGGCTTTGGTGTCGAAAAAATAGAAAACATTAGTTCTGTACTTCAGCATCTGCTTTAAAAGGATATGGAGAAAATCATGGGTAAAAAAAAGACTAATGGGAAATCTTAAGGGGATGGAAGCCTTTTGGACAATTGCCTGAAGACAGCCTCAAGGGAGAAGGCACCCCATATTCATGTGTAAGAATGGTTATTATTAGCACAAGCTAATCCCTTTCTGTAGGGTCACCAATAGAAAATGCAGCCCTCATCACAGAGAGAAGGACTACACTGATACAAAAAGTAGATATAAAATTATCATCAATTAAGGGTTCCACCCCACTCTATGTGGTAAGATAATTAAGTAAATACCCATTCTCATCTTTGTGCAATTATTTGTAAATGATGGGTATATTATTGTTTCCCAAAGTACATCCCACAGAACAATAGTTTCACAGGGTAGCAATATATTGTAGCTGGGAGAAAAAGGTATGTTCTCTAAATACATTTGAAAAAATTGGGGTTAACATTGAATTAAACAATGGGTTAAGCATAAGCAAACAAGTTTCTTTATCATGAAGCTTCTCACAATTTTAATGAGATCATACAGGAATCTAACATAATCTTTAAATTAAATGTCATGATGCTACCTTCTTTCTCATGGAGCATATTAAGGAGAAGCTGGAGTTTTATAGATGTTCATTTTGAAAATCTTGGAATAGGGCAGTCTCTGCCATAAAAGAGAGACTGAGGTTCACCAGGCTGGCTCAGTCAGTATAGCAAGTGATCCTTGGTCTTGGGGTTGTGAGTTCAAGCCCCACCTTGGGTGTGGAGATTATTTAATAATAAAATCTTAAAAAAATAAAGAGAAAGAGAGCCCAAGAAGACATCTTTCTCAAACCCCAGTCCTAAAATTTCTCTTTTTAAAAAAATTATATGAAATCATTGTTTCACCAAACCATGAAAGTTTGGAGAAGATTCTTCCTAAGGAACCAAAAGAAGGCAGAATAATTAAAAAGCTCTAAAAGAATAAGGCAAACAAAGGACTGCTGGAGTGGAAGTTGTTTTTCACTTAATACACATATGGGAATTTTCTATAAAAAAACACTTTGATACCCAGGCACAGTTCTAATCCCCTTGAAACCCAGTGACTAAATATGACTGTAAAATCTTCTGCCTTGCTTTGTTTTCTTGTAAGGAGCTACTTCACAGATCTCACACTTGAGAGATTGAGTCACAACCTTCCAGCTAAACCTTAATCCACAGATTTTGTTTTCTCAAATGGAACAGTCCTAAAATTTATTTATTAGTGCATCAGGTAGTACTAATCTGAGTTGTGATGAACACTGGCTTTAAGGCTCACTTGAGCAAAACACTGTGTCTGATGCTGTTGTCTACCTCTATTTACAAACAGAGCAGAGACTTAAGAATTCTGTATAAATCTACGTCTTGTAAAGCCATCTTTTGGGTCCTCACACAGATTTAAAAACCATACCTGGTGAAGTGGTATGGTATAAAAATAATGAATCTCTGCTAAAGCCATGAGAACATCTAAATTAATATTAGAATTCAAAAAAATAAGTTTTTGTTCAACTGTTTTCAAACAGTACTTGAAGCCTGACTGTTCTGGCCTTCTTTGCCTATCTCTATTATTGGCTTATAGGAAATGGAATACTTGACCTTTCGTATAGCCCATGATAAATTTGAGAAACAAAACAGATGAGCACTGGGGAAGGGAAGGAAAAATAAGATAAAAATAGAGAGGGAGGCAAACCATAAGAGACTCTTAAATACAGAGAGCAAACTGAGGGTTGCTGGAGGGGGTGTTGGGAGGGGGGATAGACTAAATAGGTGACAGGCATTAAGGAGGCCACTTGCTGGGATGAGCACTGGGTGTTAAATGTAAGTGATGAATCACTAAATTCTACACCTGAAATCATTATTACACCAAATGTTAACAAACTTGGATTTAAATGAACAAAAAAATAAAGTCTATGATCATATTCAAAGGGTGAAACTATTTATTTGTATAATAACTTATTTATTATGCCTAATATATGCTGGGTACTTTCCTTTTCTTTTTTCATTTAATCACAAAACAAAGCCTGTGATTTATTATCTTTATCCTAACATAATTAAGTGTTATAATTTGGAAGGGGTTAAGTCAAATACTCAAAGTCACACACCTACTAAATGACAAAGCTGGATATAAAATTTATATCTTCCTGACTTTGAAATCCATGCTGTTACAAACTGAGCAATGGATCTTCAGATGATTAGCACTCGGTTGCATTTATATTTGAGGCTAGTTGGTTAGAATGATAAAATTCATGATACTAATGAGCCCCCAGCCATAGATCATTGTCAGGATGGTTTCTGGTTTTCACATTTGGCCTATGAACAGGTTAAAAAAAGAGTTTAGGTCCAACTAAGGTTAGCTGAGATTGCACCAACTGTCATGGACAGTCCTTTCTGGTCACAACTACACACTCCCTTAGGCATTTTATAGTGATTTTTGCTGTTGATAATTTACAACTAGAACCATAGGTCAACTGACCCAATATAAAATTGTGGAAGCTACATGTATAGTTTCATATCTTAAATACTCCCATCTTTGTATTTTGTGCTTCCTCTCAAATAGCTCACTTTTCCCAATGCCAAGGTATCCTCAGTATCCTTACTTAATCTCTATTACATTTCTTAAATGTATGTCACATTTAAAAGTGATTATTTCTGCACACTGTAACTTATATATATACAGCCTAGCCCATCCTATGTCTTCACTGCCCTTCTTTTTTTTCCCATCATGTACAAGGTGATGATTTGATATACATATACATTGTGAAAGGATTCTCTCCATCAAGGTAATTAACACATGCATAACCTCCCATACTTATTTTCTTCAATTTTGGTGAGAATATTTAAGCTCTATTTTCTTACCAAATTTCAATTATACAATACAGTGTTATCAACTATAGTCACCACATTATACATTAGATCCTCAGACCTTACACATCTTATAATTGTAAGTTTGGACCCTTCTACCAACCTTTTCCTACCTTCCCCACCCCCAGCCTCTGGAAACCACTTTCCTATTTTTTGACTTCTTTGTGGGGGATTCCAGATATAAGTGATACCGTGTGATATTTGTCAGTCTCTTTTTTAACCTAGCAACATATCTTCCAGTTTCATCCATGTTGTCATAAATGACAGGATTTCCTTCCTTTTCATGGTTAAATAATATTCTATTGTGTGTGTGTATATCTATCTATCTATGTGTCTATCTATCACATTTTATCCATCCATCCGTTAATGAACACTTAGGTTGTTTCCATGCATTGACTATTGTGAATAATGCTGCAATGAACTTGAAAGTACAGATATCTCTTTAAGATAATGATTTTGTTTTGTGTGGATATACACCAAGAGTGATATTGCTGGATCATATGACAATTCTATTTGTAATTTCTTGAGGAACTTCCATTATGTTTTCCATAATGGCTGCACCAGTTTGCATTCCCACCAACAGTGCTCAAGGTTCCCTTTTCTCCACATCCTCACCAGCATTTGTTATCTCTTGTCTTTTTGATAACACCTAACAGGTGTGAGGTGACATCTCATTGTGGTTTGACTTGCATTTCCCTGATGATTAGCGATGTTGAACACCTCTTTATGTACCTCTTAGACATTTGTATGTTTTCTTTGGAAAATGTCTCTTCAGGCTTGTGCTCATTTTTAATGAGTTATTTGATTTTTCATTACTTAGTTGTACGGTTTGCTTATGTATTTGAATATTAACCCCTTATCAGATATGTGGTTTGCAAATATATTCTCTCATTCCATATATTCTCTCTAGGTTTTACAAGTTAAGGTCTTCATTTGAGTCTTTAATTTATATTGACTTAATTTTCATGCATGTTTACCCTCATTCTTAACCCATACCCTTGTCATTCTTTCCCCAATCTGGTGTTTAAACCTAAGACATCTTCTCTTTCTATATTCCTCACTCATGGTTATGATTTTCTTTTCATTCCTGCTCTATAATCCCTACAATCCTTAGAAAAAGTCTTTGAAAAAATATCCCTTGGTCTCTCTTGTGATGAGAATCACAATTATTCATATTTTATCCGATTATCCAAAGCCCTACTACACCACCTCTCTCTACCCCACACCTAACAGATTCTAAGACAAAGGCTCTATAAAGTTTTAATTCTAATAAGATACCCATTTGGGGCACTAAAACTTCTTTACTGAAGATATCTATTGAGACTAACAAGAAACTGAAATGATGTGTTAATTCAGCCACAATATGGAAATTAAGACATTTTTAAAAATTCAGAAAGCCTCCATACAGACAATGCTCATTTCAACGAGAATCAGAATATAGAAGCTCTGCTAAAATGTTTACCACAGTATTCTTTTCATTGAAGTGTCAGCTTACAAAATTAAAACACTCTTTCCCAAGTAATTCCATTAAGCAAAAGTCACTGTGTGTGGTTTTGAGATTATTATATAATTATCTCTATGCATTTAACATTCATTATAATGGGAAGATGAATCTGTGCAATCAACATTTGTTTAGACATGATGTTTTGTCAGTACTTGGATAGCAAATGTCACTAAGCTAAATAAAAGCATTTCTTACATATGCTTGTGCAACAGGAACGACACTTGGGAAGTTAATTCTGTCCTGTTGCTGATTTCGAATGTCAGCTCTGACAGCCACAATAACAATTGGTTCAGGTAGTGTTGACAGCTGGTAAGGATGGGCTAAAGCAAGCAACGCATTGTAGATTTAGAATCTTAACACGGTAGCCCTTGGGTTGAGGAAGTCAGGTAGACTGACATGTAATTCAGTAAGTGCTAAAATGAGTTATGGATCACTTTTGTTAAATTGATTCAGATTTTTGGATGACACCAAATAGCAAAAGATAATCCTCTCATGTCATCTAGACACTTTGATAAGGATCCTCAATGTAATATCTTAAACTACAAGTTAAGAGCAAAACAACTGATGAAATGTTTTCACAAACTGTCCTCACAAACCATTTACATGGAAAACTGGCACCAAAGTTCATGCTATATGCAAGACCAGGAGTCGGCAAACATTTTCTATTAAAGGGCAAAATAGTAAATACAAAGGGTCATACATTCTCTGTTACAACTACTCAGCTACATGATTATAGCATGAAAATAGCTATAGACAATACCTAAACAAATAATGGGTGAGTTCCAATAAAACTTTATTTACAAAAACATGTAATGGGACAAATTTGACCTGTAGGTCATAGTTTCTTGATTCCTATACTAGGTTATGATCTCCCAAACAGCTGATGGTTGATTATTAGAAGTGTAATAATGGGGCATCTGGGTGCCTCAGTTGGTTGAATGACTTTAGCTCAGGTCATTATCTAGTTGTCAGTTTGAGCTCCACATCAGGCATTGTGCTAATGGAGACTGCTTCAGATTCTCTCCCTCTCTCTTTGCCCCTCCCCACTTTACTCTGTTTCTCTCTCTCTCTCAAAAATAAACATTAAAGAAATTAAAAAAAAAAAAAAAGAAGTGTGATATTTCTACTAGAACAGGTATATGTGCATGACAGGTACTTCCAATCATCTTTGAAAGGCTCTTAGGTTCTGAGTCTATCCAAGTTTGGACTGAAATCACAAATTTACTATCAGTCTTGATGAATGCAAGGAAGCAGAGTGAAACTACGTGTGCCACATCATGTATGATTCATTATATATGTCTATCATAGACCTCCTTCCAATTAATAAGAGGAAATCTAATCAGTTAATACTTTGACTTAAATATTACATCCATGGCAGTACTGTTTAAAGGTTGTTTTAAAGGTATTTTTGTGAAGTGGAAAAACCACTGAAGAAAAAAGTAAGAGTCCTAATGCAGATCCAGTCTCAGTGATGAATAAATATACAGACTTGGGTACTTCATTTTATACCTTTAGACTTTGGTTTCTTCTGTGTAATAGTGGCACTGAATTTGAATTATTTCAAATATCTCTTCCAGGTCAAACTTTCTATGATATATACGGTGAATTTTCATTATTATTAGTAGTTATGTTCTATAAAAGTGCTATGAACAATGAATTAGCAAATGCTGAATCATTGCTCCAAGGGGAAAAACAGGGTTAGGTTCCTGAAAGCCTCTGGTCACATTTTTGTCAACCTATCAATACGCAACCCCGTTTTATGTGTGTTTCTGTTTAAGGACACCATATTCAATAGATAGTATTGATTCATTAGCATCGAATTCATGGCCCAAAGCACTAAAATTCATGTTTGAATAAAGCATATCTAATACACATTTTCTCCCTAAAGCACTCCACAGGCTTCTTGCACTTAGGAGCACTAGACAAACACTTCAACACTATGCTTGGGAGTCATTTAAACAGTGAAATCAACAACAAAAAGCACAAAATGTGAGAAATGTGGCACTAAATAGATTGCGAAAAGGATACGTTTACAGTATGAAAGCTAAAACATCACCTTACTCCACGTCAGCTGGAAACATGCATGTTGAGCAACTCAAAATTTTTGCCACTCAGTGCATATCTGTGAATGACCCAAAAGTGCTACAAATTTTGATCTAAGGTTACAATAAATTTAGTAAGTAGGCAAGTGAGAGATGACTGTAATTATAATGAAAGTTATTAGAAATCTCTGTCCAATACTCCTATTTTATTTTCTAATGCTTTTAATAAAATATCACACACGGGCCCCCTAAGGACTCTTCCATATCTAGGCACTCTGAGTCCCAAGCCAAATGCCCCCAGAATTTATGTCTAGACAACTACTGCAGTCTTCTGTTGTCTGTCTCTTCATAGGTAGTCCTTCTTCCATACTGATTCCAGAATTGTTTTTCTAAAAACACATTTGTGTTTTCACTTCACTGTTTACCCACCCACATTCATTCTTCATTACCTGTAGAATAAAATCCTAAAACCCAACTTCTTACCTCACTATATAATACCCTTCAAAATTTAATCTAAATCTAACTCATCTCTTGCTACCACCTTCCTTATATTTTACATTTTAACCACTCTCACATTCTTATTTACCCAGGCCTGCTTTTATATGTGCCTGTGCTTTGCAGTTGCTACTATCTGTTTCCTACACTCATAATTTGAAGTCCACCAACTCCGTGAATTTGTTCTTGATTATGCTAGTAAAAAACAAACAAACAAAAGCAAAACAAAACAAAACCAAAAAACAAAATAGGTGTTGCTTGTGGCATTCAGATTAGCTGTTCACATGAAATTTGACGTGCTGCACTATCATTTCCTTAAGTAAAGGAAAATCTCTTATGGATATTTTATGTTCTAACACCTCAGAATGAGGTCACAGAATAATAGTTGCTCAGTAAAGCTCTATAGTATTTACAGAAGCAGTGTGCACTTACTGTACGTTGAAATACTTATTTACTACTGACTATTTGCCGGTTGTTCGTGTTGAGGAGACAACATAAATAAGACAACAGGCAGTGTTTGGGGGTCAGGGGCAAGTTATCTAATCTCTTTAAGTCTCAGTTGCTTTGTCTATTAAGTGAGATTAGAACTATTCTTTCATCACCACAGGGCTGTTCTAGGGGGTAAATGAGATAATAGAGAGGTAGATGAAATACTCAGCACCGTGCTTAAGAGTAGAAAGTGTTCAAAATGTCAATTTTAGAAGACTTAATATTGAATGAATTATCAGTTATTTCTAGTGGTATGTGCCAGAAACTCTTAGAGCGGTTGTTACATTTTCTCAAGACCCTGAACTCTTTGAAGTCTGACAAAAGCTATAAAATCTCTCCTGGGGAGGGTAGAGTGGTCACATGCTCATATGCTTAACATGATTTACATGTCTTTCAGAGTCCGTCTACTAATTTCTGACCTGGAGTTATTTCAGATGTTTCTTCCTATCCATGATTACATTCTTGAGCTTCCCTGGTGAAAGTTTTTCCTGATTCTTACTGAGCTGAGAAGTCCTTCTTTCTTTTAGAATAGAACATAATCTCCTGTGAACATTTACAATAAACCCAGTCTATTATCTGCTGCAAGCTACAAAAAAAAAAAGAAAAAAAAAAAAAAAAAAGAACCTGATTACATAGGCTTAAAAATATGGGTTTGTTTTTCTCATAAAATGAAAGTCTGGAGGTAAGTGGCTCCTGGCATTGGCTCAATACTTCAGTGTCGGGGCAAATGTGTCTGTGATTTTCTTGGCCTTTCCATCATGACTTGTAAGTGGCTTCTGCAGATGACACTGCCATGACTGCATCTGAGGCAAGCAGAAGGGAAGAGGGAACAGCCTCTGAGTCAGGAAGAGCAATCTTTCTCAGAAAGTCTCCATGTAATCCCATTTACATTTCATTGGGGTTGACTGCATCTCTTCACTATCCTGCAAGCTGCTTGACACAAATACCGGGAGAGCAAGGATTTTTAGTCCGACTCATTTATTACCATCTCAAACAAGTTTCATTTCTGTTGGTAAGGGAGAGGAAGAAGGAGTAGATATTGCGGGCCAGAGCACTGTTAGCCACACTGAGGAAACAGCCTGGGGCAGCTTTCATAAACTCAAGAGGAGTTAGAAAATAACCAAAATATAGGGGTCTCTCTCAACACATTTTAAATAAATGAACAAGGTCCCTTTTAAAAACATGAAATATCAGGTGCTTTTTCTGCATTCGTATACCTAAAAATAAATCATTTATCTCATTCTAATTCTCCTAAAGACTGTTTTAACTTCTCTGCCTCTAGGACATGAATTCTCAAGCCTTGTGTTTTAAAATTTAGAATTTGCCCTGAAAAACATAACTTATCTCACAAATACCATGATTTCAAATGAGAATAGGTGTGAAAGATGGACAAAGAGAGTGTAGGGCAGAGGATGTCCCCTGGAGCTGCTAGAAGAAACTAGGTGAACCACCTGTGTGGCCTGCTCCCCCACATGGGCACTAAAGGCAACAACTGTTTTAGGTTGACTGATATATAGTGGAGCACTGACCAACAGGCTGCATCTCGCCTCCCGGGCAAAGGCCCGGGTCACTGTTCAAGCAATAGCATCACAGCCTGATGCAAGTGGATGGAGCCAGAGTTTGTTCTGCACTGTTTGGCTGCAATAGAAGCTAATGTTTAAAAGTTTTCTGGGGCTGCCTGGGTGGCTCAGTGAGTTAAGCCTCCGACTTGGTTTGGGTCATGATCTCAGTTTGTGAGCCTGAGCCCTGTGTCAGGCTCTGTGCTGACAGCTTGGAGCCTGCTTCAGGTTCTGTGTCTCCCTCTTTCTCTCTGCCCCTCCCCTGCTTGTGCTCTCTCTCAAGAATAAATAAACATTAAAAAAATTAAAAAATAAAAGTTTTCTGTCTTGCTAAGTTGCCCCTTTGGCTAGAAGAGCAGGTTTTTGTTGGAGCTGTTTGTGTCTGTACTCCCTAGGTGTTCCTGGGCTCTAAACCTAAGATAAAGGAGATTTAAGAGAGAGAGAGAGAGAGCGAGCGAGCGAGAGAACTCACCACCATGTTGTTCCTTGGGTCCCCAGATTCCTAGGCCGTCTGCCTTCTTTCACTACCTTTTAGAGTTTTCCCATATTTGTTTTATACATAATACCCAGAGATTTTAGTCCTACTTAGTGAGAGGAATAGAGAAAAAGGCATCTACTTCATCTTCCTAGAAGGTGAAGTTTCCTGTGTTGAATTACCAAAATAAAACAGAACAAAACATAAAGATAGCTTCCATCTGGAGATGCCCCGCATACCGCTCCTAGGCTTCTTTCACTCTGGGTGTCCATTCATTATGAAAACACCTTCAACCCCTTGACACGGCTTACAAATTGGAGTTATTAAGGACTCACCTTCCACCAATTTCATGAGTTGTAAAAAATAATTCAATTTTTTCATGTATGTGTTTATTATGGAAATCTAAATGTCTATATACACTACAGTGAAATTCTCACTTATGGTAGGTATTCAATAAGTCTTTAGTAAATACGTACACAAATTAATACATTAATGAACCAAAACTAGTGTATATGAACCCACAAATAGATCACATGTTATTTGAAAAATATTTAAGCCACTAATTTTTCCCAAGCCGTGAAAGAAAGTATGCTGCTCATGGAATTATCTCTCCCCACTACCACAAAAATGATATCAAGAATTAAGAACATGGGGACTTTTCTTCACAAAACATGCTTAAGGCTTTATGCCTTAATAGAATAACAATAGAAAACATTAGTGAGAAATCCCAAGGGGAAATCACAAATTGGGAAAAACTTGGATCACAGCGGGAAAGACAACCTGCATTAATGATAAATTCAGGTAGAGGCAGTCAATAGGGCAAAGCAGAACTAGTCATTCTAGAACCTTCACTATGTTTCTTCAGCACTGTGCTTTTTAAATGTCAAACACAAGGTTACAATGACAGTTGTCAGCAGAGAGGAATTACAGAGCTGCAAAACCACTCACTCAATCTCAATGATTTAGCCCTCATCCCTCAGGGAAAAGTCTAAGTCAACAACACACAGATAACATTTACCTGACATTTTCTCTTTCTTCACCTTGCTTGGTAATTCACCAGTAATTCACCTTCCCTTGGGCACACCTCTTGGGATCAACTTAATTCTCCCGAAATCCTGAGACAAAGAGAGAGAAAATGGACAACTTCCCTCCTGCCTCCAGTCTTCATTCAGACTCTGATCATTGAATGACCTCACTCTTACCTTGGAAAAAAAAAAAAAAAAAGGACTAAACATGTCAGAAAAGCAAAGGCAACCACAAGCAGGTGGTGAAGTCTCAGAGTCCATGAGAGCCAGCTGATAAAGTAACATGATTACCCTGCCTCACTACTGACATTCTGTCAGATGGGAACAAGTGGCTTGTGTCTTATCTGGATGGGAAATCACTTCATTACCACTTTTTTTTAGGCCTCTGAGCATGTGGAGACTCTCTTGGCACCCACCTTAATTATTCCCATAAGAATGGCAACCTGGTTGCTGACCAAAGCATTCCCAAGAAGCTCTGACAGGAACCACTTGACTCAGGATGAGAACATTATGGTAGGTGTTTCCCCCCAGCCCCAGCCCAGAATCTTTAGGTCAGGTCTATCTATTCAAAAAAACTGCAGCAGAGTCCTCTTCTTAAGGAGACTCTTGAGCTGTGTATCTTCATTTAATTTCCTATCCATCCCAGCGACAAAGCTCGTGATTGCTTTAAACGAATCTGTTTCTAGTCCTTTGTGCAACTGACCTTTTAGGAAAATACTCACCAAATCTAGTTCTTAAATTCATGATAAGGGTCAGTGCTCTGGCCAGACTCTCTGGCTCCTCTAACATAAGTCAAAATATAGTTAATAAAAATAATTATCTGAAAAAAAGAAGTATCTTCACTATTTTTTATGTATTTTTATAATACTCTTCTGATCTTCTTTTTAATTATTACTTAAGTTCCTAAAAATACTAGAAAAAAAACCTGAAAGTTACTCAACATCCCCCAATTTTAATTTTTTTATTTTTTATTTTTTTGAGAGAGAGAGAGAGAGAGACTGTAAGCAGGGGAGAGGAACAGAGGGAGGGGAGAGAGAGGGAGCGAGGGAGAGAGAGAGAGAGAAAGAGAGAGAGAGAGAGAGAAAGAGAGAGAATCCTAAGCAGGTTCCACACTCAGCGCAGTGCCCAATGTGGGGCTCAGTCCCACGACCTGAGGTCGAAATCAAGAGTCAGATGTTCAACCAACTGAACTGCCCAGATGCCTCATTATTTAATTATTTTTAATTCCAAAGAAAACAATGGAAGAATATAAAATTTTTTTAAATTCTCTCTACTCATTTCTATTCTACTCCCTTCCTCTCCAAAAGCAACTGCTTTTATTAATTTCGTATGAAATCATCTACATGTGCATCAGCATATCCATAAATAACATGTAGCAATACCTGGCATGTTTTTAGTACAATAAATGCCATTATGCTGCATGTTTTATTAAAAATGTGATGTTTTCATTCAGCATTATGGCTTCAACATCAATCCATTAATCTATTTCTCTGCCTATGTATTATTTTTGATGTATCTATCATTCATTCATTTTAAAGCAATAAACAATATTCTACCATATGAACAAATAATATATTACACATTTAATTCCCTCTTGAGGGACATTTAAGATGTTTTCAAAATTTGGTCTTACAAACAATGCTTCAATAGACATTATAACACTCTTCTATAATTATGGTCCATATGTGCTGGTTTTTCTAGGACAGTGTTTATCAAACTGTGTTAAACCCATTAGAGTGTTATCAAGTCAATTTCCTGTATCAAGACAATCATTCTAAAAAATGACAAAATAGATTAAGACAAAATGACATAGAATAGAAAAGAATAGACTAGACTAGAAAAGAGAAAAGAATAGAGTAGAATAGAAAAGAAATACCAGGACTCATTACACAAAATGTTGTAGAATGTCCATACAGATGATCATCAACAATTCCTCCCAGGCCAGTATATTTACACCTCCTCCTCATCTGTAGATGGTATTCATTTCCCTTCCCCTTAAAATTGGTCAGGATTTATGGCTTGCCTTAGCCAATAAAATGGGATGAAATTTGTTTTTCAAGTTCTGAAGGCTGGCTTTGAAGAGGTCTGGTGTATTCTTTTGTTCTCAGACACCTGAGCTACCATGTAAAGAAATCCATTTATCCTTCTGGACAGCCTACACAAAGAAAGACAGGCCCAGCTAGTTCAGCCATTCTGATTGAGATGGTGCATGTGGAATGAAAGCCAACATTGATTAGTTAGCCCCAGTCTAACCTCCAGGTGATGCTTTTCTATGAATGACCTGGGAGACCAAAAAATGACCTTCCCAGTAGGGTCCAAGCTAGAATACAGAATCATGAGCAAATAAAAACGTGTTGTGTGTGTGTGTGTGTGTGTGTGTGTGTGTGTGTGTGTGTGTTTTAATATGCTAAATTTAAGGTCAGTTGTATTAGTTCATACACATAGTAAGAATAAGAATATAGTAATACTCAGTATGGTCTAGGTAATGCTACAGGATCAAAACCTCCCAAATCTTAGTGGTTGGTAAAATCAACCACTTTATTTATTTATTCAACCAGCTTTATTTGTCAGTCTTTATGTCCATTTTGGGTTGGTTGAGGGTTCTGTTCTATATCTCCTTACTCTAGAACACAGGCTGAGTAAGCAAGGAACATCTCAAAAGTTTCTAGTTGCCATGGCAGGAAGAAAAAAAATATTTTAGAAAATCTTGCAGACATTTAAATGATTTAGCACAGAAGTGATACACATTACATTTGCTCACAATCCACTGGCTCAATAGGACTAAGAATTGTGAATAGACAGGCTTTATTTAAAGATCATGTAGCAAGAAGGCAGGGAGCTAGCAATCTTTAGTGAACTATATTACGTCTGTGTGTTTATGTCTACTTTGATGCAACATGGATTTTTTTTCAACTGTGTGTTGTAATTTCAAGAAAAAGTTTGAAAAAAGAAATAGATCTAAAGTGTATTTCTCAGAATGAAATTACTAGGTCATAGAGCAGGTACATTTTCAACTTTCCTAGGTTTTATTAAAATGCTTTCCAAAGTGGTTGTACCAACTCATACTCCAAACTTTTGCAAAGCAGTCATATCCAATAGTGCTTTCTGAGAATTCTCATTCCCTCATATTCATACCAAAGTTTGGTATTGTAAATCTAGTAATTATTTAAAATTTTAATTCAAGTAATTTGATTGCTTTAAAATATTCTGTTTTTCTTTTAATTTCTATATCCTTAATTATTAGTGAGTTCTTAATTAGTAATTGGTGAGGTTGTATTTCCCTTCATATGTTTTTGGCTATACCAGTTCATTTTCTGTGATTTGTCTGTTTATATCCTCTTCTTATTTTATGCTGGATTATTTGTCTTTTTCTTTCTTTTTTTTAATGTTTATTTATTTTTGAGAGAGAGAGAGAGAGAGAGAGCGAGAGAGCGAGCACACAAGTAGGAGAGGGGCAGAGAGAGAGGGAGACACAGAATCCAAAACAGGGTCCAGGCTCTGAGCTATCAGCACGAGCCTGACATGGGGCTCCAACCAATGAACCGCGAGATCATGACCCGAGCCGAAGTTGGTCACTTAACTGACTGAACCACCCATGTGCCCCTATTTGTCATTTTCTTATTGGAATTTCTTATATATTCTGGATAGCATTCTTTTGTCAGTAACATCTTCTTTCCCCCCCTTTTCACAGCAGAGTTGACTGTGTCAGTCTTTTCCTTTATGTATTGTGCTTTTGTCTTATCTAAAAAAATACTTTCTGACTCTGAATTTATAAAGATGTTTTCTAGAACTTAATTCAATTTTTTCCACATGAAAATATTGTCCCTTAACCATTTATAGACTAATCTATTCTTTTTCCACCAACACATAATGCATTCTGTAACTTTACACCAAGCTTCCATATATAGTCATACTATGTTTCTGGTGCACCAAGAGTGACACATAGGTACAGCCTTCCACTAGAGAAGGCAGAGGAGAAAACTTTAAAACAATAATAAAACTGCCTCCTACTTGTTCTTTTATTTTTATCATGGGTAAGCAATTCTAAACAAGGTAAGTCACAAAATACTCCTAACTGCCAGCGTGGGCTGTTCCCCTGTTCTCCTCCCCCATCTTGCTATATATGCACTGCTTTATCCTGTCCTATTGATAAATTTGTGTGTCAAATCTAAAATTTGAAATTTGTGCATCAAGTTTATGCATATGAACAAATATGCCACATTGCTCAAATTCTAAGATGTATCATAAGCATTGATATCTGATAGGACAAATTTCCCTTCCTTTTTTTTTTTTTTTAATAAGTCCTGTTCTTGACCTTTCCCTCATCCATATTGATTTTGGTTTCAGTTTGTCTAATTCCACAAAAACAAAACCTGTTGATGTTTTAATTGCATTGCATTGAACTTACAAATCAATGTCATGTCATCTTCTGACATATTTGATATTCTTATCCATGTATATTATTAATCTTTTCATTTTGTTGTGTCTTCGTTAATACTCTCAGTACTATTCTGCAACTTTCTCCCAAATAAGTCCATGTGTCCTTGTTACATGAATTCCTTCACACCATGGATGTTTGCTTGTTATTTTAAATGGATTTTTCCTGCTATAAATTGGTTACTTCTGGTATATAGGATTGCCATTGATTTTTGTACAATGAGCTTATACCAGGAACAATGTTGAACTATTTCTAAAGTTTGTCTCTGGAGTCCACTACATCTCTTCCTTTTGGATCTGTAATTTTATTTCTTTTGTTTAAGTGTAATATCTAATAGTGGTAGTAATAGCAGGCCACATTCTGGTTTTAAAGAAAATTCTTCTTAAATTTCATCATTGAATAAGATCCTTGCTATAATCTATAGTAAATATCCATTATGGAGGTAAGGATTTTTCCTTCTTATCCTGCTGGATTAAGAGCTTTTAATCATTAATAGATGTTGGATTGATATTTTTACATGTGGTAAGATGATAAGATGTTAGAGTAGAAAATTAAAATAACAGATTTTCTAATATTTAAAAATTCTTGCATTCCTTGTATAAACTCAATATATTAATAGTGTATTTTGGTATATTTTTACTGATTTTTTAAGGCCTTTCCACCTATGTTTGTTAAGTGAGATTAATCTGTATTTTTCCTATTTTCACTCTAATTGGTTTTGCTCTGCAGCTTTTATGAGCCTGATAAAATATGAGGAGTGCTCTCACTCTTTCTAGTGTCTGGAATTATTTGTATTACATTGAGATTAACTGAAGCTTAAAAATTTAGTAAAAAACTTCTTTATCCATGTGTAACTTGAGGTGGGTTTTCAAAATCTCCCAATGTATACTTTTATGTTATCTTTTTTTATTATTGATTTGTAACTTAATTGCTTTAAGTTCAGAAAATGAAAGTGTTAAATAGCAAATTTTTAATACTTGTTGAGCCTTGCTTTCTGCCATAGAACAGAGATGGCATGATTATAAAATTTTTCATTATACTTGAGAAAGATGTATAAAATATTCTTAGGTGAACTGTTCTGGGTATGTCTTTTTGATTAAGTTATTTTTGTTTGCATTTTCCTTACTCCTATTAATAATTTTATCTACTTGATCTATCAATTATTGAAGAGGTGTATTAAAACCTCCCATTTGGTGGTAAATTTGTCATTTTCTCTGTATACCTGTCAAGTTTTTGCTTTATATATTTTTAAGTTATGTTATTTCATGTATATACTTTTAAAATGATATAGCATCATAATTATAAATACTTAGGAATTAATTTTGCCTTAAAGGCTACTGTCTGGATATTACTTAAGCTATACTATCTTTCTTTTGAAGCTAATGAGCTGGAAAGTTGAGTTGTGTTCCATGGGGTGGTCAGGCGTCTCCTTTAGAGCGAGGAGAGGCAGAGAATCAGGATTGAGAGCTGGACCAAAGTGGCCAGGAAGACCACAAGCAAGGAGACTGAGCACTATCCACAAAGAATATTGTCAAAAATCCCCAGTCACCTCTTGGATAGAAACATTTCCTCCATTATAAAGAATGCAGAGTGACCATGAGTTCTCCCCCTGGGTTGGCATGCCTCAAGGGAACTCAGCCATATCCCCAACTTTCCACTGTCACTTAGGGAAGGAAGCTGCCAAGCCAGGCTGAACCAGCTCTGGCCTTTCCTCAGCTCCATCACACACTTAGGGTCTGTAGTGGGAGATCTGCTCTTGTGCTCCCCAAACCTCGAGGCCCGTGAAACTTACGGTTCTACTCCTGTCTAGGCTCATCAGTAAGGCAAGTTAACCCAATAAAACATAAAAATATGATTCTAGAAAGATAATAAAACTTTATAAACTTCAGTTGCTTCATTTATATAATGGGTATTTTCATTATGATGATCTCTAATATCCTTTAAAACTCTTAACATTCTATGATTTTCCACCTTTCCTACCTAGACTTGTACTGTGCCAAAGTCCTCCATTTACTCTAACTTGTATTTGTGTAGCTTGAAATAATGTAAATGTCCAGATAGTCCAGGTAATTCCATCTCACCAAGTGGAAAGAGAGATCAGAAGTCCAGGTTATTCTTTTGAAATCACCAAAAAAATATATACGTATATATTTTTACAACTATGGCTTTCATCATAGTCATGCAAATAAAATACCCAAGTTGAAATCTGTCTTGGATTTTGATCTGTTCAACAAAATCTTTGGATCATTAATGGCTAAGTAGAAACAGAGAGGGAAACAAGGGCAGAGATGATGCCTTTATCTCAGCAGGAGAAGGCAATTTACAATAATTTGTACACCATTACCTGTATTCTTGCCAAGTACATTTCATTCAAAGGCTTCTGGCCAGCAGGCTTATCATCAAATATGACATAATTCGATAAATAAATATTAATGCTCTATGTCTAGCACAATGAGTAGTAAAAATTTAAAGCCAGAAGAGATATTAGAGTCATCAGTTCCAGACTTTTCATTTTAGAAACAGAAAATTAGAACCCACAGAAAGAGTGATTCCCATATTACTTGTTTTTAATACAGTATGCTTCTGATTTTCATGTATTGATCATTAATTTCTTTTACTTAGAACCTGCCAGGGAAGTTCTACCTTAGGCCTCTGTAGATGTATAACTCCCTTTTCGCTACACTAGCCAAATTAAATATTTTGGATTGTAAGAACTCATTTTTGTTTACTCTTCACAATTTTTACTACTGTATCCTTACATGCATTTTAAGAAAGATTCAGAAACTACATTGAGATACTATACTTTGACTAAAAGATTTTGAAAATTATTTTCTATATCAGCTTGAAAATGTTTCTTCTTTAAAAAGAGAGAGAGAGAGAGAGAGAGAGAAAGCAGGGGAGGGGCAGAGAGAGAATCTTAAGCAGGCTCCATGCTCAGCATGGAGACAGATGTGAGGTTTGATTTCACAACCATGAGATCATGACCTGAGCAGAAATCAAGAGTTGGAGGCTTAACCAACTGAGCTATTCAGATATCCTGAAAATGTTTCTTCTTAATTCAACTGTTGTCTTCTCCTTATGGCTGACAGATGTTGGGTTTTTGTTCCTTATCATTGGCATAAATGATTATGGCTTAAGACTTTTCATATTATAAATTTATGTTGACCCTACTCTAGTTGGATTGCCTTCAAAATACCGCTTCAAGGATTTGAGGGGTACATATTATTGGCCTTGAGTTCTATGACTTTCTGTACTCATTCATAATAGTTTAAAATATGAATGGAATTATAAAACTAGAATTTTTTAAATTCACAATAGGCTCACCCCATCAGAGAAAACAGTTACCAAAAATTGTAGCTTTTGGAAGTTTCTTCATAGCTCTATTACTTGCAATGCATAGTACTTCAGAAATAAAAAAAAAAATTCTTAAAGATTGTCTGGGCCAATGGTTCACAAAGTGTGATCCAAAGACCAGATTCTCAATCAGAATCTCTGTGGGGAAGGTAAGGCGATCCATCAAACTATGGTCTAACATTCTCCCAGGTGATTCTGACACATACTTAAGTCTGAAAACCATTAATCTAGGCCATCTTCCACCCCCGCCCCCGTCTGCTTTTTTTTTGTATACAGGGCCGAGTGAAGTACAGAGAGTTACTACAATCCCTTGTGCCTTGAATATTCTGATTCCATGACTTTCCCAAGGTTACACAAATAGCACTAACAGACCCAGATGAGAACATGCATCTCCTTACTCATGTATAACTGAAGTGTAGAAAGATAGAATGTTAGAGGTAAAAATACTTAAGATCAATGTATTCAATGTGTTTTATGTTCCTTTGCATTTTTGCTTACTAGCTATTACACTTATGATTGTTTATTTAATGTTCATTTTTCCTACTAAATTTGAATATCTATAAAGTGACAGACCATAACTATTTTGATCATCATGGATTCTCCAGTGTCTACACAGTCATCTGTAACACAGTAGCTGCTTAATAAGCATCTATTGACCAAATAATGATTGACTATATAAACATAATTCCAGAGAATAATTCCAGGGACCCATAATTATACTGAGTTTCAGTCACATACTTGTCCTAAACTGGTGAACATTAACAAAAACATTTATGTTCTGCTAATCATTATACATAGATAAGTTGAGATATTTGGAAGTAGTCACTGGCGGGTAGGTAAGAATGATTTATATCATTTAGAAGTATGTTCTAAAGTATCCTGAAATAGAAAATCCATGGCATATTTAGCTTACTTCAGACTCACAGAGACCCTGGAACAACAGAAGAATGTTGTTTCTACAATAAAAGAACAATTCAGAAGAGAGAATAAACAACTTTTAATATGTAAGTGTGAACCTTTATTATTTAACCTTGGAATTTATAAAAATGTATCTCCTCTTTAACAGGTAAATGAACTATAATTCATCTTGACATTAATATAAATGTACATATACATATATCCATCATATGTCAATTTCTCCTCCTTTGGGTTAACTGAAAGCTATATTCTAAAAGCAAATCTGAGATTTTATAAGTGTACTGAGGATAATCTTCTGTTTTTATGAAGACATAAAGATCAGGCTTCTATCAAAAAAGCAAGACATCAGAGTTTTGACCAGAGCCCAAACCAAAAACATATCACATTATAGTTCTCTGTGAGAGCTCTGCAGCCAGAGATCCATATTCAAATTCCACCTCTGATATGCACCAGTTGTGTGACCTTGGGCACATGCCTCCTTTTTCTTTCTTTAAAATGCTGGATAATAATAGTATCTTACCATAAGGATAAGAGGATTCAATGCATTAATATATATTTAAAGTACTTAGACATAAATGTTAGCTATTATTGTAGAGAATAGAGTGCTAATTTAGGACTTAACCAGGTTCTCACATTAAAAGTAAATTGGCAACAAAGAAGTTCTTACAAGTAACCAGATTTATGTTGTAAGTATGGATAGCCCCCTGGTCTTTCCTCTGGTCATCCCACCTGAATTCACGAGATCCAGGTCAACCAAGTGGCATTTTAAGTGCAAGTACTTTGAAAATGGCAAAACACTACAGAAATGAAATGTAATGACAAAATAACAAATATTCAAATTCTTTGCATAGCCTTCAGTGCCTCTCTGACCTCTTCCTTTGCTACTCTCCGCATCCCTCACTGGACATCAGGCCCCCAGCGGGCCTCTGAACATGTTCTTCTTCCCTGTGCTTAGAAAGCTGCTTCCCAGCAAATGTCCTAATCACCAATGGCTTATCTTTCAGGCTCTGCTTAAACATCTTTTCCTCAAGGAAGCTTTCTTTCAGTTAGAGAAAATGTAGGAAAATAGGTCCCCTGTTATATCCTTTCATATTTACTGTACTTAAGCTATATTTATAATAAATTATAATGTGTAATGTCTATCTACTCTGACAGATCTCAAGTACCCCAAAAGTGAGATCTGTGTCCATCCTGTCCTGCACATAGTAGGAACTCAAAAAAATTGTTGGCTGAGTGGCTGAATAAGACATCTGTATAATCTGGTAATGCATAACGTAAAAGAAAATGTTACGGAGAAAAACCAGAATCCCCATGTTTTTCAACACAATCCTTTTACTTTATGGACCTCAGCAAAAAAAAATATCCACTGTGTTTTGTGGGAAAAGAAAATGTTTTTGAAGTGAGTCCACAGTACATAGCTGAAAAGGAAGACTGGTGCTGGATTTTTCCATAAACATACTGACAAATTAAGCTGCTTCTGTATACATGTTTCTAACTGTGTAAACACACAATGAGGACATGTTTTCCTTTCTTGTATCTTAGTATGACTATAAATATTGCTCTTTGAAATCAGTAATCATTTGATTACTAATTAATTTTGGATTCTAAAAATAACCCACTGGTCCCCATTCTCCTCGAAACTCTAGTGGAAGTCTTTGCAACCATGCCAGACCCACCACACTTAGCAGATGCAACAGCAACTGCCAAAGGATAAAGCAAGGATCCAGGTACCGTCTCTTGGTTTCTTTATAGTTCAATGACAAAATTGTAAATTTGGATGTTGCCCAAATTTAGAAGAAATAGCAAGATTGTTTATTTGAAATACTGTCTTGGGCCCAAATAATGTCTTGTAAGAGAAACAAAACCATTTATCTAAGAAAGGGCAGAAAGTACATCTTATCCTCAGCAAATGTTATAGTAACTAGATTCAACTTGGGGAAAAATGAGAGTTGATGTACCAGGAGGGAAGTAAATCTAAAACAGAGCTAATCATTTGCCATAAAGATACTTGCAAACAAATCAGGGAATAAAACTAGGGGTTAGTAATGGGAAACAAATTGATGAGAATTAGCAGTAAGACAGTATGGAGTCTGCAGAAAGTCAGTTAGGAGTAACTGTTGAACTTCAGGGAAGTGAGGGACCCCAGAGTTGGGCTTTGCAGCCACCTCTCTTCTCCAAAATGGCCCTGGATCAATCAGCTTGTCTTTTTCTGGCTCTCCCCCTCTGTATCTCCATTTCAGAAAGCATCCTGCACCTTCTTGGTATCTACACTCCCCCCTCTCCCCACCAACAGACCAGAACAGTGTAGAACATTAAAAAGGTACAAGATAGATGCCAGAGTACATGGGTATCCAGCAAAGTTAAATGATGAGCCCAGGGTCTCACAGGTAGTAAATTTCAACACCATGATCCCAGACTGAAGTCCATACATCTTTCACCATCTCCTCTAGTTTCTTGCTGTCCTCTCTTGACAGGGCCTTTCTTTCAGTTATAAGATAAATAAGTTCTAGGGATCCAATGTACACCATGGTGACTATAGTTAAAAATATCATGTCTATTTGAGAGTTGATAAAAAAGTAGATCTTAAATGTTCTCACCATACACACACACACACACACACACACACACACACACACACACACAAATGGTAATTGTTTGATAGGATGAATGCATAACTAACTATATTATAGTAATCAATTTAGCAAAATACATGTTTAATTTACAAAATGTTATATGCCAGGTATATATCAATAAACTGGAAAAAATTAATAAATTCAATAAAAGAAGTGGTTATTTAATGTTTGGGAGTATTGCTACCTCCTTCTCTCTGATTGGCTATTCCCTTTGTCACCACTCCTTATATCACTGTTCTCACCTAAATAGACCATTAGATTCCATGGAAGTTTTTAATATAATTGAGAATTTTGAGAACATTTACAAAATGTAAACATAAACATGGATATTGTGTTTTTCCCTATAGCATCTTTAACAAGTGTTCATCCAACTTCTATTTAACAACTTCCAAGGCAAATATATGAATACATTAGCAGGCAGATACTACTTATGTTGAATATTATTCATTCATTCATTCATTCATTCATACATTCATTCATTTAGTCAACATTTTAAACACCTATATGTGCTGAATGAAAATGAGTAAGACATGTTTCCGTCTTCAAAATATTCAGTCAAGCTGAAAGAAGCTCATACATAATTAAATTTGGCAACAAGGCCACTACAAAATTTTATTTTTAGTATCTGTTGTAGATGTACACGATATCAAGGATTCTCCCTTTTAATTAAAAAAGGAGGAAATAAGAATGAAGTAAAATAATTGTCCCAAATATATTTTCATTAGCTTTTCTTGATATCAACCTTACTCAGAGGATTAACATTAAAAAAAAAAAAAAAGAAAAAAAAAGAATGTGTCAATCAGAAGGAGACTTGATGAAACTTTTAAGCAGTCTCTTGAGACCTAATGTTGACAGGGCCTTTTATAGGTGCCATTCAAGGGAACCAGTTTGATTTTTGGATTTTTCTGGAAGACATATATCTGTATCTTTACTGTGACAATACATATATCAGGCTATCTCAGCCTCCTACCATTAAATCTTCAAATCCTACAATTAATTCCACTTCTTGATTTCATGTTTGACCAGCAACCTTCTGATAATTCAGCTTCCAGAGTGGCTTGCTCATGGGGATTGAAAATAAAACTCGGCCTACTGCTATTATCTATTCTCTTGAGCATTATAGCTTGCATTGCAATTTAAGAGTCTGGCATCTGTCTCCTGAAACTTTGTCATCACAAGCCACGGTACCACCGGGGGGCCATCTCTGGAACACTGACATGAACAGGTTTTGAATATGAAAGTTCTAAGCTTGTACCATAGGGTATTCCCTGAAGATATACATGGAACACTGTGGAGGTAAGGGTTCTACCGCTAGGAGTTACCTGAGAGACACCCATCAACAGAAGCTCTTGCTCCTCTGACAACAGCAGCAGATTTATAGGTGTCACAAGATCTAGATGTGCAGTTTTGCCAGTGATTTCTGGATACCCTTTTGTGTATTTTCCTCTTCAGTGTTGCAGGCTTTTTCAATATTGTAAATTTCAATGCAAAGCTCAGTATTGTAACTTGCCCTTTTCCTTCATAGACCTTCCAACAACTTTTAATAGCTAATTTTTTTAAATGCCTACAGTGCATTCTTTTTCTGATTAAATTTAAGTTGATACAAGGATATTCTTGTATTGGAAATCTTTAGAAAAAAACTTAAAGCATGGTCAGCTGAGCTCCCTAGAAGAAGTTTAATATCGCAATGTTGAGCAAATAAGATACTTTAATAAAACTAAGTTCGTGGTTATTTCTAATAATCCTATACTTAATGAAAAGTGGGTGAATGAACAATCTTTCTGATTACACTACAAATATATGCAAACAAAATACCACATCTTAACAAGTAGCATATATGACAGCTTACAGGATGTACAGGTTTATTATATAAATATGCTACTTTCTTTAGTTGAAGAATAATTGACATACAATATTGTATTGGTTTCAGATGTACAACATAGTGATTTGATATTTACATACACTACAAAATGGTCACCACAATAAGTCTAGTTACCGTCTATCACCATACAAAGTTGTTCCAATACTATTGACCATATTCCCTGTGCGGCACGTTATATCCCATGTCTTATTTATTTTATAATTAGAACATTGTAGGTCTTAATTCCCTTCATTTATTTAGTCCATTCTTACCACCACTCTCCCCTATGCTACTTTATTGAACACAGCAATGATTTAGTGATACATGAATATTCTCATGACACAATATCATGGAAAACTGACTTCCCATGTTGAACCAATACTCATCAGCCTCCTATCATCCTACATTAGTGGACACTGCACCGACATAGAAATCCTACTTCAATGCAAGCGCAGTGAGAGAGTTATACAAAGTAGGCAGGGATCTGAGCTAAGGATAAGAAAGGTTATAAAAGGGAGGGCCTACGTAGGCAGTAATAATGGAGGATTAGCAATAATAGAGAGTTAGGAAAGGCATAGATGGAGAATGGACCTGCTCAGAAACTCCAGGATAAATAATTGTTCTGGAGAGACAAATATAGGGTAGAGTTCAATTAGTGAGTAGAAAAGGAGGGTCCAGTCATAATGGAGACCATAATTGGCCATTACAGAAGCCATATGCAGAGATTATCTATGTCTTTATTTACGGTTTCACAGACACTGTGGAGTGGTAGTAGGTATTATAAGAAGTGAAACAGCATTATATTTCTTTATATTTATTATCATCCTGATTACCAAAGTAAAACATGATCCTTGAAAAAATAAAGGAAACACTTATAAAGAATTTCAAGATAAATGTAGTAAACTAAACACCAGATCTTATCTATTTTTTCCTTCTAAACCCCACTAAAATTACATTAAAGAAACTTTGGTGGTATAACCCCACAATGGTAAAGAGAGCAACCAATGATGGAATAGCAGAGCAGAATTTTCAGCAAAATTTTAAAAGAAAGAAAGTGGAACTAGTGTACAGTTAGCTTTTAATTTTCTTGGATTTGCTGTGTGCAAGCAGATGAGGAAGCCAGGAAGAAATGATTTTTTTTCCTAAATACTAAAATAAACCTCAGGAACAAGAGGAACCAGTTATTTCTCAATGCAAGGAAGTATGATGAGATCATAAATAGGAGAACAGGCTAAAATTTTGTAGAAGGGATTATTAGAAAGCAGATCCCCTCTGCCAGAGGGGATGAAGAATTAATGAAGAACAGAGTTTATTTCCTCCAAGATCTCTGGCTACTTCTTACATCCAGAAAAGAAAATAGAAGATTCTTACTGAGAAATAGTACCCACTGATACACTTAGAAGTGATTCAACAAAGAGTCAGTTCTCTACCCATTTATTCACTGTGAAGCCTATGAATCAAGAAGATGTGTGAAAGTATAGAGGTCTTACAAAAACCTTCTCTTCATTAGTAATTCCATCTTAATTATAAAACACATTTCCTAACTATCTCAGGAAAGCCTCTACTCTAAAAGATAGACTGAAGCAAAAGAAAAAAAAATAAGAAAGAAACAGAAAATAACAAAAGCAGGATATAACTTCAAAAATTAATCTGTATGTTTTCAGAAAGATCTATATGAAGTTAAAAGAATACACTGTTTTTATTTTTTTAAGTCTATTTATTTATTTTGAGAAAGACAGCAAGCAGGGTAGGGGCAGAGAGAGAGGGGAGAGCATCCCAAGCAGTCGCTACTCTGTCAGCACAGAGTCCGATGTGGGACTCAAACTCACGAGCAACGAGATCATGACCTGAGCTGAAATCAAGAGTCAGACATTTAACTGACTGAGCCACCCAGGTGCCCTCAAAATATTTTATTTTTTTAAAAAGTAACAAAGCATAAACAGAAAGCTCTTGCATTATGAACCATGACAGCAAACTAAAATAGTCAATAGAAGATCGGAAGATAAACTTGGAGAAATCTACCAGAAACCAGAAAAAATAAAAGGAGATGGAAGCTAGATGAGAAAATTAAAGGCTCAATTCAATAAGTCCACCATCCAACTCAAATAAGAATTCCAGAAAGAGAGAAAGTAGGAATAACAACATTTCCCTTAACTGGGACATTATCTTTTTGAGAATGAAAAGACTACTAAATATCCACTTAGAAAATGAAAAAAAAAAATTCTCAAGAATGTAGAAGGAACACCATTGGGAAATTTCAGAATATAAAGGGCAAAAATAATATTCTAAAGATTCCTAGACCAAAAAAAAAGTATTATGTACAACAAATCAGTAATTACAATGCCACTGGATTTTTCAATGCCAAAAGAGGAAGCTGAACAACTTTTAAGTGTTGTCTTCAAATTTCTGAGGGAAAATTATTTCAACATTCTGAAATTCAATACCCAGCTAAACCAGAAATCTAGTATATCAGCAGAATGACTCTATTTTCAGCTATGAATAGTTTCAACAAATTTATCTCCTATGTGTCCTTTGACATGGAGCCACTAAGGATAACACAAAGCAGCAAATTAAGAAATGGAGAGAAAACAAACAAACAAACAAAACTGTTTAAAGTAGGAGGAAATACAGAAAATTTCCAGGATTACAATAAAGAGAAGTTCCAAGACGACAGCCAGGAATAATCCCTACCAGTTAATGACAACTAAATAAAAAGATGGAGGGCTCCAGAAGTGATGTCTCTAAGAGAAACCAAACAAAACCAAACCAAAACAACAACAAAACTGGTATGCTATTGCATCTGTGCATATGAAAAGGAGTTCTATATTTCTTTTTTTTTAATATGAAATTTATTGGCAAATTGGTTTCCATACAACACCCAGTCCTCATCCCAACAGGTTCCCTCCTCAGTGCCCATCACCCACTTTCCCCTCCCACCCCCCTCCCCCCATCAACCCTCAGTTTATTCTCAGTTTTTAAGAGTCTCTTATGGTTTGCCTCCTTCCCTCTCTGTAACTTTTTTCCCCCTTCCCTCCCCCATGGTCTTCTGTTAAGTTTCACAGGATCCACATAAGAGTGAAAATATATGGTATCTGTCTTTCTCTGTATCACTTATTTCAGTTAGCATGACACTCTCCAGTTCCATCCACATTGCTACAAAAGGCCAGATTTCATTCTTTCTCATTCCCAAGTAGTATTCCATTGTATATATAAACCACAACTTCTTTATCCATTCATCAGTTGATGGACATTTAGGCTCTTTCCATAACCTGGCTATCATTGAAAGTGCTGCTATATATAGGAGTTCTATATTTCTATAGGAGAATTTACAAAGATTAGACTCATGGAAAGTTAAGAAGACAATTATTAGCTTCAAAACAAATTTGTGAATAAGAAAGAAAATGCAATCATATAGTAAGCTATGAAGTTTAAAAATAAACACTATTTTTTAATTATAATAAATTCAACACAGAATACTGAGCCTTCAAAATTTATGATACAAATATATTGGTATGGTTGATGGAAGGGGAAGGGTTTGCGACTGTTAAGGAAAACATAAGGAAGAGATATCCTAATACGATATTATAAGAAGTCAATAGAAGACACCTAGAATCAACAATAAGCAAAGAAATAGCAAGTTAAGTAAGTTACATGGAGGTAAGCACAAGGAAAAATAGCCTTAAAATGTTGGAAGTCATTACTTTAGGCAAGTTGAATAAAGTGGGGGATAGCAAAGCTTTATTTTAATTCATTTAGTATTATTTGAAATTTCAAGTTATGCATGGGTATTGAATTGATAGAAATAAATATTTAATTAAGAGGAAAGAAAAAACAGTTGAGACAAGAGAAGGCAAAATTATTTGCCACTTCCCATTCACTGATAATCACTATAAAATATTTTTGTATGAATCCTTTTGGTCAGTTTTGTCCTATGTATAAATGTCAATATACATTTTGGCAAAGTGATAACAGAATGCAATTTTTTTCGATTACAGAATTGTGAACATATTCCATACCATACATATTTCCTTCACATACAGTAAGTACATATCATTCTACTTTAGGAATACATCACAATTTCTTTAATCATTCTCTATTTTTGGAAATTTAGGAGTCTTCCAATTATTCATTATTATAAATAGCATTGCTATGAATATTAGCTCTATATTTGCACATCCTAAACATTGTTCTTAGGATTAAATTTTTATAATTTTCCAAAAGTTCCTATAGTTTTCAGCTATTGATTCAAAGATATAAGCCAGTGTTTCTGAACATTTTATTCATTATTACTTACCAAAGGGTTTTTTAGATTTTTTTCCTAATCACCCCCTCATGTAATATATAAATATATATGTTTTTAAGTTTATTTATTAATCTTAATAGAAACAGAGACAGTGTGAGTCGGGGAGAGAGAGACAGAGAGGGAGACAGAGAATCCCAAGCTCTGCCAATGCAGAGCCCAATGTGGGGCTTGAACCCACAAAACCACTAAATCATAACCTTAGCTGAAACCAAGAGTCAGATGCTTAACCGATGAGCCATCTGATGCCCCTATTATTTATATATATATCATATATATAAATATATGTGTATACATAATACATATAATTATATACATATATATGCAATATATATATATTTATGTATATATTTACATAATTTAAATATATTATTTACGTAAATTAAGAGAATAAGATTCCCACCACCACCAATTCATCTCCCACTTAGAGGTGATACCACTCCTATTGAAAATGTATTATATAAACATTCATTGGCTTTCAGTACACATTACCAAATTCTCCTCCTCAAAGATATTATCAGTTTCATCAGCAACATGTGGAAATACATTTCTCCATTTTCCCAACAAATAATGTTTGTAAAACAAATATAAAAATTTTTTTAAAGTGAAAGATTTTCAATGCAAATTTTAAAATTACATAATCTGCTTACTCTTTAGCACCAAATACTAAGAATTAAAATATTTACTTGCTTCAGGCTTTGTCCTGCTATTATGGGACAATAGCTCTTTTCAAACTTTCAAGCAATTTACATTTAGAAAGTGTCATCATGGCCGTCCCCATAATTTAGACTGTTTTTAAGTCAGTCTGTTATTGATTCAACCAGAATGGTCAATTATATCCTGTAGATCTTCTTTAGATCTCAAATTATTGACCTGGTCAAGTCAATTTGTAATTAGACAACTTTTTAAAAGTGCTTTCTCTCCATAACTATAAAGGCAGCTTTCAGACTGATGTGAATTCTCCCAGACTTCATGATTTTCTGGGTCTAATACTGTTTTTATCTGAAGCAATTATGTTTTAATGAGGTATACCTTGTGTTTGTAAAAGAAGTTAAAAGAACTACTTAGAACACTTCAATCCTGGACTGGGTTTCTTAGTTCAGTATTAGGTAAGAGTGACACAAAACTGTCATCTTTGAAGCCCAAATGATTAAATATCAGGAATTCCATATTATTCAATTGAATAGTTTAGTCTCCCTTTACAAGCACTAGAAAGGAAATGAATGTTTATGAAGTAGAACTGCCTAGGCCCTGAGACACAGATTTTAAATATTATATTGAGATTCATACTCTTTATAAGGAAGCAAGAGCCAAAACAGCCAAACCAACCTGACCACCGAGGATTAGATGTTATTTACTTTCAGATTGATATAAATACTGCATAGCCTCTGTCCTCCAAGTCAGTAAAGTAATCGCAACCCCATCAACTTGTGTCATGAAGAGAGCATCAGAGCAAAAGTTTGAGAACCTGAAGTTGAAATGCATTCCAGGTTTTTCTGTATTCTGACTGTGTGAGTGTGGGCCAAGCCCACTGCTTAGTCATTTTTTAGGTCTCAGTAACAGGTTAGGTATCAGCTCCCCAGAGAGACCTTCTGTGAATGTCTTTAAGGTTGAGGCTTCCATAGCACCCTCTGCTTTCCCTTTTGTAAAAGCATTTATGACACTAAAAATCATTTATGTCATGTCAGTGTTCCTCACTAAGTAAGAAGTATGAGGGTCAGGAGATGTTTGTCTTGTTTATTCTCTTACTCCTGGTCTCTAACACAATGTCTGACACACAATAAATGACCAGTGTGCATCTGTTCCTTGAGTAAGTGAATGAAATGAATCTAATGGTTCAAAACCTCAGTTTTATAGTCTGTAAAGGACATATAGTGATGTCTGCCCTACCACTCACAAAGTTGCTATTGTGTTGAGATAAGATGATTGGGTAAAATGGAGTTAAGATAGAGAATATATATTTCACCTCTCCCCAAATCCAAGAGGGTTAATGAAATTGTTTTGTAAACTGAATAGCTCTCTATAGGCAATATTTGCTACTATGTTTCATGTAAGGAAAGACTTTATTATATTCATGGTATGAGGACTTCCTTAAGCTGTCATTCCACTGGACTACACATGCATTGTGACTTGTGACTACACATGCATTTGCTTTTCCCCAATTTGTTAAATGTACCTTTTCCCCTAACCTCTACCCACTTTGATTTGTTTTCTCTCCCTGGGAACACATTTGAATCATAAAGACCCTTTATCAGTTACATCTCAGGCAGCAAAACAGAAGCCATTCTAGATAGTCTAAGTAGAACAGTTTGATACAGAATTTGAGGTTTATTCAACCATTGGAAGGGCTGGGAACACAGGTCAGAAGAGTGGCTACCAAAGATCCTAGCTACCCACAGCACCAAAGTGGGCTTCCCAGAAGGCATTGCAAATGTCAAGGATCTCCAGGAAGCAACCACCAAGGGTCTCAATGGTATATAACACCTCGATATATAGGATCTTGTCGATGAAGCTGCTGAAAAACTCATGCAGCTGCTCATAAATCTGCTGATAATTTCTCCAGTGAATAATAGTTTCTAAAACAGCCTTAACTACAATACAGAAAGAAATAAAAACTTTTGCATGTGAATTGATTAGGGGTAAGGGTAAGAATAGCTGCTCCCACTTCTAACTCATTTCCTAGATCCTCATATTTTGGCGATGGGAGAAACGATTTCATACATAGGTCACTGAGTATAAACAGCAATATAGATAACATCATAGCTTGGCAAGGTATAATCATGCCACCTGAGCTATAACTGGATTTCAAAAGTTGCTGTGGGGGAAGAGGGCACATATAAGGCCAGTGAATCCCATAGGCATGAGCCCAATAATTGCCTACATCTGTTATATCAACATTTGTGGAATGCTATAACATAATGAATAAAATTTGGACAGTTTCCTATCCTTCCCCAGAAGCATATGGGCTTTGCTTCTATTTCTCCTCCAGTGGCCTTGGGGGTGAGAGGATGTATCATTCTTTCATACTACCACCCCCACAAGGGGCTTAAGGATGTTTTTTAGGAGTAAAGAGCCAGGGAAGCAGATGTTATTTTCTACCTGTCGCCCACATCTGCACATCCAGGGTGGGGCCCCTTTCTGATATCCTGGGCAGCGATTTTTTATGTTTTACTCACTGCTGTATTGCTAGCACCTAGAATACTGCCTGACTAGTACATGGTAATACACGATTTTGATAACTGGATGAACACGTAGTAAATAAGGAAGAAGATCATAACTCAAATGATATAATTTAAATTCAGCAAAATACCTTATGTTTGAAAGTGTTTAGACAATCTTGGCAATTTTCTTTCTTCTAAAAAGATGTCCTCATGACCTTTCCTGACAATATGAATGTTCTTACCAACCTACCTAAAATATATTATTCTTTTACGAACAAATCTAAGTTGAAAACATTCACTGATGGCCCAGATCATCTACTGTTATTATTATTTTAGTAAGAAACATGCAATTTTACACTTATTCACTTGCAGAACCTGCATGGTTGGTCATATGCAGACTGGCATTTAAATCTCAGATCTTCCATATACTAGTTGTGTGACTATGGATAAATCACTTAACCTCTTTTACCCTGTTTTCCTTGATGTATAATTAAGGCAATTGTAATGTTTACTAGGGTTGCTATGATTTCACCTTAAAAATTATGTATGAGTATACATATATGTATGTTTAAAAACTCAGACATTATCAGTAGTGAACAATAAACAAAACTTTATTTGTCTTGGTTTTATTTTTCATGGTTTTATGTGATCATATCTCTGCAACAAAACTGTAAATACTTTAGGATCAAAGGACTGATTTTGAGATTGTAAAAATCCTCTCCGCAGGAAAACAGTGTGCTCTGGGTCCATAATTTCTTCACAAACGAATTGTATTTAATATGGAAATGTTCACATGGAGGGCAAAAGTATTTTCTTTTCTATTTTTTCCTTCATTTCTCTTCCACAGACTTCCTCTCTCCCACTTTTTCCCCACTCTTCCAATTTTTAGTATATCACCCATTATCTGGATTAGAATCTGGTTGAGAAACATTTGTTTCATTTTAGCAGAAACAGAACTAGCACTAGCCTCCAGGAAATCAAATTCCTTCCATTCCACACACATTTACCTGGTCCCTCTATGCACAAGACACAGTGCAGGACACAAGCATGAACCAGACATGCTCCCTGCATGTAGAAACCCTGGCCATTGGAAGTCATCAGTAGCTTGGGCCTGCAACATCCTGACCTTGCCTATACGGACAAGAAATCTGTATTCTAACTGTATACTCCTTTGAAACATTTCATTGTGCTTTATTCTTGCCCTTTCAAAATAATGACAATACCTTATATTGGTGATTCCAGTAACTGAAGGCATATGTTCTATCTCAGTTTATCTTCACTTCATCCATATTGGGTGGAACAAATACTTTTTTTTAATGGAGAAATGAAGGCTCAGAAGGGTTACATTTCTCTAAATGAATCACACATGTTATTATTGCATAACCTGGAGCCATACTTGAAGTCTTCTGACTATTTACCTTATGTTCTTTTCCCCGAAACATGGTAATTAGAAATTATTTCCAACTCTGTATTATGGAAGGAAGGAAAAGGAGGGTGCATATAAGTAGCGTAACTAAGTGTTCAGAGGCACAGTAGAGATCATGACCTTCCTGGGGTAGGATCTGGTATACTAAAATGAGCACAAGAACTAGTGTCAAAAGACCACTTATTAGTGTTGTCATTTCAAATACGAAAATAAAGTGCCCTGACCACTACACAACTATTAGAACAGCCAAAGTCTAGAACATTAACAGTAACAAATGCTGTTGAGTATATAGAGCAATGGGGCCTCTCATACATTGTTGAAAGAAATGTAAAACAGTACAGTAGCTTTGAGTTTCTTGAAAAACTAAGCATACTCTTACCATATGATACAGCAATCACACTCATTGGTATTTACCCAAAGGAACTGAAAACTTATGCCCACACAAAAACCTGCACACAGTTATTTGTAGCAGCCTTATTCATAATTGTCAAAACTTGCAAGCAACTGAGGTGCCTTTCAGTAGGTGAATGGATGAACTGTAGTACATTCAGAAAACGGGATATTATTTAGCACTAAAAAAACAAAAAAAAAGAGTTATCAAACCACCAAAAATATGGAGGTATCTTAAATGCATATTATTAAGTGACAGAAGCCCATCTGAGATGGTTACAACCATATGATTCCCCCTGTACAACATTCTGGTAAAAGTAGAACTCTGGAAATAATAAAAAGATCATAGATACAGAGAAGAGATTGTTTTTGTTGTTTTCATACCTGTACCCATCTCAGGATTGGCCCTTGGCTGATGTGAGTTACCTAGCCCAGAAGTGCCTAAGAGGTTCCATTCTGCTTCTTCCAGGGTATCACTCAATTCCCCAAGGAGCCCTGATTCATTGTAATGGAGAATGGTATTTAGAAACCAAGGTCTGGGTAACAAGAGTGCTCGTTTCTTCTGGGGAGTGAGTGCTTCTAGGCTCTCTCAGTGGACAGAGCTAGGGACTATATGTATGAATAGTAACTCATTACATATATATATATATATATATATATATATATATATATATATAAATACTCATATATATATATTCAATTCTATCTTCTACATATTTTTTAAAATACTCAGGAGTTTTATTGCTAATACCAACTCTGATTCATCATCATAGGTTCATTTGTGCCTTCACTCCTGTCCTTACTAGTAATTTCTTTCTCAGACAGTGAGAAATATGGCTCTTATTATCTACAATATATTTATTTGTTCAACCTTAGTATACATATAAAATAATTTCAGAATTATTAACCCATACCCCTCTGAGAAATTATTTTACCAATTAGAGTACAAAACTTGTGGACAATTTTTTGACTGTCTTTAGTCTCTAATCGAAATACTGATTTCCAAAGTTATGTAGGATGGTTTATTTTCTTTCTTTTTTTTTTATTCCCTTTAGTCTGGTTATGAGTCATTTGTAATACAGTTAGATTCCTTTGTCATAGTCTGCTTTCCATTTTAGGTAGCTGTCATGACCTGGAAAATAGTTTACATATTTCATATGATAAAATTCTCTCATTATAACACACAGTTCTATAGGTCTTAATAAACGCAATGAGTTGTATGCCATCACCATGGTTCCATATGGAACCTCCAAATTCCCTCCAAAGCTCTTTTAGCCTCCAAATTCCCTCACAAAGCTCTTTTATGGTAAACTTCTATTCCCAAGCCCAAGTCTAGGCAACAACTGATACGCGTTCCATCTCTACAGTTTTTTTTTTCTAGACTGTTATATAAAAGAAACCACACAGTGTATAGCTTTTGTGCCCTGCTTCTTTCACTTAGCATGAGTTTTGAAATTTATCAAGATGGTTTTATTTATTAGTAGTTATTTTGTTTTTATTGTGGAGCAGTATTCCATGGTATAGATGTTACACAATTTATTTAAATATTTATATGTTGGCAGACATTTGGGCTGTTTCCCACTTTTACTATTATGACTAAAGTTGCTATGCACAATCACATACAGTTCTTTATGTGGACATATGCTATCATTGCTCTTGAGTAATTTAATTAGGAGTGGGATTGCTAGATCATAAGGAACCTCCATACTATTTTCTATAGTGGCTGTACCAGTTTATGCTCCCACGAACAGTGCACAAGGGTTCCTTTTCTCCACATCCTGGCCAACACTTGTTATTTCTTGTCTTTTTGACAATAGCCATTATGACTGGTGTAAGGTGATATCTCGTTGTGGTTTTGATTTGCATTTCCCTAACGATTAATGATATTAGAGTATCTCGTGTGTACCTACATATGTCTTTGTTGGAAAAATGTCTATTTAGAACTTCTGCCCATTTTTTAATTGAATGTTTTTTTCCCTTTCTTTTGATTTGCATGAGTTTATTATATATCTTAGATATTAGCTCTTTGGTACATACATGATTTGCAAATATTTTATCCCATTCACTAAGTTGCCTTTTCATTTTAGTGGTGGTTTCCTTTGCTACACAAAGGAAAAATATATAGATATAGATATATAGTAGATATATAATATCTATCTATCTATCTATCTATCCATCCATCCATCCATCCATCTATTGAAAGGCTCTTAATGACACTCTCTGAATTATTTATCACCTTCTGCAATCCACAGGGATCAAGTGGAATACAAAGATGGAAGCCGTGTTTGTTACCAAGCTTTATTCTATTGTATTGTCAGATGAGGAGTGGGATCAAAAAGGTCAATAATCCTTTGGATGCCATTAGCAAACGTGGCAACACATAGAAGGTCTGAGTGACTCTGTGTGTGTGTGTGTGTGTGTGTGTGTGTGTGTGTGTGTGTGCACGCACACATGCACATGTGCACAAGAGAAAGAGAGGGAGGTCTGGAAAGTGGCTATCATAGAAATCCTTGTTTCATAGTAAACTCCTAAAGGATAATTAAACCTCCTGATATAGATTCTACCCCTCTCAATTCTTCTGAACTCTCACTCCACTAATTGACCTATTCTCTTCTGTATATTCAAACTACTTCCCTCTAGCATATAAACAAATAAGCTTTTTTATTTTAAAGAAAAATAGAGGTTTACATTGACCTTGTGACTTACAAATATCTCCTTATTTTCAGAGGTACATTTCTGGAAAGAGTTTTCTCTGCTTACATGTGAAAAAAAAATCAATGGTTGTCAGGGATTGGGGAGGTGAGGGATGAACAGGCAGAGCACAGAGGATTTTTAGAGCAGTTGAAATATTCTGTATGATATTTTTTATGATGGATACATGTCACTATACATTTTCCCAAGCCCATAGAATGTACAACACCAAGAGTGAATTCTAATATAAATTATGGATTTGGGTGAATAAGATTATGATGTATCAGTGCTGTGGATCTTAGTTTTGGGATCAAAAAAGTCACGCCTGACTCCTTACAGGCTTGTTATAATGATCAAATGGCATCATGTATGTTAAAGTATGCAAATGTAACCTAATAGATATGATATTTCTAAACATATTAGCCACTGTTACAAAGACGTGACATAGTTTGGACCTAAATACTATGAAAGTACAACTAAGGCTCACACACTGCCTCTTGATGCCAGTTTAACCACTGTTCCAAAGTCAGAACATAAAAACAGCTGGAAAACAAACAATCCAGAACAACATGACAGCAGCAAAAACAAAATTGTGTCAGACTGACTTGGAATAGAATTCTGATTCAGAGATACATGAGATAGGTGGTCTGGAGAAAGTTCTTAAATTTCTTTTAATGTTTTCTTATCTTTAAAAAATGAATATGAGATATACTGTTTTATTAATCTCGGGTGGACTTAATAAGAAATGTAAATAAAACCTTTAATATGTCACAGATAGATGTTCCAAACATACTAGTTTTATCATTTTTGCTTCTATTTATTTATGTATTTGTCGAACCTTATTTGAACATCTGCTCTATGTCAGATTTCATGTTGGACATTGGCCTTTTCTCTCTTCTGTCTCTCATTTTAGAAAGGAATCAAAGGCTAAGAGCCCCTATCAATATCCTGTTTCCATAGATTACAATGCATCAACAACTCATATCCTCTGTCTCTCAAAAAGAGTCATTGATTAGTGAGTCCAATGACAAAATGCATTGTGATTTAGCAGAAGAAACACCAGAGTAAAAGAGAAATCAGGTATGCTCAGCATTGGGTCAGAGGTGGGAAGAAGGAATGACCAGGTATCAGCCAGAACCTGAATATGCCACACCCGGGAAGAAGTGAGAATCAAAAGAGATCTGACTGTGGAGGAAAGAAAATTTTTCTCTTTGTTCATCCTTTCATTCAATATCCATGTATTGAGTCCTATTATTTTCCAGCCTTTCTCAAGATGATAAAACTAAGACACCCTTATTGCAACCAGGTGGTGATGCCTGAGAGGAACTTAAGATTTATTACAAGCCATGCCTTAAAGGTAAAAGATTTCAGATGCCATTACCAATCCCCAAAGTCATTTAGTCACCAGTATGAGCTATAATGGATTATTGATCTCATAGACTATAAAGACTCTCAAAGATCTATCATAGGCTATTGGGTTAATCTGGCGACTGAACATGCATACTTATTTGTCTATTGTCTGCCTTCATTCTCATGTATAATTCCTCCTTCTGGAGTTAATGGGAGTTAGTGCCTGCTTCCAAGGGGAAAGAAATACTTTTTTAGGTTTCATGCTCCAAATCCCAATGAAATAATAGCTCAGAGAATAAAGCCTCTGAATGTTTAAATTTGAATCCTTCAAATGTTGTATTCATTTATGTGTCCATCATCATTAAAACTGTTCAGAAATAGGGACTTGGCAAATTTCATTTTAATTTAGGTTCTTTGTGAAGCTACAGTATATGCATGTACTAGTTCTTGTATACATAGTAGTTTCATATCTTTGTTTTGCATTTGTTTGGTGTGTGTGTGTGTGTGTGTGTGTGTGTGTGTGTGCAAAAGAGACAGAGAAAGTAACAGTACCATGAGGCTTGCCTCCAACATTCTAAAATCAAATACCCTTAACTGAGAGCCCCATCTTATGATTTGCCAACAGTAGATTTTGACTGAAAAGGTCTAAGCTCTTAAAAAATGAGATGCATAATGGAAATACCTGTGCAATTGTCACCATAAAGCTGCAAATATGCATCACCAATGGACTTGCTCTACATGCATGAAAGAGACATTTTAATAAAGAGCAAAACAATGTTGTGGTGAACACATCTTTTCTATACAGAAAGTCAATCAAATGTCAAATTCACCATAACCCAGTCACTGACTTAAACAAGAATGATTATGCACTGGGAATGTATATCTGTATTTCTCTCAGAAATTCCTTGTGCAATATCCCAGAAGCCCAGGAAAGTCATACAAAACCAGGTAGAGGGGTTGCTTCTTCTTAGTATCACTCTAGGCAGAAGCAGGATAAAAGAGGCTCATAGATGCTCTAACATAGGATCAAAACTATGGAACCATGTAACCAGATCTGATCTTTCATTTTGTTAATGAAGAATCTCTGACCCAGAGACGTCATGGGACTTGCCCAAACTCCTCCAGAAATGGGGCAAATCATTGATAAGAATGCACTTCTCTTGGGGCACCTGGGTGGCTCAGTCGGTAAGTGTCCGACTTCAGCTCAGGTCACGGTCTTGCGGTTTGTGAGTTCCGGCCCCGCATTGGGCTCTGTGCTGACAGAGCCTGGAGCCTGCTTCAGCCTGTGTCTCCTCTATCTCTCTCTGTTCCTCCCCCACTCACACTCTGTCTCTCTCTCAAAAACAAATAAACATTAAAAAACATTTTAAGAATGCACTTCTCTATTTCTTAGACCATTCTTCTGTCCCCTCTCTTATATCTCCTGTTATGCAGGATGGTCTGAAGAAAAAAAACTCTGTATAAAAAAAAATATATATATATATATATAAAATACCACGTATGTGTGTGTGTGTGTGTGTGTGCGTGTGTGTGTGTGTGGTGTGTAAATGTGTGTGTGTGTGTGTGTGTGTGTGTGTATGATACCAGTAGTTGCAGAGAGTCTAGATGCACAAAATGCCTGTTGGTTCAACTCATTTGTGTCTATTCTTCACTTCATATGCTATTTGAAACCACAAATACCATTGTAGATACAATGTCTATTTAGTTCTAAGAATCATACATAAATGCAGCCTTTCACTAACTTATTAAATTTATATTATAGCATCTAGAATATTCTGTAGAAATCTAGTACACTTTCATTTCAGATACAAATCAGTAAGAATATCCTAAAGACACCCATGATAGAGGACACAGCACCATTTTACTGACTGCCTTGAAAGCCCTTTTGGCTTCTCAGTAGTTCTCTAAATCCTCACTACTCAAGGTCCAGCTCTAGATCTATCTTCTATGAAGACTCACCTGACTTCTTCTTCCCACCCTGATGTGCCATTTCTACCTTACAGTTGTACTTAAAGCTTATGAGCACACTGTCCATTTCACTTTTTTCTGGTGTTTCATGGGGATTTCCTTTGCCTTCCAGGCTAGTTTCATTAGAAGGGAGAAAACGTTCTCTGGAACTTAAGTCCTGTTAATCTTCACCAGCTCTATGGCACCTCAAGAAGAGGCCTAACATATTAACTGGGCTGTGAGTACTCATTGGAAGGAATATATGAGATACTTTCACTGACTCTCTTTAAGGATCTCTCTACTTGTTTTGACCAAAGCCCAGGTTCTGGCTGTAGATTACTGGGTTATGATTTTGCTCACCCAGGCATTGGTTTAGTTACTTGCATATGCAGGCAAGAAGAAGAGAAATTAGCTTAGAAAAGCAAGTAATAATATTAACAATGCCTCACACTTTCACATTTGTATTCATTTTGGAGTTTAGCAATCACATACATTTTCCACATTTATATATCATAATTAATCCTTCCAATAGTTTGTTGGATATGTAGTATAAAATAATGAATAAGATTGTGAGTTCCATAGTGAGACAGACCCTTGTTTTAATCTAACATTCCCCAGGATTTTAGTTTCCTCAATGGGGAATGATAATGCCCTTAAAATAATAAAGTGGGGACAATAATATCCTTAGCTTAATAGACATAATGCATACAAAACAACCCCTGGCAGAGAAAAAACAATCAGATCATCATCATCATCATTGTCGTTGTTGTTGCTGTTTTTCTTATAATTACTGATCTATTATTATAGTAGAGGAATTACCTCCATGCCATTCTTCTCATTCGTAAAATTCTTGGTACCTTAGAGTCTACACTAACCAATTCCTGAAGTTATCTTGAGTGACTGTAATATCTACCCACACTTAGTTTGTTGACTTTCTCTTGCCCAAAGCCTTCTCTTTTGCTCACCTGAGCCACCCATAGTCATAATTGTGCCGCTTCATTATCCCAATCTCTCTGAACCCAAACTGCTAATTCAAGCATCCTTTTTTTTTCTGACCAGGGTCTTCTGTTCTCCTATCAAAGCCATGTGGATCACATCAGCACCTCCATTTCATTTATACTTCTGCATAAAAATTCTACTCTCTTCCTGCCTTTAATTATTCTTATTCAAAGTTTATAACTCATAGTCTTCATTTTAAAACCCCCTTGCAGGGGCGCCTGGGTGGCGCAGTTGGTTAAGCGTCCGACTTCAGCCAGGTCACGATCTCGCGGTCCGTGAGTTCGAGCCCCGCGTCAGGCTCTGGGCTGATGGCTCAGAGCCTGGAGCCTGTTTCCGATTCTGTGTCTCCCTCTCTCTCTGCCCCTCCCCCATTCATGCTCTGTCTCTCTCTGTCCCAAAAATAAATAAAAAAAAAAAAAAAAAAAAAAAAAAAAACTTTAAAACCCCCTTGCAAAGCCTAACCTTTCCTTCTGCTCTATTTTTTTTAAATCAAACCCATCTAGGAAATCTAATACCATTTCAAACTTCTTTTCTCCATTCTTATACCTAGAAAGTCAAACATTACTTTGAGAAATTTACTTAACAGATTGAAACTGCTTTATATTTATAATAAATAACCTCAATAGGTCTTAACACCTAAACAATTCTACTGTGTTTCTCCAGGTAACTCTTCATTCACTTTCTGCAAGAACTATTTCAGACCTCCTCAATTCTCCTCAAATCTCTATCTCAGTTCTTTGTTACTTTAATAGATACCCTTATAACTTAATTTATATAATGATTCTCTCTCTCTTTCTCAGACACACACACACACACACACGCACACACGCACACGCACACACACACACGCATACACACACACTCACACATACACCCTGAAATGCTGATCATCTTCAGGTTGTAGACCTACGTTCCTTTCCCTACAGTCCCTTCCTTCTGAATACTATGCAATGCTTTCTCTCTGGATGCTCTCACCTGTGCCCAAAGCATCTATTACTATTCATATATCATGGGCTCCGAATATATCCCAATATATAGCTCAGATCTTTCTTCTGAGTTGCAAATCCAAATGCCAACTTGACTCCTTGGCATCTCCACTTGAATGCCTGAGAACTTATCTTCCCCTTCAAACCTAATTCTCATTCATTGTTTTCCATCTCAACAAATGGCAGGACCATTTATCCATCCCAATACCCAAGTTGGGAATCTAAAGTTTTTCTTAAATCTCCTTTCTCCTTCACCAAATCTCATTGCTACTACCTCAAATCTTTAAAATCTGTCCATTTCTCTCCACCTTCAAAAAGACTGCTACTACCTCTGCCAGACTTCAATCTACACTGTCATCATCTCTCACTGTAACTCTTTTTTTTATATTAATGTTTTTATTTATTTTTTGAGAGACAGAGCATTAAGGGTGAGGGGAAGAGAGAGAGGGAGACATAGAATTTGAAGTAGGCTCCAGGCTCTGAGCTGTCAGCACAGAACCCAATGCAGGGATTGAACTCATGAACCATGAGATCATGACCTGAGCTGAAGTCAGATGCTTAACCAACTGAGCCACCCTGGCACCCTGCACTGTAACTCTTTTCTGGCCATGTTCCTCCTCATTATCTAGCCCAGACTCCACATTTATGTAAAACATATCTGATAATATCATTTAAACAAATTTTTTAATGTTTATTTATTTTTGAGAGAATGAGAGACAGAGGGTGAGCAGGGGAGGAGCAGAGAGAGAGGGAGACACAGAATTTGAAGCAGGCTCCAAGCTCTGAGCTGTCAGGACAGAGCCTGATGTGGGGCTCAAACCCACCAACCGCAAGATCATGATCTGAGCTGAAGTCGGACACTTAACCTACTGAGCCACCCAGGTACCCCTAATCATGTTATTCTTCTGCTTAAAATCTTTCCAAGGCTTCTTAACCTTAGAGTAAAAAACAAAGTTCTTTACATACCTTGAAACTACCATAGGATCAGGCCCCTACCTATCTTTCCAGCATATCTTAGCTAATCTACCCCCTCATTCTCTATGCTCTGTAGACTACAATGTCCACAATGGAAATGCTAGGCTATTTTGCTCCCCATCTTATTCTCAGTGTGTACCAAAATGCCTGGTACCTGGGTGGTGCCAAATAAATAATAATTAAATGATCAATTAGTAGTTAAGTGACTTGTTCAAGGCTTTTAGTACTATAGAACAGGAAAAGACCAAATCAAAGACCTCAAAAATTTTTCTAGCAGAGTCCAGACTTAGTCTCATCATTAACATGCTGGAGATGAGTTGAGCTGGATATGGACCAGGAAAAAGAAAGGCAATGGTATCTTCCTTGCCAGATGCATCCACAATTCCTAATCGCTAATATCATTACCCCAGATTGAATTGGTAGTTCTAAAATACCACCAAAAATGGAAGATGTGTAGGAGAAGATGAAGAGGAAGAAGGAAAGGAGGACAATAGAAGGGGAGGAACAAGATTGCTAAGGCTTTGTAGAATTCACATCTGATCTATCATCATAAACTTTTCATTAGGAAAAAAATAAGATGACCATACAGAAGAGAGCTTAAAAAAACCAAAACCATTTTGTTTTCACTCCCCCCCCCAAAATAGTTCTCTTTCATTTTACCTTCTTTGTAATGGGTCTTGAAAATCATCATTTTTAGCACAGCAAACTAAACAAGCTCTTGGCATTTCTGATACAAAAGAGGTGCCATAATTTCATGCCTTTGCAAACACACACTGTGAGCAATCAAGGGAAAAGGGAAATTAAAAACTAATTCTGCTGTTTATTCTACTCATTTATTTTATCAGTCATCTCAGCCTCACACTGAATAACAATCAACAGTGTTTGACAGACACACCTAGGGGAGGCTAGACATCTTCTCTCAAAATCTCCAGAAAGCTGGAAAGGAAAGCCAAAAAACAATGCTTCAGGGGGCCGTTTCTAATTATGCAATCAAAAGCATCAGCACTAACATTTCTACTAAGTGTAAAACTTTTGAAATCAGAAATTGCAAAGGGATATCAATAATTCAAAAACTAGAGTTCCTCTATCACAAACTCAAAATATTTGATGTTCCAAAACTATGACAAGGAAGACTGCCTCCAGAAAAATAGAGATTTGAAAGAATGGTAACCAATCACTAAAGTGTACCTGTGCCCACATCTAACTGCAATTATGTGAATTTCCCTCCTTGAATTTTGGTAGTTTGGAATCCATCCTGAGGCCCATGATGGTCCGTCTAGTGTAAATTCATTTATCCTCACCAGCATTATGGAAATGATTCATAATGCATAAAACCAAATTATCCATCAGAGAAGAGCCAGTCATTTGCTGCTTTTGAAACTCTTCTCAAGAGTTTGAGGTGGGAGTGGGACAGGATGGGAGTCATTTACTTTAATTATCCTTAAACATCAGCATTACAAATAATACAGGGGACCTAACTTTACTCAAAACAGTAAGAAAATGTGCAACAGAGCACACTGCACAAAAAAAAATGCTACTTGGGCATATGGACCTCAATATTAACAATGTACCTTCAATATTTGTAGGAGTCAGTAATAATTATGAACATATGCTTTACCGCTGTCTTTATTTCTAAATAAATCTCAGCCAACCAACCAATCAGTATTTATCAAGGAGTGTTTGCAGGTTGGGTTCCCTGGAAGGAAACTCTGTAATGGGTATTTGCATGCAGGAGTTTATTTATTGAAGATCAAAACTTGTGAGAGAGTGAGGGAGATAGGACTGGAGGAGCTGAATTACAGTAAAGTCACACCAAAGGCCTTAGCTGGTCATAGATCCCATGGATAGCTCTGAAACTGGTCAAATCTTTACCTATGAAGAGAAATGTTCAAATAGAGAGGCAGGGAAACTGGGCCTTTTGTATTTCCCCCAGCCCCAGTTGACCAGTTATTGAAAACAGGCTCTCTTCAGTGAAGGAATCTCCAGAAGAGTGACTCATTTGAATGGTGGTGATGGTCTGGGTGACATGGCATGGCACTCACCACAAAACCTATTATGTATCTGCTCCATGAACCCGCTGGCATTAGGAAATCTAGAGAACACATAATTGACAACTGGCAAACTCTTACTTTGCGTCCCAGCCCAAATATTTATGAGGTCTATGGAGATTTTCCAGACAAAAATCAGTCGCTCCCCATTCTGTTCTCTCGTCACTGCAACATAGGTTTGTGGTAATTCTTATCAAACGGATCATACATCATTGATTCCTGGTCTGTGTCCCACAGCAGCCTATGTGTTCCTTGAGGGTAGGCTGCAATTTAAATGTCACTTTCCTAACTAATACCCCCCAAACCACCCTGTCTTAGTAAGCATATACATGTGTGATTCTCCAGAACATCAAGCTTATGTTTCTACCTAGCATTTATCCTCACTCATTATTTTTAGATTTATCTATTTGCCTATTGTCAGACTATTGATGAAGTTATTGTTTTATAATTGCATTTAAATAAAAATAATCATTTAAGGTGAACCTGGGTAGCTCAGTAGGTTAAGCGTCCAACTCTGGCTTAGGTCATGATCTCACTTGGTGACTTTGAGCCCCGTGTTGGGCTCATGCTGACAGCTCGGAGCCTGGAGACTGCTCCCAATTCTGCATCTCCCTCCTTCTCTGTCCCTCCCTCACTTGCACTCTGTCTCTCTCTTTCTCAAGAATAAATATTAAAAAATAAATTAAATAAATAAATAAATAAATAAATAAATAAATAAATAAAACAAGCATTTAAATAGCTGACGGTTTTATATTTGTACTGAACCTAATTAGTGACATACAATACATCAAATTCTGGTTACGTATTTAAAGACTGTTAGAATTTAACAAGTCTTCCATTTTTTACATCAAAAAGCCAGTTTCTGGACATATGTACCTCATTTATTTCCAAATCTCATTTTGAGGCATTTGTTTCATGGTAGCTTTTTAAAAAAATTTTTTTAACGTTTATTTATTTTTGAGAGAGAGAGAGACAGAGTGTGAGCAGGGGAGGGGCAGAGAGAGAGAGAGGGAGACACAGAACTTGAAGTGGGCTCCAGGCTTCACGCTGTCAACACAGAGCCTGATGTGAGGCTTGAATTCAAGAACAGTGAGATCATGACCTGAGCCTAAATTGGATGCTTAGTCACCCAGGTGCCCTTCATGGCAGCTCTTTTTTTAAGACTTAATTTTTTTAGAGGAGGTTGAGGTTCAAAACAAATTTGAGGGGAAGTACAAAAATTTCCCAATTGCCTTCTGCCCCCACACATGCATGATCTCCCCCATTATCATCATCCCCCACCAGAGTGGTACATTTGTTACAATTGCTGAGTCTACATTGGAACATCATAATCAACCAAAGTCCATAGTTTACACTGAGTTCACTCTTGGTATTGTACATTCTCTGCATTTGGACCAATGTATGATGACATATATCTATCATGAAATATCATATAGAGCATTTTTCACCACCCTAAAAATCAGCTGTGCTCTGCTTATTCATCCTTACTCCTCTGTATACCTCCTGAAGCCCTGGAAACCACCGATCTTTTTTTATTTTTTTTATGTTTATTTATTTTTGAGAGAGAGGGAGAGCAGGGGAGGGGCAGAGAGAGAGGGAGACACAGAATTCAAAGCAGGGTCCAGGCTCTGAGCTGTCAGCACAGAGCCCAACATGGGGCCCGAACTCCTAAACTGTGAGATCATGACCTGAGCTGAAGTAGGACACTCAACCAACTGAACCACCCAGGCGCACCTGGAAACCACTGATCTTTTAACTGTCTCCATAGGTTTGCCTTCTCTAATATGCTATATAGTTGGAATCATACAGTGTGTAGCCTTTCCTTACTGGTGTCTTCACTTAGTAATGTGCATTTAAGGTACTTCTATGTCTTTTCATGGCTTGATAGCTCATTTCTTTTTAGTGCTGAATAAATATTCCATTTTATGGTTGTGCCACAGTTTGTTTATTCACCTACTGCAGGGCAGCTTGGTTGCTTCCAAGTTTGGCAATTACTAATAAAAATATTATAAACATCTGTATAAAGGTATTTGTGTGGATGTAAGTTTTCAATTCCTTTTGGTAAATACCAAGGAGCATGATTGTTGGATTGTATGCTAAGATTATGTTAAGATTTGTAAGAAACTGCCAAACTGCCTTCCAAAGTGGCTGTACCATTTTGCATTCCCACTAACAATGAATGAGAGTTCCTGTTCCTCCACATCCTTGCCAGCATTTGGTGTTGTCAGTGTTGTACAGTTTGACTATATTAATAGGTATGTAATGATATCTCACTGTTGTTTTAATTTGCATTTCTATGATGACATATGATATGGAGCATCTTCTCATATTTGCCATCTGTCTATATTGGTATATCTATATTGGTCAAGGTCCACTAAGGTCTTTGGTCCATTTTTTAATCAAGTAGTTTCTTTTTTTATTGTTGAGTTTTAAGGGCTCTTTGTATATTTTGGATAAGTCATTCATCAGATGTGTCTTTTGCAAATATTTTCTTCCAGTATATGGCTTGTCTTAACATTTTCTTGATATTACTTTTACAGAGAAATTTTTTTTAATTTTAATAAAATCTAATTTATCAATTATTTCTTTCATAGATCCTGTCTTTGAACCCAAAGGGCATCACCACACCCAAGGTAATCTAGGTTTATTCTCCTGATATTTTAGTCACCGATGCATTTGCTCAAGTCATTTGCACGATCCCCAATTAATACATATTACGCTGTGAACATCAGAAAACATAATTGCCAAAGTGCCTAGATTTCTACAATTCAGTGTTTCTTCTCTACAATCAGGATTTATAAAACTACTAAAAGAATACCTTGTTTAAAAAGAAGTTAAGGGAAACTCTTGGATTATATAAGAGTTTGTATACTAGATTTGGGCTCTCTTGTAGGTGATATTGCCTTTGATCATTCAGATGGAATTAAAAATCATAAATTGAATATATTTTGAAATTTATGTGTTTTAAATTTAAAATGTATTTTAACTTTAGAAAGGGTCTTTTTTTTTGTCACTTTAGAAAGGGTCTTTTTTTTTGTCACTTTAGAAAGGGTCTTTTTTTTTGTCACAGCAATTTCTTATTTTGTCTTCCTACTCTGCTACAGTAGTATATTTTGGCTGCAAAAGCCTCTGTCTGCAGAGGTTAATTTTCCTTAATTTTCCTAGGCTGTTCTATTATTAAACACACCCTCTACTATTCCTAAAAAGTTTCTAAGAGTATAAGTAGCTTTAATGGCATCAACAACCACTATATCTGAAGTTTAGATCATCCAAACTTAGTCCAAGGTCAAAACAGTCCAGTTTCTGATTTATAAACATTCACTTTACACAAAAAGTTTAAAATGTTATTGGCCACCTGCCTTCAGAATTCCTACCACCCATCACTCAAGTTTTGTGAAGAGCAGTTCTTTGAGTTCAGAAGTAGAAAGTGGATGATACAAAAACAGGAGCACAAAAAGGGATTTGATCCTGAAGTCCAGATAAGGGCTGGACCCATTACGTGTTAGTCCACAATCATTTCAATAATATATCACTCCAGGATGCCTGGGTGGCTCAGTCGGTTAAGTGTCCGACTCGATTTCAGTGCAGATCATCATCTCACGGTTCATGAGATTGAGCCCTGCTTTGGGCTCCATGCTGACAGCACTGAGCTTGCTTGGTATTCTCTCTCTCCCTCTCTCTCTCTGTCCCCCAACCAAATAAATAAACATTTTTTTAAATCACCCCTACTCACTCTACTACACAGGATCACACAATGGTTAAATGTTTTGACTGCAGAATCAAACAACCTGGTTTTAAATCTCAGTTCTACTCCTGCAAGATATGTGTTATAAATACAAACTTTTATATCGTTGTGTTGCTTACCTGTAAAGCATGATAATAATAGGATTTCCCTCATATGATATCTGTGCGACTAGGGATTCATCTATGGAAACTGCTCAGAATCATGCCTAAGACATATGAAGTAGTATTAAAGATAGTAGTATGAATTAGTGTTACTGAACCAACCACTTCTATCATAACAAATTAACTGAGGCAAGAAGAGAAGAAAAAAAAGCCTAGAACGATATAGAACAAAGGGATATTTATTGAGAAATGAATGAACATGCAAGGTGCTGGGAAGGAAAGGCACCAGAAGAAGGAAGGTACAGAGTAGGATGTGGAATGGTGTCAAGAAACATTTAACCTGATCATTAAAATCTTGGCCATTACTGAAATTACATCAGAAAAGAAGCAGCCACTTGCTTACCCTTCTACATCTTCCTTTCTTTTGCGCAAAATGACCAATAACTCTTAAAATGCAGAACTCATTCTAGTGCTAAGGCCTTCAAAGACCTCTAAGATAATCTAAGAACCAACTGCTTCTAACATTGTTTCTATTGTAAACGCAGTTCTAAATTCTAACTAGGACTCTACAATTGAAACTTTGGGTATAGTCATTTGCCAAGTCTTTTGCAACTCCAAGCAGTACCCTGGGGGATAACCTACATATGAAACCCAAGGAACAGAAATACAATGAAAAGGACCAGCGTCCTGATGACAATGGCTGATAGTCAGACCCCAAAATAGAAATACAAAAACCATCTGTTAAAAATGCACACTTGATGAGTTGTAAGCCACTGGGGCCTTTTAAAGGCTTTACTATGTTAAGCATGTCTGGAATCACACTGGTTATTGGGTGTTCAGAAAAGGAAGCAGGTTCCAGCTAACCCTAGGCACTAGTAGTTTAACAGAAGCAAGAATAAAGGGAAGAAGACCATTAAGTAGGCCTCCTCAGAGAGCAACACAGGAAAAAAGATGAGGATTTTGGACAGATCTATTTCCCCAAACACTCTAAACAAATGTAGATTCGGTATCTTGGGCCAGTGCTAGATGTTTCCAGAGGGGGAGCTACTTCAAAAAAGGTCATGTTAAGGCAAGAGGAGAGAAATTCTTTTTCCAAAAATTATGTAATTCAAGCTTTCTAAGAACCTCCAGTTTCTTGTATTGAGTACTTGTTCTGGGCCAAAATGAGGGCAAATCACTTACAGGTAATACCTTACTTAATCTTTATTAAAAAGTTCTATGATTGATATTATTACTCCATTTTATAGATAAGAGAACTGAGAACCACAGTGAATAAGACAGTAAGTATTTTTTACAAGGTCATAAAACTGTTTTGTGGTAACATTTCAAATTCCTCACTAGAGCCTGAAAAGCAATATAATTTGCACTAATAAGAGGGCATATTCCATAAAATATTTTGCTGTTTCCCAAGCAAAGAAAGGGAAAGTAATAATAACGATTTGGAATTTCACCAAAAAAACTTTGCCTTGTTTTAAACATAATAAACTTCTGCAATTTCAGATACACTGATGATTCTTAGAGGAAAATAATCACCTCTTGCATATATAATTAGTAAACTACCTTTCATAAGTAGATAGCATTACAAAGCTTTATAACAGATCATGTAAGTTAAAGATTCAAAAGTTTATTTTTTTTTCCTTTAAGAAAAAAATAAAACTACTTAAAAACAAACGATATGCGGGGCGCCTGGTGGCTCAGTTGGTTGAGCGTCTGACTTCTGCTCAGGTCATGATCTCGTAGTTTGTGGGTTCAAACCCCGCGTCAGTCTCTGTGCTGACAGCTCAGAGCCTGGACCCTGCTTCAGATTCTGTGTCTCCCTCTCTCTCTGCCCCTCCCCTGCTCATGCTCTCTTTCTCTCTGTCAAAAATAAATAAACATTAAAAAAAAATGATATGATCTTGTTTCCTTTCCCAATCCACAGGATTTCACACACACACACACACACACACACACACACCCTCTTGTTTCTTCCCATGTCTTTAAGCAGACAACAGTCCATTATAAACACATTAGATTAATTTATCCCTGTCTTTTCTGAATCGTTAACTTGTTTTATTCTGGCTGTCTATATGTCACTGTATATTAACTCTTAAGAGAAAAATTAGAATATCCATCCCAAAGTTCAGCTAAACTTCATCATAGTTCTTTCTTGACAACTTGGTCCTTTGGCTCTTTTTTAAATCTATGTCCCAGGTTTACAGTCAGAGAAAGAACCAAGATGTTGAAGTTGATATTAAGTAGGAAAGCATTTTTGCCCTGACAAATTTCATTGTATAAAATCACTAACTCCAGGAATCAGAATAAGATTTAAAATGCCATCTTTTAATATTATTTTTAAAGATTTTTTTAAGCCAGCATAAAAATAGATATGGTACAAGCAGACTGATACAGACATATCAGATGTGTAATTAAAGCTATAGGTGTGCAGGGTACTGTCAGCCCAGATGTGTATTGTCACTGGTAAAGAAAAAAAGAAAAGAGCTACAGACTTTTAAAAAATCTTTTACCAGTTAAATATACCAAAAATATTCCCAAGACTTAGGAAATGTTGTACAATATGTGTCAAAGAGAAGTCTCATTCTTTTTGCAGCTCTGCTTAATGTTTTATGTTCCCATCATATCTGTTCCCTCCTCTTTTGGTGATATACATGTCATGTGTCTGTGGACCTAAAGGGAAAACTCACATAAACACAATGTCTGCATTGACAACTTTACAGTTCGTCCAGAGTGAAGACAGCATCTATTGAGTGTGATACAATTCCATTGTAGTGTATCAGCAAGAGACTCTGTAAAAGGGAAAGGCTAGATGCTAAGTACCTATTCTGCCTACTAGGTAAATTAGGCATACTGCCCACTTTTTCTGAAATTCGAATGCCCCAGTTAAATCAAAGATTGGTAATCAAAGATTGGTAAGACATAATTTTATGTCCTTTTTTTTTTTTTTAATGCCATGATTAGATTTGAAATCAGGGGGGAGCCATTCATAGACCTTGGATGAAATTCTCATTTGGAAAATACTGGAAATTAATTTACATCATATTAAGTGCAGTAGAGGAATATGCCATTAACTGAGATCTTATGAATCTCACATTTACATAGAAGGCAATGAAGATAGCAAATATTTGACTAAATTAAATGACTAAACAGGACCCTTTGGTCAGAAGTGGCAAAAATCCAACAGAGGCTAGCTTAAACAATACTGACAAAAGCAATAAAAAATAACATTTACTGAGAACTTTCTATATTCCAGGCATTTAGCTAAGTATTTCTCATACCTTAGCTCTCAGAGAAATCCCACGAAATAAGGACTATTGTTATCTGTTTCTTGACAGATGAGGAAATGAGGCTCAGAGAGCTCAAGGCACTTATCCACACCCACAAAGCTACATAGTGATGGCTTGGGTTCAGAATTGAGACAGTTCAATATTGAAGCCCAAGCTTTTAATCTCTACGCTGCTAGGAGAGAAAGGAAACTTAATAGAAGAAACTGGGGGCATTCACAAATCAAAGAAAGGACATAACAATGCCTGACAAAGGCAGGAAAGAGGACAGGAAATAAAAGCAGGAATTCTCTTACATCAAAATCTTCTTGTATCCTCTCCTCTGGCACACTAGCAGTCACCATGTGTCAGGGAGAGATGGCTCCCAATTTCCTACCTTCACTGCTAGAGTGGAAAGGACACAGCCCCACCACAATCAGGACCCAATAATAGAACATTCTAGGAAAGGGCTCCATGAGAATCTGCCCTTGGCCATGACACTGTGCTGGCGAAATGCTACAAATGGTCCATTTGCAGGTTTGAAGGGGCAGGAAGTGTTTGGAGCCATTATGGAGCCACGTGGAGAGAACTGGGAAGGAGTGGATGATTGGACTCAGAGGTCCTGGATTCCATCTTTGGTTTAAGTATGATGAATCAGGGGTCTTTGGGAATGTCTTTGCATTCTCCATGTCTTTTAAGCTGCCTAAAAAGAATAATCATTCTTGTCCTACCTTTACAATCCTTTCTAATAAGAGACTATTCAAAAAATTAAAAATCATCCATGTGATCTATGATCATTTCAATAAGGCAATACTTTGTACTATTTGGGGGGATAAAAATATTTATGAACTGAGTAAGTTGTATACAAGATTTTGGCTTGCTGAAGAGACTATTTCTTTCAAGGATTTTAATAGTACTGCATAAAATACCAAACTTCAAGTGTGAAATGTATGCTAAATATATATCTTTTTAAATTTATTTATTAAAGTAAATATAAAAGCCTTTGACTAACATTTTGTAACACTTTTCATACGTCCATAATAAAATAATTATACCAAAATCTTCTATATACTTTTCACTAATTAAATTTATATTTTTGTAATTCATTCTTTTTCTTCTTTTTAAAAATTTTTTTTTAACATTTATTTTTGAGAGACAGAGAGAGACAGAGTATGAGCAGGGGAGGGGCAGAGAGAGAGGGAGACACAGAATTTGAAGCTGGCTCCAGGCTCCGAGGTGTCAGCACAGAGCCCGACATGGGGCCCGAACCCACACGCTGCGAGATCATGACCTGAGCCAAAGTCGGACGCTTAACCGACCGAGCCACCCAGGCGCCCCTGTGATTCATTCTTTAACTCATCTATGCATGTACTTACTTGTTCATCCAAGCTTTATTAAACTCCTACCATAATGAGTTCAAATTAATAAGTTTGACTCTATTAATAAATAGGCAGCCAGTAGGCTCTGTTACTTCACTCAACAAATCCCACTTGTAACAATGGCCTCAAATTTGCCTGCTTTACTCAATCTAACAGTCTTGTTCCACCATAAAATATTATTTTTCCCCAAGGGAATGAGAATTTATAATAAAATTTTAATTTACTAGAATCACAGGTAGTCTTTTCTGAATTTTGTTTAACATCCAAACTTGGTACATCACTATGTTTCTATCAAACTGCATACTACTGGATGGCTTAGCTCACATGAATCCACTGGAAGAGTTAAAACATTCCTTAACAGATAAGAGAGGAACTTTTCCCATGGACCTGAGAAAGAATTTCAAGAGAGATTTGGACCACCACAAAAATTCCCCCAGGGAATTTGAAAACCCCTTGAACCATCTTATTCTTCCAATCCCTCATCTAATTTACATAATCATAAGAGCAAATGTCTACCCAAAGAATTAAAGTGAGGAAAAAGCATTCCTTGCTTATCCCAATTAGCAATATCCAACTTACGAACAGAAGAAAGAGCAAAACACTCTTCCTATTTGTCTAATGTACTATCATTAAGCACCCAAGATTATGTTTGCTCATTTTCCAGAAGATTAATAAATTTCTTCCTATACATCAATGACTTGCAGAAATAGTCTTTCTCTTTCCTCAGTGGTTCAAGAGACTTTATACCCACCACTAATTCTTGCATACACGTTATCATATAAACAAGTCCTATGAGTCACTTTACAGGTCACTAAGCAGACCATGCATATCTTGAAAGAATGCATATAAATATTGAGGCCAACTGAGTCCTCATTAACAGGGAATCAAAATAGGACTAGAAAGAAACTTCTTATAAAACTCAGAAAGTTCAGCATTGGTTTCTCACATACTGACAGGAATCAGAATGGCCAGTGCATCTTCCTGTCTTTTAGAGTTATTTTATTCAGTGGCTGGGAATAAATTACAAAAATACTTTGAAAACCAAATCGATTCTGAAATAAAAAGGCACTGTCCAAATGGAATTTGATGTGAAAGGGCTTGGCCCGATTTGGCAGCATAGAAACCCTCTGCTCAGATTTGGCTATGTCTAAGGCAAATCCCCTAGAAGAGGCCAATCTATGCTCCCAGAACATTTAAATTTAGAATGTAGCTTACAGAAGAGCCCTCCAATTCTGACGCATTCAGAAGCTCTCACTGAGTGGAGTCGAATTTGTATTCAGCACTGGAAGATGCTAACTGCTGCTTGCTAAGAGTGGTACAGTTTCCTGAAATTTCTATTTTAAATCCAACATCCTTTGTTAGAGGAGTTAGTCTGTGGCATTGTGTTTTCAGTTTCCTGCCAAAGGCAGTCCCCATCTTCTGACAGATAGATGCTTCCTTCATGATAGAACCAGACTGCCCATCCGTGTGTTTTAAGGAGATGTCCTGTTGAAAGCTGGGATTTCCCATCAGTTTTATGTGCTGCTCCCAACAAAGGAGAAACTGAGATAATAAAAAGAAGGTACCAGAGAAGGGAGAGAACATACTATCTTCTTGAAATTGAAGGCTGCTGTGTTTGTTTCTGCAACCCCAAAAAGCAGCTGAAATCTAAAAAGAAAATGGGACTAGATTTTTCTTAGAAGTATCTCAAAATAATGGTAAGCAGGGAGAAAAGCTTGTCACTCAGAATAGAATTTCCAAAGTCTGAGTATCATGTCCCTTTCTAGAGCATTCCCTGACATGCTCTTCTGTGCCTTCCCACTAGGTATCCACATTGTGTAAACTCCTACTTCTCTTGCCTTCCAGGCCTGGAAAATACAAGGCAAACCCTGCCTCCAGAAATACTGACAAGGAGTGGAAGTGTCCCCAGGACTTTAAGTCCACACAAAAGTGACTCCTCTTCAGAGGCCTTCCTTGACATGCAAACTTGATTAGGCTTCCCCATTATAGATTTGACGGGAATCCTGCACTTTTCCTTCATACCACTTACTCTGATTGCACAAATGTCATTAAATCATTATTTATGATATTTGCTTACTGCAGGTTGTTTGAAGGAAATCAAACAAATGCCACTAAAACATGGGGAAATCCCTGGGTTAAAACCACGAGAAATTTATTTAGGATGCTTTGCTCCAAAACACCTAATGAAACAGAAGAAAAAGAAGAAGGAAGAAAGGAGCAGAGGGAGAGAAAGAAGGAATAAGAGAGGGGAAGACTGATTCACCTGAGGGTATAGCCCATGGTAAAAGCAGTTTAAGATAATGGTGCATCTGGAGTTTAAACAACATGACCACATCTAGTTTCTTTCTCTGTATTCTCAAGTCTGTTTCTATTAGGTTGGCTCCTTTTAGTGGCCTTACTTCATGCTTACATGTTTATTGGCTTTGCCTAGTAGACAATAACAGAGAGTCTGCTTCTTTAACAGCTCAACTAAAGTCATAAAATTGAGTCCTTTTGGCCACGTCTTGACTTGGCACACATGCCCATCCTTGAGCCAATCAATGTAGCAGGGATTTGTGGACACACTAATTACCTTAAGCCAATCAAAACTCATTCTCAGAGCCAAACATAGGTTGTTACCTTCCAAATCTCATGATTGGAAAATTCAGGGTACTACAAAAGACATAAAGTAAAAATGTAGGCTATGGGGATAAGAAACAAATGTTCACATCAGTGACCTTTTAGATTTTTGCATTGGAAGCCACAAAAAGGTTTTCAGTGGAGAAACAGCTAATCCAGGTTTGGATGTTTAACTGGCATCAATGAGGAATAGTTAGGTATCAAGGGAATAGCATATTAAACAGAACACTGAATTATAATACATTGAAATACAATGCCTCATTTCCCCATTTTTTAGAGAAGGCTACCAAAACATAGGCTATCACATGCTTTGAGCAGCCTTTTACCAATATAAAGGCTGCAACTCAACTAGGGGCACCCAACTAATTTGCTATGGACGGAATGTTTATGTCCTCCTCCAAAAATTTGTATGTTGAAACCTCGTCCTCAGTTTAAGATATTTGGAGGTAGCCTTCTGTAGGTGATTAGTTCATGGGGTGGAGCAACATGAATGGGATTGGTGCCCTTATAAAAGGAACCACAGAGATCACCCTTGCCCTTTCTGCCATATGAGGACACAATGAGAAGACAGCTGTCTGTGAAGCAGTGTGTGGGCCCTCACCAGACACCAAATCTTGGACTTCCTGGCCTCCAGAACTGTGAGAAATAAATGTTGTTTAATTCACCAATCTATGGTGTTTTTTGTTACAACAGCCCTAACAAACTAAGACATAATTCCAGTACTATTTATGCTAAACACAGGAAGGAGGGGAATCTTTCTTATCTCACCTGAAGTCACAACAGCTAAAAAAGTATATCAGTTAGCATTGCTGCATAAAAATCACACCAAAAGTTAGTGGTTTAGAACACAACCAAATATGTAGCACACAATCCTATCGATACGCAATTTGGGCTAGTCTCAACGGATTTGGGCCTAAGAGTTGACTTCAGCCAGGATTCATTAGGGCTAGTTACCAAGTTGTATGGGGTCCCTAGTTTCTCCTTAATGTGGTCAATCAATGCCAAGTAGTTTATCCCAAGCTTACAAACAGAGTAGCAGTATGGTTCAAAAGGAGGAAGAGAGCAAGACCCAATGTACAAATGCTTTTCAAATCTCTATTTATATCACATTTGCAAATGTCTATTGGCTAAATCAAGCCACATGATCAATGCCAGAGTTAGTATGAGAAAGCAGTACTCAAAGGCATGGAAAGGGGAATATATGAGCAAATTAAGGCCATTATGGTAACCAATCCACCATAGTGACCAACAATTTGACCCAAAGTATTAACCACAGGATCATTTCTTACTTTTAAACTTGAAGAAATGTTATTTCTGATTAAAACTTCATAAATTCTCAGTGCTGGCAGGATTTAGCATAGTATTTCTTATTATTTCCAGCAGGCAATTACCCTAACACTCTAGTTTTGGAAAATTGGGGTGATGGGTTTTTCTTTGCTATCTCACTTAACATCACTGCATTAAGCCTCTCTGGCATAAATATTCACAACTACACTGCTAGTAAAATTCATAAGGCTTTTTTTCTTAACTGAAAAAAATAAAAATAGAAATTCTAATTAGTACCAATTTAATTTAATTCTGATCTTAATATTATCAGTGCTGTTCTCATTATTAATCTACATTAACCAGTTTCAATCAATTCTCAACACTGAATCTCAATTTAAAAGCTTATGATAACCTGTTCAACTTGCAAATCAGGTATGATTAAGTTCCTGACAATAACAAAGTCTACTAAAAACTCCACAAATTTGGTAAATTAATATCTATCTTGGGGCATTTGGGTGGCTCAGTTGGTTAAGCATCCAACTCTTGATTTTGGCTCAGGTCATGATCTCAAGGTTCATGAGATTGAGCCCCACATCCACTGCACCTGCTTGGGATTCTCTCTCCCCCTCTTTCTCCACCCCTCCTCCACTTGTGCTCTCTCTCTCTCTCTCTCAAAATAATAAATAAATAAATAAATAAATAAATAAATAAATAAATAAACTTCCAAAAAATCTGTTTTAATGAAGCTGAGAAAGTACTGAATCAAGAAATCTAAAAACCCAACTTTGCTTTTACTCCAAGAGAGAGTAACAAGGACCAGATTTACCCTCTTACCTGAAATAACTAAAACCATACAAAATATATGAAAGATTAATTTTCAGATTTCATAAAACAGGTAGTTCAGGACAATGGTCCTTTAGAGAAGTGAAATATACAAACTGCATCTACTTTTCCCACTTACTGACTGAAGAGAGTTTCCAGGTTGCAATGCACGGAAAGAGAACCCAAACAGAGCCTAGAGTCTTCCTGATTTAGAGACAGAGTTGAGAATTCAGAGAGGCCATGGTGACTAGAATTTATAGGACAGAGTATCAGAGAGGAAAGAGATATATGGATAGGTGAGAATAAGAAAGAGAGCAGGATAGGGGAGATTCGAAGATCTGCAAAGTTGCTCTCACAGCTTCAGCTGAGTACCTGAGGCCAGGTAAAGAACTATCAAAAAGGAGCAGATGAGGGGTGCCTGGGTGGCTCAGTCGGTTAAGTGTCCGACTTCAGCTCAGGTCATGATCTCACAGTTCGTGAGTTCAAGCCCCGCGTCGGGCTCTGTGCTGACAGCACAGAGCCTGGAGCCTGCTTCACATTCTGTGTCTCCCTCTCTCTCTGCCCCTTCCCTGCTCATTCTCTGTCTTTCTCTGTCTCAAAAATAAATAAACATTAAAAAAAAAATTAAAAAAAAGGAGCAGATGAAATAATTCCTGGGGCTCACATGAGGCTCGGAGTAGTTTGTGTTCTCATCAGCTAGACTGGAAAACCCTGTGATACATGGGTAGGGTACTCAGAAGGGTATTGTCTCAGTAGTGGGGAAAACAGCCCTGGACTGAAGATTGCTCTGGTCCTGCTTAAAAAGGCTTAAGAGCAAGCCATAAAAGAATAAGACTGTTTCCAAGTAATTAAATTGCATCTCAGAATAAGATAAATAATATTTATAGAAATGCAAAAATATCCAAGGTAAAATTCCCATCTTCATTCCAAAAATTTATTAAATTAGAAAAAATTATTAGGCATGTAAATACAAAATACAACCCACAGTGAAGGGGGAAAATATCAGTGAACCAGGAACAGAAATGACACAGGATAAAACTGGTAAAGACAGTAAAACAGTTGTTACAACTCTAATCCATATAACTAGTGTTCATACATTTAAAAAGATAAAGGAAATCATGAGCTCAGCAGGGTTTTTCATAAAATTATTTTAAATTTTATATAGAAAAGCAAAGGAGTTACTATAGCCAAAAGGATTTTGAAAAAAAATTTGTTGGAAAATTATACTATCTGATTTCAAAATTATGAAGCTACATAATAAGACAGAATGCTAGTGATATAAATATAGGCAAACAGACCAATGGAACAGGACTGAAATATACCCACATATATATTATTATGATCACCAACAAAGATGCCATGGAATTAAGCGAGGGAAGGATAATATTTTCAACAAATGGTGATAAAAATAGACCTTAACCCTTATCTTACATCATTTATAAAAATTAAGTATAAATAAATCATAGACCTAAACATAAGAGGTAAAATTACGTGAGGAAAGGGAAAGGACATTGGTTTCTTAAATGGGGCACAAAAAGTCTAAACTATAATACAAAAAAAAATCAATAAATTAGACTTCATCAAAATTTAAAGATGTTGCTTTTCAAAAGATACTGTCATAACAATGAAAAAGCAACTCAGTGTTTATAGGAAATAGTTTTAAAACATATACCAGCAAAACACTTGTATCTAGAATAGATAATAAACACATACCACTCAATAACAAGAAGATTTGAAGAGATCCCCCACCAAAGAAGATATATGGATAGCAAATAGGCACATATAAGTCATTTTGAGAAATGTAAATTAAGACCACAATAAGACAGTAGGACAGATCCACAAGAAAGGCAGAAATTAAAAAGACTGATCACATCAAGTATTGACAAAAATGTGGAGCAACTGAAAGTCTCACACACTGATCATGGGAATATAAAATAGTTAAATCACTTTGGAAAACAGTCTGGCAATTTCTTTTCTTTCATCCCCCTGCCCCCCTCCAGTAATCTTGGTCCTAACTTTGTGTAATTGAACCAACTTTAAATAGTGTAAAAAAAAATCCAAGACAAAAAACATGAGAAGCAGGAAGCAGCAGAGGAGTAGAAGTGCTTTTCTTTATTCCTCCCACTATGTGCAACTGAAATTCCTGGGCATTATATATAAGGCAAACATAAGAAGATTGAAACGTGAAGAGAAAAGATAGATAAGCTAAAGGCTACAGGACCCAAGAAAGGAATGATGCAGTGATAAGTTCCCTGGGTTTTCTTTTTTTTAACTAACGAATTAATTATTTTATTAGGTATAGTTTTTTTCTTCGGGGGTGAGGTGGCTAATAATAATTTGACAATTTCTCAAAAAAATACACGTACCATATGATTTAGCCATTTCATTCCTAGTTGTTTACCAAATAAATAACATGATATGTCAAAATAAACACTTGTACATGAATTTTTTACTCTTACTAGCCAAAAAGTGGAAACAATCCAAATGCCCATCAACAAATACATAAACCAACAAGATGTGGTATATCCATTCAATAAAAGTATTAATCAGCAATGAATGAGTGGACTATTGATACATGCATCAACATGGATGAATCTCAAATAATTATGCTGGGCAAAGGAAACTAGACCAAAAAAATAATACATAATGTGTGATCCTACCTTTATAAAATTCTAGAAAATATAAACTAAGCTATGATAACAGAAGGCAAACCAATCATGGCCTGTGGATAGGGGTGAGGGAAAGGAAGAAATGGATTTCATTCAAAGAAGAAATTACAAGGGAAAGTTTGGTTAATCTTAGTAATCATTGCTTACCAGGTCTTGACTTTTTAATCCTTGTTTTATTAAGTAATAATTTATATAAATTAAAATGTACGTATCTTAAGTGTTCTATTCTATAATATTTGACTATTTTAAACATCAAAGCAATCCACCATACAAAAGAAGGTATGGACTACTACCATAATGGAAAGTTCACTCATGCCACCAGTCTATCAACTGTCTTCCTTCTGCCCATAAGAGGCAATTATTATCCTGATTTTTATTCATAGATTTGCTTTGCCTGTTCATGAAGTTCATTTAAATGGAATTATATATATATATATATATATATATATATATATATATATACACACACACACACACACACACACATACATACATATACATACACACACACTCAATATAATGGTTTTGAAATTCATCCTTTTTGTTATATGCAACAGTAGTTTGTTCTTTTTATTTGCTGAGTATATTCTATTGTACAAATACACCATAATTTGTTTATCTACTCACCTTTTGGTGAAGGGCTATTTCCAGTTCGGGATTATTAAGAATGAGGATGTTATACAACTCAGGAAACAACAGATGTTGGTGACGATGTGGAGAAATGGGAACACTCTTGCACTGCTGGTGGGAATGCAAACTGGTGCAGCCCCTCTGAAAAACAGTGTGTAGGTTCCTCAAAAAATTAAAAATAAAACTACCCTACAACCCAGCAATAGCACTACTAGGTATTTATCCAAAGGATACAGGAGTGCTGATTCATAGGGGCACTTGTACCCTAATGTTTATAACAGTGCTTTCAACAATAGCCAAATCATGGAAAGAGCCCAAATGTCCATCAAATGATGAATGGATAAAGAAGATGTGGTGTATATATACAATGGAATACTACTTGGCAATGAGAAAGAATGAAATCCTGCCATTTGCAACAACGTGGATGGAACTGGAGGGTATTATGCTAAGTGAAGTAAGTCAGTAAGAAAAGACAGATATCATATGTGTTCACTCATATGTGGAACTTGAGAAACTTAACAGAAGACCATGGGGGAGGGGAAGGGGAAAAATAGGGAGGCAAACCCATAAGAAACTCTTAAATACAGAAAACAAACTGAGGGATGATGTGGGGGGGGGGGCGTTGGAGGAGAGGGGAAAATATGTGATGGGCATTGAGGAGGCACTTGTTGGGATGAGCACTAGGTGTTGTATGTAAGCAATGAATCATGGGAATCTACCCCTGAAACCAAGAGCACACTGTACACACTATATGTTAGCTAACTTGGCAATAAATTATATTTTTAAAAAGGAACAAGAATGTTATGAATTTTCATGTACAAGTGCTTCTGTGGACAAATGTTTTCATTTCTCTCAGAAAAAAACCAAGTGGAATTTCTGGGATGTATAATAAGTGTTTGTTTAATCTTATAAGATATTGCTAAAGAATTTTCTGAAGTGGTTGTACCATTCCCGTTCCCTCGAGAAATATATGAGAGTTTCATTTGTTCTGCATATTCATCAAGTTAGTGTTGTCACTCTTTTTTATTTTGGCCATCCTATTGAGTGTGAAAGGGTATTTTGTCATAATTTCAATAAACATTCCTCTGATGACTTATGATATTGACAAATTCCCATATGCTTGGAGTGCCCAAGTCTTGCCCATTTTGACTGGGTTGCTTATTCTTTGATATTTGACTTATAGAGGTTCTTTATATATATTCTCAGTGTGAGTCCTTTGTCTGATATATATGCTACAAATATCTTTTACCTATGAGGCTAATTTTCCTATTTATTTCCTTAATGGTGTTTTTGATAGGTAAGTATTTATAATTTGATATTAAAAATTATATAGAATATATTTTTTATTTTAAATTAGCACTTTTCTTGTGAAAACCTAAAAACATTGAGAGACATACCATATTCATAAATTGGAAGGCTGAATATTGTTAAGATGTCAGTTGACTATATTGCTCAAGATTCAATGTAATCACAGTGCAAAATACAGCAGAGGTTTTTGAAGAAATTGACAAGTTAATTTTAGTTTTATAAGAAAATGCCACATGCCTCTAAGTGTCAGATCAATACTGAAAAAAGAGAACTAGTTTAAATTACCAATACCACTTTAATACTTGCTATAAAATCACAGTAATCAAGTCAGTATGATATTTATATGAGGGTAGAAAATATATCATGGGACATCATAAAGAGTCCATATTTAGACCTATGTAAATATAGTCAATTGATTTCACAAGACTCCCAGTCAATTAAATGGAGAAAGAAAACACATTCTGAACAAAGAGCATTAGAAAAATTAGATTTAAATAAGGAGGGGGAAAAAAAAGCAAAAAAACCCCCAAAACACTTGATTACATTCCATTCCCAAGAAGTGACTTAGGATAGATAACAAAGCTGAACTTAAAACATGGAACAATAAAGTTACTATAAGAAAACATAGGAGAAGGGGCGCCTGGGTGGCTCAGACAGTTAAGCTTCCAATTTCAGCTCTGGTCGTGATCTCATAGCTGGTGAGTCCGGCTTGGTGCTGACAGCTCAGAGCCTGGAGCCTGCTTCAGATTCTGTGTCGCCCTCTCTCTCTGCCCCTCCCCTGCTCACACCCTGTCTCTCTCTTTCTCAAAAATAAATAAACATTAAAAAAAAACACAGAAAATCATAATCTAGAAGTAGGCAAAGATTTCTTAAATAGAACCCTTCACCACACTTTTTCAAATTCTTTCCGGGTTATGGAATGAAATAGATGAGATTCATTCATCTGAGCTCATTTGCTAATGATGAACAAAAGGTATAAAACATGACCTCTCAGAAAACACAAGGAGAATACATGGATAAACTAAACTTAGGAGAAGTTTAGTACTTAAGATTAAGAAGAAATTATGTTTAGGGGCACCTGGGTGGCTCAGTTGGTTAAGTGCCTGACTCTTGATTTCAGCTCAGGTCATGATCTCACAGTTCATGAGTTCGAGCCCCACATCAGGCAATGTGCTGACACCATGGAGCCCGCTTCAGAGTCTCTCTCTTCCTCTCTCTCTGCCCCTTTCCCACTCATGCTTTCTTTCTCTGTGTCAAAAATAAACTAAAAAAAAAAAAAAAAAAAAAGAAAGAAAAAAAAATCCAAAACTGAAAAAAAAATAAAAAAAGAAGAAGAAGAAATTATGTTTAAGCAGAAGAAACCTCCTTAGGTGCCACTGTAATAAAGAGACAACTTTCTTACTTGCAATTTGTATTTTGTTTTATGAATAGATATGCTGTGGAGACCAAGGTACTGTGGAAACCCTCAAGGACTGATCTGCATCCTTATCATTAAAGAGTGAGATTTCCTGAGAAGAGAGTCATCTCCCGATGTCGATCATCTGGTAAGTGGTGGGTCATCAGGTAGGATATAGGAACTACAAGGAATGGTGAATTTTCCACTTTTCTTGGTCTCTATACAGACCAAGAATCTATCAAGCAATGGCCAGTACCTGGTACATGGCGCCTCATTTAAATCTTTGCAGCCTTTGGAAAACATAATTAATCTAACATGCACACTTTCCCACTGAGTTCAGAGAATGGATTCAAAAATTTTATTCCATACAATGGCTCAAACAACTACCACATATGTATTAGACTTGGCATATAAGAAAACAATCAGGGATATGCCTGATCTAAATTAGTACAAGAGGTATCCTAAGTGGTATGTTTTAAGACGGTATTTGTTAGGTGACGTCCAGCTGGGAATAGGAAAGGAAAGATGTACAGATTTTTCACATGGATGGTGCAGACACTTCAAGCTCAGGAAAACAAGTCATAACATGCCATGTTGATCACATTTTCCAGACTTCTGACACTCTGTCTTTATTGACTTTGGTTATTTGCTAGATTTTTAAAGATTTTACATTTTAATTCTGCCTATGCAATCTTCATTTCCCACCTTCTTCCCACCTTCCTGGCAAAACCCTGTTTTGTTCCATAACCTAGACCATTTTGCACTGGCTTGTGTTTCACAACAGTCTCAGAGATTGAGTCCTGACTGGTGCAAAACAATTATGGAGAGTCTCAATTCTGTTACCAGTGATTGGTGCTTGGATAGGCATATGACACAGAGCTGGCCAATGAGACACAAGGAAAGATTTGAGGGTTTCTAGTAAAGACTCACTCTTTAAAAGGTAATCCTCTACTTCCTCTAAACATCCTCATGCCTGGAAATGACTTCTGAAATTGCTGCAATTATCTTGTGACTTTTAGTGGCACCAAACTTAAGAGGATGATGGAACAGAGAAATTGAAATTTGATGGCATCATTGAATCTCTGATTGTATGCTGTAGATCTGCCTTCCTCTGGATTTCCTGATATAGTTCCATAAATTAAAGTCACTTGGAGTAAAAAGTTTCCATTACTTGCCACTAAATAATATCTAAATATAATACTATCTAAATAATATCTGAATATAAATAATATCTAAATAATATCCTTTTTAAAAAAAATTCTTAGTCCTACCCCCATTTTAACAATTAGGCTACAGGGAATATATGAAAAGGGTTTGGTTCATAAGTGATCCAAGTCAAAAGTGGAGTAGAATTGTCCATTGCCTTGCTGTCCCTGTCTCCACTTTGCCCAAAGAAAGTGCCAACTTTGGAGAGTTTCAGTTAAATTTTAATTAAGGAAGACACTATTTCTGCTCAGACCTTCAAATCACACTAATGAGATCATTCTCTAGCATTCCAGCCCTTCTGCAAGGAGCCATTCTGCTCTGTAGTGATAAGTAGGAGGGAGAAAGGAAGACTACTTAGATGCCTGCTGGCTGAGTAGGTACTTACCCAGGGAAGCAAAGTCACTTTTGTTGAACAATGATTACCAGATTCCAAGAAGACACTTCTGTATTTGTTTTTCTTTCTATTTTAGAAGTTAGAACGTGTTTAGGAGGCAAGATGGTTTTCATTTTAAACTTTCTTTTTTGATGCTAATCACTTAATGACATTTTTTCCTTTTGGCCTGAGGTTTTCCACATTTGGTCTCTGTCTTCTTTTTGGCTTAATTAATTGGAGCCAGAATACCTTTCCCATCTGCCCTGTGTTACCCACTGATTTTCAGAGCAATCTCATGGAGGTAGAACAAGAACAAGAATGTGGTTCTTGGCTGATGATGATGTAGCAACCAAGGAACTGGAAACTTGGAGGCAGGACATATAACTGGTTAAAGACCACATTACGAACATTCATAACGGGTAAACAGAGTCCCCACACTGCTCTTACCCTGCAAAACCCTGATGTGCCACAGCAAATGTAGTGGCCACATCTGAATGTATATACACACCCTAAGGTTAATCCCTTCATGTACTCTAAGTATCATTCATGTTGGCCCATGAGTGCCTTCAATTTAGCATTTCACTTTTGGTAATGTGTTCTCATCTTTGAACATTGAGTATGTGCCTGGCGCTATGCTACCTGCTTTGCAGATGACAAATCTTTTTTTTTTTTTTAAGTTATTTATTTATTTTGAGAGAGACAGAGACAGCACGAGCTGGGGAAGGGCAGGGAGAGAGGCAGAGAGAGAATCCCAAGCAGACTCCATGCTGCTAGTGTGGAGCCCAAGACAGGGCTTGAACCCATGAAGCCATGAGATCATGAGCTGAGCTGAAACCAAGAGTTGGACACTTAACCGACTCAGCCATGCAGGCACCACTGCAGCTTATTCCATCTTCACAGCTATCTTGTGTAGCAGAGATTATATTTATTTTATACATGAAGAAACTTAAGCAAAGGAGAGTAAACTGTCCACAGTCCCATACAATGGAAGTGCCATAGCCGATATTTCATTTTAGTCCTATCTGACTCCTAAACTAGTTCTCTCAAGCACTAAACTTGTTTCTTTTTGTTTGGCATACTTCTCCAAAATATATGTCCCTGAGGGTATATACTCAACAATTAGCTCAGGCCAGGTAGGCATACAAGTGCTCAATAAATAGCTGTTGTTATTAGTGTGGAATAATGTGAATAATATAGAAAGGAGCAATTTTATTGATTCAGAAATAAGTCTGGCTAACTCGTCTATGAGGAAATTATCTTAAGTATGGCACTTAGCTTGTTATTTATAATACATTCTTCATCAGTCTAGGTCCAACAAATGGTGGCTATAATAGCTAGTTAGCCAAACTACTCTTGGTAACAGGCTGAGTCTAATTTGTGCCTTTGGCTATAGAAAAGTACATGAATTGGTCAGTAGATCACCCTATTATAGTGTTCAAAAATGGGAAAACCTTGTGAGTCTACTGCTGGCAATTCAGTTCCATTGTTTTTTCATTCATGTATATTAACAACTAGAATCTAAGGCTCTTGTCAGACTATGAGATGGTCCTACATGATGAGCCCTTTGGTGGTAAGAACAGTGATTTATCTCATTTCCCCCAAGAACTGACACATTGACTGGCACATAGAAAATCGTCAAGAAATATTTGTTAAATTGAATTAAAATTCTTTAGTTAGGTGGAAGGAAAGTACATTTTAGTTCTCTATGAAAATAATTTTTAAGTATAAAGGGGATTTTAACTGAATGTCTATTTTAAAGGCATTGTGTGAGCCTGATATTAAAAGAAAATAGAGGTTGGAAAGTCAGAGGGACATGTGCTCAGATCCCACTTCTTTAGTAAGAATTGTATGATTCTGAGTAAAATGCCTAACTTTCTAATCTTCAGTTTTCCATGAAAAAGAAAATAGTACATCATGGAGTTATGATTAGGAATATGTATATAAACACATATTCATGAATACACATACACATATATAAACCCATACAGATTAATTATAATCATAATCATAATTCCATACAGATTAGATATATATATATAATGTTATACATAATATAAAATAGCATAGACAGTGTGTTTGGTCTATGTATTAGTCAGATTTTACTGCAGTAACAATTCTAAAATCTCAATGACATGCAATAATGAAATTACCTCCTGCTCACTTTACATGAGGGCTGTGAAATGCGGGCTACAGTCTGCTTTAGACTGTAGGTGGATGTAGACCTATTCTATGTATCTTGTTATCTAGAACCCAGACAGAAGGACCTGCAGGCTCATGGAAGAGAGCAGAAACACAAGGGGACTAGGAAAAAGTTACCAAGTCTCTAAAAGCTTTTACATTTGACTGTTCAAAGCTAGTCACATGGTCAAATCAAAATCAGTGGGGCAGAAAGCATATACACCTACAGGGAGAGAGGAAATGAATAACTGTGAATAGTCATATTATCTACTACTATAAAGATATATTTTAAAATTTAGTTTCCTTCTTCATTAACAAATAAATAAAAAGCAAACATCTACTGAGTATTAGCTATGTTCCAGAGAGTGTGCTAGAGGCTAGGGGTATATACTGAAAGGATTTATTTATTTATTTTTAAAGTTTATTTATTTATTTTGAGAAGGAGAGAGGGGCAAAGAGAGAAAAAGAGAGAGAAATCCCAAGCAGGCTCTGCACTGACAACACAGTGCTGTCAGAAAACGGGTTCAAGCCCCATGTGAACCCACGAACCATGAGATTATGACCTGAGCAGAGACCAAGAGTTGTATGCTTAACCAACTGAGCTACCCAGGTACCCCTAAATTGAAAAGATTTAGATTCTGCTTTCAAAGTCACAAAAGATCATAAAATGATTACTAATTTTTAGAATTTTAGTCTGGTACTATTGTGTTCCAAGCTATATAGGGGCACATTGGTGGCTCAGTCAGTTTAACGTCCAACTTCGGCTCAGTTCATGATCTCATGGCTTGTGAGTTCAAGCCCAGCATCAAGCTCTGTGCTGACAGCTAGGAGCCTGGAGTCTGCTTCAGATTCTGTGTTTGTGTGTCTCTCTCTGCCCCTCCCCTACTCATGCTCTGTCTGTCTGTCTCTCTCAAAATAAACAAACATTTAAAAAAAGACATCTAAGCTATGTAAAATGTTGAACAAAAAACTCTTCTATGGTTAATGCCTATTAGAAAGAATATTTTTGCTAACTTCTCTAAAATTTTTAAGTTACCTGAAGAAAATGATGTTGCTGAAAAACCACTTGACATTGAACATAAGCAGGCAGTACCCAAGTTAGGAACTAAATAGTCACATTAGTGCAACCTCTCTATATTCCATATTTTCAGCTACTTACTATCTTATTAAAAGCTTTTGGGTACTATCTGTTAAGTAGGGTTGGGTTCAAATTGACATGAAAGATACTTTATTTCCTTATTTCCTGTTTATAACTTTTAGTTTAAATATTGTTCAGAAAATAGGTTTTGCTATTTCATTTCCTAGTGAAAATGTGTTGCTTACAACACAGCCAGAAAGCTGACAGAACTCTGCCATTCATTGGAACTGTGGTCAGGGTTTTGTGAAGTTACTCTCTAAAAGCAGTGCTTAGCTTGGAAGTGCACAGACGTATTTATACGCACATGCAAAAACTTTCAGCGAAAAAAGTTTTAGGCAGGTCTTGCATCAAATTACCCCATTTTATGAGTTGCTGTGGAAACAGATTAGCCCTCTGGAAGTGCAAAACCATGTTTGAGTCCAATGCAAAGAGCAATCCATAGCATGAAAGAGAGGAACAGCTGGGAACTGAGGTAGTGTAAGCTGACATGTCAGACAGTAGCCAGACAAAGGGAGCCAGGCACTGTCTGGAAAAAAAGAGGAGTGGGGGCTGGGAAAAGCAACTGAACACTGTCAAAAGAGTCAACCAAATGGACCAGCTGTTCACTCTCATCATAACAAAAAGATATAGTGAATTCCAGGAATGAGGATTAATCTGCTGAGAGAATAAAATTTTTAAAAATAAAATGAATAAACAGGATTTCTCAAAGCAGTCTCTACTCAGAAGCTCTTGACTGGAAAGTGCCATGCAAGATTCTAGGTTCTGGACCCGGCACACTCACTGTTGACTCGTTTGGGATATAAAAACTGATCCTAGTTACCTTCTTTTCTTGGGATATCACCCTCTTGCTTAGTGGCTCTTTGAGAAATTGCCTACCTCATGAAAATCATGACCTAGCACTTCTCTTCTTGTACCATCTCAAAGAGGAGAAGAAATGTCCACACTGAAATGGACTTAAGGAGGCATCTTGTGAGCATACTATTGAAAGCATAACTTGCAGAATTTTCTGGCAGACAGGATGTCTGGAGTTGTCTAAGTCACTTGCTTTCTCTGAGTTGAGGTTTCCTTGTTGGGCAAAGGTAGAATAGCATATGTCAAATGTGCTGGTGTCAGAGAAGAAGATTTGGGGATCAAGTGTGTTGAAAGACATTACCTTCCTGAATTCTAAAGATTCACAATAGCCACTTACACACTAAATGTGCTAAGAAATCTCAAAGAGCAGAAAGAGCTGTTCAACTATGTTGAATTCAATGTTTCTCTCACTAAGCCAGAGAAGTTTTGTTTTGTTTTTTAATCACTTAACACCTATTAAGATCCCTTGGTGATATTGTACCTTAAGAGTCTGTGCTAGGAAATGCTGGAGTAACTGCTCCCAAGAATATTGTCAGCTGCAAAATCTGCATTCTAGTCTATATTTTTCAACATTCCTGTTGACATGGGTCAGTGCTGAGAGCCCAACCTTGGCTAGCACCTGAAAGAAAAGAGTCAGTATCTTTGAAACAATCATTAAAACACAGAAGATGGCTTTGGCTTTATATATAAAGTGTGGTCAGGTAATAACCATGGTGGGATTATTTTAAGGAGGCTCTTCCAGCCTCCAGAATGTAACTGAAATGCAAGTCAAGCTCTTATCCACAGTAGCATCAGCATAATATAGTTTAACAATAGCATAAAGAGCCAACACTCTACAATGCCAGAGTTTAGAACTTAGCTTTATAGCTAAATTAACTGTACAACGATGGGAAAGTTACTTAACCTCTCTGAATCTCAGTTTTTTTTTCTGTAAAATACAAATAACCATAGTGTTCACCAACACAATACCTGACACATAACAAGTGTTTGATAAAGGTTAAAAAAACAAAATTCAAGTAATAATAAATTAGGATGGGTTGGGGCACCTGGGTGGCTCCGTCAGTTAAGTGTCTGACTTTGGCTCAGGTCATGATCTCACAGTTCATGGGTTCGAGCCCCACTTCAGACTCTGTGCTGAACACTTGCTCAGAGCCTGGAGCATGCTTCAAATTCTGTCTTCTTCTCTCTCTTCCCCTCATCTGCTCATGCTCTGTCTCATTCTGCCTTTCAAAAATAAGTAAATGTAAAATAAAAAAAAATTAGGATGGACCTCAAAAAAAAAAAAAAGGCAACTGTCCTAAAAAAAAAAAAAAATCTTCTAATCAGTGCTTTTGATGACATTCCTATCAGTTTGAATTAAGGAAGAATAATATCTAAAGTTAATAACAAACATGGAAACCAGAAAACTGGATTTTCCTTTATTTTTATCTGCATTCACTCCAAATTTATTCTCTCAGTGATAGTCTTTCTAAAATACAAATAAATATAATCATGTCATCTGCCCATTTAAAGTCTTTGATGTCTCCTTGTTGTCTAAAAGGTGAAAGCTAATGAGTGTCTTACAGGGCGTGGCTTCCCCAGCCATGGTCTTCCCACCCCCACCCCCACCTCCACTCATCATACCCCCCAGCATGCTGCTGTGCACACCTAACTACTTGGGACATCATCCTAAGTGTGTGGCCCTGCATCCCAGGTTGATGCCTTTCACACTTTCACAAAGTGAAAGGGATGCTCTGCTCCCTTTGCCTGAAACGCCCTTGCCCTCACTCAGCCTGCATGTTTCTGCATTCCAGACTCAGCTCCTGTCACTTCCTCTATCAACAGTCCTGAGCTCCCTCCCACCCACTCCTCCCAGGTTCAAGTCTGTCCTTGGGGTGTCCTCACTGAACCCTCATCTCCCACTGCAGCGTCCTTGGGCTGCACTGAGATGATCTCACATGTCAGCTCCCAGCTCCAGCGTTTTCTTCCTGCTAGTGATGCCATTCATCTCTGTATCCCCTAGACTGTCGGATAAAAATCTGCTAAATGAAGACAGAAGGAAATTGGGAAATGTTTCTGGAAACTCTTATACTCAATAAATGCCTCGGTGGCATGGAAAGATGCTTCCCTGAAACAAATGTTTTTACGTAATAACAAGTGTTCCTAACAGCACTGGAGGCTTAGTGAGCACCTAAGGTTTAAATCCAGGTTCTGCTTCTTTCCGTCTCTGAAAACTTGAGCACATTCATTCTACTCTGAGCCTGTTTCCACTGCCATAAATAACCATACTCACCCCAGTGCTTAGAAAGAGGCCAAGTGTAAAGTAACTGCTTGTTAGTTGTGAGTTGTGCTGTTTTTTTACTATTACTTGTAGCATTACAAGTATTTTAACTATAAAATCAAAAGATTAAATAAGATAATTTCAATGTGAAAGTGTTTGTAAACTGTAAGAGCTTGTAACTGTAACAACTGTTAGCTGTTAGTATTGCTTATTATTGAAACTTAACAGAAAACTCAGTCCTGAGCCAGCCTTCAGGTGTGGTAGGTTGGCTTGGGGCTGTAAGTATCATCAATGGCATAGGCTGCTTGGAAATTAAGACAGTGAAAGACATTCTGAAATATTTGAATATTGAATGTCTGAAATCTCAGAAATTCTGAGTATTCAGTGTTGGGAGCCCTCACCATTTCGGCGGCCTCAGGACTCCTTTTTCCCAGATGGCATCCCAGATTTGCCCAAAGCATTGCGAATCCCATCTTCTCTAAAATGATGGGTAATTGAGTATAGAATGAAACTGGCACCATAACTGTCTGGCCCATCCATGTTTCCTCACTCTCGGTAATTCAGCAATTTAACAGGGAGCAGATGCAGGTTGAAGAACCAAATCCTGAAACTTCATTCATTTGGCAAACAGCTGTGACCTTGGGAGAACAGCAAATGGGAACCCACGTGGAACAAGTCCTTTTTTGGTTTGTTTGTTTTTATTTTCTCCTTTTAGACTGACATGGCTCTGGAGAGATTCTCTTAGGGGAGAATCTAGTTAAATGGCAAGCAGGGTGATTGATTAACAAAATGTTTTGTTTCATTGTCTCACAGATGAGCACAACTCTTCTGTCCTCTAATCTGCTAATTCCTACATCAATAGGGTATCTTATAAATCATGAATAAACATAAAATACACAGAGATAGAAACTGAAAATTTCCTTCAGAGAGCACAATTAAGGGATTGATTTTATTATTTACACTGAATTATAAGCACAATTATTTCCTCCCCTCAACTAGAACCATGGAGAACATTTTAAATTAGGATGCCTGGGCAGAACTGCCCAGAAGACCAACTAGCAAGAAACGGGGATGAGCCTAAGGCTGGAGGTCTAGGCTGGGCTCTAAGTTCACACTCCCTGCACAGGTTGGCAATGAGACCTGGGCAGCATTTAGATTTTGAGGTCCCTATCATCAGACTTTTCTTCTGACCTTTAGATTTAGCTAGCCAAGGTGGATGGCTATCTGTTACAATTAGGGATGCCAAGTGAAATACAGGTCATCCGGTCAAATATAAGTTCCACATAAATAACAAATAACCTTTTGGAACATACACTAAAAATTCAGAATATACTAAAAAGTATTCATTTTTTTTCTTTGAAGTTCAAATTTAGTTGGGTCTTCTGCATTTTTATTTGCTAAATTGACAATCCTGGTTACAATCAAGTTATGAGAAGGCCTTATCCATATCCCTACATAAATTTTCCACTAAAGAAAAAATGAGAAGTGATTTCTCCCAGATCACGGGGTGCTAGTCACTGGACTCACAGGCCACCCCTCTACTATGTCCTACGTTCAAGTCCAGAAATAAGTAGCTCCTTTGATGGTAATAAAGTACCAGACACTTCCTTTGCCTGACCGAGCTCTTCCACTGTCTTCCCCTTAACTCTTATTTAGGAGGAGGAGAGAACAGGAAGGTAATTGAGTATTGCAGCCAATGTTGAAATGTACAAATTGGAAAGCAAACACTTGGAACAGAAAGAAACTGTTCCTGAATTTCTGTACTTTCCTTATGATTAATTGATCTTGGCAAATAATATAAGAAGATACTCCCCTCTTTTTTAGGATATTTCAGCATGGAAGAAAGAAGAAGAGTTTGGGAGTCAGGCAAATCGTTTCAAATCCAGCTTTTATGACTTCTATGACAAGCTCTGTTTCTCAATATTTTGATCTATAAAATGGAACAATACTACAGTATCAGCCTTACAGGGTTATTGTGAGGGTTACACAGTATGATGTAGGAGAAGACTTAAAATGTTGGTGTTTGGTTTTCCTCCTCCTTCCCTGTGAGATAATAGAATACACACACACATCCACCCACACACACACACACACACACACACACACGGGTGTGTATGTATGTGTATGTATGTGTGGGTGGGTGTGTGTGTGTAGGTTTCTGTCCTGGTTCTTGGCATAGAGCTCCTGAAACCCTTGTAATTTCCTGGGTAGTAGGACTGTGTTTTGTTCAAATGAGGTGACTCTTGGTGGGCTCTTGGATGACTTCTAGATGGGGGCTAGTTACTGGAAAGACCAAGTCATGACTGGAAGCTTGACATGTTTAGCCCCACGCCCCATTTTTTGAGCAGGGAGAAGGACTAACAATGGAGTTAATGATTGATCATGTCTACATGATGACATGCCCATAAAAATCCAAAAGTATGGACTTGGGAGGGCTTCCAAGTGGGTGAACGCATCCATATCCCAACAGGGTGACCGACCCCAGCTCCATAAGGACAGAACCTCCTGCACTCAGTACTCTCCTAGACCTTGCCCTAGGTATCTCTTCATCTGGTTGTCCACGTATATCCTTTATCATATATTTTAATCAACTGGTAATCATTAGTGTTTCCCTGCATTCTGTGAGGTACTCCAGCAAATAAATCAAATCCAGGTGACAACCTGGGCTTTTAATTCCATCTAAAGTGGTGTTAGGGTGAGGGGGTCAGTCTTGTGGGATTGAGATCTTTACCTGTGGGATCTGACATTATCTCCTGGTGGATAGTGTCTGAATTGATTTAAATTGCAGGATACCCAGCTGGTATCAGAGAGAATTGTTTGGTAGGGGAAAAAAACATATATTTGGTGACCAGAAGTATCAAAAGTGTAGTCTCTGTGTGAAAGTGAAAAAAGACACACATGCTTTAGTCATTCTGACAAGTGCAATGTATATGCAGTCCTATGTTTACTGCAGCATTGTTTACATCAGCCAAGATATGGAAGCAGCCCATATGTCCATCAACAAATGAATTTGTAAAGAAAATGTGGTGTGTACACCAAATGTGGACTATGACTCTTACTCAGCCATAAGAAAGGATAAAATCTTGCCATTTGCAACAACACAGATGGATCTAGAGACTATAATGCTAAGTGAAATAAGTCAGAAAAAGATAAATGCCATATGATTTCACTCATAGGGCTTTTTTTTAGAGGGTGAGAGAATGGGAATGACTGAGGGAGAGGGGCAGAGAGAGAGAGAGAGAGAGAGGGGAAAAAAATCCCACAATCCTGGGATCATGGCCTGAGCCGAAATCAAGAGTTGGACACTTAACCAACTGAGCCACCCAGGTGCCCCTTACATGTGGAATTTAAGAACAAAACAATTGAACAAAGAAAAAAAACAAACAAACCAAAGAAGGAGCCTCTTTTTTTTTTTCACTTGAGAGAGAGAAAGAGAGCATGACCAGGGCAGAGGGACAGAAGGAGAGAGTGAGAGAATCCCAAACAGGCTCATTGCTCAGCACAGAGCCAGACAGCTTATTGGCTGTCACATAGTTCCCACAACCCTGGGATCAAGACCTGAGCCAAAAATCAAGAATTGAAGGCTTAACCAAGTGAGCCACCAAGGCACCCCATAAAAAACAGACTCTTAAACACAAGAGAAAAAACTGATGGTTGCCAGAGTAGATATGGATAGGGGGATGTGTGAAATAGATAAAAGGGGTTAAGAGTACACTTATCATGATGAGCACTGAGTAATATATACAACTGTTGAATCATTATGTTATACATCTGAAATTAATACAAGACTACATTAATTATACTTCACTTTAAAAAGTTGGGGGAAGGAGATACACAGTGAAGAAAGTCATAGCAGGGAAGAACTAACTGATTTAGGGAAGAACTGAATTTTTCCTACATAGAAAGGTGGCAAAGAGTTTTTCCTTTACACTCCCTTTCTGAATTCTTAAGATTCTGCAAGAGGCTGACTCATTCTTTCATCTTTTCATCTTTTAAATATAATCAGAGTTGTGGCACTGCTTCTCCAGCCCTTTCTCCCCATGAGGCTTCCTCCTCATGGAACTGTTTGTAGCCCAGGATTACCTGCTCAGATCTTCTCTGTGCTCTCTAGCTATAATCTTCCTTCCTTTCACATGTGTTTGCCTTATTATCCTCATCTTTGGGGTTGAAATCATTATAAGTCCAAATCTCTAGATATTAAAATAGTCTGGTTTACATATGCCTAATATTTTTGGAAGAGAATAACTAAAATTACTAACAGTTGTTCTCTGAGTTCAGAGGTAATGGCTAACGTTCACTAAATGTTATAAAGTTGTAAATTCTTCCAAATTTTAAAAGGTATTAGTTGATTATAAAAAGATTTTAACTGAGCATCAAAAAGATGAATGAGTTAGAAAACATCTCATAGCCAATAGGAGGCAGAAAAGGACCTTGAATCTTGCTGTTCTGGCTCCAAATGCTGGGCTTCTTCCCCTCTAGCAGGCTTTCTGGCTTCTTCCACTTGCTCTGGTGATCTTACAGAAGATAATAATGAATATTCAAAAGTGAATACACCCTGTCTCCCCTCATAGATCATAACGTCCTTGAGAACAGGAGCCATGCCCTGTCCTTGCATAAGGTGGTGTCAGACATATACCAAATGCTTAGTAAATGTGTATTGACTGAATGATTTCCTAATAATTTCCCATATATGTTCCTAACTTAGAAATAAGCCCATCTAATCAAGAAAATGTGAAACTATCCATTCCTTTTGTTTGTCTATCAGCATATTTCCAACAGAAGATTTTGATCTTTGCTAAGAAGACTGCCTCCGTTCTAACATCCATTCCGTCATCTACAAATGCCATCTAACATCTACAAATGCCTCCATTCTAACATCCATTCCGTCATAGCTTAATGCCACTTAAGGCGTAACATCCTCACATGGACACTTAGAAAGGAGTGCTGCCTTAGAGATCATCACTTCTGAACCCTGCCTAAAGCACACGCCTTTAGACGTTCATCCAACTTCAGCCGAAAAAGATTAGTACCAGGGGGTTACTTATTTGGCAAAGCCATTTGGAATACAGAAAATGGTTAGAATGTGTTTGCTAAATTAGGCTGTAACCCGCCTCTCTAACTTCTACTTGTTCATAGGTGAGCCCTTTGGACTTACAGAAAATTCTCATCTCTTTTACTTTAGAACTGCCTTTCAAATGTTTTTAGACATATCAGGACCTCCTCAATGTTCTTCTTCCCTTCTTTTGGCTAAACATTGCAAAAACAATTAAGCCTCCTCCTCAACTCTCATCTTCATCTAACTTCTGATTTCCTACTCTGTATTTAGTATCTTGAAGTAACGTGAAGCTGCTGTAACAAATAGATCCAAAATCATACAGTGTCTCAAACACAGCAGAAGTTTATCCGTTTCTTGTGCAATAATCCCAGAAAGCTCATCATGGCTGGAAGGTAGCTTTTCCTGACTTGATGTTATAGACACCCAGGAACTTCACATCACTTGGCTCTCTGGTGCCCTAGGCTTTCATTAGCACTGTCTATACCCAACAAATGAAAGGAAAAAGAAAGCTGTGGAGAAGACACACCTTCTTCTTAAAGACTCTTTTCTAGATGAGATAATCAGTACTTGTGCTCATATTTTAAGGGGGAAAAAATCACATGTTCTCAGGGCACTGGGTGGCTCACTTGGTTAAGCATTGGGCTCAGGTCATGATGTCACAGGATCAAGCCCTGCATCAGGCTTTGTGCTGATAGTGCAGAGCCTGCTTGGGATTCTCTCTCTCCTCTCTCTCTGCCCCTTCCCACCTCCCAGAATAAATAAATAAACTTTAAAAAAAAAACACATGTTCTCTTCTGAATGCAAGGAGGGGATAAAGATGGCCCTGGGAGGTATGGTCCTCTCTTGCATTGTCACAACAACCTGTTGTTTCCTGCAACAACCGTATATTATTAAATAATAGAAGTTTTGTGCGTGTGTGTGTGTGTGTGGACAGTAACCATTGTTGCTGTAGGGTGGGGGTAAATCAGATTTGGCAATGGAGTAGCAAAGCGCTATGAGTCTCAGATGACAAAAACCACTCTCTGTTGGCCATCTCTCTTGGACTTGGCTATGCTACCATCTCTTTTACTTCACTCTCTTCCAGGATTTTCTACTCTGTTCTGTTGCAAGACTGACTGATTACTTTGTGTGCTCCTAAGACAGGAAAAATGACACAGTACTTTGATAGTACAGTGATTCTATGATAAAACCCAATTTCTAAGATTTTAAAATTTGAAAAAATAAAGGATCTTAGAATCATCATGTATGGTATCTGCTGTCACACACACACACACACACACACACACACACACACACACACCCCAACAAAGCATTCCTTGCTTTGTTGGTTTTTGTTTTCTTCTACTTCAGAACTTTCATGTATTATTCATCTTATCTGATATACCTACAGCACAGAGGGAATTGTTTTAGCAATTTAGGAATCTCCCAATCACAGGACACTTGTTGATCCATTCTGCCAACCCTGTGTTATATGGAGTTTGATTTGAGACTGGGATTTAGAGTGTTTATGTTTCTGAACCTTATCACTGGGGTTAGCTAGCCTCACTGAGCTAAGCAATGGGTGTGGCCAGTGTAAATGGCCTGAGAATTTGATATAAAACTGTATGAATAATAGTTGATCTTGTGTTTAGTTCATTAAAATCAAACCACACAAGCAGTCACGTCATTCACTTTTAATTATATGAGAAGACAAAGGTTATAGTCCATTATACAAAATGGGACTTCCCTTCTGCAGAAAAAGAATTGGAAACCTTCTTTCTGCTAAATTTTGCCAACGATGAAAAAGCTGTTCCAGGTCTCATGGATACTCTCCCAGTGGGTTTTCATGGGCCATAAAGTTCTCACTATAAATTACTCCATGGGATTGAGGCACGGAAGGATCCAGTAAAGACCAGATATGTTATTTGGGAGGAGTACTTTCCTATGAAACTAATTTTTTTACCAGCCAAGTCAATAAACATTTATTGAGAAAGATCTACATAAAAAGAAACTCTTTTAAGCCTTGTTTTGAATAATGGGAGGAGGGAGTTTCAAGGATATGGCGGGGCTGAAGTAGGCTTCTCTGGGCGGCCAAGGGGAAGTGGTAGTCCCTGTGTGTCCAGATTGGAGCACTGTAGTTCACTCCAGTATGAACTGCACTATTTTTATAAGGCCCGAAACTCAAACAACAAGTTTGCAGGTTTTTTAAAATTAGGTTAAACAATTTGTAAAGTTTAAAGAGTCCTGGGATTCATCAGCAAAACTTAGGGCCCAAGGTAGGTCCTGTGTTCAAGCAACACTGAATCACTAAAGGGCAACGCAGACAATGTGGAAACTGGGTGTGAGTCAGCCAGCAGACATGAAGGGAGCGGACAATAAATGTCTCTAAGATGCTTCCCACACCCAGTGTACACTGATGGAAACAAAAACAAAACAAACAAAAACAACTGTTTCCTTTATTCAGTTTCCTAACTTTATGGGTATGAGCTAAACCTGAAAACCGGAAAATCCTCCTCCTCTTTTTTTTTTTACAGAAGACCAACATCAACACTGTGAAACTCTATGATTTTCCCTCCTGCCCACTCCCCATTTGTTTGTTCAGCCACCTATATTTTTGCAAAGCCTACTCTCTGCATTAGAGGTCAAAGGCTTCCAAATGGACTCTGAAAATGGCTGCACAGCCATGACAGGCGACCAGAACTCCTTGTCTCTAATAGGAAAACAACCCAGGAGCTGCCTGCCACTTCCGCTGCGGCTTTTTGGGAAGTTTCACTTCCATAGGCCCTATGAATGCATTGTGCTGGGGGCAGATGGGAGCTCCAGAGGCTTGTGGAATGTGAGCCCTGGCTTTTAGAGTCACTTCTTCCTGTGGGCTAATTTTTTAGAGTTTGATTTTACTTTTAAGACAGGAAATAATGGAGCCAGGCTCCACTCACACTTTAACTCGTTTACCAGAAGAAAGTCAAATCAGAAAGCAACAGAGTTGCCCCAAGGGCCCTGGGGTAGGCATGGGGGAGGGGGACATGGGCACAGTGTAGGAGGGAGGAGAGAAAAGGAAAGAGAAGAAGACTGGAACTCCAGCCTGCAAGGAGAGCCTGTAAGCCTTTAATCCCTTAAGCACTGCAAAATGATTAAACTCACCTACCTCACACTTGCCTTAGAAAGAATGCAGATATGCGGAAGAAAAGAAAATTCAGAAACTCACAAAAGTGCGCTCTGGACATCATGAAATATTCATTCGGGATTCAGGGGGCTGATCCCACTTAGCATGTTAAACATATATAGGCTCTGGCTGCAGAACTGGAGGAGAAGAATCTGAGCAGTTATAAAGCAGAATGCTGTCTCGTGTTTTTCCGGAGGGAGTGGACTAAGAACAATCCAAAGTAGTGGATGGTTTCCGGAAGGATAGGTCTGCAGAAGCAGCATAAAAGGGCATTCCTTGGGGTTGCTGAGGATTTTCTTGGATTGTATTCTGCTAATATGTGCTCAAGGCAGATAAAACAGATGTGTGAGGAGACTCTAGAGGCATTTCTTACAAATTTTGCCTGGTTCCAGGGAGGGTGTTTCCTCCCATGACAGTGTCATTATCGGGTTGGATCAAGACGGTTAACAGAAGGGATGTCTGTGTCTTTTACAAGACCATTTACACAGTACCAGGAAGCATTTGCTTCATTTTTTGTGATGGTTTCCACTTGTCATCTAACAATATGCATTTCTAAAGATTAAAAATGCCATTCAATATAATCTTATCACTCTTCTTTTACTTTTAAAACTTTTCCATTATTTTTCAAGTGATAGCATAGTTAATATAATTATTTCAGTAGATAATTAGGCACAGAGTACACTAAGCATCTGGAAACTCAATACCACAATGACAAAAGAATATGATGAGGGAAAACGAAACAATTGCCTGGCCAATAGAAATATGCAGCAAAATTAGAATTATTAAATGGTCTTCTGCAAAAATAACAATCTGAAGACTCTGCATTTCTATAGCATCATTATCATCATTATTAAGATTTTTATTATCGGTCTGATCCTATGAAGAGCCAAAGAAAATAAACCACTATCTGGGAGTAATTTGTTCCCCCCATATGATGTGAATTAACTTTGCTTGGAGAATAGGGTCCCTGTCGGAGCACTGGGAAGAGATCACCTCTAGGGAGTCCATCTAATGTGAGTGCAGCAGCAGAGGCAGCAGCCAGGAAAACAGGAAATTGTGAGGCCATACCTTGACCAGAGGGAGTCCCAGTCTGCCACAGCTCACAGAAGCTCCGTCTGACAGCATATTCCCAAGGTATTGCAGTCTCTCCAGGCCTCCCGATGGGTTACATTACTCCAATATTTATTGCAGAGATTGCAGAGTCTGGTTTTTCTAGAAGGGGCACAGTGGAAAAAGCAAGGACTCGATATCCTATGTAAGAGTAGTGAAGAGGGAAGCAAGGAGTAATTTTTGTTCTTATTTCAGCCACCCTCTCACTTATTTCCTCCCCTAGGGAGATCTTAGACCGTTTCTGCCCGGTATATGTCTTATACATGTTCACCAAGTCAGTGCAATCCCAGCACAACCCAATCACTGGCACAAACACCATCGACTCATAACTAAGATAGTCTAATGGTCAAAAGCCCAGGACTTATCATGCAAACAACTCTACCACTTATGAGTTGTAGGCAAATGATGTAATAGCCGCAAAGCCTCCATTTTCTCTTCTGTAATTTGAGGGATATTGAATTTAAGTTAAATAGCATGAAGCACAACATATGACCCAATGTAAACAACCAATAAATGGCAGCTTTTATAATTATTTGATGCACCGACTTTTGATTTTGGCTCAGGTCATGCTCTTACAGTTCGCTGAGTCCAAGCCCCATGTTGGGCTCTATGCTGACATCAGAGAGCCTGCTTGGTATTCTCTCTCTCCCTCTCTCTCTGCTCCTAACCCCACTCATGCTCTTTTTCTCTCAAAAATAAATAAATAAACATTTAAAAAGAAAATAAATACAATTATTTGATGCAGTATTAAGGAATGACACATGAGACATGTTGTCTCATTTGACAAATTCTTCACAGTCCATGAGATATACACCTTAGGTTGGGCATATTGAAAGGGCTCATTGTTTCACCAAGGATCTCTTTGTATTAATTACAACCAACTTGGTCTAGCTTCAGCAAAAGAAAAAAGAGAGGATTGGAGAGTATAAGCAATAGTATTTCTTAGAATCAAAGTAGCTGTATCACCACAGAATCCTGATCCTCTAAATACCAAAACTGAACATATCAATAAGGAGACTGCTTTGAACTATTCCTGAAAATGGGAACAGCATAGAAGATGCTCCGTGTCCTCGATTACAAGATTTAGTTGAAGTAAATTATGATGGAAACAAGATAAACCTTGGGATGGATTGTTTCCCCAGTGAAAGAATGAGTTTGCCTCTACTTACTGATGAAATGGCTGATGATATTAACACTATCAAATGGGATTTCAGATGTTGTAGAAAGAATGCAACTAAATTCTTCAGTTATGGCACAGGATTCTGTGATGGGCAGCCCTGAAAAACAATATGCCATGACAAAATAGTATCTCCCAGGAAGGAGAAACTAAAATTTCTCAGACAGTACTATTTGATACTAAAGGTGTCACTACTAAAAAGCCATCTTCTTGATTCACCAGGCCTAAACTGCAGTGATACATTCACTCAGGTGGAGAGGAGGCATCAAGAACATGCCAGACATTTTCTTTGGTGGTAATCTGATTGCCTTTTTACTCCTAAGGTCTCTCAGTGAACAACAACCAGAGGAATCTGAATTTAAAAATAAATGCATACATTTTTCTTCACAGCATCCGTGCTATGATATCTTCTTAGCATATGTAAAATTAAAGAGTATTTGTGTTCACTTCTATTCAATCAATTTGTACAGTGTCATGTAGTATTTTCTCTTTTTTTAATGTTCATTTTGAGAGAGACAGAGCAAGCACGAGCAGAGGAGGGGCAGAGAGAGAGAAAGAGAGAGAATCCCAAGCAGCCTCCCTGCTGTCAGCTTAGGGCCTGACGGGGGCACAAACCCACAACCATGAGATCATGACCTGAGCCGAAATCAAGAGTTGGCAGCTGAAATGACTGAGGCACCTAGGCACCCCTGTTTTCATATCCAGTGTTCATCAAAGTGTGTTTTAGGTATGATACTGTTTCTTGAGGGAAGAGGAGATATTTTGTACATTAATCATGCAGTTCAAAAATGTATTTAATTTTTTTTAATTTTCTAGTATGTACATTTTTTTATTTTTTCAAGTTTATTTATTTACTTTAAGAGAGAAAGAGAGAGAGCACAAGCAGGGGAAGTGCAGAGAAAGAGGGAGACAGAGAGAATCCCAAACAGGCTCCACGCTGTTAGTGTGGAGCCCGATACAGGGCTCAAACCCACAAATCATGAAATCATTACCTGAGCCAAAACAAGAGTCAATGCTCAACAGACTGTGCCACCCAGGTGCCCCTTGTAAGCACATTTTTTTAAGTAAAAGGAAAGACATAAAATTAACTTTAACCTAACATATCCAAAATATTATCATTTCAACATGGAGTAAGTATGAAATATTGATGATATATTTTATATTTCTTGTACTGAGTTTTTGGAATTTGGTGTATATTTTGCACATATGGTGCAATTCAGTTTGGACTCGCCACATTTCAAGGACTCCGTCTCTGCACATGGTGAGTGGATACCACATGGGAAAGCAGCTCCAGTGTCCAATCACCACCTGCAGCAATTGAAAGCAGTCACTAGCAATCACTCAGTAACCACGTAGTAGTCTCTCTGCCTGGTTCTCTTCTGCTCTCTGCTCATTTCCCTCTCCCTTTGGGACCATCTTGTCTCATCTCTCTATGCATGCTTAAAATGACTGACCCACAGAGATAAGAGTATTTAACTGTGCTTAAAATCTAACCAAACTCAGATAATAACTATAATCCAAATCCCTCATCTATCGTGAAAAAATAGTCTGATTATTTAACTTGCCATGCGATCACCCCAGTTCCTATCAACTATTAGGAGGAAGAACGGGAAGAAGTACAATTATCATGGTTATCAGGTTTGAAGCACACAGCATAAACCCACAATAAAGCACTAACTGACCATTCTCTGGGATTCTTGCCATGGCTAATGTTTTTTGCAGACAATAGTACTTACCCTTTAATACTAATTGTTAAGCTAAATTGGTGCATCTATTTTTGTTTAATTGAAGACATTAATTGACAGCATCAATGAAATGATAAATCAGGGATCAGCAAAATTTTTTGTTGTTTAAGGCCAGATAGTATATATTTTAGGCTCTGTAGGTCAAGAGACAAATTTAAGGACATTGTGGATGTACTGTGTAACCAGGTAAAGATATTAAAAAACATTAAAACTGGGAGATACAGGGTTCTAGTGATGGAATGAAAAAGTCACAGGGATGAAAGGTGCAGCATAGGGAATGTAGTCAACGGTAATGTAATAGCCCTGTATGGTGACAGACAGTAGCTACCCTTGTGGTGAGCACAGCATCATGTACAGATGGTTGAATCACTGTGTTGTACACCTGAAGCCAATGTAACATTGTGTGTGGATGCCGTCCAATATAAAGAAATACATACATACATACATACATACATACATACATACATACGTATCATTCTTAGTTCGCAGGCCATGCCAAAATTAGGTGAGAGCCCAGATCGGTAGTGCAGGCCACATAAATCTGTCCCTGTCATGTATTGTACTAAATGATGGCTCCTAGGTTTAAGTCTGGTTCTTTCATCACCCTGGGAAACCTGTAACAGCCTCTAATGTTAGCAGCATGATGAGTTTTAGCTCTACTGTTCAGAAATTTAAAAGAAAGAGACTGTGCTCTGCTGCAGCCAAGTGATCCCCGTCATTAAGTGGGCCTTGCTTCCTCCTGCTGCTCTTAGGCTCCCTGCAGTCTGGGCCTTCGAAGGGGATTTGTCTCCTGCACACACAGAAGGTACAGCTATTGAGGAAATTCACCTCCTAAGAGGGCATGTCTGGTCACATGGATCCTGGCTCACCCCCAGGTGAGCTATTACTATAACTCTCACACTGGCAATTATCCTCATTAGTAATGAATCAAGCTACTCTCCAGGACAGGCAGGAGTCTATGAATGTCTTCTGCATTTAGCTCCTTATCTTGGGCACATAGCTTAACCTAAGTCCGTGTTCCATGATATGAAAATTAGAGTTGGGCTGCCTAGCTCACAGGGTGGCTGTCAGGGCAGAATGACAAAGGTGAATGGATCCCTCAGCACCATGTTTGACGTACATGAGACCTCTAATAGGTGGCGCTGATAACGCAGCGATGATGACAATGATGGTGGTATGATGGTGGCAGTGACAGTAGCTGTGATTCAAGCTCCGACAGTCAAATCAAAGCATTTCTCCTAGGAACACACGGAGTCCCGTTCACGTAATCTCAGTTCCAAGTCCCCTTGTTCCATCAGCAGGCACGGCAATATTCGAGCCTTACTGATAAGATTCGATCTGGAATCCCCACTTCACACGTTTCTAGTCATTTCCATTTCAGGTATTTTAACGAGAAGCAGCTTTTCCCAGCAATGTGTCCCAAGAAAACGGAGTTCTGTAAGCGAGACGTTTTATACACACACATGGGCGTGTAACATACCACATCTACACAACTTCTGTGGATCAAGAAGTTTGGGAAATATTGAGCTAAAGAAAGTTAAACATGTTTCCTGAAGCAGACTTTTATTATTTTTTAAGTTATATGTATTTTGAGAAACAGAGAAAGTGCACATGAGCAGGGGAGGGACAGAGAGAGAGGGAGAGAGAGCATCCCAGGCAGTCTCCATGCGGTCAGCACAGAGCCTCATGAGGGACCTGAACTCATGAACCTGTCGTGGGGCTCAGGCTCACAAACTGTGAGATCATGACCTGAGCCTAAATCATTTGCCAGCCGCTTAACCAACTGAGCCACCCAGGTGCCCCTCCTGAGACAGACTTTTAAAACACTTTTACTATGATAGTATATGCTGTGACTCTTTATGAGGGAACTAAAGAAAAGCATAATTTTCCAAATCTGACATAGACTTTTTTTTTTTTTTTCACTGAGTTGATTGTAGTGTCAGCTTTGTGTAAAATATGGTTTCAAAATGGTGATAATGTAACAGGCATTTATTGAGCAATTAATACATGCCATGCTTTCTGCTAAGAACTATTATTTCATTTGACTCTTAAAATAATCCTGTGGGATAGGTACTATTCTATATTATCAATTCACAAAGGAAGAAACCTCTCAGATGATTTATATTCCCCAAGATCAAACAATAGAATATATATCTGAGCCAAGTAAACTGATTCCAGAACCTGTGCTCTTTTCTTTTTTTTTTTTTTTTTAATTTTTTTAACGTTTATTTATTTTTGAGACAGAGAGAGACAGAACATGAACGGGGGAAGGTCAGAGAGAGAGGGAGACACAGAATCCGAAACAGGCTCCAGGCTCTGAGCAGTCAGCACAGAGCCCGACATGGGGCTCGAACTCACGGACCGCGAGCTCATGACCTGAGCCAAAGTCGGACGCTCAACCGACTGAGCCACCCAGGCACCCCCATCTTTTCTTTTTTTTAAGTTTGTTTATTTTTGAGACAGTGCAAGTCAGGGAGGGGCAGAGAGACAGGGAATCCCAAGCAGGCTTCTCGCTACCAACACAGAGCCCAACAGCAGGCTCAAACCCACGAAACCACGAGATCATGACCTGAGCCAAGAGCTGGTCACCCAACTGACTGAACCACTTAGGCGCCCCCAGACCCTGTGCTTGATTCTCACTACAGTATTGAGAAAACTGGTATGTGAGGTCCTATAGTCCAGATTAGGAGCTAAATAAAGGCAAATCAGCAGGTGAGAGTGGATGCTTTACACTCATAAGAATAACATCCAAACTCTCTTCGTTTCCTTTCAAATGGCAAATTTCTCAAAGTTTTTTTTTTTTTTTTTTTTTTTTTTTTTTTTTTTTTTTTTTTTTTTTTTTTTTTTTTTGCCAGTAAGAAGCTTACACTATTTTTGTCCTGAGCCATTAGACTGAATAATATTGAATTCAGATTCCTAGAGCAAATGGCTTGTATTTGGATTTCTGGCTGTCTGCCTGAGTGCTTTTGGTATAAAATCATATTCTTAGAGATATACAGCCTGCCTTTAGGTACTGGTTCTACCACTAAATAGCTGTTAGACCTTGAGCATCTGATAAAACTTCTCAGAGGCTCAGTTTCTCCATCTATAAATTGAGAATAATAGTCTTGAACAACATCTTCCTAGATACATCTCCTGAGGCAAGGGAAACAAAAGCAAAAATAAACTATTGGGACTACCTCAAAATAAAAAAGCTCCTGTGCAGCAAAGCAAACAATGAACAAAACTAAATGATAGCCCATGGAATAGGAGAAGGTATTTGCAAATGACATATCCAATAAAGGGTTGGTACCCCAAGTATATAAAGAACTTATATAACTCAACACGCAAAAAAAAAAACAAAACAGTCCAACTAAAAAAAGGGCAGAATACATGAATAGATATTCTCCAAAGATGATGTCCAGGTATCCAACAGACCCAAGAAAAGATGCTCAACATCACTCATCATCAAGGAAATGAAAATCAAAACTACTATGAGATATCACCTCATACCTGTCAGAATGGCAAAAATCAACAACACAAGACACAACAAGCATTAGTGAGAATGTGGAGAAAAAGGAACCATCTTACACTGTTGGTGGGAATGCAAACTGGTGCAGCCACTATGGAAAACAGTTTTGAGGTTCCTCAAAAAAATAAAACAAACCTACCCCTATACTCCAGTAATTCCATTACTGGGTATTTACCCAAAGAATATGAAAACACTAACCTGAAGGGATACATGCACCCCTATGTTTATAGCAGCATTGTATACAAGAGTTAAATTACAGAAAGAGCCATGTGTCCACCAACTAATGGATGGATAAAGAAGACATGGTGTGTGTGTGTGTGTGTGTGTGTGTATATATATATATATGTATATATATATATATAATCTCCAATGGAATATTAGCCATAATAAAGAATGAAATCTTGCCATTTATAACAACATGGATGGAGCTACAGAGTATATAATACTAAAGGAAATAAACTGGTCGGAGAAAGACAAATACCGTCAGATTTCACTCATATATGGAATTTAAGAAACAAAACAAAGGAAAACAGAGACACCAAAAAACAGTCTTTAAAATTTTTTTTTTTTTCAACGTTTTTTTTTTTATTTTATTTTTGGGACAGAGAGAGACAGAGCATGAACGGGGGAGGGGCAGAGAGAGAGGGAGACACAGAATCGGAAACAGGCTCCAGGCTCCGAGCCATCAGCCCAGAGCCTGACATGGGGCTCGAACTCACGGACCGCGAGATCGTGACCTGGCTGAAGTCGGACGCTTAACCGACTGCGCCACCCAGGCGCCCAAAACAGTCTTAACTATAGAGAACCAACTAATGGTTACCAGAGAGGAGGTAGGTTGGGGGATGGGTGAAATAGGTGAAGGGGATTAAGAGTACACTTCTCTTGAGGGGCCCTGAGTAATACACGGAATTGTTGAAACACTATATGGTACACCTGGAATGAATATAACAGTGTTTATTAACTATACTGGAATTAAAATTAATTTAAGAAAAAGAAAAGCATGCAAATTGGGAGCAAGATGGACTTATAGTGATAAACATGAAACTGCTCTAATTTCTTTGAAATGCACATCAATTTCTATATTATTGGCAACAGATTACTTGTGATATGACTTTTATCCAAGACCATGAAACAATGTATCCTGATTCAGAGGGTGAGAACCTCTGCTTGTAAAACTTGCCAGAAGAGTTAGGTGGTGATAGGAGGAGCCATTAAACTTGCAACATACTTCCCTGTCTACTCATGTTGCTACCTTAATTTTAGTTGACAAAGTAATGTGTATGGTTTTGCACTGTTCCCAAATGATGTTTGTATATGCAGTAAATCAACTTGCAGCATTCAATAAATCCTATGTTCCTATTCAAAAACAAAAAAAATAAATAAATACAGAAAGTAAATAAACAACAAAAATAATAGTTTTGAGAAGGGAATGAGTATATGCATGTAAATATTCATGGAATTTAATAAGTTAACATCTGTATATAGTTCATAGAGTATCTGATCTAAGAATAAGCTTTATATAAGCATTAAATAAACTACACAAATAAAGTGTTTAAAAAAACACAGTAACCATTTGCTAATGTTAAATATTACTGTTATTGTTAGGAAAATTAATAAAATCTTACCAATTACAGATAATTAGGAAATTTGTAATTGCCTTCATTAATAGCAAGTAACTGTACCCTCAAAATCTTTTGTAACATGGTTCTTTCTGTACCAGCAAATTATTCTCTGTTTTTCTGGAAACATCGATCATTATTAGAGCCTTTGGGAACCAGGAAATAAAGAAAAGAAACACCTGGGGCACCTGGGTAGCTCAGTTGGTTAAGTGTCCGACTTCAGCTCAGGCCCAGGTCACGATCTCTCAATAAGTGAGCTCGAGACCCACATCAGGCTCTGTGCTGACAGCTCAGAGCCTGGAGCCTGCTTCGGATTCTGTGTCTCCCTCTCTCTCTGCCCCTTCCCCACTCAAGCTCTGTCTGTCTCTCTGTCTCTCCTTCTCTCAATAAATAAACATTGAAGGAAGGAAGGAAGGAAGGAAGGAAGGAAGGAAGGAAGGAAGGAAGGGAAACAAAACTCCTAAATCTTGAAATAACTGCTCAAATCCCTTATACTAAAATTTTAGTATTTTGTGGAATGGAGGAATATTCTCATCATTTACACACAAGGCTAACTAAGTGTCTTAGTCACCTGAATTCTCACAGTTCAGCAAATTAGAAATGCTACATTAGAAGGCAGACAGCTACATGATGCAAGTACACAGACCCTAGAAGAAACAGGTGACCCCTAGAAATGAAAATGAGAAAAACGAAACATACCAATTAGAACTTAACATAATTACTGATTGCTGTAATGCTCATTTTGAGTCATTGAAAAAAAATGTCACATTATAATCTATACTTTTAAGAAAGCATGAAGTTAAGTAGTTTAGAAAAATGTCCTCCAAAACCAGTTGAAAACATTTGGTCAAGTGGTAAAACTTCAGTTACATAGAAACTTCACCTTTATTACCCCAAATTGCCCTGCAGTGAGATGTCACTGTACTTGATTTGGGTAATGAAATCTTATGACATTGAGGGCACATGTTTACAATACAAATTGTAACTTATGTGCTTACTAGCTAAGAGAGTGATTGGTTGTTTCACCTGGGCATTATCTCGAAAATAACAGGATTTCTCTAAGCATAAACCAAATACCTGGAAAAAGGTGTGCTTATGAAACAAGCTTCATAAAAACAATAAGTAAAATATACTCCTAGCAAGTATATGTGGAGGCTCATTCATTAAAAATGGAAATTTTACCTTTTTGGCAGGTTTCTGTACGCTCAAATTACAATGGATTAAATTATTTAACAATATCAAGTTGCTACGCAGTAATTACAATGCATAAAGAACTTTAGAGTTTACGTGACACTTTTTAGCCATTGTTTCATTTGATATTCACACTATAATAACAATAATAATAATAATAGCCACACCTACAATAGCTATGTGTGGAACACTATCCTAAAATTTTATATGGATTTTCTCATTTATTACATCAAAATAATCCTGAAGGTTAAGTATTGTTTTATCTAAGAAGAAACAGGGGTAGGAGTTTAGTTAGCTAGTCACACAGCTAATTACTTGCAGAGATTACAATATACTTCCAACACAAGCAATATGTTCTAAATCACAATGCACTGTTGCTTCCAAACACTCTTTTAAGTGCTGGAATTTTTTTCACTGTGATCATTTTTAAGGAAATTAATCTCAGAGCACTCAAATAATATCCAAGATTATTGGATAGTAAGTAAGCCAAGGGTCAAACTTTGGCCTATTTTTTTTTTTTTTTTAACTTGGGCCTTTTGACTAGAGTGATGCCATGTTTTTGCTCTGTCCTTTTCACCTTCCTAGATCAAGGAAGCACATTATGTTTTCAAATTCTTGACTCAAAAAACTCCACACAAATAAATGTCCACAGCACAGCTACAGAGTGCCAAGCAAAATGATCTCTAGGATTTATAGGTAAGGACTCCCTAAAAAACCAGAAGTGCAGAAGTGACTTGGTCAATGAAGCTGGTGCATCAGTAGCTCTCTAGCTAAAAAGCCTGACTCACTTACTTTCAGGCTTTTGCTCTAACGCTAAAAGCACACTGCTTTGTACATTTGATCCCAAATCATCTCCCAACAACAGACAATTAACATCAAAATATCATTTACATAAGACAGGGAGGGAATGTGCTTATTATTTTGAGTCTGTTCCTCCTGCTGGAAATAGTTCAAAAGGGATGCCACTCTTAGCAAATTTGGAGTCTGAGGACCAATTTACAAAGTAATAGAAAAAAAAATTCTAACATAATATAAGACCTAGTCTTCCACCTTCTGTCTGTCTCTGAACTCCCTGGTTGACTTCCCAGGTGAATGGGATGGACAGAGACATTGGTGGTCATTATGGCTGCTCAGGCTTTGGAAGGATTCACAGCCTATACACGGCTTACCCACAGATCCTTATTAGACAGCCAAAATAAAAGACTCACAAAAATCAAGGTGGCTAGGAAGTATGTTTCCATTTCCGAAGAGGTATTCCCTCACCGTTCTATGTAATTAAGACAAAAAACTAGGTTGTTCATTGAAAAGTCCACTGTGATACACTTCAATGTTTAATTATGACATTCATCACTATTTGCCTTTGACTGAAATAAATCCTGCCATATTTCCAGAGGCAACGAAATCCCAAGGTTATATTAAACAATGCTTCTGGACTAGGTAAAAACAGCATGGACTCTGGCTATGTCTGGTTCATTAAAGAGCTTTTCGTGGAGCTCAACAGCAGGAACCACGCACTGTGCTGTTAGCAGCAACAGTGATGCGCGGCCACTGCCTGCACGCAGCTGTGTGTGTACGCGTTATGAAACAGAGAATCCTTTTTCTGCTAAAGCCAGAAAGGAAACAAAAGGGGCTTCCAAATGTAGCACGCTTTCTCAGTTTTTTCCTATATTCATGTCTTCACAGGGGCAAGTGGGAAAGAGACACAAAATAAAATTTCCAAAATATAATAAGTGCCTGAAAATTAACCTGATTTAAAAAGTCTTTGATGACTCACTGGAAGAGAAAGAATTCTTTTATTTCAAGTAAGTCCAATATTTGTAATATCATTTTTATCATAGTAGAACTACTGACTCTGAATTCAAAAGTTGCCTTATGCCAACTTCTGTTATTTCATTACTGTACCACTTGCTCTGATTTTAATGAAGAATTTTCACATGAAAGTTAATCCTTTAAATTGTATTTCCCCTCGGGGCACCTGGGCGGCTCAGTCAGTCAAGCATCTGACTTGGGCTCAGATCATGATCTCACAGTTTGTGAATTCCAGCCCTGCATCAAGCTCTGTACTAACAGCTCAGAGCCTGGCGTCTGCTTCAGATTCTGTGTCTCCCTCTTTTTCTGCCCCTCCCCAACTCGTGCTCTGTCTCTCTCTGTCTCAAAATATAAATAAACATTTAAAAATTTTTAATTGTATTTCCCCACTTAAATTTGAATTTTGAAGCTAATAATATGGTTTTGGGTTTTTTGGTTGCTTGTTGTTGTTGTTGTCGTCGTTGTTGTTGTTGTTGTTGTTGTTGTTGTTGTTGTTTTTAGTGTCCTAAAGCACTTGGGGAGCTCCTGTGTTCACGTTAGTTGGATTTACAAACTCTGAGACATACTCTAGTCATTGTTACCTCAATAGTACAATTGCATAAGTACTTTAAGGAGTTTATTTCATTTACTAATGTTTCCCAAAAAGTGTTATGTAGGCACAGACAGCAGTTTTAAGCAAAGAGAACTCATCTGCAACATTTCAACCTTAGAAATAAACTGGGTAGTGGTTAGGATCACAGTGTATTTAGTTGTTTTTGTGTAACACTGAGCCAAATACAAGTATATAGTTACATGTTTATTGTGTACGTTTCAATAGTAAGGATGGATTGGTAGCCTGTCTCCTAAAAGTGAAAAGTACATATACACCATAAGGTAAATAATCTTAAATGTAAGTCACATTTGGCAAAAAAAAAAAAAAAAAAAAAAAAAAAATGTTATCAAAAGAAGTTTATTACTCCATCATCAACGCTGCTTAAGACCAGAATTTAGGATGGATTTATAAAAACACTGAATGTAAGTCCCATGAGGGCAGAGAACTTTGTCTCTTCTACTTACCGATGCATCAAAAACCTCTAGAACAATCCCTGACATAAAGCTGGCACTCAATTAAACATAAGTTGAATTTAATTGAATTTTTTCCCATTCATTTTCAATCCAGTTACAAACATGCAGGTTTTTATGATCCTGTGTGTGTGTGCACACATGCACACACACACAGACAAAGAGTTGGGACTTTTTCAACTAGAGGGATTCTCTGAACTGCTCTGGACTTGCCCTTCCTGTCATCTACCTTTTTTTTTTTCTTTATTTTTTCAACTGTCTTCACACCCTTCTAATGACACCTTCATGGCTTCAATTAGCCAGAATTGGTATCCGTAGCTTGCATCAAGAACTCCTAATGGAAATATTAGTTTTATCACAAACTATCAGTCTCAAAAGTCTACCCAATAAATGAACTAATCCAGGACATTGCTGAAGAGAGGGATGTGTGCTTGGGGCGGGGGTGGGGGAGGGAGGTTAGGGAAAGTGGTTGCTTTTTGTTTTGAGGTTTAACTTTTTAGTGGTGACCAAATGGGATTAAATTGTTTACAACCACCTGGATGTGAAGTGAGCATTACTGGTTAGACTTAGAGATGTGCCATATGGCTGCTCATTAATTGCTCATAATGAAGCTTTAACTACAAATAATTGAAGTAACCAGGCCTTGGAGCTCTCTTAATTTACATCCCAATCATTCCAGCCATTCTCCCTGAGTCCTCTCCACACACACCCCACTCCCTCACCCAGCCCATTCTTCCGGGCCAGAATTTCAGCCAGCCAAGGGAGGAAGCAAGCCCAGACAACTTCTATTTTCCTGCTTATCCCTTTGTAAGGTAGCTAGTCATTCCCATCTGAGAGGTCAGTCTCACAGAAGGTCTCTGAAGCCAGAATACTTAAAAGGCCAGCATCCTTTTATGAGCAGAAAGCACATGCAGAATAGCCACACAGGCTAAATCCTATGCTTTGGGATCACTGTGTTCTGCTCAGAAATCATCAAAGGCCTTTTATACCAGAAAAGTAACTAGAGAACCTGCTGTGTGCACACAGGCTGGGTTTTCCTCGAGAAATTGGATATTATTATCAGTATCAGGACTTTTCAACAGTGGGTCATGACCCATTAGTGGGACTTAAAATCAATTTAGTGGATTGAAGCCAGCATTTTGTTAAGCATGACTTAAAGTTTTGGAATTCGATTCTGTTGCTCGGAAAAATGAATCCTTATTTCATTTAAGCTGCACAGAGCAGGCAACACTGAAAACAAGATATATAGATGTTCTGAGCAGGTGACACTCACAGAATGTGCTGTGAAGTCCATTTTGTGACTAATGTTATAGCTCACAGACATGTTAGCAATGCTGTGTGCTGTCCAATGGTGCCTGATTCTTGGAATGATCCTGACTGATGGGGTGATAGACGACTCAGTTGTCCTTCTGTGCTATTGAAAGACTGAGCATGCTGTGCACATGGAAAGCTGTAAAACCAATACTCCATCAATAATCTTTGTATACCACTATTTACAGTTTTAGGCCCTGGGCTAAGTATTGGATTGCCCTTTCTGGGCAAGGAGCTGGAGGTGAGTATTAGGATTATCCTTATTTTACAAATGAGGAAACTGAGCTTCAAGGAGCTAGATAGCTTGGCTAACAAGCCACAGAGCTTAGAGACCTCTCATGGCCACAGCGTTACACTGCTTCTTCACAGAACTTGAAGGGGTCAAGCCTGTGACCTTGAAGCACATCACCCTGTCTGGTCAACTGGGCAAATGTGCCCCATTAGTGCACCCGGAGCAAATGGTCACAGCTCAAGGGCAAAGTGGGGCAAGGGGTATGGATCCCAGACATTTCTTTGCTCAGATTCTCTTCTTCCTGAGCTCATTTTTTTTTCAACTTCTCCTAAAAGAACTGCCTTGTGTGGAGTAACTATAATTTGATTCAGAAAGTTTTGCTGAAACTCTCTTACCTTTCTTTATTCCTTTGTGTAGTCTTCATAATTTCTAGCTCTATTGAATTTCCCGATATCTTTTCTCTTTTAACTCCTCCATCTAATACAAAACTGTTTCGCTCCCACTTTGAGTCACACTGTTTTCACTTATTAAATCTTCCATTTTTAATTTGCCTACTGAAGGCATTTGTCTGTTACCAAGCTTAAAAATGCCATGAGTTAATGACACCTAATAGATGGAGAAAAAATTAAATCTAAACTATTGAAAACAGTCAGCTTTTTAAAAATATATATCATAAAATCACTCTCCCAGAATGCCCTGGAGAGCAAATTAGATAGATGGCTGGAGTTCAATAAAAACAACTTTGAAATGTATTGGGACTGGGTTATTACATGCTTCTGCTGCTTACAGCCAGCATATTTCCTCTTTACTGTAACTCGTAAGTTCAAGCTACAAATACTTCCTATTGACCTGAACTTAGTTGCAATTCAGGGTCCTTCTGTCTTGACTGCCAGCTGCCTACAATATCTGTTACAGGGATTTGGTAAGGTTTTATGATGACTCTGATTTTTTCCCACATCAGCCATGTTTTACATTAGACAAGTGCATTTCATTTTATTATGTTATTAAGATCCTAGAGTGGTAAGAAAATAGAAGACACAACAGGAGGGTGGCATGACACAGGGATAATCACTTGGGTCAGAAAGGCAAGGAGAGTCAGGTTCAGATTTTTGTTTCTTGCCATAACCATGCTACTGCCTGGCTGGCTACTCCTCCGCCCACCTCAGTGACTCTTGTTCCCTAGTCCCCTTTTCCTTCACCATAGTCCTCTGCCCACTTTTCTTTCTTCCCCAATTTCAGTGCTAAGGTTGAAAGAGTGCTGAATAGTCCAAACAGGGCTAGAAATGAAACATGAAACAGAAGCCCTGAATAACTCTCTCGGGTGCCCATTTCAAGGTAAACATTGATTTGTTATTTAGACCCTCTCACACTGCCAGGCATACTATGCTGTGGTTTAAATTGTGGGACCATCTGTATGACAGGCAAGATGGCATCGGATACGAACGCTCCAGCTTTGGAATCAGATGGCCTGGGCTCAAATCATATTTCCATCATATTACTAACAGTGTGACTTCAGACAGGTTACTTAGCTTCCCTATACCTTATGTATAAAATAAGTTACACAACAGTGAGGACTTCACAGAGTGTGTGAAAATTAACTGAGATTATAGATGTAAAATGTTCAATGAATGGCACATTGTGAAGGCTCAATATATGTTATTTGAATATTATATTACTACTACTACACCAAGCCCAAGCAGAGAAGTCAGAAGACAGCAAAGTTAGGTAGAGTCGTGGCCACAACAAGAAGTTCACTACTGGGAGGCAAGGCACAGAAGTAGATGTAATTATGCAAAAGGCAGAGAGAGGTGGGGCTCAGAGAGTACGCATGTAAGTGGGCTGCAGGTCAGATGAGGTGGGGAATAGGAGACAGTACTTGCCTGAGAGGCTTAGAGAAAAGAGCCCTGGACTCTTGTACAGGTCACACACTAACTGGTGAGAGGGGTTGTGGCAGGTCACGGGCGCTCGGCCTCTTGCTTAACTCAGAAGATGTACAATGAAACCATTGGCTAACCCCACCTCCGATGCCCCTTTGAGCTGTTGGGAGATTACGTCACACACCTGCAAGTGAGTTACAGTTAGTGAAGATGGGGAGAATATAGAGGCAGAATCAGAAGGACTGCCACAAGGAGGAAAGAGAAGGGGGAGGGGGATAAATGCATTGGAGGATGGGAAATACGGGAAGTAGAGACAGATCCAGGAGAAAAATAGTAAAATTGAACGCAATTTTCCCCATTACCTTTAATGCCAGTACATTTGTAGAAAGAATTATCCCACATCAGTACACTGAGGCTAGTTCCTCAAATATCTGAAAATGTGCACGGAGCTTCCCTCATACTAGCAACTACCCTCATGAAACAAAACAGTTAGATACGGTATCATCCAGTGGCCTTAGGTCAAGGCACACACACACACACACACACACACACACACGGAAAATACATTATCCCTAACCCCAATCGACCATCCTTATCTAACACTAGACTTAATTACGTAAATTGAAATTGTTAAAACTTCCAGTTAATTAAAATTTCTATATAAATACAAATAGGATTTAACATGTATCGGCTGGCTGGCTCTAAATAAGAGGCTCCCGAACAGCATTTTAAAATATTATCCCACAAAAATAACCCAGAATAATTCTCTACTCCCATAACATTCTGTTGAAAACTATCTTTCTGGAACAGTCGAATAGCAATATTAAAACAGTAATGTGCTCAACCATTTGTCTTCTTCCCCTTAGACTTGTTCCTCTCACACACACAAATAAAATGGCACGGGGAACACTTTAAAGTTTTCTTAGTTTGCCTTGTATTTTCTTATAACTGTATATATGTGTATATAAACATATTATGGGTATGCATGCATGTGTATTTTTTAAACCACTCAACATTCATGCACTTTTCATCTGGTATCAGGTATTTGAAGATATACCCTTCTTGAATTTATAGACAATGGGGGATCGAAACCAAGATCCCCTATTCAAAAAGAAAGAGTTTGTTATTTTTAAGAGATGAACTCTCTCTCTCTCTCTATGTGTGTGTATACACACACACACACACACACACACACACACACACACACACACACCTAGTGCAAATGAAATAAAATGAACACATTAACCTTCATCCATTAAATAAAATTATTTTCGGGGTGCCTCAGTTGGTTAAGCATCCGACTTTGGTTCATGTCATAGTCTCGCAGTTCATGGGTTCTAGCCCCACGTTGGGCTATGTGCTGACAGCTAAGTGCCTGGAGCCTGCTTCAGATTCTGTGTCTCCTTCTATCTCTGCCCCAACCCTGCCTATGCCCTGTCTCTCTCTGTCTCTCAAAAATGAATAAAAAGATTAAAATAAGACAAATAAAATAAAATAAAATAAAATAAAATAAAATAAAATAAAATAAAATAAAATAAAATAAAATAAAATAAAATAATTTTCTAGTAGGAAGATACACTGAAATCGGACATTAAATCTGTGTATGCTCATACACATGCAAACACATATACACACTCACACATACAAAGTGAGCTGACTCTAAAGTTGAAAAAGCCCTGTGATAATTTTATTTCAGGCATCAGTGACATTTTATTCTTTCTCACTAAAGCCCTGAAGTGGCCTATTCTTTTTTCAAACTAGCTTTTCAAAGATACTGCTATTTCTCAGCTTTCCATTGACAATTACAGCATTCTGAAATATTCAAAGCATGGCACATCTGGCCCATAAACACCTCAGGTTTCCGGAAACCAAATTTTCAGTTTGCCTTTTTATTCAACAATCACTTTATTTTGCCAGTTGTATTTCCTTTGAAAGAAATAGCTCAGACTTGTATCTATCCAGTTTTTTTAAACTAAATATTTTTCAGGTGGATCACAGGGCTAGCTAACCTCAGATGAGAAAATTGTTCATTTTGAGGATTATCAAAGGAACAATTTTCATTTACAGATGATTTTCTCTCCAAAATTCAGTGCCTCTCTAAATGACCTCTCTCAGGTGAATAACCCCAGCTGGTATGTCCAAGTATGTCTGTGAGAAAACACGCACATTTATTCAGATTTGTAGATTTGTAGGGGGTCCCAAAGCACCCATCCTTGGCCTTCTTTCTCTTATTCCATGTTTCTTTCTGGATAATTTCATCTATGCTCATGGCTTCAGCTACCACCCAAATGCTGATGATATGCAAATATATTTATCTAGCTCGCTATTATTTTCCAAATTCCATTCTGGAATTTCTGGAGTGTTCCAGAGAATGCAAACCCTTAGCCAGACTCATTAAGCAAAAAGACAAAGCACCTTCAAAAAAAAACAAAAAAAAACAAAATCAAAAACAAGAGAGGAGAAGCCATCAACTGACATCACAGAAACACAAAGGATTATAAGAGAATACTACAAAAAATTATGTGCCAACATATCGGACAACATAAAAGAAATTGATAAATTCCGAGAAACACACAATCTTCCAAAACTGAATCAGAAAGAAATAGAAAATCTGAACGGACCAATTACCAGTAATGAAATTAAATCAGTAATCAAAAAGCTACAAAAAAGGCAACGTGCAGGACCAGATGGCTTTGGTAGAAAGAGGAGTTCTTTCTACCAAACGTTTAAAGAAAAGTTAGTACCTATTTCCTCAAAGTATTCCAAAATAATAGAAAATGAAGGAAAACTTCCAAATACATGAGACCAACATCCTGTATCAGCCACCAGTATCAAAACCAGCATTAGCCACCACAAGACACCACAAAAAAGAAAACCAACGGCCAATATCCCTGATGGACAGAGATGTAAAAATCCTCAACACAATCTTAGCAAACAGCGTATAATATAGTAAGAGGAGCATTCATCAAAATTGAGTGGGATTTTTTTTTAATGTTTATTTTTGAGAGAGAGAGTGAGAGCACAAGCAAGGGAGGGGCAGAGAGAGGGGTACAGAGGATTAGAAGTGGGCTCCATACTGACCATAGAAAGTCCAATGCAGGGCTCAAACTTACGAACCCTGAGATCATGACCTGAGCCAAAGTTGGACTTGTAACCGACTGAGCCACCCAGGTGCCCTTCAAGTGGGATTTACTCCAGGGATGCAAGGTTGGTCCAAAATTCACAAGACTAAATTGCCTCAAAGTGGAACTCATCACCCTTCTAGTAAAACCTCTATGAGTCAGGCAATATATCAGCCTTCTAAGGGTTCCATAACAAAGGACCACAGTCTGTGTGACTTAAATGACAGAAATTGATTTCCTCAGTTATGGAGGCTGGAAGCTGAAAATTAAGGAGTTGACAAGTTTGATTTCTTCAGAGGTCTCCTCCCTGGCCGGTAAATGGCTGTCTTCTGGTTTCTTCATACCATTTTCCCTCTGTGTGTGTCTGCGACGTAATGAACTTTTCGTATAAGGTTACAAGTCACATTGGTTTTGGGTCCACCCCAATAAGCTCCTCTTGACTTATTAACCTCTTTAAAGACCCTATCTCTACATACAGTCATAGTCTCAGGTATGTGGGGTTAGGACTTCAACATACAAATTTTGAGGGGATGCGGTAAGTCCATAATAGGCAACATAAACGGGAGTTTTTTTCCTGAGTCAAATACCTGAGAACAGTGGTAGATCAAGGGCAGGGTTACATAGTGAGAACTATCCATCTCAGGTAGTAAATCATGGGGTGCATTATATAGAGAGAATTTACGCACAATAGTAAACCTGACTAAAAGTTGGTTTATTTTTATCACCATGTGATGACATTTTATCTAAACAATGTCAGTGATAAAACTCTTCCTTCAAAATTTTTTTCTAAATTCTAAATAATTGCCATGATTATTCTTGAGTTTTAATAATATATGTGCAAGTTTCAAACTAGTCTATTTTATGACATGCTATAATAAGCATTTTATTGTTGGTGGAAATTAATCTGAGAAATCTTCAGTTATACAGTTAAATCCCAACACATGTGGACACAGCTACACCTGTTTCTGTCAAAAGTAACTCTGGGGGCACCTGGGTGGCTTAGTTGGTTGAGCATCTGACTCTTGGTTTTGGCTCAGGTCATGATCCTAGGAGTCGTGGGATTGAGCCCTGCATTGGGCTCTATGCTGAGTGTGGAGCTTGCTTCACAATCTCTCTCTCTCTCTGCTCCTCTCCCTCACTCACGCTCTCTCTCTCTCTCAAATTAAAAAAAAAAATTAAAGTAACTTTGAATGAAATCATATGGTATTTGTTTTTCTCTGACTGATTTACTTTGCTTATAATATTTCTTAGCCCCATCCACATCATTGCAAATGGCAAGGTTCTTTTTGATGGCTGAGTAGTATTCCACTACATACATCTATATACATATCTATATCTATATATGTATAATATATAGTATACCACTATACCTATATCTATATATGTATACGTATACATACATATATCTATATACACATACCTATATCTACATATGTATACATACACATATACATATAGTGATATACTATATACATATATAGATATAGATGATATAGAGATAGAGATAGATAGATATAGATATAGATATAGATATAGATATAGATATAGATAGATCACATTTTCTTCATCCATTCATTATTTGATGGACATTTGGGTTCTTTCTATAGTTTGCTATTGTTGAAAAGGTTTAGAAGCATTCAAGCTCACTTTAGGCACAGCACATATTCCCCTTTCCTATGATAATAAGTATCTTTGCATTATAACAATAGGTTAGAAATAACACTAGCACAGTAGTTGACAAAACAAAGCAAGAGAACTTGGGTGCTTCAGTTCTTTCATTAGAATGAAATGACCGCTTGGAGTTTTCATTTGTGTTAAGTTTAAAATATTGAAATAAATATGAACTGGGAGGTGTTAATGTTTTTGTTTGGAAAACACAAACAACAAATATTTAGTAAAAGTATATAGAACATCTTAATAAATTTGAATAATGGCTTTACAATTTAAATGTATTCTCCTTTTGTGTGTTATTGTTTTCAAAGCACAAATTAAGAAAGTAATGATTTATCAATTATTACATGTTTATTACTGAAAATGATTTTGTCATATGAAGAAGGGAGAGTTTAAAATTATCCGCTCTGTGTGGCAAGAATTCTACATATGTAACTATCTGAGAGACATTCATGATCCATCTCTATTCTCCTTCCCCACCATTTAATGAGCTCTACATTTCTTTGGATTTTGCCTTCAAAGTCCATCTGGTTTCTCCCTTCCTCTGTGTCCCCACTCCATTGGTCTTATTTCAAGCCCCTACCATTTTTTGCTCCAACTAATGCAATGTTCTTTTGTTTGGTCTTCTGATCTCAAGCTTCACCATATATAGTCACTGAAGAGAAGTGGCATGATGGCGTTTTGCATCTTAAGGTTAGGCGAGCAACTGTTTGGAGGGCTGCGAGAGTAAATATGAGTAACTATTTAAGAGAAGATAGTAAATAGTACAAGATGACATTGCTTTGGACTGGGGTAACAACAGGAGAGTTGGAGAGATATAGATAGTTAAAGAAGTTTGTAGAAGATTATGTTGGTTTTCTAAAGCTTCCATGACAAGGTACCATAGACTGTCTTAAATGACGTAAATTTATTTCCTCATGTGTCTGGAGGGCAAAAGTCTGAAATTAAGGAATCGGCAGGTTTGGTTTCTTCTGAGGGTCTCCCTCCTTGGCTTGTAGATGGCTATCTTCTCCCTGTGTCTTCACATGGTCTTTCCTCTGTATGTGTCCTAATCTCTTCTTCTTACAAGGACACCTGTTGTATTGGATTAGGGCCCACCATAATGATGTCATTTTAATTTGATTACCTCTTCAAAAACCCTATCTCCAAATACAGTCACATTCTGAGGACCTGGCAGTTAGCATTCCAACATAAAAACTTGGGGGGAGGAAGAATTCAGCCAATGACAGAAATATACTTCAGAAGCCTACCAGACAAGAAGGACTATAAGCAGCTGTACATGAAATGCACTTGTGTATGTCCAGTGTGCAATGGGTGCTCAGGAGACACCAGAATAATGTCATGTGTCTCAGACATAACAAACCTCCTGTTAATTTCAAATCATGCCTTCCTCTCTCATATGTCCAGCCTTCTATTCAGGCTCTTCCTTCTGCCTGTATTGTCCTCTGGCTCCCTTGTCCTCCCCCTCACCTTCAACTCTTTTACTCCTACGTGAGCTCATATTTATCATGTAAGACTCAGTTCAAACATCACTTCCTCCTTGAAAATCTTTCCCTTTTCTCACCATAAAGATTTATCACTCCTTCCTTTACAAATCTTTTGTAGCTGGTATGCATACATGGTGACTAATTTTGTCTTTTGTAGCATTGTGGCAATTAATATAAATGCCTAAATCTCCAGATTCTCAAGGCCGGGCTTGTGTCCTTCTTACTGTCACTGGTCAAAATCTAGCAACGTACCTTGTACACAGTAGTCACTCAGTAAATGTTTGTTAGATGAAAAAACATATACTAATTGCACAAATAAAGCTATCATCTACATAACAGCTTGCACCTTTACAAAGTACTATTACATACACCATCTTCTTTGACTAGCCCAGTAAGGAAGGTACAGAGGTCGAATAGCATAGTGCAGTGGACAGCTAACTATGGCCTGTGAGGCCACATTTATCCCACCATCTGCTTTCTCTATGGCCCCTGATTTTTTTTTTTTTTTTTTTTTTTTTTTTTGCAGGTGGGAAGGATGGAGCTTACATTTTTTCAAAAACATTTAATAAACTTTTTTCTTTAGAATAGTTTTAGATTTACAAAAAAGTTGCAAGCATATCACAAAGGGCTCCCATGTTCCCCACACCCGGTTTACCCAATTATTATCGTTTTACATTACTATGGCATGATTGTCACAACTAATATTGAAACATTATTATTAACTAAAGTCAGTATCTTATTAGGATTTCTTTACTTTTACCCTAATGTTTCTTTTTTTTTTAAACACGTTTATTTACTTTTGAGAGAGAGAGAGAGAGAGAGAGAGAGAGACAGAGTGGGAGTGGGGGAGGGGCAGAGAGAGAGAGGGAGACACAGAATCTGAAATAAGCTCCAGGCTCTGAGCTGTCGGCACAGAGACCAATGTAGGGCTCGAACTCACAAACCACGAGATCATGACCTAAATGACAACTTAACTGACTGAGCCACTCAGGAGCCCCCTAGCGTTTATTTCTGTTCCAGAATCCCTTCCAAGATACCATATTACATTCAGTCATCATGGCTCTTCGGCTCCTCTTGGCCGTGACTGTTTCTCAGACTCTTCTTGATAATTTTGATGAATACTGGTCTGGTATTTTGTAGAATGTATTTCAATTTGGATCTGGTGTTTTTCTCAGTTAGATTGGGTTTATAGGTTTTGTGGAGGAAGGACATAAATGTAGAGTCCCATTCTCATCACATATCAAGGGTGTTGATATACTAGTTGCACAACTTTTCGCTGATGATCTTAACTTTGATCACCTGGCTGAGGTTGAAGAATGGTTTTTACATTATTGACGTTTAGAAAAATTGAAATGTCCATAAATAAATTTTATTGGAACCCAGCCATGTTCATTTATTTGCATGTTGCCTATAGCTTCTTTGACACTACAATGATGGTGTTGATAGTTGCAAAACAGACCAATGGCCCACAAAGCTGAAAGCATCTACAATCTGGCCCCCAGGTAATAGTGGAACTGTAACTGGATTGAATCAGACATACTTGGGTTCAAATCTCAGCTCTAGCATTACTATCCATCTATGTGATGTATGGCCAGTTCCTAAATATCTCTGAAACATGCTTTTCTGATCTATAAAATGGGAATATTAATGCCTATTCAAGACTGTAATGAGGACTATGGATAATGTTCATAGACACATCAATAGTTAGTAACCATCACTCATCAGATAGATGTTGTTGTCCCCCACTTAACACAGAAAACAGATTCAGAGAAGTAGAGTGATGTGCATACCCCCTGGAAAATGGCACACTGGAGTCCCAATGTGCTTCCTGTTTCTTAAATAGGTGCTGCAGCAGAAGGAATATACATGCTTTAAGCCCAGACACTTCAGTGTGACTGCAGCCTCTGGGTCTTGCTAACTGTGTGTCTCTGGGCAAGTCAGTCTTCCTCCCTGAAGCTGAGTTCCTTTATCTACAAAATGGGACTAGCACATAATATTTAGTACTGAAGCCTGATGTGAAGATTAGCTGAGCTAAGGCATATAAATTCACTGTCACGAAGGATGGAGTCAAGAAACAGGAGTTCAATTTTTCACTACATCAAGCTGCATTTATGGCAATAGAAAGCTATTTGAATAGTGCTTCAAGAAAAATATTAAAAAGAAGGCAAAAACACCAAAGGCAAAAAAAAAAAAATCAATAATCCTCTGATTATCTCTTGTTTTGAATTATCTTGCTTTGTACATTTTTCTGAGCCCAGACATGAGGGCAACTACCAGGTATAAAGCATGATGGACAGAGAAATGAATGTGAGGCAGCCCCTGGCCACAGGAGTTATGAACTTGAGTTGATTGCAGTATAAGACTAACAATACATACTTCCAGTGAATTAAGGAATCCACGACCAAGATATGATAATAAATACATTTCTTCATGTGAAATGCTCAGCTTCTTTGAAGCACTTCACAATTCCTACTGTCCTCACCTTCTCTGAGCTCACCTCCAAACTATCCTTGTATCGTGATATAATTCACATTTACTCATGCTCTTACAGACTTTTATTCCTTATTCCCATAAATGCTTTGGAAAAAGCCTCTTCATGGTTAAGACGCAAATTTTTAGAGTGCATCCAAGAGAAGCTTTTTATTTTCTTTCTGGATCTTTTCTTGGCCTGAGTGTTGCCATCAAGATATTGCAGGGGGCTTCTTTTGGATGGTGCAGGCATTTTTTTAGATTGTCATCAAATATTAAAAATAATTTGAAAAGAGCAATATCTTACAGCATTATAAGTAGTCCATAAAAAATGCTTATTGTGATCAACAAAATAGGAATTCCATTAACTTTTAACTCTGCCTCACTCAGTGTGCAAAGTGCATACTTCTTTAGGACAAGGACATAATTAGTTTCCATCTCTCTTTCATCCAAGTGCCCAAAACAGCTCTTGCACATAGCAAAGACTCAACAGACATTTACTAAATGATCACCTATACAGCAGCCAGGAGAAAAAGATTTCCAGTGCCCCATGATAACTATATGACTTAATCATAATACAGTCATTTTTTTTTCCCTTTCATTTTCCTTCTCTGAATCTTTGGAGTTTATATTCTGTGACATTCCAGATGCTAAGTGCAGGAACACAATGATTAACAAAATAGATACAGGCCTAGCCTGTATAGATATTCCAGCATATGGGAGGAAAAAGACAACTAAAGGTGCATTTACAATGTAACTTGGTAAAGGCTACATTAGGATCTGATGTAGACTCAGAGGTAAAGAAAAGCTTTCCAGAGGATGTGACTTAGCTGAAACATGAAGAATGAGTGGAAGTATAATCTGAACACAAGTTGGAAGCCTATATGGCCCAGTTTCTTCATGGAATCATGGAATTGTACATAGTATAGCCCATCAACAAAAGGTAATTAAAAGTGAATTCTAATCTTTCCTTACATCTCACAAAGAACATTAACATAGTCTATGCATAGTTCATTATGCATAGCACATATATCAAAATACACTATTCATTCCTTCCCAATTCTGAAATCTCTCAGGAACTACAAAGCTATATAAATTTAAAAAAAATAAAATCTCCCTTTGACATAGGGTCTCCACTGCTTCTGTGTGTGTGTGTGTGTGCACGTGCGTGTGTGTGTGTGTCAACATAACTGGAAGTTTCTCAGCAATCTCTACTTCAGCCACCAGCTATGCTGGGTCATTTCAATAGAGCCATGACTAGTGCAGCCTGTAAAATGTTTGTGTTAAACTCCACAAAGTATGGTTCCTCTCTTGCTAAATGAAATTAATTAATTAATTAATTACTATTAATAAAAATAATTTTTTTTAAGTTTCTTTACTTATTTAGAGAGAGAGAGTGCAAGTGAGGAAGAGCAGAGAGAGAGAGAGAGAGAGAGAGAGAGAGAGAAACCCAAGCAGACTCAGTGCTGTCAGCGCAGAGCCCAACATGGGGCTCGAACCCACAACCATGAGATCATGACCTGAACTGAAACCAAGAGTCATATGCTTAACTGAGCCACCCAGGCACCCTAATAAACATAATTTCTAATTAATAAAGTTCCCACTATCATTATAGGAATTAGTCTTACACAGGAAAGGTGGTAGATATTGGAGGAGTACCCTGAGCAGAGGAATTATTTGGGGTGCATGAAGTACAGCAGTTCAATAACTGTGCAATGCAGAGAGACAAGAGAGGGGATGAGGCACATTACCAGGGTCCCTATCATACAGGCCATATTAACTGTACTAAAGACTGTGCTTTAGCCAATAAACAGAAACTAGAGGAGATTAAGATTATTCAGTTACCTTCAATGGATAGACATTAGCCTCCTTAGTGAATGCTGCCCCTTTATCCTCTAAGTTAATCTTATCTGTGAAAAATTTTAAATACAAGTATGAAAACATTAAAAGTAAAAAAAATAAAAATCTTTCTTTATCAATCACTGGGAGCAGCAATATCTCAGCAAGTTGTGATCAGCTGTGGCCCGCTCTGGTCCCCTCTCTCTGTTGCCTACATTCCTCTCAGTCGCATTCCTTCGACACCAGCTTCTCTATGGCAGAGAACTAAACTTTCCATGTCTGTTCTGAAGTGCCCTCGGGGCGCCTGGGTGGCGTAGTCGGTTAAGCGTCCGACTTCAGCCAGGTCACGATCTCGCGGTCCGTGAGTTCGAGCCCCGCGTCGGGCTCTGGGCTGATGGCTCGGAGCCTGGAGCCTGTTTCGGATTCTGTGTCTCCCTCTCTCTCTGCCCCTCCCCCGTTCATGCTCTGTCTCTCTCTGTCCCAAAAGTAAATAAAAAACGTTGAAAAAAAAAAAAAAGAAAAAAAAAGAAATGAAGTGCCCTCAAGGAAATGTCATGATAGTTCACAAAATGACAGTGGTTTACAAGTAAATGGAGCAAAATTAACCCAAATATAAGCTACATCATTAAATAACTCAAAGATATTCATAAACATGAAAGAGTTCCTTAACAACTTACAATATACACTCAGAGTTCAATGGTATCAGCTCACGGTATCCCTCTTACACATCCCATACATCATAGGTCTCCCACTTAACTGTCCACTCTGATTTGTGTGTGTGCTTGTGAGTGCTGCAGGTGCACTGAGGCTCAATTTTTACTAAATAGCTAACCCTAGTCAAGTCTCCTAAATTTACTTTCCACACCTGTAAAATGAAGATAACCTCACCTATCTTGGTGGTAAGAGCAGAGCGAAATGATTAGTGTATAATAACTGTAGTATATGAAATACCTGGTACAGAAATTTAACTAATGAATGCTCAGGATATGCTAATTTCCTTCCCTTTCCTTTCTTGGCAGGTGGAAGAAGCAAATTCAACTTTCTGTCTCTGCTTTATTCTTGGGAAAAAGAATATAAATCTGACCTTGACCTTCACCATATGGTATGCCAAGAGGTCTGAATGGATACAGTGCTATGGAAATGCCAACTCTTCCATGGGGCAAACTGTCACCTGTCTGAACAGCTTTAAAAGAATATATTGTCCCAAAATGCCACCTTTCACCTCCGTTGTCAATTCTGAATATTTGTTGCCTTCAGAATGAAAACACACCTGTGAAGGCATTCTCTTCTATCCATTCATCTTATCAGTAATGGATTTGTGAGAGGCAACTGGCTGGAGTTCAGGAAAGGCAAAGTTTCACTTCAGCTCCTAAAAGCCCTGGCAGAAAGTGCAGGAGAGGGGCTCCTAGGTGACTCAGTTGGTTAAGTGTCCAACTGGCTGAGGTCAAGATCTTGCAGTTCATGGGTTCAAGCCCCTCATCAGGCTCTGTGGTGACAGCTCAGAGCCTGGAGCCTGCTTCGGATTCTGTGCCTCCCTCTCTCTCTGCTTCTCCCCCCTCCTTGTACTCTATCTCTCTCTCAAAAATAAACAAACATAAAAAAAGAAAGTCTAGGAGAGCAGTGGATTCTCTAGTTCTCTAATGTCCTCTGCATTGTGCTATGATTCACATCACTCAGCTCACCCAATGTTGTATATTAGGTACAAACACAAGCCAAGGGACTTCATAGGATTTGACCTGCATGGTAAAACATGGCTGGGACTCTGAGAGCAAATGGCAGGGAAGGACATAAGTAGAGAAGGCACCCTGAGCAAAGGCCTAGAGGCAGAAAGAAACAGGGTATATCTTGACACAAGGATTAGCCTGAAGCAGAACATGTGGTACAGGGTAGCAGGAAGTTCATATGTAGGGGAAAAAATAGGACAGGTATTCTGAAAAAGAACAACTAAATTTTAGAAATCAAACCATGACTTTAAGACTTACTATAAAGCTACAATAATTAAATTAGGATAAGACAGTAAAACTTTGCTAATACCAAAGAGACAGACATATAGATCATTGGGATAAAAGTTAGAGTCCAGAAATATAGCCATACAAATATGGCCATTTGAACTTTGACAAAGGTGCAAAGATAATTCAACTGAGAAAGGGTCATCTTTTCAATAAATGGTGTTGGAACAAATGGGTTTCTATATATAAAAAGTGAACTTTGACCTATACCTCACACATTTTATAAATTTTAATTCAAATCATAATTATAAATTTAAAACATAAAGCTACAGGCCATTTAGAAAAAAAATAGAAAATCTTTGAGACATGGAATAAGGGTAAAGAGTTCGTAAAAATGACACAAAAGTCAGAAAAGAAAAAGAATGATAAAATGAGTTTCACCCAACCTTAAAATTTTGGTCTGCCAAAGATACTTATGAAAGAATGATGAGATACAGACTGGGTGAAAATATTTGCAAATTACACATCCAACAATGGACTTTATCTAGAATATATAACAAATCTTTAAAACTCAATAATAAAACAACCTAATCAAAAATGGGCAAAGGTCCTGAACTTCACAAAAGAGAACATAAGAATGAGAAACAAGTACTCAAAAAGCTCAACATTATTAGCCATCAGGACAATGCAAATTAAAAACCACTGTTTTAGCGGCACCTGCATGGCTCAGTCAGGTAAGCCTCTGACTCTTGACATCAGCTCAGCTCATGATCTCCTGGTTGTGAGATCTAGCCCCATGTCAGGCTCTGAGCTGAGAACATGTTCAGCGTGGAGCCAGCTTGGGATTCTCTCTCCCTCTCTCTCTCTCTGTCCCTACCCCACTTGTTTGCTCTCTCTCTCATTCTCAAAATAAATAAATAAACATTTAAAAAAACGCAGTTTTAATCTCTATACTATCACTATTAAAATGGCAAAAATAAAAATATTGAAAATACCAAGTGCTGACAAGGATGCAAAACAACTGGAACTTTCATACATTACTGGTGAGAATGCAAAGTAATGCAGCAAAGTGATGAGAGGCTGACTGATGGCAATTTTATGTGTCAACATGGATGGGCCATGGGTGCCCAGATATTTAGTCAAACATTATTCTGGATGTGCCTTCAAGAGTGCTATTGGACAAGATTAATACTTAAATTGATAGGCCTTGAATAAAACAGATTGCTCTCCATAATGTGACAGGCCTCATCCAGTGTGTTGAAGGCCTTTGTAGAACAAAGACTGACTTTCCCAGAGCAAGAAGAAATACTGCCAGCAGATGGCCTTTGGATTCAAACTGCAATTCTTCCCTACAGCTCCAGTCTTCTGGCCTATGACATCAGATTTTGGACTCACCGAGCCTCCGCAATCAAGTGAGATGTGAGCCAATCCTTTAAAATAATCGATAGATGGATAGATAGATATATATAAATACAGACATACACACATGTATGCATGCATGTTTATATACACATGTGTTCGTGTATATATATGTATATATACACAAACACACACACATACATATGTGCATGTGCACACGCACATTAAATACCAAAAAATGAGGGATAAGTTTCTGCAAGTTTCCTTAAAGGAGCTGAGTGGTTGAGTCACTCATTTACCCAATCCACAGGTCTGTTTGAGGCGACATGTGGTACATATTCTTACCAGCCGGGGGAAATGAAATGGTCACGGACATCAGCCTACCTTTCTCGAACTCAGAATTTAAAGCCTTAAGCTATGGGAATAAAATACCTAAAAATTATTGACATTTTCACATAAGCTTATACTTGTACTTTTGCTAAGACTTTGATCCTCCACTCTTGTTCTTAAGCACCAAGAGTTAATAGGAGTTCTGCATGGCCATTAGTGAATGGGCTTCCTTATATGAATAATGCAGCAGAAGAGACACTACTATCTTAATCTCACCCTTCCACTAAGCCAGCTGCTGGCTTTAGCTGTCATTTCCAAGGACCACAAGATCAGCGAGGATTATGTACTCAGGACATCCTGACAAATAGCACTGAGAATCAATAAAAAATGATTAGTCATTTAGCATAACACACCTTGGAATAATAGGAAGTTTCCCATTTGGTAACAGCTGGACTATCAAGTTCTTGTTTTTCACGCAGCTTGTTGAGATGTATCTCAGGAGCCATCTCTTGGATGACTGGATCTGGCAGGGGTCAGAGAGGCAAGGATTTGCTTTAATACTGCAGACACTTGACGATGCTGTGGCGCTGTGATAATGAACAGCTGTTTGCAGCAGCACTGCTCACCGGCCGAAGGAGCCTTCCCCGGCCTTCGGAGCTCACTGCTGAGTGGGTATTGGCAAACACAGATTTTGAAGGAGAAGTCTTTCACCCGCCTTTAAAACTTCTCAAAAACTCGTATTTCTTATCCTCACCTAGGCAGTGGGCTCACAAAAGGGATTTATTTGTGAGCAACGATGATAGAGATGGATAGTCTTGTTTTCCCGACATTCTGTTCCTAGGAGAGACTCACTGTTCCCTGAGTCCACTCAGGCAGATTTTCCCAGTGTCTACTTCATTCCCAGCTGGCATGTATGGGAAGTCCTGAGAGAGACAACGTGTTGAAATCCGGAGAACAAAGGCACTGGAATGAGACAGCCCTGACTGAATTCTGGCTCTGAGACTTACTGACACTGGAATCCTTGGGCAAGTTACTTACCTCAGAGCTCAGCTTCCTCATATAAAGGAGCCATGATGATACTGCCTTATAAGGTAGTTCTGAGCCTACAAAAGGAAAAAACCATGTACATTAAAAGCGCTGTCACATCAAAGGCACTCAACAAGTACAGATTATTATCGTTGTGCTGATGGTCCTAACTTGACGATCCCAGTTTTCACCAGGCACTTCAGGCCTGGGAGTGGTCCCAGGAAACAGGTGAACATTCCTTTGTGCGGAGCATTTTCTTTCTCTTGGACAGCTAGCTGAGGCTACAACAGACTCCAGAAGGGTCATTCCATTTTCTGTAGGTAACCAGTTTAGTGATACGAAATGAGAAAGCACCATGCTTATTGAAGAATTTTAAAAAAATTTTTTTAAGTTTATTTATTTATTTTGAGAGAGACAGTGTGAGCAGGGGAGGGGCAGAGAAAGAGAGAGGGAGAGAGAGAATCCCAAGCAGGCTCTGTACTGCCAGCACAGAGCCAGAAACGGGGTTCAAACTCATGAAACTGAGATCATGACCTGAGCTGAAACCAAAAGTTGGTTGCTTAGCTTACTGAGCCACCCAGGTGCCCAAGAATTTTTTTTAATAGAATATGTGTGTTGTTAGTTTTGTTAATGAGGCTCCACTAAACTTAACAATTAACCATTGAGTGCTATCTTATCTCAGACCCTTGTGTTAATATGTGAACAAGATAGAAATGAGCATCACCCTTATGAATCCTCAGTTTCACAGCGTTTAGATAAAAATTAGCATGCAATTAAAACCTATTGTGAAACATGCTACCATAGAGAATATATAGAATGCTATACAAACAAAAGCTCAGACCTAGGCAGGGGGTGGGGGAATAGTCATATAAGAGATAAATAAGAGTTATTTGTCTGTTGGGGTGGGGGAGCATTATTCCGGAAAGAAGGAACAGCAAAGGTGAGTGGAGTGGCAAGAAAATGAGGAGCATTTTCTCTGAAGATTTGAGCTGTGAGGAGATCCTGTAGGGTCTTCTGACTCAGGAGCATGGACTTTATCCTAAAAACACAAAGAAGCCATCAGAGTGCTTTAGGGTGGGCACAATCTGATCTGTGCTCTAGAAACTAGATCCCTGTGAATGCAGGATGGAGAACGGATTCAAGGCAGCAAAGCTGAAGACAACTTGGAGCTGAAGCAAGCCAGGTGAGCGCTGGTGTTGTACTAGACAAGTAGCAAAGGGATCTTGGAATAAACAGGGCTCTCTGGGTAATGCCAATCTCACATTGCATATGAATCTTAGCAAATTTTACCAAACAGTTAAATTAAGTATTTTAATTAATTGCAAACACACTTTGTGAGTTTCGTTCTAGCCAGGAGAGCATGCTCACATGAATAGGCTCCAGCCAGGGGATCATTTATTCAAAAGAATCTGTGAGAACTGGCATACACAAAGCACTGTGGACCCACAAAGCTGAAACTGCCACTGTCACGTAGGTCAACGGTGCCAAACAGGAAAAACAGGATTGGAAAGTAAACGTTTTCCATGCGTTAAGAAAAAGTTCTCCAGTGCTGGTCAAATAAACGAATTGAACAAATGAATCACTGATGTTGGCCTATGTTTGGCCTTAGAGAGTGGAGATGAAGAGGAAGAAATAAAACTGAATGAATATCCACATTGAGTAGACAGTGGGTGAAGATACCAAGGTAAGAAAACAGCGAATGCCAAAGAATTCTGCACAGTTCAGTATGCATTTCCTGCACAGGCAAGGGCCGGTGTAGTAAAGACTAGCACACAAAAGGCACATCAGAGTTGGCATGCAGAAAGTCTGGAGGATGGAGATTTTGAAATTCTTTTAAAAAGGTGGGAACATTGGAGGATTCTAGGTATGAAAATAAGTAAACCAGAGTCAGACCCACCACCTAATTGGTTAATTTATTCTCTTTTCCTTTTGTTCTCTTTTAAATTTCTTTTAAAGTTTATGTATTTTGAGAGAGAGAAAATGCAGGGGATGGGCAGAGAGAGAGAGAGAGGTGGAGAGAGAAAATCCCAAATAGGCTCCCGGCTATCAGCACAGAGCCTGGTGTGGGGCTTGAACTCACAAAACTAAGATCATGACCTGAGCTGGAACCAAGAGTCGGACGCTTAACCGACTGAGCCACCCAGGTACCCCTCTCTATTAATTTTTTGTTAATTTTGGGGGCACCTGGGCTCAGTCGGTTAAGCATCCGACTTCAGCTCAGGTCATGATCTTGTGGTTCATGAGTTGGAGCCCCACGTGCTCTGTGCTGACAGCTCAGTGTCTGGACCCTCCTTCAGATTCTGTCTCCCTCTCTCTCTGTCCCTCCCCCACTCATGCTCTGTCTCTCAAAAATAAATAAAAACATGAAAAATTAAAAAAAAATAAAGTAATATACAAAGGTTCTAGGGATTTGCACATGGACACATTTTTGGGGGCCGCCATTCAACTCACTAGATCACCCCTTAAGAAGAAAATAAATGCCACTTCCTGCATGAAGCCTTCCCACATAGCCTCTGGCTCAAAGTCATCTTTCCACAACCTGAGAATTCATAGCAGTTTACTTTTACAACTCTTAACACCTTATTATTCCTCAGCCTTTAAAAATAATTATTTTTCTGCAAATCAAATTTGCCCTACCAGACTTCTTAGAGAGCTAGACTAAATAAATTGAAACTTCCTTTCAACCTAAAGAGTATATATTTCTTTTCTTTAAGTTCTTGAACCTTAGGGACCACAATGTTTCAAGTCTATATGCCTATGATGACTACCAAACTCTTCCATGGAGTATATGGAAGTAAATCTTTGTTGCATGAATGGATCACTGGATAGATGGGTGTATAGATGATTGATGTTTTCCAGCTTTTGAAAATAGTGTTGCTTCAGAAGCATTCAGAAGCAAATATATTTGACCATGATATTTGAAAGAGTAGCTCTGTGAAGACGCAATCAAAAAGAACAGCTTTCTGACATTAGGCTGCACTTTTTGGATTCTGAATACTTTCTCTGCATATCATCCAGGACAGGAGATAATTCACCAAGATAGCATTTTCTCTTCATGTCATATAAAATGGAAAATGCATGTTCTTTTTCTCAGACTGGAGACTCCCTTGTTGGGCAATGCCAATTAACACTCTAGGCATTGGCTTAGAGTTAGGGAGGTCCACGTTGCAGTTGGCAGGACAAATAACTGAACACAGAATCTGCACACTGCCCTGCTAGCTTCTAATTGTCCGTGATCATGTTGAAGCCTGGAGGGCAAATTGTAAAGTATGGTAACAAAGGTGTCCTTGGTTGGACCAACATTTTGTAAAGTGCAAGCAGTGACTGATCTGACAGGCTAAACCACAGGCCATCTGTAGCCTGTCTAAAGGATATGTCCAGCTAGAACATCAGACTCAATCTACTCTCCAACTTGACCTTTTGCCTGAGCAGCTGGAAGGAACACAGGATTATGGTGCTGTGGACCAGCTGCACTTTCACTCATGAGCTCCTCGGGTGAACACTAAATACGCTGATCTACATCTACTGCTACTTACCTAGGTCTCGGTACTTGAAAGACTGTCTGATAACTGCCCAGCCTTTGAATTTGATCTTCTGGTTTTTAGTAAACATTTCAAGAGAGAATGTAGACATATCGGCAAGGGAAAGCTCACTAGAATTATATGGAGGAGCTCCATATAGACTGCTAAGGCTCCAACTCCAGGACTTTCTCTGGGCACGCATGGGCATGCACCTGACTGCCAGGAACAGAGAACCAAACACGGAGCTCAAGCTTTTGTCTCTAGTTCAGTTTATGGCTTTGGATATAATTCCCCAGCTCCTCTTGCTTTGTTTTTCCATTATTGTTTTTTTTTTTAATATCTGTTAAGTGGCAGTCAATACTATATTTTATGGCTTTTCATGAAACAAGTTTTTTGAAAGTAGGAGGCATTTAGAAATAGAAATAAATAGGGGCGCCTGGGTGGCTTAGTCGGTTAAGCGGCCGATTTCGGCTCAGGTCATGATCTCGGGGTCCGTGAGTTCGAGCCCCGCGTTGGGCTCTGTGCTGACGGCTCAGAGCCTGGAACCTGGAGCCTGTTTCAGATTTTGTGTCTCCCTCTCTCTGACCCTCCCCCGTTCATGCTCTGTCTCTCTCTGTCTCAAAAATAAAAATAAACATTAAAAAAAAAAGAAACAGAAATAAAAATAAAAACAAATAGAAATAACACAAACCTACTTTCAAAGATTAAAATGTAGACAAAGGGTATTTTCAAAAGAAGAAAGCCTGCTAGAAAAAGAAATGTCCTTGGTTTAAAAGAGGCAGATCACAGTTCAGCTCTGCCACTAACTCTGGGTCCTTAAGGAGGCCAGTCATTCTCTCCATGACTTATGTCCTCTTCTGCCATTTAACAAACATATTCAAGCATCTGCTGTCTACCAAGAACTGTGCTAGAAAAAAGTCATAGTAGCTAACATTTTCTGAAGATCTCCCTATGCACCAGAAATGTCTTCTACGAGCATTATCTCATTTGATGTCACACCAACTCAGCGAAATCAGTGCTATCATCACCCCATTTTACAGATGGGGAAATTCATATTAAATAGTTTGCATAGTGGTAAGCTATGGAACGATAATTCAAACCAGGGTTTAGGGCTCCAGAACCTTGAGTTAACACAATGGACCACCTTCAAGGAGCCTAAGGCAGACAACTGCAACGCTGTCTGGGGCAATATTTAGGAAAAAAACCTGAGGAAAGAAAGCAAAGAATAGGTTTTTGAAAGTGTGTTTTGGTAACTTACTAGAAAAGATTAGTGAAAAGATACAACAGAAAGGAAGGGGAAATAAAACATGTGAAGATGGTGCTGAGGAAGTCAATTATAAACCCCATCATAGGATGCTGAATGTTCCTCTCCTACGTGTAATGACTGCACATTTATTACTTAGATCTATGCACAAACTCCTGCAGTACCAGCAGGAAATCTCCTGAAACATTCTTGATTGCCCCACAGCCCGGAAAGACAAACATAGTTACAGGAACACATCCCTAAAAATGTAGTCTGCCCCTCAGAAGAGATGTTTGACAGCTCTACCTTGACTCTGTGACAGTTCTATATTCAAGGTTTGTGTCAGAATATTTGTACTTATCATTGGGAACAGATGGACCATCAGTTTAACCATGAAAAGGAACCCAGGCGTAGCAGCCAACAGTATTGTGTGGAAAGAAGGCAAGTCCCCAGGCAGCATAGGAGGTGATGGGCACTCAAGCAAAGGGAAGCTTGCATACATGGAACATATTTTTCTGCCCACCAGTTATTTGCTGAGAATTTAAAGTTATTTTAACACACACAGCAGATGAGTAGTTTCTTTACAAACTATTGCTCATTTAAAGTTTTTTTTCATATTTTCACTCACATTTTTCACATATTTAACGTTATTTTAACACACAAGGTGGATGAGTACTTTCTTTAAAAACTATTCCTCATTTAAAGGTTTTTGGGTTTTTTTTCACATTTTTCACTCACATTTTTCACTCTGTCAGTGCAGAGCCGCACATGGGGCTCAATTCCACGAACCATGAGATCATGACCTGAGCAGAAATTAGGAGTCAGACACTAAACTGACTGAGCCACCCAGGCCCTTTTTTTTTTTTTTTTTAATTGAAGTATTACTGACACACAATGTTACTTAGTTTCAGATATAAAACTAGGTCTCATTTAAGGCCCAATCTGCACATCACCTCCACACTGCTGCCTTCTCTGGTTGAAGAACTGATTAGCCCCACCAGTGTTTTGTAACTTCTATTAAGGCACTTACATCATTTATTATATTTAATTATACATTTACAATCTGCCTCTCCGAATGGATTATGAACCCCTGATACATGCACGCTGTAATAACAAGAATATGGGGGCTAAAGTCAAAAAGAACCATCCAAGTTCAGAATGTGAAAATGGCAGAGCTAAGTTAGTTAACCTTTTGGGCCTTCCTTTTTTCACCTGTCAGTTGGAGATGATAATATCGACTCATTAGAATTCGCGTGAGGAGGAATTAGGAAAATGTGTGGGAAATGTTAGCACACTTCTAGTTGCTCAACAAAGGATAATCATATTTTCATTATTCTTGTGTCTCTAATGCCAAATGCCACAGAGTATGTGTGCCCCCAAAATGCTGATTATTAACTAAGTAAATACCACTTTCCTATGGCTGCTAATTAATCAATGTTATAAAACTATGTAAAAACAAATTGAGGGTTGATGAAATCTGTCCTAAGAGTTTTTCCATGTCTTGATGGGCCAGTTGTGTATGTCAAGGGTACTGAAATAGTACTGAATAGTCCTGAATAGAAATCCCTCTCCCTAGGCATGCAATGCATTCATAATATCCATCTTCTATCCTCACAGCCCTAAATTAAACACTCACTAGAGAGTGCCTCCAGTTCTGGACTGCCCTGGAGCAGCACTGTGACCTTAAGCAAATTATTTGGTTTCCCCATCTTTAAAGGGACAATAATAAATGTGTGTTATAAGAATCTTATAAAGTGTGAAACTGAAAATATGAATAAAGTAACTGCATGAACTAAACCTCTTCTCCCTCCTTCTCACCCTCCCCACCATCCTTCTGATAAACTGTTCTGATAAAAAAAAAAAAGACTAGAATGACCGATTCAGCCACACCAAGGTCAATGACTAATGACTAGTTATTCAAAGTTTTCCCTTTGCTGATCCCCACCTCTTTGGTTTGCCTTTCCCCACAGCCGAGACCACTTAATTCCCACATGCGTATTCTGACCTGCTCCAGCTCCTGGGAGTGCCCTGCTTTCCTGCCAGGAGGATTTAAACACCTGTCTCCCAATGTGGGGTCAGGGGATGGAAGGAAAATAAATCATTCACAAATCCACCCACCCATCCACTCATGCCATCATTCAGTAAACACTTAAGGGATAGATATCATGTGCCAAGCTCTGAACTAAGTACCAAAGACATGAAGAAACATAATAGCAGCAATAATAATAAGAACAAGAACAACAACAGCATATGGCCCATGCCCTCAAGTTGCTCACCACGTAGGGAGGGAGACAGAAATACAAGCAGGTCACTGCCATGCAGCATGACGACTACAACACAAGAGGCAAGCTACTGTGGCTAGATGCTGGATCTGTGTCTGTGTCATACAGAAGGACCGCAGCCCATCAGTCCAGTCTTGTTTCTGAACTCTGCCTCACTCATGTTCTCGGCATCCTGGTGCCCCCAGGACAGGCGTCCTACTTTGCTCTAATCAACCTGTCTCCCGGAGACTCATGTCTAGTCCTGTGATTAGGGTCCACACCAAGTTACTAGGCTACCCTGATGTTTTTACCCCTGCCTGGATTCTGTCACTGCCTCCCCTATCACCCGTCACAGGCTTGCGGGACACATCCAGGTTCTCCAGCTTTGCTAGCATTACCTTAGAATACCCTGCATGCTCTCTGCCAGGCTAGAATTTCTCTCAGTCACTTTGTCTCCTCCGTCCTCACCCCCACCTCCAATCATGTCCTGACAATGTTTCCAGGTGATCCTTCTGCACTCTGAAGTCTGAGAGCCCCCTATAAGGAACTCCCCTAGGCAGGTGTATCAAAGGTTCTTTGGGACTCCTTCCCATGACTCTTGTTTCCCTACCAGGTGTTGGAAAACATTCAAGTTCAGTAATTTCTGAGTATTTGCTATGTACCTGACACTGTGGTAGACACTGGGGAGATAACGGTGAGCGGACTGCAAAGACATGGGACTCCCTGCAGTCACATCTATAACCCCAATCCTGGAAACAGCTCTTCTCAAAGTATGAGCAGCAGTGGATATGGAGAAGACAGTTGGCTCCAGCATTCCATGGCAAAAAAAAAAAAAAAAAAAAAAAAAAGAAAAGAAAAGAAAAAGAAAAAGAGCTATTTTTTTGCAGAGGTCCCGGTACCTGAAGGTATAAAATTAAATGAGCTTCTTTTTCTCTTCCATCTTAACTCTCTGCTTCTCACAGCCTCTTAGGAGAGACATATATTAAACGTAATTATACTTTACAAAACTTTCAAGAACAGCTGTGATAAGTGCTAAAAATAAAAAGGTATCTACTATATGCCTGGCATCACGCTGTATGCAAAGCCCAAAGAAAGGTACATTAGAAACAATTTCTGCCCTAAGTAGCTCATAGTATAGAAAGAAAGTGCAACATAAAAATTACCATAAAATATAAATTATAAAATGCACTATCTTCAAGTGACTGATTCTTCTTGAGAGCGGCATGTGGAAAAAGATTTTACATATGCCTAGAACCAACCTGAAAGCACAAGTCCCATATTTTAGATGCCATGGATATGGAGTCATAGACACCTAGTCACCTCTACCTACATATCAGATTAGCAACATTCTGGATGTATCTCAGTGGCAAAGCATTTCTCAAGAAAAATGCATTTCAAGACCTTTGCATGTCTGTTAGAAAAGAGAGAAGTATGCAGCTATATAAAAATAGCTGCCATTTACTGGTGCTAACATTATGCTGGGTTTCGTGCTAAGACACAGGATTGTAAATAATTCTCACAGCTGGCCTTTAATGTTGGCATTAGTATTATCCCTGGTTTTCTGATGAAGTTGAGTTTCAGAAACAATCCTTCACTTGCAAGATCAAGTGCCAGGCAGTGACAGAGCTGGGATTTAAAGCCGGGTCGCCCTTACTCCAGAGTCCCAGCTCATTCCTACTATGCTTTGCCACCTTGAATAACTTTCTTCATCTCCTCTGAGCTTTGTCTTTTGTTTAGTTTAGTATTTCTTTGGTAGAATTTTCTGGGTACTGTATTGAATACTTACTCATGTCAAGTGCTTAGCTGGGGACACTGACAAAAGGCAACACTCTGACTTCTGGAAGAACTTAGTTATTTAAACCAATCCTACCACAGTGTGATTAGAAAACATGGCCCAAATGGTTACTGGGTGCTCCAGAGCCTGTCTTCCATTTGATAACTGAAACCCATCAGGACCACCGACTTACTCCAGGCACTGGAGGCACAGGCTTAATAAGAAATGGCCTCTGGCCAAACTGTGGAAAGAGCCCAAATGCCCACCGACTGATGAATGGACAAAAAAGATGTGGTGTACATACAACAGAATATTACTCAGCCATCAAAAAGAATGAAATCTTGCCATTTGCAATGATGTGGATGGAGCTAGAGTGCATTAAGTGAAATAAGTCAAAGAAAGACAAATACCATATGATTTCACTCATACGTGGAATTTAAGAAACAAAACAGATGAATGTATGGGGGAGGGGGAAAGAGAGAGGGAAATAAACCATGAGACACAGAAGGATAAAGAGCAAACTGAGGGTTGACGGAGGGAGGTGGGTGAGGGATGGGCTAGATGGGTGAGGGGCATTAAGGAGGGCACTTGTGATGAGCACTGGGTGTGGTATGTAAGTGATGACTCATTGAATTCTACTCCTGAAACCAATATTGCACTGTATGTTAACTAACTGGAATTTAAATAAAAATTTGAAAATAAAAAATAAAGTAGAAAAGGATAAAAAGAATAAGAAAATGGCCTATGACCTTAAGGGGTTTCCAGTGTAACAGTGGGGAAAACAAGATATTAAGCAAACAATCATTGTTGCAATGGCAGAAATCTGAAAGTGGTGCTATACAAACTCAGGTGATAGGGGATGGGGGGCAGACCAAGAAGGCTTCTTGGAAGAGGCAGCACTTGCATGGAATCCATAAGGGTGAGAAGAAACTAGGTAAAGTTGGGGGTGTGTTGTAAGAACATTCAAGGCAGAAAGACAGCAATGTGTGAAGAAAGTCTCTGTCTGAAACGGGAGAACTGGAGTGCCTGGGTGGATCTGTTGGTTGAACATCCGACTACTGATTTCGGCTCAGGTCATGATCTCACAGTTCATGAGATTGAGCCCCACGTGGGGCTCTGCACTGACAGCATGGAGCCTGCTTGGGGTTCTCTCTCTCCTCTCTCTCTGCCCCTCCTTCATTCATATTCTCTTCTCTCTCTCTCAAAATAAATACACGTTTAAAAAAAAAAAACAGAAAACCACACCTAGATCGATACTGATTTTCTTAACTCATTATACAAGTACTGAGCATAGGGTTAAGAAAACTGGCGTTAGCATTAGGCAGATCTGGTTTCAAAACAAATTAGCACTCTCTGCACCTTGATTCCTGAACCTAAAAAATGGGGATAATACCTATTTTTGAAGAACGAATGAAATCATGCAAAACCACAGAATTTAACGATGGTATGCATTATTCATGTTGTTATTGGCACTTGTATATCACGAGGTGACAGAGTAGACCATTACCATCCGATTAGGGGCTTATATTATACGTTGTTTCAAGTCATAAAATACTATCCAGAATCCCCCTCAGAGTCTCCAAGGGAGGATATGGATCAGCGCTGTTTATGGAACGAGAGCCATAATTCTCCTGTGATCAGGCCAGACACATCTATGAACGAGGCGTGCAGGAGCAAGCAGTAACTGACAACCAGTTTTGCTTTGTTTTCTAAGAACTGTAATGGCCTCAGCCTCCTTCCTTCCTCTCAGTGAGCTTGAGCAGAACAAAACCAGAATTTATTTCACTGTACTGCCAACACTTCATTTCATTTCCCTGGAATAATTCTCTGGGCACATCCTTGGCTGTTTCTTATTTGTCAGCCCTCTCCCAGTGCAGCTTAGGAGATCTTAGAGGAGAGATGCTGAATCAATATTTGAGCTTTATGTGGGCCCTGGAAAAGCCCTGAATACACAGCTGAGGCCCAAACCTGCCTCGAATGCAGTCCTGTCCCACTGAGTAGGCTTCTGACCTGGAAGTGAGGCTGGGATGCAAAGGCTACTCCCGTGCGGTTTGTCTAGGACCCCAGAAGAGCCTCAGATGCCTGGCTTTCAGAGGTAAAATGGCTGTCTCATATTGACCACCACTACTGCCATTCCCCACCCCCTGACCTCTGGATTTGCCCTGTCACTCACGAGGTCTGAAGTGGGAGTCACTGGGCCTGAATTCTCGTCTTAGCTCTGCTTACACCCATCGTTGACTTCTCTGGTCTCAGTTTTCCCTCCTGACAATGGGCTGACTGGGCTATAACAACAATGTACTCACTTAATTAAGTTATTCAGTCATTCCACAAACATTAACTGCATACTTACTCATACCAGGCACACTGCTGGGGATACCTCTGAAAACAAAATGTTTCATGGTCTTTGCCACTCTTGCTATATTGCAGGAGAGCACAGACATCAACACAAGCACATAACTCCAAATGTTAGGAGTTAATACAAGCAGGAAAGAAGGAAGAGTAACTTCTTTCTACCCTTCTGAAAACAGAGCAGGCTTGGAGGCTTATATGGAGTGTTGAGCACTGTGTACATAGGCTCAGGAAGATGAAATGGGTACGTTTGGAGAGGTACAACCTGAGGAAGTCACTGAGATTCCAAGGAGATTTGAAACTGGTCACATGAAGAACTACAGATATATAGCCATGGAAAAGAAGACCTGCTAGAGAGGGTGGAAATTTATTTTTTAAAAAAAGTCTTCAAATAATTAAAGTGTTTCCATGTGGAAGAAAGATTAAACTTGTTCTAGGTGGTCTCATGAAGTAAAACTGTGACCAGCGACTGGACATTGGAAGGGAATAGATTTGGTTCAAAATGAGAAGTCCCACAAACTAAAGAGACAACAGAACAGGCTGTTTCAGGAGGTAGTGAATTCCCTGAAAGTGTTGAAGCTGAAGCAAGACAGATGACCATATGGGCAGAGCATACTTCACTTTAGTGAATATCTAGACAGAGTCGACAATCCGTCCACAGTGAATGAATGAAGGACTGAAGTAATCAATGCATCAAGGCCCAGCACTTGGCGCTTCTCCAGGAGAACTGAAAACAATACCTATAAAATCCTCTCATTCTGAGAATCTCAAATTCTATAGATCTATGATTCTGGTAGAAGTTGGCTGGCTGAAGAGGGAAGATTTGGGGAATATCAAGGAAGTCCCCAATCATACCAGATCTTTTTCATCTGCTCTAAATTGCAAAAGCTCTCAATCTCTGAATGGGAACAACAATACTTTTGTCATGAGGTGTGTTTTCTTTGGGTTTATTCATTTTTGAGAGAGAGAGAGAGAGACAGAGACAGAGAGAAGCCGTTGGAGAGGGGCAGTTGAGGGGGCAGCACAGAGGATCTGAAGCAGGCTCTATGCTGACAGCAGAGAGACTGATGAGAGACTTGAACTCACAAAATGTGAGAGCATGACCTGAGTTGAAATCAAGAGTCAGACACTTAACCAACTGAGCTACCCAGGCACTGTGTGAGATGTGTCCTTTAAAGGTAGAAGACAAGTACATATTACAGTGGGCTTAAATGAATGAATTCATGCACAGCATTTAAAATAGTGCCCAGTAGATATTTACTGTAGCTTTGGGCATTGGGATTTTGTTCCTTTTACACTCCAGAGACCTCTTTAGGTGAACAGCACAATTAACATGATTATTACACAAACCCTAGGGGATGGGCACCTGGGTGGCTCAGTCCATTGTGTGTTTGACTCCTGATTTCCACTCAGGTCATGATGTCACAGTTCCTGGGACTGAGCCCCGCATTGGCTCTGTGCTCACAGCACAGAGCCTGCTTGGGATTCTCTCTCTCTCTCTGTCTCTCTCTCTCTCTGCCCTACCGATCCTTGTGCACATGGGTGCATTTTCTCTCTCTCTCTCAAAATAAATAAAAAAAAAAAAAAAAAAAAAAAAACTAGGGGAGAGAGTTGGTTGGGGAAAGAGAAAGAGAAAAACTTGAATTCTTAAACTGATTGAACTTGAGATATCTGAACATTCCCAGACAAAAGAAGTGTCCCTAACATCAGACCAGATGAAAACTACCGGAGCTTGGGACTAGATGAGAAGAAATGGGAAAGAAAAAAATGAAGGTAAGTTACCGAAGCTCCAAATAACCAAAGTTATCTTCAGCGTGTGGACGAAGTAGACTGAGCTAATAAATACATTTGTTGACTGTGCCTTTGAGACGGTCTCTCGAATCTTGTTCTCCTCCCTACTTGTGGATGCTGCTGCCCTGAAGAGAGAAAAAAACACAGGTTAAACCAATGAAGCAGGAACCAGAGAGAGCAGGTGGAGACAAAACTGCAGCGGGGGAAACTGGAATGATTTCCAAGAGGTTAGAGAGTGTGGAGCTGCAGACCGGTGTTGCTAGGTGAGAAAGGAAAAGGGAAAGGTGTTAGCTGGTTCAAACTACTGTAAAATCTTCCACTTGGTGCCACTTGCCTGCTTTCGCCCCTCCTCCACACTGCTTAGTAGAATGGATTTGCAGGAAAATAAAGCTGATTATCTGCTTAAAAAGTCCAGCGAACTCACCAGGAACGTAAGATATACTTCAGATGCCTCAGCCTGGGCCAGCCCTGGGCTACCTACTGGCTTCATCTCCCTCTTTACCGCATATCACAGCACACTCATGTGAGGCTTCCCATCAGCCCCAGAGCCATCAGACCCTTTCTGGTCTTGCTGCCTTTACCTGTTCAATGCTCCCCCCCTGGAGCCATGCTTCTGTCCCACACAAACCCATCCTCTTCTTTATGTTCCTTCCTTAAGATCTCATTTGGGAAGCCATTTGGGAAGCCCTTATCAATACCTCCAGCACCTCAGCCCAACAAAGCCTCAACAGAGTTCATTTTTCTCAGAGTACTTATCTTCACATCTCTACAGAGTTTTTAGAGTGAGGTCAAAGTCTCACTGCCCCAGTAGATAGTGGTATCTTCAAAGACAAGAAAGTATATCATTATATACTAGTGCCTGCCTGGCACTTAGTAGGTATACTTATAAATGTTCGTTAAATAAATGGTTGATCAAACATTCACATTGAACTTCGTGGAAGCAAGACTCTTTACAAACAAAATAAGATTGCTATAATTTGTAATGTCTCTTTTATTTGTTCTCCCTCTACCTTTTTATGTTCTTTGTACCATTTGTACATTTATTTCAGCCTCACCAGACACTTATTCAACTCTTTTGATTTAATTTCTCCCTCCATAGATCAACTGTGTATGGACACCTCGGCTACAGAGCCTCTTGTTCGTAAATATCCACTGGATGGTTTTACTGGTCAGATGCCTTCCACATTTTAATGGAAAATACTTAAGAAGGTCTGCTCGATAAGCTGCATCATTTGCTCACACTCAAAAGGGACTGAGATGTGTTCATCAATAACAACTCACATTGCATTAAAATATAGATTAAAACACATAAAAGTAAAATAAACTTCATTTAGACTTAATAAAATTTAATGCCTTTTTCGAAAGTGCCAAATATTTTCAAAGGTGGACACTTTCAGAAAGAGCTTCCCTGACAGGAGAACGTCCCTCTGGAGGTTTGTTATTGGGATTCAGGATTGGTTAGCGGCTTTGTTCTCATCATTGCATGGTTTAATGTGCTAAAACTGACAGCTTTATTTCTGGATTTTTCAAACGGGCAGCAGCAGTTCCTCGAAGGAAGGAAAAGGCACAGACACATCCCAGGCCTGAAGGAACAAGTGTGTCCTGAGAACACGGAGCCTTAATTGCAAGCTTATGTTAATGAGAGAAGCAGGGCAGACGGGTGTGGGGTGGAAGAAAGGGGCGCTTGTCCACCATTCAGACCAAACTCACTCTCACCTAATTGAGAAGCGGAGCTGTTTCTGGCTTGCCTTAGCACACAGCCCGGATGAGCCAACATGTGGATTCCCTATTAACTGTTGCTGCCTGTGATTTTTGTGATTTAAGAGAGGAGCTGACTATGTTTTTCACCACATTAATAGCAGGGAAACATATGATGAAGTGCCATGTTCTTTTCTAGAACCAGCTGCACTTCCAGTCAGACTCTGTGGATGGAGAGCCCCATGTGACCTCATGTCACTCAACAGTGTCTCTCCCCCATTGACAGTGAGTGGCTCATGGCCAGCAGCTCTCCGCCGGCTTGGGCCCAATCATGGTCATGACCACACTGGTGACTGGGTGGAGAGATAAGTGTAGGCTTCACATGCCAGTGGGTGAGTTTTCCAGGAAGATAGAACTACTGGAATTCCTAGCTTCACTGACTTTTTTTTTTTCTTAATGTTAGGCTGCACAGGAAGCTTCTTCAAATCAGTCCTAAGGTTTTAGAAGACTATGACGGCAGTTCTAAGAAGCATCTGAGGCCTGTCATAGCATCTGTCAGTAGTATGCCCAGGCATAGCACCATTAGTGGGAAAAAAAAAGAAAGACACAGAGGAGACTACACATATCCTCAGTGGTTTTCTCATATTTTGTCTTGTTTCTGGTAGACTACAATGCCTTGTGACTCCAGGATATTGCAGGAAGATTGGAAGGTTGTTTTTTGTTTTTTTGTTGTGTTTTGTTTTGTTTTGCTTAACGATGTGGACATCTGTGAATACTTGACTGTTTATATGAATGTACATGCACATGTACATACATGTACTCATGCACACGTGCATGTCTTGACATCTGAGTCAAGGATCTTTGCAAACAGCTATCTTTTTCTCCCCCAGCACATTTCTGTGGGTCAGAATTACACTGTGGTATCATCTATTTCAGCAGCCACAGCCTGGGCCCAACCATGAGGACCACTCAGATATTTGACATGTGCTAACTGCAGATAACCCCACTGCTTTGTCATACTCATTACTGTAAAACCTGAATAAGGAGGTAGAGACTGAGCCCCCCTCTTTACCTTTCTTGAAATTTGGGTCCCATATAATGTGAAAACTCAGGCTCAAATTTCTAGTGAAAGGCAGGTGTGTTAATCTGCTAGTTGATCTGTTAATCTACTGTAACAAAATATTATAGACTGGGTGGCATAACAACAGAAATTTATTTTCTCACAGTTCTGGAGGCTGGAAGTCCAAGATCAAGGTATTAGTAGGTCTGGTTCCTCCTGAGGCCTTTCTCTCCACCTTGCAGATGGCCTTTTCTCTGTGTGCACATCCCTGATGTCTCTACCTTTTCTTATAAGGACCAGTCATATGGGATTATAGGGTCCCATTCTAAAGGCCACATTTTACCTTAATCACCTCTTTAAAGGCATCACCTCCAAATATGGTTACATTCTGGAATCCTGAGTGTTGGGACTTCTGCATATGAAATTTGAGAGGACACAATTCAGCCAGTAACAGCAAGTGACTTCAGTGCTGCAAATATCATCAAAGTTTCATTCCACTTGATGCTGTGGGCTTCTAGAAGCTCCGCATTTTGGAAATGATACGCTTATTTAAATCATCCTAGGGGTGTCTGGGTGGCTCAGTTGGTTAAGCACCCAACTTTGGCTCTGGTCACAATCTTGCGGGTCACGGATTTGAGCCTCTTGTCAACCTCTGTGCTGACAGCTCAGAGCCTGGAGCCTGCTTCAGATTCATTGTCTCCCTCTCTCTCCACTCCTCCCCCACTCATGCTGTCTCTATCTCTCAAAAATAAACAAATGTTAAAAATATTTAAAAATCAATCAATCATCCTATAGGTATTCAGTTTAGAGAAATAGTCACAGTCTCCTGTTCATGGACAAAACAAAAGACTAGATTTGAAGCTTAATTCATTTTCTGTTTTGTAAGGGGACTATGCCAAGTGGCATCTTTTTTCATGAGACCATTTGGAAAGCATTGCTTGTGACTAAAATAATAATTTGAGAAGAAATGCAGGCCATCCCTAGTATGAAACTGGAGAGGCTCTCAGAGCTGTATTTTTCTGACTCCTTGAAATCTCTTCATCTGTTATCCTGCCTACTCCTTTCCTCCCTACTCACCTGTGACACTGGAGAAAATAACCTTTTAAAAAACCTGCCATTTTCCCAAGTCTACCTCAGACATTCAAGGTTAGGTATATGCAAGATTCTTAAATAAGTTACAAAAGACTTCTTGGAATACTTAATCACACTGAGATATTTTCCTCCTCTCTGCTGCCTCAATCATAATAACATTAATTATCATATTACACTTTGGTAAGAGCTTTTTATTTCTTAACCCAATTAATTTTCACAACAGCCCTATGAAATATGTACTATCATTATTCCCATTAGGAGGATGGCAACACTCAAGGTCTATTCATGGTTAGATTCTTAACTACTTGTGTTCTCCTTGGTCTCAAATCTGTCCAACTGCTGATGGTCCAGCAAATCAGTTCCTTCCATCCTACCTGATTACATAGTTCTGGTGCTGATCCTCAAAATGGCCTAAGTCATGTTTGCTCAAAATCCCGGACTCCACTAATGCAGTCAAGCCCACCCAAAGTCCAGGTTGGTCCACTGGATTTACATCTTGTTAACCTTCCCCATCTTCCCATGCAGGATGTCTAAAGGCTTGAGGCTTATTAGAATAGTTTTTTTAAAAAGTCTTGTACTAAGGGCACCTGGGTGGCTCAGTCAGTTGAGCGTCCAACTTCAGCTCAGGTCATGATCTCGCGGTTTGTGAGTTCAAGCCCCGCGTCGGGCTCTGTGCTGACAGCTCGGAGCCTGGAGCCTGCTTCGGATTCTGTGTCTCCTTCTCTCTCTGCCCCTCCGCCACTTGTGCTCTGTCTCTGTCTATAAAAAATAAATAAATGTAAAAAAAAACATTTAAAAAAAGTCTTGTACTAGCAGACTTCAAAAAGAATTTTGATAAATCAGGATATTTTTTACTATATAGGTTTGGGAAAATCTTGCTATTAAACACGTAACAAACAAGAGATGATCAGCTGATTAAATTTAATGTATTTCTTCTTTTCAAAACCATCCAATTGGACCTACACAAATGGAGCGGATTCTCACGTGTATGTTCCAATAAAAATAGAACAGAATCTCTTACAGAGGCAGAATGTCATTAATAAAATAAAGCCATTATCTAAAATATTAAGAGGCCACCAAGGCTTTTTCCCCTAAAGCCTTCCCAAAAGGAATTATAGTCGGTGTCTAAACCCTCTACAACTCTGATACTTTCTTTGAGGAGACCACTGCTCCACTGTCCAATCAGGCCAAGACAGCCCTTAGTGTGTACTAAGATCACACACAGGACACCTAGTTGACATTGAACTTCTATCACTTTGTTTGCTTTTTTGTGTCTTATTTTTTCCCCCTTCTAACAGAAATGATGTCATCATTCATTCTGTATCTATCCCCCTTGAATCAGGGATGAAAACTGAGGCTATCTTAATTATTTGAATGTATGCAGAGGAGCTCATCTCTCAATAAAAATTCCCTGCCTCCTCACACTGTCTGGTCTAAAAAAACTAGCTGAAAATCTGTGGGAACTATTAAGATCATTGAGTAAATTTCAAAGCTGGAAGACTGTGTTTGCTAATTGCCTTTATTCAGGGCCTTCATCTCAGTGTTGACTAAAAGCTCAGGAGGAGAAGAAATAGGAATTGTAAACAGAGGTATTTATTAAAATGGTGGGCGGAGGGAAACAGCATTTCTATCAGATAGGAACACTGCTCAGAGATTACATATAGCAATATGTAAATTTACACAAACTTATAAAAATGACTTAACTGTATGTTATAGAACACGAGGTTGTGTGGCACATGGGAGAATATTCCATATTGCAAATAAATTCATGTGTGTGCCCCCAGTGAGAAAGTAAAAATGCAGACCCCACTATTATTAATAGAATTACTTTATGCCTCACATCAAAATATTTTTTTCACACTATTCCAGAGCTGATAGTGCAACATGCATATTTTGTATCATTTCAATAGATTCTCTTATCATCTCCCACATCTATGAAATGTGTCCACTAACTCAGAGATTAATTATTAAAGTGTATTTGTCAGTACTCCAGTAGCTATAAATCATTGCTAGGCACCACAAATGGGTATGTTTTTGGTTCAGGGTATGCTGCATGAGTCTTTCTCTGCACATACAGCAGACAGAAGAAAAGAATAGAAGGAAGTAGGCTATACTTCCAGCTGATTAGAAATATTCCACTAGAAAACCAGCACACTTTCTATGTCCCCAACACTTTTCTGGGCGCTTATGTTAATTTAGTCCTTACAACAAACCAATGGGATTGTAGTTATTATTATATGATGGTGCAGATTAAGAAACCAAGGCACACAGAGGATTAGTAATTTATCAAGGTTACCTATAAAGGTAGGTGGAGCTTAGACTGGGCCAGGGCAATCTAGCTTTAGAGCTTGTGCATTCAGCACTCCTGTCCTATAGATAAATGGCTGTGGCATACCCATTGCTCATCTACTTGGAGCTCCATGCTAAGCACAACATGCAAGAACTATTCTTACATCAGAATACCTGAGCCATGTTCCTATCATCAACTCAGTGTAGGACCCTGGAAAATACCTTGTAAACTCCCTGGTGAATAGTGTTATTATGAGAGCACATAGTGTGAAATATATGTACACAGTTTTAAACAATATGAAGATACAAAGAGTCAGACTTGTTTATAAAAACATGGAGCTATGGGGAATATTTCACTCTACCTTTTCCCAAACTCATTTACTTATACAGTGTTGTCTTACTTTTAATATATATACCTAATATTTTTCTGTAACTTTGTAATATTTACATTTTTTATGTTTATTTATTTTTTGAGAGACAGAGAGAGCAAGCGAGCGAGCGAGCTGGGGAGGGGCAAAGACACAGAAGAGGGAGGAAGGGAGGGAGACACAGAATCTGAAGTATGATCCAGACTCTGAGCTGTCAGCACAGAGCCTGACATGGGGCGCCAACTCATAAACTGTGAGATCGTGACCTAAGCCAAAGTCAGACACCCAACCACCCAGGCTCCCCTAGTTTGTAATATTTAAATACCTTCTAAAAATCCATCATGAGGGAAAAAAAGTCATCTAATTCCCCCTTTTCTTCCCTTCACAAATACTTAATGAGTACAGACCATGTGCCAAGCAACATTCTGGAAAACAAGAGAGAATTCAAAATAAAGGTTTATTTCATCAAGTTTCCTTCTTACCACAAAAATAATCAACTAACAAAAGTTAGCATTAAGTATGATGGCAGAGACTCTAAAGAAAGTAAAATGAGGTAAAGAGGCAGAGAAGGAAGTGGGTGTGGAGAGATCTCCATCCTCTCCAGATCCCCTCTGAACACTTTTCCACATGCTTCTTCCAATTTGGGTTCTGCCAGTGGGCTAGGCTCTGGCAGGACATGGCAGGGTAGAGTTAGAGGGAGTTTGGGGGGGGGTCTTTCTTCCACTCCCTCCCTGCAAGGCCGTTGTGTGGGGAAGGGGGCTTCAGGGCTCTCCACTCAGCTCTCTGCATGTTGGTTGCTAGGACCCTGATTGGAAGGGGAATGGGATACTGTTTTAGACAGGGTGGCCACAGAAGTCCTCTTTGAGACACTGACATTTCTCCTTTGAAGCAAAGAACACTGAAAGACTGAAAAGAAGATAAACATAAATTTTCAGTAACCCTTAATCCAAATCAGATTTTTTCTCCCTTCTGGATCCCTTGGATACAAAATTCAGAGAAGAACCATTAGAGAACCAAAGACAGTGAGCTCAGGCCTTCAGATTAAAAGCAAGAAAAGGGACATTGGAGATTGAGAGACGGCAAGAAAAGCAGCTCAAGACAAGGACAGAAAGGGACAGAGCTGCTTCTTAACAGAAGGGCTAAGCCTTCTATGACCACGTCTAAATCCTCCTCTCCCAAGTTTATGAAGACCGAAGACTCCCAGTAGCTGGTGATATATAGCCACCTACCATGCTGTTACCTGCACATGAAGCCGTATTTTCATTTTAGTTTTCCAAGAAATGCTACTTGACACTAAAAAAAACAATAGCTTAAATATTTTGGAGCTAAATATATTCTCCTTTTAATTCCCTTTGCTTTAGTTTCTCTTTTTCCTCAATTTTTTATGGCTAGAAGAATATAATTAATTCAGCATGGTTGCTTAGGGACATTTTCCAGGTCCTGTTAGGCAAACTGTAGACATTTATTCAAAACTGGGCCTAGGGAATAGAATCCCAAGTCAGTAATTTATTATATTTGATATTAATTTCTCTAGACTGTTTTACTTTTGTGAAAAAATACGCACTAGTACTCTTAGTGTGAAATATTTGTAGCATCTGATATTTCTGGAATATCGTTATCACCCCACAAGTTGTGCTTAGACAGGCACAGATGTGCTCATTTGACAAGGTTTTTTAAGCCTTGTGGACTTTACCCAAAGCATAGTAAATTGAACTTTCTAGGATGAAAGAAAAATATATTTTTCATACTACTGTTATCAGAAACCTGCCTTTTGGGAAGCCCTTTACTCTCAAATTGGTCCTTACTCATTCGACCAATCTTCTGTGGTGAATCTGAAATTTTAAAATGTATATTTTGCTGAATTTTGTATGGCAAGGGCTCTTTATTTTTCTAAATAACCACTTTGAAAGAATGAGCTTGTGATGTAAAAACTAGTACTTATTATTTCCAAGCTTTCTAACATATGACTCACAGGCTGAGGGCTTGCCACTCACGTACTTTTGGCTAGCATGAACAGTACCTCCCGAAAATCTACAGAAATGTTTATACATGCTATGTTCACTGTGGGCTCTTCTGAGGATTGACTGGAAATTAAATAATTTATGCCTTTTTCTTTTTACTTTGGATTCCTATAAATTAAGGCAAAAATAGAAGTTGTATTTTTAGAGTAAATTAGAGTTTATTTTTTAAAAAAAATGTGTAACAGCAAAAAAAAAAAACTCTTTGCCACATTTCACAATAAATAAAATATTGTTAACAAATGTGCCAGTGTTTCTCTGGGCAGTTTATATTTTATTTGCGACTTTTCATGTAAGTAAGTAATCATAGAAATGTGGCTTTGCTTAGCTCAGCCTCTGGAGCTGTAATGGGCCTTAAAAAACTATTTACATAAACTCTTCATTTTACTGACAAGAATACCCAGAGCTTGAAGAAAGGAGTGAACTGGCCAAGAATGGCTTAATCTCTCCTGAATGTACAGAGAGGCACCCTGCAGCCTCTCTCTTTGCCCTCCTCGAAGCTTTGATGAGGGTAACTGAAGTGGGTCAGGCCAGGGAGAATCACTGGCAGAAACAGTGGAGACCCTCAGTGACCAGTGAAGGGGAAGAAATGATCCAGGGTGACATTCTAAGGAGACAGGACCCAGTAATTAAAGCCATGCTTTGTCCCACCTAACCTCAATAGGGTCCCAGAGTTCTAGTTACCTCTTACAATGAATGATTCTCTGCCTGGCAGTACAATACAGAAATTAATGTGTGGTTTACCCTCTACAAGGCTTTCTATACAACCGTGCTGAATGGTCACTGCACAAGTGTCCACCCACAGGGGCAGATGGGGGCTGAAGCTTAACATTCCCATCCCCACTCACCAAAGCATGCTTTGTGGCACAGGGACATGTTGAACCACTATGGAAATACCAAGCTATGCACCTCTCCAGAGGGGGTACTCTAATTCACCTACAGGGATCCTATGAGCTGATAGAGTCCTAGATAGTTTACCATTTGAAATATCTTTTGGAAAATCTACTTAACGAGTGGGTAGCTTGGCTAAATGACCTTCATTAACTTTTATTTTTTTACTTATAGGAGTGAGAAGGAGGGCATCTATCCCTCCTTCTTTATGCCAATTCTTCATAAAATTTCCAAAGGAAAATTTGGCCCGTTGGCAGGATGTACAGGGCCTTCCACGGCCATTATAAACAGTCACGCTTGTATTTATAACTTGTATTTATAGGGATCATTTTTCATATTCCAATAATGATTATTTCTATGAGATACCTATATGATGGCATTTGCTTAAAGAAAGCACTTTTACAAATCCATGCCCTTGGACAGGTTTTAATGCTTCAGTTGTGTTTTGACATTTTCATGTCTTCATTAAGTGAATTCCTACAAATCTCTTCTCCTTGAAACCACTGCCTGCCCCCACCACTTCTCTCAAAGAGCAATTTGCTCACTGAAGGATTAGGGCAATTTTTATTACTCCCAACAATAAAATAATGTGATGTCTTTCTTTGTATGAACCATGAGGGCATCCATTATTCCTCTGTATCCTCCCATCGTGTTGAGAATCAAGTCAGTTTAATTTAATTCAATCCATTGAATCACAGAATGTTAACCCTGAAGCAGTATTTATAAACTGACAACCACGTAGGCAGGCCATTGTCCCCTCCTCTGTGGCCACCATGTACTTTCCCAATTTTCCCGTCACTCCCATCCACTGAAGACACTCAGCAGATACTTCTAGGATATCTGCTGAATAACAGAATGGATGTATAAAATAATTACTTTTCTCTTCATTAATGGCACTTTCAAGAGCCCCATGGTAAAACTGCTCCATGAGCACTTGGCCCAATAAAACAGAGCAAGGCAACCGGAAAAAAACCCACAAGACTTGCTAGAGCCACATTCAGGTTGATCGAGAACTCCTCAAGCCCACAACTGCCTGCCAACTGTTTCTGCAACTGGACTCGGGGCCCCTAGGGTGGTTGTTATGAATGCTGGCTGCTAATCCTAGGTATCCAAAACTCTCCTTTCTATCTGCCACTCCTCTCCCCTTTCCCCACAATCTGACATGCCTCATGGGTGATCATTAATACCTGATCTCCACCGTGCTTTCTTCTGTTTTCACCTCTATCGAGGTCTCCAAAACCTTTATATTCCAGGCTCTTTACTACAATATATTAGGAAAAAAAAATACATTCGTAAGTTAAAGCACTGATTTCAACTAGGTGACAAGGATGTTGGGAAACAATGAAGTGGGGGTGGGGGGAGAAAATAATATCAGATTAATTCCAGATTGCTCTCTAGGATCCTTTGGATGAAATGAATATGAGATGCTATAACACTAGAGTTCTGATTCACTATCATAGATCCTAAAGTAGTCTCTCAAGTCACAAATGCTCTGTTGGCCTGAGGGAGCTGGTACAGCTACCACACATACCTCCAGAAGCCAGGCAGGCTTTCTGACTAACCAACTACCTCAACCAATTTGATTAATGATTATGATGACTACCCATACATACAATTCCCCACACACACATATATATAAGACTTTTAAGGGCAATGGTGGGGAGAAATTTCCACCATGTTCTTTGGTAAGCTCTTTCTTCTGGACATGTAACCAGTAGAGTCAGGGAGCTTTTCCACATGTCTGAGATAAACTCGCCTGCTGCAGGCTCACCCCCTTTCTAGAGCTTCTATCCTGGGTAGAAATAAAGAACACATGTGCCCCTGCACTCTTCCATTTTCTCTCTCCCACATCAACTTAATAATCTCATCTATTACATTTTCATTTTCACGGGGGTATTGAGGTCTCTGAGCAGGAAATAATAATTAATGACTCTCTACTCTTAAATTCTGAGCAATTTGAGAAATGACTGAAAGATGGTGGTCAAAATATCCTTTTATTACTAATAACGGCTAAGGTAGAGATGTAACCTAGTATGAGAGCTAAATGGGCTTCTTACTACACCTCACAGTAAGTGAGACTTACTCTTCGCGATACCCTCCTCCAAGTCCCAGGCCATGCAAGTGAAACATGCAGAATTGAAGGGCAATGTCCTTGCTCTCTGTGGGCACTTGTTCCCAAGAGGAGTTGGTGAGCTGAGCTCTATTCTTCACATATTTACTAATCAGATTAGGCACTGGCCCTCGCCAGGGTGCTGAGTGAATAAAGGAGTGGAGAGAAGCCAAAAGTATTTAAGGAAAATCCCTCCTAATATAAACCAGAGGTTGGGAAGAGGCAAATTGACCAGTGGCCAACCCTACAGACAGAAACTGAATCTGTTTCTAACTTTACATTCTCATCTAGAGTGACTAGCCTATCATTTTTTTGGTTTACTTAGCTGTTCCAGAAGCAGTTGCTGCCATTTCTGAGATAGGTACAGTCATGGGTAATAGTTTTATTTTCCCTTCAATAATGTTTACTTCTGAACATTCCTGGCTAATTATACTACTTGGTCAACCAAAATAGGCTGGCCAAACTTCCCACAGGAGCCACTGCAGGAACTACCCAGAGACTACTCAGTTCAATAGCCTGAAAGCTGATCTTGAGCCTTAGCTCAGTCTAGCCCCTGTGGTTCAGCAGTGGAACCCTGCTCACACTGAGCAGTTAACTCGTTCAGCACCATGTCACTGCCCAAATTGCTACTGTGACACTAATTTCACTCCTCAGTTGAAAGAGCCAATGTATGATTTGGCACACTTAACACTTCCATTGTCTTCCAAAAAGCCCAACTGGGTAGATGGCAGGGTCACAGACTTAAGTTCCTGGGACTAAGGTAGGATGAGGATAAGTTAAACCGACATCCTGAACAACACGACCAGTCTGTATCAGGTTAACACACAGTGACACCTCCAGATGTGTTCTTAGTTCTCATGACTACTTGTGTATTGTACTATCTTGTACATTTCCTTAGGGCACAGAGAGACATTACTTTACTTCACAGTTTCCTTTCGTTGTTTCAAATGCTTCTTATAAGAGAAAGGACACAGTGTGTCCTGGAGGGAATGTGGACTTTAGAGCTTAGGGAGTGGGGTTCAGTTCTCTTAGTGGTTTGGGGCACATCCCTCCACCTTCCTGAGCTTCAGCTTTCTCATCTGTAAAATAAACACATAAAATATACCTCATGTTTTTATGGTGAAAATTGAATGAGGTTACTTATGTAAAGCCCTTAGCACACTACTTGAAACACAGCAGCAAAAAGTTGACTGGACTAGATAATTTTTTTTTTAACACTTATCCATTTCTGAGAGAGATAGAGCGTGAGTGGGGGAGGGGTAGAGACAGAGAGGTAGACACAGAATCCAAAGCAGGCTCCAGGCTCTGAGCTGCCAGCACAGAGCCTGACACAGGGCTCAAACTCACAGACTGTGAGATCATGACCTGAGCTGAAGTCGGATGCCTAGTCAGATGCCCAGGTGCCCCTGGACTAGATAAATTCTTAGGATAATCTACCATACAACCAAAAAGGTTGCCTTCAGATTCACACTTTGGGTATCTTCTAAGGCAAAAGTTTTGACCATTGAGCTAGCCTTCAAAGAATAGGCTTCATTCTAAACGCCTGAGTTTAGATTCATTCCTTCCCTGTGTTCTCTAGTCTTGAGCCTGTTTTAATTGCACTAGCCTAGAGTGGTGCCATTTTACAATGGAAGCAGAAATAGAAGCCGTGCCAACGTGAGATTTCTAGGAGGAAATAAAAGGGACTAGGATTGCATATTTAAGAACCTACATGAGACCAGTGCTCACATTCACTCAGTTAAAAAGTAGCAGAGCTGCAATTTAAGCTCATATCTGTCTGCTTCCAAAGTACTTACTCTCCCCACTGAACCCTTTGCCAGGCTAGTTAGTAGGTGTCTATCAGATAAACAAACATGGTTTCCATGGGGAAATAAACAAACAGGACTCCTAAACTAATGGTAAGTCTAAACTCCTAAACTAATGGCATACTGAATAATAAGCTCTTACTTCCATAATATTTTCTAGGCAGTCATGGAGTCATGGCCAGGGGGAGGGGTGTGGAATATCAGGAAAATGGACAGACTATAAATAAAACTTATTTTTTTCATTTCTGCCTCCCCAATATTTATTCCAACATACTCCTTCTCAACTGACCTCCCAGCCTCCAGAACGGTATCTTTCCAATCCATCCAATTTTGACTACTACTGTGTTTGCTATGTAATGAATGCAGAGTTAAGTACCTGGAAGATAAAAATCTCTACCTATTGCTTGTAGCCAGCATATTCTAAATTAGTCTTGCCTTTACTCTCTCCTTACAACATGTTGATATCTCTTTATTGCCTTTAGGTTGTTGTAACTCAAAGGTGTGACACACTCATCTGTAAGCACACCATATGTTCAAGTCATAGAGAACGATTTGCATATCCCCAAACACGTTCTTTCTCAAGGTCTTTAGGCATGCCTGTTCCTGGAATATTCTTCCCACTCCCACATTCTCTTTGCTTCCTATCTGTTATTTTCCCATCCATTTAATACAGAAGGGAACCTTCTCCACACTCTTACAAGAAAATGACAGGCAACTTCTTTTTGCTTTTGTTGTTATTGTTGTTGTTGTGTTTTTGTTTTGTTTTGTTTTTGTTTTTGTTAACCTCTTTGGTAGTATTTATCAACCTCTATACTCTCCTTGTCTACCTATCTCCACTAAGCTACAAGAATTTTGAGAGCAGCTATTCTTTCTGGTATATGCACTTTTGTACTTTGGGCCTATCACTGTATCTAAGCTCAGTAAAAGCCTGTTGAATGAATAGATAAATCCAACAGTCACTGAGCAGGGTCACAGACATGAATATGAAAGTGGTTGGGAGAAATTGGGAGGATACTATATGTGCATCAGAGTCCAATGTCTTGGAGAGGGTTTACCCTGATAGTTCCCCTAAAGTCTTTACCATTTCATACATGTATCTTCTAGGGAACTTTCAGACCATCTTTACAACAAGAATCAAATCAACAAGTAAGGAAATGAAGTGTATTTGTTGAATCAAATTTGAATTGAACAAGCAGCAGGTCACAGTCCTTATATTCAACCTTATAGATAATTTTATATCTAAACAATACACTGGTAGAAATTATCTAAGATGTCCATTCAACAAATATTGAGTGCCTACTCTGTGCCAGCAGAGTGCTAGGCAATGAGGTTATAAAGGTGAATAATACTCACTAAATTTCCCTGGGCCTCAGTTTCCTCACCTTCAAATGAGGATTTTAAAAAGTGTACCATCTCATAGAATTACTGGGAGGATGAAAACAGTTTATTTATATAGTTGTTTAGAATAGCTAGCTCATAGTAAGTATTCAGTAAATGTTAGCTGTGGTGAGGTGGTGATGGAGATGGGACAAGGTACTTATGATGACCATGATGATGTCGCCACAGGGCACTTACCATCTCGTAGGAATGTCAAACAGGTCTGAATCACTGTTGCATCCTGTGAAGAGCACCATAAAACAGGAATCAAAAAGGGACGACACTGTAATAAAGAGAGCACTCAGCTCTGCCTGGGGCTGACAAAAAAGATAAAACTGCTCAAAAAAGCCTCACCGAAGAAGAGACACATTTGAGGCTTAAAGAATTCATAGGCTGAGCAACCTAAGTGTCCATCAATGACACATGGATAGAAAGGATGTGGGGTGCATACACATGTAGACACAATGAAATATTACACAGCCATAAAAAGGCGTGGGATTTTGTCATTTACAATGACATGGATGGACCTAGAGGGTATAAGGCTAAGTGAAGTAAGTCAGACAGAGAAAGACCATATGATTTCACTTATATGTGGAATCTAAGAAACAAAACAAATGAACAAACAAAACAAAATGGAAACAGACTCATAAATAGAGAACTTGTTGTTGCCAGAAGGGAGTGGGTAGAGGGATGGATGGGAAAATTGAAAGGGATTAAGAGGTATGAACTTCCAGTTATAAAGTAAATAAGCTACAGCAATGTAAAGCACAGCATAGGGGAATATAGTCAATAATTCTGTAACTTTGCATGGTGACAAATGATAACTACACTTAACATGGTGAGCATTTCATAATGTATATGAATGTTGAATCACTGTTGTACACCTGAAACTAATAGAATATTGTATGTAAATTATACTTCAGTTTAAAACAAAGGAGTAAGACTTTGCAGGCAGTTGAAAATCTTGTCTTCAAGTTCTTAAGGATCTCAATCCTGTTTTGAAACCCTTCCTATAATAAGAATCTTTGCCACATATGAAGGTCTTAACAGCTGAGCAAGCTCATTGAGAGAAAGGCAAATATAGAGTAACAGAAAATAAGTTTCTCCTGCCCGCTAAGGTTTATTTGTCTATCCTAATTTTTGGTAAAATAATTTTAAAGTATCCCAATAAAATATGTTAATTAGGTTGAAGTCTGAATATATTTTAAAATTTAATTTTTTTAATGGTTCACCTATCAAAAAAAGGATTAGCTATCTAATTATTTTCATGGCACTTATCACAGGTATCTTCTTGCTTTGACAAAAGCATTCACTTTCAGGCAAAACATATGTGCCAAGAAAATTACAGTGTCTGTCAAGCATGGAAGAATCTGAGGTACACACTTTGCTACGAAAATCATACAATGTAGAGTTTAAGAATGTGGCTGCTGTCCTAAAATGAAATTGTAGGAAAATTTCATGGAAATTTTTTTCAAAGGACTCTTTTAACTTGATAGTCACTGGTATTAAAAAAATCAAATAGGCAACCAAGCCAAAGAGGGCCCCTCACTCCATGTTGTTTGCTGTTTCACTCCTAACGTGAGGATTACGCTAACAGTATTCACATCCCAGGAATGAGCCTTTCTGCTGCTACAGCCATAAACTTACTTCATCTTTAACAACTATGGAAAGTGTGATGATCCAAACAGGTCCCTCCTTTCCAGGAGTATGACTGCCTCAGAGCCAGGCTTTTGAAGCTATGTAGGTCTTAATTACCTTCCAGTCTCTTCACCCTTTCATCTGGATGTCCTCACTATCTAAAGTTTGTTCCATTGCTTTCTTTCTTTTTTTATTTTTATGATGCAAAGTCATTATAAATCCACAGCAAATAAACTAGCCAGAGATTAATACCAATGGCAACAATATAATAACAGCAGACATAAAAAACACAGCTGGAATCCACCATAAACAGGCAAAACTGAGCTGCAAAGAGTGCTTCACTATTCAGTTCATAAAAGGCTGTGAGGGCTGTCAGCCCAGCCACAGGAGGACCATCAAACCGGCTTTCCCGGACAGGCACAGCAACTCATTGATCAACTCTGTCACTTCAGACAGAGTTAGCAAAGGGAAATAGATCTCTCTCCTTCCACTCTGGCAGTAGGAAACCAGGGAAGGCAGGGAAAGAGAGGGGAGGAGGGCATGATGTGTAAATGTTAAGGCAAGCAGCCAGGCCTGTGGCAAACCATGGGGAGATCTCAGATGAACCTGCTCTGGGATACCCAGTATAATCCATCACTTACAGCATGGAACTGGGTAGCACCCTCAAAGCCTGTTTCAAAGGTGGCTAAGTGATACGGCTTAGAGAACATGAAAGTGAGGATCACACTTTTAGGTTGACAATCAAATATAAGAGCATATGCTTACAGGAAAATTAGAAAATTTACTACAATAGGACTTTTTCAGAAAATCTAGACACTGTGGTTGGCAAATCCATGAGATACCAAATTTTCCAGACTTATTACAGTATGTATAAAAATTGCTGATGGTAGATGTCCATTTGTTTCATTTACTGATGTGTAACTACATAACTTTATACGCACACAAATATCAACTATGTGCTAAGCCCTTTTGTTAGGTATTAAGATTTAGATTTCACACAAAGCAGAATGAAAGTGGGCCAAATAGATAACCAAGGGGTTTTGAGATTACTTCAGGCAAGAGGCTTGTGGGACTCTTGGAAGACAGGGCATTTAAGCTAGATCTTAAAGCCTAAGTAAGATTTTTGATAGGCAAGGTGAGCGGAAACAGAGTGTTTCGAAGAAACGGCACAAAGGATGACACAATGGAGTGAATGTGCATTCAGGTAGGAGAACACCAGGAAAATTGGAGCATGGGTATGCAGAAGAAGGCAGTGGAAGGTAAAACCAGAAAAGCAGATTATGAGCACCACATTAGAACTTTGAAATCTATCCTCTAGGCAGTGCAAGCAGTTGAGAGTTTGTACAAGAGCACATGATATGTTTTAGGATGATAGGTATACATCAGTATGAAGGGCCAATGATAGGAGGGCAGTAAGATCCCTTAGGAGGTTCCTGTGATATCACGGAAAGGGATTCAAAGACAAAACAGATGGAACTAGTTATCCATTAGATCTGGAGTTTGAAGGAGAAGAGAGTTTTAGATCTATGCTTCTCAAACTTTGATATGTTTGTGAATCACTGGTCTTATTAAAATGCAGATTCTCAGGGCACTTGGGTGGCTCCATCAGTTAAACATCTGACTCTTGGTCTCGGCTTGGGTCATGATCCACCATTCATGAGTTTGAGCCCCATGTGGGGCTCTGCGCTAACAGCTGGGAGCCTGCTTTGGATTCTCTCTCTCCCTCTCTCTGCCCCTCCCCCACTGTTTCTCACTCTCTCTCAAAATAAATAAAATTTTAAAAACATGAAGATTCTCATTCAGTAGGTCTGAGTGGGGACTAAGATTCTGTATTTCTAACAAACTGCTTGTTCATGAATCACACTTTGAATAGCAAGATTTGGGACAGCTCCAGGTATATTATTCTTGTGAGGCTGGCTCTATGATGTTTCACTGAATGAGGTATGACACTGGATCAGGTGAAGATTACCATTACTGGACACATTTAGTGTGAGGCACCCCAGCCAAAAATTAGAAATTGGATTGTTGACAGGGTGCCTGGGTGCTCAGTCACTTAGGTGTCTGACTTTGGCTCCGGTCATGATCTCAGAGGTCGTGAGTTCGAGCCCCGCATTGGGCTCTATGGTGACAGCTCAGAGCCTGGAGCCTGTTTTGGATTCTGTGCCTCCCTCTCTCTCTGCCCCTCCCCTGCTTGTGCTCTCTCTCTCTCTCTCAAAAATAAACATTAAAAATTAAAAAAAAAAGAAATTGGACAGTTATTTTAAAAGTGAAACTAAAGCTTTCTTGAAGAGTTGGAAATCACTGGGGGATGGGGAGAGGAAAAAGACAAACCTGAGTGAATGAGATTGCCCAGGGAGAAAGAATGGTTAAAAAGAATGGAAACTGTATTAGGGGTGATCTGGAACAAAATGAGCACTTAATAGTTACTCATTGACGGAATGAATGAACGTGCCTATATTTATTTATTTACTTATTTTGAGAGAGAGAGAGAGAGGGCGCAAGTGACCAGCAGAGAGAGAGAGAGAGGGAGAATCCCATGAGGGGCAAATAGAGAGAGAGATGTGGGGCTCACCTGAAGCGGGGCTTGTGCTCACCCAAAGTGGGGCTCATACTCACAAACCATGAGATCATGACCTTAGCCAAAGTCAGATACTTAACCGACTGAGCCACCCTGAATGTGCCTCTATTTAAAAAGCAAATGGGAGAAAAAAAAAGGATAAAGAGCTAGAAAGGAGATAGAGAAGGAGTGGCCAAGAAGAATGAGACCCCTGACTCACAGAAGGCAAAGGAGGGAAACCGCCTGCTGAATAGGGAAAGCTCAGCCATGCTCAATGTCACAGAGAATTGGCCTGGTCTCACATAAGGCTGTGGTGGATGAGGTCGCGGGCCACCCAGTCCTCTCCAGGACTGAGGCCCTCATTCTCGCAGCTGCTGGTAAAGTTGGCTGTGAGGACGCTCACATGATGAGCACGTGATGATCCTTTTCTGTGAACTGCCTTCCTCTGAAAAGAGCGGCTTCACCCAAGTTTATCCCCCCCCTTCCCTCTAGGTACAGCAACAGGCCCTCAGATCCTTACCTCGAAGCCCAGCTCCCCTGAAGGGACACCCTGCTTAAGAGATGCTCATGCCAATCAGCTGAGGTCCTTGTTGAGCCTCCAGGACAGCCCAGCTCCTCCTTCTGCCCAGTCCTGCTTCCTTTGCTCCCTCATGGGTGGGATTCTAAAAGCACTCCCCAGTAAAATCTCATCTTGTGGTCTGTTTCCCAGAAACCTGACCTCAGACAGACGTGGAGTTTATTCCTAGAGATTAAATTGTGGAAACCGTCCCAATTTGGGGCTGCATCTTCCTTGGCCCTTTCCTGAACCGCGATCTCACTTCTCCACCTCACTTGCCCTTTGTGTTTCTGCTTTTGAAATTGTACAAGTTCTCACCATATGTGCAGGACAGCCTGGCAAATCTGGGGCACATTCGCTACAATAAGGTCACATTCCCAGCTGTTGTGCCATGTCATCCGCATCTTCTTTCATCCTCCTCCGTCTCCTTATTTTGCAGAGAGCTGTTTACGGCACAAAGCCCCACCTTCCTTGTTTCCATTATCCACCTGCTGTTGCAGAAAACTGCCTGTATCTTACGCACTCTTTAAAATGGAAGGACATACAGCCCACTAATTAAATGTGCAGATCAAGCTAAAATGAAAGGCACAGAAAAACCACTAAGGACCAGCAAGTAACATAAAGGAGCTGCAGAGTTTAGAAATATGGGCAGGAAATGACCAAATGAGCCTCAGCATGGAGACCTGAAAGCTAATACAGCTGCAGGAAAGGAACCTGAAACACAGCTATTTAAATTTCCAGGGAGAAACCTGGAAAGCACAAGACCAGCAAGGAAAAAAAAAAAAAAAAAAAAAGAAAGAAAAGAACAGGAAGGTGATATTAGACACTTCAACATAAGCTTACGGTGCAGTGAGTAGAATAAAAAAACAGGTTGCCTTTCTTGGCTGTATTTTAAGTCACTTTTCCACACATGGTTGCAAGGTGATCCGTACATGGAGCTGCCATGTGGTAGAATGAGTTTGGCTTTCAGGTGCTTGGGTGATAGAGTGAAGTAGACAAACAGGGGGCATTGGAAGACAGGAACTGAAACAAGCAATGGATGGGAGTGATTGAATTACAAGAAAAGGAGATGGGCTTGGTGTAGGTAATCTCCTTTAGTGCCAAACGAGAGTAAACATGAAGACGAGCATAGGAACAGTATGTGCCCTAATGAGAAGCCTATGCTAGAGTGGGGCTTGCCAAAATGGAACTAAGGCTGGGAGAAGAAAAGGCAGTTTTGAAAAGTTGACGAGGACTTCCAAATGGGCAGCAACCGTGGCACAGTCATCTAAAGGGAGCTGTAAAAGAATTGTCACTGCTGATGTAGACCGAACTGTGAAAACAGCTTTGAATACATTTTATTTTTTTATTATTATTTTTTAATGTTTATTTATTTTGGAGAGTGTGAACGGGGGAGGGGCAGAGAGAGAGGGAGACACAGAATCCAAAGCAGGAAACGGGCTCCAGGCTCTGAGATGTCAGCACAGAGCCTTGACGTGGGGCTCGAACTCAGGAACCACAATATCATGACCTGAGCCAAAGTCAGACACTTCACCAACCGAGCCACCCAGGTGCCCCAAGACTGTGAAAACAGACTTTGGAGGCTGTCTGAACTTGAGACTAGTCTCGACATTCTGACAAGCCACAAAGTTAGTTTAGATAACATCTGGTTTCTAATGGATTGAAGAAAAATGGTTGAATGAATAGAATATGCATCTAGAAGTAGAGTTGTTTAATTAGCCTGGAAGCTCATATAGGGCTGGGACCATGTCTTATTCATCTCTGTATCCCAAGTGTTTAGTGCAACAGATATGCTTGTTCAGTCTTTCCTGAATTAGTTAATGATGGAAAACTGGGACTATATATATATATTCTTGCACAGGAGTTCCAGCCCACATTTCTGACAATCCATGGGCTCAACACTTTGGGGGCTCTCTGGGAATTTTCTCCAAAGAGTTTGTATTCAAGAAAGAGATTTGTGCTTTTCTTGCTGTCCTGGGCTCAGAGTGTCCTTTCTTAGGAGTAGGAAACCCCTCAGCATGAGGTTGGGCAGACTCTCATATTTAAAAATTAGATAGCTTCTTTCTTTCTAAAGCCCAAATAAGAAATGGAAGAAGTTGATGGGAAGTGTTCATTAATTTATTGAGCAAATGTTAGGACGCTGTATAGTTTAGTAGTTAAGAGCATGAGACTAAGAGGCAGATGGCGAGATTTCAAATTCTGTCTCTGCAACTTCCTAATTGGGTATGTCCTTTGGCAAGTTATCTAACTCCACTGGGTTTCAGTTTCTTCATTTGTAAAACAAGAGTAATAATAGCTTTGATGAATGAGGTTGTTGTAAGGATTAAATTAAATAATCCATGTAAAGCATTTAGAAGACTGTTGATCAGTAAATCTTTCCTCCCTGCGTGTGTGTGTGTGTGTGTGTGTGTGTGTGTGTTTGCGTGTGCACGTGTATCGAGCACTTGCCATGGGGTAGGTACTCCAACACACTCCTACACACTGAGGAGACAAGGTATTAGATTCTTGCTTCTCATTAGAGTCAGACTCCAAGCAAGGAGGTGAATAAAGGCTATAATTTCAAATAGAGATGAGCTCTATTGTTTATTGAAAATACAATGACATGAGGTTCTAGAGAATGACTCAGGTGCCATATTAGAATAGCCAGAGAAATACCCTGAGAAACTCTGATATCTGAGTGACAAGAAGGAGCCAACCATGTGAGGGTCTGAGTCAGAGGAACACCATGTACAGATGTTGCCTTAAGGTGGAACAAGTTTGTCATGCTCGAGAAAGAGTGACAAGGCCTTGTGACAAGACAGAGTATAGGTAGATGAACCCTAGGAGGTAAACAAGGGCCAGAACATGGATAGAGCTTCGTCGACCAAGATAACAACTTCGGATTTGTGTTTTAATGCAATGGGAAGTCCCTGCAGACCTTTGAGCAGAGAATAGCATGATCTCATTTGAATGCTCGAAGGATCACTCTAGCTTCTGTGTAGAGAGTAGACTATATGCCCAAAGGGAAGAAGCAGAAGGACCAGGTAGAGGTGACTGGCTCTTGCAGAATCCAGATTAGAGTGAATACCACTTGATGTAGGGTATAGCACTGGAGATAGAAAGAATGTGATAGGTTCACATCTGTTTTAGAATAGAACTAACTGGACTTTCTCATGGATCAGATACGGTGCGAAGTTGAAAATATAAGAACCTATTAATACCTCCAGTGTCCATCATTTAAGCCCCAAATATATAATTTTCTAAAAAGGCTCAAAAAATTCATTATATACAGTGCCTGCCTTTAAGTAGGTTCCAAATTATATTTCTCAGGATCCTGGCAGGAAACAGCATCCCACTCAGACTTTAATAAAAAAAATAATCTACAGAGGCATGTGCAAAGTTTAAAGAACCAGTAAGGAGGATGGAGAACCTGGAAACTATCAAAATGAAGAAGCCACCACCACACCACATTTGAAAAAGCAAGGGGAGGAAATACTAGTAACAAGGCCCAGTGAAACGTGGAACCATGGAACTGGGACACCATGTGTCCAAGAGCGACGTGTCACTGCCACAACATATGGCCCAGAGCACAAAGAAAGTACAAGTAGGGATTAAATGCTTTGACCTCCCTCCTCTCACACTTTAATCTCCAGTGAGTGCCTCCCATACCCATACCCAAACACAAACCCAAACCCAACTGGGATACAGACAGCAAAGGAGCCTGTGTGATGATCTGAAGCGTCAGCCTCCCTGAGGTACAGAACAGGATAAAGAAAAGCACAGGATGGACCTGGACATGTTGAGAGCATAGGGCAAAAGGAAAATTAAAGCATATAAACACACAAAATTGTTAAAGAATAAAGAAAATATAATCTGGAACCAAGTATAGCCCACCTTCAGGGTTTTTACACAGGCTCAGCTCAGACCCTGTGTCCAATTCAAATTCTTCTACGCCAAAGACCCAAGGATCCAACCAGACTTCCCTTCTTCTCAATGTAGCCACTACCTGTTCTGTTCTTTTTTTTTAAGTTTATTTATTTGTCTTGAGAGAGAGAGAGAGAGAACCAGTGGGGGAAGGGCAGAGAGAGTGGGGGACAAAGGATCCCAAGTGGGCTCTGTGCTAATAGAGAACTTGATGCAGGGCTCAAACTCACAAACATGAGATCATGAGATTAGGACATGAGCTGAAGTCAGACACTTAACCGACTGAGCCACCTAGGTGCCCTTGTCTATTCTTTTTTTTTTTTTTTTCTCCCTTCAAGGGTGGGGTGGCTGGAACCATAGCTATAGAGGGTCTTTCAATATCCTTGTTGTCTCTGAAGCAAAATGCATAGAGTTTTACTCCCAATGACTATGGAGAAACATACAGGGGATAACACAAAATAACTAGCACAGGGAAGTCATAAAACTCACAGTTCTAACCGCCATGGCCATAGGTCTATGGTGCCTGAATCCCTCTGAGACTATAAATGAAAGACCAGCTGGTATCTGTCTTTTGCTTTTGTTCTATCTCTCCAATTTGACATAAAATTAGCTCAGTAGATGGGACACCTGAGTGGCTCAGTCTAGGTCAAGTGTCTGACTCTTGATTTCCACTCAGGTCATGATCTCACAGTTTGTCAAGCCCCATGTCAGGCTCTGCACTGTCTGCTTGGGATTCTCTCTCTCCCTCTCTCTCTCTGCCTCTCCCCTGCTCACACTCTCCTTCTGTCTCTCCAAAAATAAATAAACTAAAAAAAAGATTTTCTAAAAAAGAAAATTCAGCTCAGTAGCCCCCTCCCTTCCAGCCTAGATAACACATAACTCCATGCTTTAATAGGACAATTTGACCAAAAAATACCCACCTCATCTGACCAAAGAGCTGGAAAAACCACTATGTCAGTCTCCCATACAACTGCTTGTGAAAAAATGTTTTCAGGACTCTCTGAGCCCTTATTCATCTTGTGCGTATCACCATCCTCATCCAAATCCACGTTTCACCCAACTGCCTAATGCTAAGCAGCTGTGCGTGTTCAGATCACAGTCTCCGAGGAGCTCCTTGTTTTCCCATAGAATGTGTCTTGCTTCATCATCTTACAAGCCTGCCTCCACATTACCTTCTTATCATATCAGAGGCTCAGGACGCCTGTATGCACAATAAATCAATGGCATTTTAAGCTTTCCCTGTGGCCTCAATTACTATGCGTCTTGATGCAGCTTGCTGTGCTGATCATGTTTATGACTTAACCTAAATTCTTAATGCCCCATCTCAGTGCACAGAAATGGGAATTTTTATGAAAATGTAACTTTTAGCTTAGCCCACCAGACAACTGCCAAATAGGTCATGAAATCCTGTTAGAGTTTACCGCCTAGACTATAAACTCAATGAAGACACAGATCATGTCTGCCTTGAACATTACTGTATTCCCTAGATCCTATCACCATACCTGGTATACAGTTAGTGCTTAATAAATATCTGTTGAATACCAAATAGCAAATTGTTTTGCAAATGACATTTTCTGGGACCACTCCTGACTGTGCCATCCCAAATGCGCACACACACACACTCATTCTTTATTATTCATATATATGTAAGATGCTCTCAATGCTACTTAAAGGCATTAAGAGTGTTACCAATGGAAGAAAGCAGAGAATATTTGTTTAGAAGAGTAAGACAACAAAGCTTTCCCTTGGCAATGGTCCCAGGAATGGTACAACCCCCTCCCTCTCTAGCTCTGTGTCTGCCAGTCCAGGGAATCTGCGTTCTGAGACCCCTTGCCTATTTGCTTCCTATCCACAATTAGAGGAAGGAATTCGGTTCAGTCTCTTCATTCATTGCTACCTTTCCTTCATCAAGTTTTTTTTTAATTTTTTTAACATTTTTATTTCTTATTGAGAGACAGAGAGACACAGAGCATGAGCAGGAGAGGGGTAGAGAGAGGGGGAGACACAGAATCTCAAGTAGGCTCCAGGCTCTGAGCTGTCAGCACAGAGCCCGACACGGGGCTCAAACTCACCAACCATGAGATCATGACCTGAGCTGAAGTCAGTTGCTTAACCGACTGAGCAACCCAGGCGCCCCTTCATCAAGTTTTTAATAGAGTAGGGCTTTTCCTCTCAAGGAGTTCCACATTTTTTATTGGACATTCCAGAGCAAGCATCAGTATGTCTTTGTTCCAATCTTCCTTCCCCATAAATCCTTTCCTGTATCTCCTCCCTCACCCCCACACCAAGGCCTGTTTTGTATTTCTTCCACCTAGCCCCACCCTGAGCCCTATTCTTACCTGGCACATGGTACATATGGTCCCTGTATAGTGATTACTTTTGCCTTGCTTAACTGCGTATTTATTTCACAACTAGACTATAAACTCCTTGAGGAAATGCCCTGTCTGTTCATCTTTATATTCCCTCACACATATGCTACCTCCAATCAGAAACACGGACTTCTCTTGGATCCCAAAGCTGCTGTTTCTTTCCAGCTTTGATCTGTCAAAATAAATGTTATTTGGAAGAGGAATCTAAAAATAGAAAAGATAAAACAGTCAGGTTGAGCCCATGAATGTCCAATGCTCCCTGAGAAGTTCACTTGCAGAACACTAGGTTAAATGCTACTTGAATCCTGGAGCTGGAGTTCCTCTGGGAGTTCTTCCCTACCTTCCCCTCTCAGTGGCCAGTCTTGGCCCGACACCTCTGGTTTGGCAGAAGCAGAGTGGTCCCTGTCTGGGAGCGGCACAAGCAGGCTAGAGGATGGGCAGAGATGGCAAAAAATATATTAAGAGCACCCTTATGTTGTGGTCCGTGAATACACCATTGAACAGACTGGGTGGTGATATGCCCCGATTCAAAAGACCCCCGAAAACAAACCACCAGAGTCCAGAGTCAAAGCCAAGCGGCAAGGGTCGTTTATTGCAGGTTCAAACCCAGTCCTCCTCGCACTCGTTGCCGGTGACGCTAAGAGGCCCCGAGCGAGGATCTTACAGCTTCTTTTATAGACAGGCACAAACAAGTTAGGGATTTTTCGAGGTTACAGAGCTGTTATTGGTTGACATTTAAATTTGAACACTCAGCAGAACTTGATTGGTTCCCGCCTTTATTTCAAACCACTCAGCAGAACTTGATTGGTTCCCACCTTTAGGTCAGACCACAACCGGGCACGCCCTGGCTGGTTTCGGGAATGGCAGGGATGGGGGGGGGGGGGGGATCTTTTCTTTGCAGTTGTGAGTACACCTGGTAATTTTTCTCTTAGTCTCTCAGTGGCAAAGAAAGTGTCTGATAATATTTAGAAAGAAAGAAAAAACAGAAAAGACAAACCTTGCTTTTATATGTGTCTTAATATCTAAGAGTACTTCCATTGTTACAGTGGGTGCTCACAATAGCTCTGTGAAGCAGGCTGGTTAGTTATTATCCCCCATTTTATAGATGGAGACACTGAGGATTCATATTTTAATTACTCGCCTAAGGTCACAGAGCTATTAAATGGTGGAGTCAAGTTTCAAACCTAGGCCTCTGACTCCTAGACCTGAAACTACCACACAAGTTTCAAATCTTTAGGGAAGATTTGAGAGAGGAAATGAGATTTCTGTAAAAAATTCTACTTCCTAAGTAATGCAAGTAGGCAAGGAGACTGAATATCATAGAAATGGCCCTCCAGGGGACAGAAGACTAAGAAACTTCTTATTAGGAATTCCAAGGTCAGGCCTCTGAGATCTACGTTTGAGTTTGCGGTGCCACTTAAAGCCAGAAGCATTTCCACCTTATTGCTTCAAATTTTACTTGAACTGGGACTATTCCATAAACAAAAGCTGCCCGAGAACAACAGAAGGCTGCTCACAGCATTAACTAACATGCAGATACCCACAGGAGAGAAGCCCTATCCTCTCCCAGACGTCAGCAGTAGGGGCCGACCAACCACTCTTTTATCTTTAATGCTCTAGTGCCACACCTCATCTGCTTCTACAAAGCAACGGATAATTTATGCAATTTCCTTATAGAAGATCTTAAAGAATGTCCAACGTAAACCTGCACATTTTCAGGCTCTGCTACTTAGGAATGTAAATTATTTACTTGTTTGCCTTTGATATGTTGTTATTAGATCTCATTACCAACAATTGGGATTTCCTGTGAGAGAAAATCGTACATATTTCCTATGAAGATACATTTTAATAAAGCATAAAAATTTTCAACCCTCAATTATTCATAGTTGTGTAGGGAATACTTAAGATTCTATTCCCCAGAAAAAAAAATCTACGCAGAGACGTATGCCAGTATTTTGTTGCCCAGGGGAATAGTACATACAGACTTGAGATTTCCATAGCCAGAGAGGTTGCTAGGTCTGAGACTTTATCCCTCTTGTTCCAGTCATCTAAAACTTCGGGCCTTTAAAGATAGTTGTTATGTGTATGGATCTGAGATGAGGATAACAAAAATCCCTCATGGTGTCAGAAGAATGCGATTTGCTAGTACAAAGAACAGAAGAGCTGGAAGTTACTTGGACAGAATTCACATTCATTCAGGTGATAAGCTGTACAAAAGGAAAGTAGGAAGAGACTTTGAATAATCAAAAATTATAAAGAAATGGTAGAGGCTTAAGAGCTTGCCTAGGACACCTCAATTAGTATAAACTGATTTCTGAATACAAGCAGGGCCATGAGAGAGAATCTATCATAATTGAAAAGTCAAAGGATACAGAGCAGCCTAGGATTCGAGATAGACCACCTTGCAATTCTTCTGCCTTCACTCATTGAATGGCAAGCATGAAGGGGATTTTATGGAAAAGAAACAGGATAAAGAAATACTTGGGTCCAGAACAAGCATGCCAAAGGGTAAATTGCTACATTTGGTTGAAACGTTGTGTATCTGGAGCGAGAGATGAGAGTCAAGGCTGGAAAGACAGGTCAGGAATGTCTTAGGAATCCCTAAGCTACCCTCAGTTTCAGTGGTTTGCTAGAAGCACTAGCAGGACTCCAAAAGTTGTACTAATGATTTCAGTTTAGTACAACAAAAGGATGCAGATGGAAATCAGCAAATGTTAGCAAGTGAATGGGGCAGAGGCCAGGAAAGACAAGGTGCAAGCTTCCAATTAAGGGGCTCAGTTCTCCTCCACAGCACATGCCCACTGGAGTCCTAGGGACCGCACTTAATTCTGCCAGCAACAACGTGTGACAACAGGTATGGAGTAAGGCCAACCAGGGAAGTTCACTGAAGACCTGACACCCGTGGTCTTTATCGGGGGTTGGCCACATAGGCCTGGGGTACCTTTCTGATGACCTTAGTTATCCAGTTTGCAGCCCCTCCAGAGATCAGACTGATAGAGCATGGCCCAAAGCAACCACCATAAATCACATTGTTAGCATAGACTATCTGTCCAAGGCCCCCAGATATTTAAAAACACTTTTATCAGGCAGGATAATCTAAGAGCTTAGAGGTTATCTTCAAGACACTGTCAAGGGCCAGTCCCTTCTTTAGAATATGCAGGGTTTAAGCACCTCAGACCTGCTTAGTTAACCTTTTACTGCACAGGGGCTAAACCATGGAGGGCTCCATGGGCCTTGAGTGCCAGAGAGGGAATACACAGCTTAATCTAACAGCAGAATTTACAATGCTTAAAGGAGAAAAGGTTGGAAACTATAGGACCAATTTCAAAGTTTTGCATGCATCCAAGTAAGATATCCTGGAAAAGTATGAGTACAAAGGAGCATTTTTAAGCAGAGGAATATATGATGACATCTATGTAAAGTTCAGTCAGACAGCTAGTGTAAGGACTTCACTAAACCATCAAGAACAGGAAAGGTTTGGGAGCTCCTGGGTGGCTCAGTCAGTTAAGTATCCGATTTCCACTCAGGTCATGATCTCACAGTTTGTGAGTTTGAGCCCCACATCAAGCTCTGTGCTGACATCTCAGAGTCTGGAGGCTGCTTCAGATTCTATGTCTCCCCCTCTCTCTCAAGAAATGATTAAACATTAAATTTTTTTAAAGGAACAGGGAAGCTTCAATCCCAACATAAAAACTTCAGGCAAGAAAGCACAGTGAACTCCCACCATAGCCCATTACTTACATGTAGAGATGATCCCAGCATTTTTCCATAGTTGGTCTCTTGAAATGATTTCCAATTCCATGTGTCTAAAAGACATTTAATAAAATGTCTTTTACTAAAAATAAATGTTGTGTTAATACAGTAACTTTTTTTTTTATTTTTTATTTAAAAAAAAATTTTTTTTTAACGTTTATTTATTTTTTTGAGACAGAGAGAAACAGAGCATGAATAGGGGAGGGTCAGAGAGAGGGAGACACAGAATCTGAAACAGGCTCCAGGCTATGAGCGGTCAGCACAGAGCCCAACGCAGGGCTCGAACTCACGGACCGCGAGATCATGACCTGAGCCGAATGAAGTCAGCCGCTAAACCGACTGAGCCACCCAGGCGCCCCAATACAGTAACTTTTAAAATAACTAAATATTTTTCCTGATTTCTATTTCTTTTTTTCTGTTTGGCCCTTTTCACCATTCGAGCAGTCAAACTGTTTTCAAGGACTTAGGAAATGGCTATGACAGTCCCAAGAAGAGAGAAGAGGGAGAGGGAGGGGAGGGGGAAGTCTCTCCTTTGATTTTTATGCATTAAAAGCTTAGCTACTTGGAAAGGTACGTGTGTGTACACAAACAAAGCAGCCTGGCCTAGCCTTCTCTCTTAAGGATACCCCCCTACTGAAGGGAAAGGAAGGCAGAAATGAAAAGGGCAGTCATGATTTTGGGTGTCCCAAAGGGAGGAGCTCAAGAGGAGCTCTGGAGGTATCCTGTGCTGTGGAGAACTGAGCCCCTCATCTTGGAAAGATGGAAGGCGCCATGACCCCATGATGTCCAGTCAGGTTCTTATAGACAGGACTTAAGAGAACCTCAGAGATTCGCCTATACCCCAAACATGGTCTAGAGGAATGACATGCATGCCTCCAAGAGTGACTGGAATGTGGGGAAGCTAGTGGCCAGACTTGAAGGGCCATGTAGATGTAAACAGATGTCTCTAGGGAGTCTTTTCATGCCCTTGACCAAGCCCCAGGTGGAACAATAGGAGTCTCAGAGGATGCCTGCATAATTACATGACAAAGAGGACCCAATGGGCCCTTGTCTCCTAATGCTTTGTTATGAAATAAACTCCCTAGGATGTAATGAAATTCAGGGAAAATGTTAAGAGTTTGACCCCCATATTGAAATTAATTTTCTAACCTGCTCCAACAGAGTGGCACATTAAAGAAACTGTCAGATTATAGAAAAACGTTAAACTCTACTTCTACATGTTGTGGATGGAGACCTATACCAATTACATGACTTCCTTACAGCATATAAAGGGTGTCTCAAATGGTTTGAAATCTGCTCCCCTTGTACCCTGTGCCTACAGGCCTCCATTACATTGTACATACAAATTGCCTGTCTCAGTGAGGAAAGGAATTAGGTCTTACATACCTATCTTCCACGGTGCCTAGCACAGCGATTAGGATACCCAGCCTTAGTAAATTTGATAAATGAATAAATGTTGTATTAGAAAAACAAGTATGGGAAACTGAAGTGGGTGAAAACAGACCACAATGCTGCCCGTTATGCAAAGTTACCCAATCAAGATTCTGCCAAATCACCAGTTGGAATTTTTTAATGTGATTTGACAGATTTGGTCAGCAAATATATGAATCAATGAGTTGTTCTAGATTTGAGTGGACACAGTCTGACAGCCAGTGATAAAGTAAACCTGACAAAGGAGGAATTTTTATTTTTACGATGTGGGAAATACACACTAGGATGAAAAGGCCCTATTTCCACTAAAGTATATGGAAAATAGCCTCTAGGCTGCCAGGACTTTGATTTCTGCGGTGAGAGATTTCCAACTTTCTCTCCTATATATGTTGGCTTCTCATAGGTTCTAGTGTGAAAGACCTCAAACACACACACACACACACACACACACACACACACACACACACACATATATTTCAACACAGCCAGGTATTCAGATAGAAGCTGTACAAAATTCATAACAGTCAAAGAAGAAACACAGCAGAGGCCAAAAGAAGAAAACAAATTACCCAGATTTATAAAAACAAAGCAGTGTCCAATGTACTTCTGAGGAACAACACTCCCTGGAAAAGGAAATGAGACCATGTTCCTTTACCATTTTGCAGACTGCTGAAGGCAAATGTATCCTTCCAAAGTTAAATATCACTCCTTTTTCCCTCTGGGTCTAAATTTAACCTTAATTTCTGATCAAACTAACTGCCTGTAGAATGACAGAAATTCATTATCATGTAGAAAAGCATTTCTCTTGGTGGCATGCACTGAGGAGAGGAAGAAAAATAGAACAGCCGCATGAAAACCACAGGCTCAGTTTCATGGTGAGTTCTCTGTGCACATCACAGAGGGCTGTGATTTATTAATATACCCAAAATTTCTCTGTAATTTGTTAGATGGATATTTAGCTGAAAAATTAAATATTGCCACAGAGTGCTGTTTGAAGAGTGATTGAACCAGTTCCGATGGAGGAAGAATTGATGTGTGCACTTGGCAGAATTTTAAACAAAGCTTAAATTGGCCATTTTCAGTCTTGTCCTTGTGACATAGTTTAAACCCACCCCAAAGCAGCCCTTCCATTCCTGCACACAGAAGTCCCTGTGGGGAGACATGACTTCTGTCATCATTTCCAAAGCCCTCAGGACTACAAACCCTGGTTCTAGAGATGATTTCTCCAGAACAGGAGTAGAAGATATAGTTGTAAAGCCTATCATGACACTATAGCTTTGGAGGTTAAGTGAAAGATAAGTTAGTCCAACCTCCTATATTATACTGAAATCTTTTATTTTTTTAAGTTTTATTTATTTATTTTGAGAGAGAAAGGGACGGTGCAGGTGAGGGAAGGGCAGAGAGAGAAGGAGAGAGAGAAAATTCCAATCAAGACTATCAGCACGAAACCCAATGCAGGGCTCAAACCCACGAAACCGTGAGATCATGACCTGAGCCAAAACCAAGAGTTGGACACTTAACTGACTGAGCCACTCAGGAGTCCCGATACTGAAATCCTTTCTGTATTATTGCCAAGTAATCAGGCAGTTTCGGTGTGGCTGAACAAGTAGTCCATTCCACCTTTCAATAGGGACCACTTTTCTCTAAACCTCCATTTCAAATATAACAGATTGTTATATTTGGGGAAATCGACTTCTGATCATGTTACAACAGCAGCATTAGTATTAGCATTGGTGTCTTCATTGTATTAGGCTCAGTGCCTTTTACAAATCCAAAATTAGGTACAAAGTGAATATTTACCTTATGTTATGAAATATGAGTTTGAATGCCATACAAATTACAATAAATTACAAATTCTGAAAAAAATTACAAGTACCAAAGATATGACAAGATCCAGAAAAGAGAAGATTTTTCTTAAATACCTTCACCACACATCTCTATAGTACATTCATACTTCATATTTTGGATACACTCTCTTTGATCACCTATGTACGTGACAATAATTTTGTAGTATTTTTGATGGTGATGATAGAGTGATTAATTTTGCCATTTCTCTAGCATGGTTGATTAAAATTTGCTTTTATTATTTATAATTTACAAAACCTTTTTTAACAGCTCCCCAACCTGTTAATGGTAATGTCAGCAAAATTTGTATATTTGCTGTCATGCTTGGGAAAACCTGGGTCAAGTTCCTTTCATGCCCAAGCCATAAGATTCCAGCCTGAACTCCAGGTCCATACATGTAAAACATGGCATCTCCTCTGCCACACACAAAACACAGAATCTTGTATCTATGTTGCTAAAGTCCTTCTCAGAGCCTAGGCAGGAATGCCAGTAAACAAGCTTAATTAGCTTTCCAGTACATTCACACTGCCTGAGAGATAAATACTATAGTTGACAACCCACCCATGTTTCAGATGAGAAAAACAAGGTTTAGCAAAGTTAATTATTTTATAAAGCCAGACATTAATGCTTGCTTGGGGAACCAGGGGAGACTGCATTCTTAACCTCTGAGGTGCCTGGCCCCAAAGAAAACCACTTTGTTTCCTAAAAACTCAATCTTTGCCGCCCTCGTGGCACTATCTTCCCACACATCCTCTTCTTCCCCCACAATTTCATCAACACACACACATAATGCACATACACACTCTCACACACACCCACACAAACTCACAGGTGCACACATGCTCACACACACATTCTTTTACCTAGAGAACTCTACTAGTTATTTTTCAAGTCTTAGCCTCAACATTCCTTCCACTCTGAAGATGTTTTTGGGAATGGACAGAGATGCTTTCTCTGCATCTATTGAGATTTCCATAAGATACTTCTCTTTTAGGGACGCCTGGGTGGCCCAGTCAGTTAAACATCCGACTCTTGATTTTGGCTCAAGCCATGATCTTGCAGTTCATGGGATCAAGCCCCACATGGCTCTGTACTGACAGTGTGGAGCCTGCTTAGAATTCTCTCTCCTCTCTCTGCTCCTCCCTCACTTACACTCTCTCTTTCTCTCTCTCTCTCTCAAAATAAATAAACATTTAAAAGATCTTTATCTTTTATTCTTTTAATATGATGTCTTAAATTGATTTGTTGTTAAATGTCACCAACCTTGCTTTTCTGGAATAAATTCAAGTTAGTCTTCAGGAATCTTCTTTTTACATATGGCTGCATTCAGTCTGCTAAAACTGTAATCGTAATTTTTACAAGTACATTCCCGAGACTGATCAGTAACTTTTCTTTCTCATTATAGCTATGATTTGGGTATTGCTATGATCTGAATGCTTGTATTCTCCCAAAATTCATGTTGAAATCTTAATGCCCAATGTGATATGAGGAAGTGGGGGCCTTTGAGAGATGATTAGGTCATGAGAGTAGAGCCTTTGTGAATGAGATTAATGCTCTTATAGAACAGACTCCAGAGAGCTCCCTCACCTCCTTCAGTCATATGAGGATTAATGAGGTCTGCAACCCACAAGAGGGCCCTCACTCAGCCATGCTGGTAGAGGGATCTCAGAATTCCAGTCTCTAGGCTATGAGAAGTAAATTCTGTTGTTTATAAGCTCCCCAGCCTGTTACTTTGTTACAGTAGCCAGAATGGGCTAAGACAGGTGTCAAGATTATGCCAGCCTGGTAAAACCCATTGGATGTTTCATCTTTACTATTCTCTGGAAAATTATGTGCAAGATTAGCATTATTTTTCCCCTCACTGCTAGAATTAACCAGTAAAACTACTGTGGACATAAAGTATTTTGTGGAAAAGATTTTAATGATACATTCAAGTTCTGTGATAATCACTAGACTATTCAAGTTGTCTGTTTCTTCTTTTATCAGTTTATAAAGTTATGTTTCCCTAGTAATGTGTATATTTTATCTAAATCTTCAAAGATTTTTTGCATAACTTCTTACTTAATAATCTCTTATGATAGAAGTCTATAGATATTTTTCATTCCTGATATTATTTGGGCCTTTGCTTCATTTCTTTAGGAGTCTTGTCAAAAGTCTGCCAACTTCACTGGTGTTTTCAAAGAATCAAGAGGTTTATTGATCCTCTTTATTATATGTTTGCTTTCTGTTTTATTAATTTTTGCTCTTATTTTCATTTCTGCCATTCTTCTACTTGGTGAATGTGATTTTCCATTCTTTTCCTGAAAATGTTTTATTGAGATGGTATACCCACCTTATTTTTAATTTTCCCACATTAGTTGCTCTGGTTGCTATTTCAATTAGGACTTATTTAATTTTAACAGTATTTTTTAATGTTAAAAATCATTTAACATGATTTTTTGTTGTTGTTGGTTTATAGCATTCTAAACTTTTTCGTGTTGTGTGTCTTTCATTAAGTTCTTCCAGTGCTGCTCATTGAGTGGTGTATTTTCTCAATTATTTGCATCTGAAAATATCTCTTCATTTCTTTGGTTGTGCATGAAATCCAGACTGACAATTATTTTTCCATCAGCACCATGAAGATATTGTTCCACGATCTTCAAGCATCTATTTTGCTACCAGAGGTCTGTCCTGAGCTTAATTGTCACTGCTTTGCTCTTTAGACTTTTCTTTTTTATTGAAATTTTCAAATGATATTCTCTTTGTTTGGTGTTCTACAGTTTCACTACCTTGTTTCATTTATTCCCTTCAGAATTTGGTATGCTTCTTTAATCTGAAGGATTAATATTTCTGTCATCTATACTGGAAAATTCCAAGATGAAAATTTTCCTCATTCTCTCTATTCTCTCATTCTATGACTCTTAATTCAATTTGCATTAGACATAAACATTCTACACTCTCTCTAACATCCACATCAAACCTATAGGAAATTTTGGCTCTGCCTCAAAATAAATAAATCCAGGATCTGGTTATTTATCTTTATTTCTGCTGCTACATCCCAGTCCAAACCATCATCATATGTTTCCTAAATTTTTGCAAGTTTCCTCATTGACTTATTGCTCCATTATCTCCCTACAGTTTATTCTCAAAACAGTAGCATGAACAGCCCTGGTAAAAATATTTTTCAGATGATATAACACTTAGTCAAAACCATCTAATGGTTTCCCATTTCATTCCAGATAAAAGCAAAAGTCCTCACAGTCCCATAAGGCCTAAAAACATCCTCCCCTCTTCTATCCGTGTCTGCTTCTATGCCTTAGTGTCCTCTGCTCTGCCCTCCAGTCCATTCCAAACCAACTGACTTCCTTCTTGCTCCTCTAACATGCCAAGGATGTCCCCACTCCTTTCCCTTTGCCTAGAAGCCTCTTTCCCAAGGTGTCTGCATCACTGACTTCTCTTTTCAGGTGTCTGCTCCAATGCCGGTTCTCAGTGAAGGTCTTCTTGACTATTGTACTAAAACTGCAACACCACACCAGCATTTCATTTGCATATGCTACCATTTATCCTGCCCCATCCCAGGACAAGTACCGATATCTGAAATGCTGTGGATTTTAGTTACCAAAATTCTTTATTATCTCTCATCTTCCTCATAAAATATGCACTCCGACGAGGACAGGTAGGTTTTCGTTTCCCCCTCCACCTTCAGTAACACTTCCAAGCATACGGAAAAAATGTTATATATGCAGTGGGTGTTCAATTACTAGTGTTTGCAGAATGAACAGATGCATTCTCCATGTCTTTTAAACTCTCTTTCACATTTTTTTTTTCCTTTTCTCTTGGTGCTCCATATTGATTAACTTCTTCATATAAATCTTATGTTGTGTTGACTCTCTTCGTTTGTACCTAACATGCTGTTCAGACATAATTATTTAACATTCAGCACTGCTTTCCAATTTTGTCTCTCTACATCTTTTAATAATAGCTTCATTGAGATACAATTCACATACCATAAAATTCATCTATGTATTTTTATTTGATCAAGTTTTGTCATTTTTTCTACTCCATTTGGAATCTTTCATAGTAATCTATTTTTTCATTATCATTTGCATTCTTTCATCTCTTTTTAAAATTATTTTAAATGTAAGTTTGTATAGCCCTTCAAATTTTCTTACCATCTGAAATTATTGGTTTGCTAGCCCTCCAGGTCCTGTCTATTGTATAGCATGTGGTTAGTGATTTTTGTTGTGAGCTTATTTTCACTGCAGGGTCTTTCATTGTGTATAGTCCATTTGTCCTGTATCCTGGGAGCATCCCTAAAATGGACTTGTGTGTGTGTCTGCCAAGAGCTCTAAGGCTTTCTCTGGGTCAGTACCAGACTTATATTAGTCTCACAAAACCAGTACTGCAAGAATTGTAATCTGCATCCACATATGAGGGAGCTTTGAATTTAGGATTGCTCATGGGTTACTTTTGCTTTTTTCCCCATTCAGAGCCAAAAAGTCACACTTCCAACAGCTTTACTTTGGCTGGTAGAAGGTGTTTTTCTCATCATCTTTTCATATAAAGGTAGCCTTTCCCGGACCTCAACTCTGCCTATACAAGGCTCCCTCAGGGTCTCTATACTTCCAGCTTTAGCATTTGCCTGGTTTTAAATTCCTTCTTTGTTTCTATCATGTAAGAATTTCCACTTCTTTTGAGCTCAGATACTTTTTTTTTTTTTTTTTTTGGTCATGTTGTCTATACCATTTGTATATATTTGTAGTAGGGGTCTCTCTTGACTCAATCCACCATAATGGAGTTAAAAGATAATTTATTCATAAAATATTAGTACAAATAAGTTCTAAAAGAACTTAAAAACCCAACCCTAGCATATCAAATTAAGAATCAAATATATATGTTCTGGAGATAGTCTATCTGACACTGAATCACAGCTTTGCTTCCACTTGTCTACTCACCTTGAGTAAATTACTTGACTATCTGTGCATCCCTTTCATCAAATTTAAAATAGGCATAATAATAGCACCTACATTTTAGGGTTTCCTGAACATTAAATGATTCTGATATTGTTAGAGAACTTAAAGTAGTGCCAGGAACACACAGTGAATGCTTGGTGAGACTTAGTTGGTATCATCATCCTCTTCATCACTATTGTATTAAATTCTGCACATGGAGTCCATCCCATATATTTTTCTAAACCATTTACAATCAGATGTCATATTCTTTTTGCCTACAAATATGTCTGGAAAATAATTAATATTCCTAAGATATTTGTTGAGTAAGAGATGTTTAAAAAAAAACATTTAATCTATTCAAACTGATGGCACATTTTTGAAACGCACATTAGTAAATACCAAGATATTAGGTGTTGTTTATCAGTTGCTCAAGTCAAACTATTACAGTTCCCAGTTTTAATCATAACGAAATAATACCCTCTGGGGCAGCTGGGTGGCTCAGTCAGTTAAGCATCCGATTCTTGGTTTTGGCTCAAGTCATGACCTCACAGTTTGTAAGCTCGACCACCACATTAGGCTCTATGCTGACCATGCAGAGCTTGCTTGGGATTCTCTCTCTCCTCCTCTCTCTGCCCCTCTGCTGCTCACACACACTCTCTCTCACAAAATAAATAAACTTAAAAAATAAATACATAAAATAAAATAATACCTTCCTCAATAAATTACTCTGAGAAGTTCTACAAAAAAACCTAAAGAAGTATATAATTTAAGAACAGAGTTTGGGAACAAAGAACTGGTGGTGTTTTAATCAATTAAGTATAACAGGAATATACATTTGATATAAATATGGTTACAAACAGAATATAGATGAAAAATAGAAAGATGTATCACATACAAATAACGTATTAGTAATAATCACTGTATCTAAAATCTCATGTTATACATAAAAACAAACTCAAAATGGATTAAAGACCTAAATATAAGACCTGAAACCATAAAACTCCTAAAAGAAAACAATGGCAGTAATCTCTCTGACTTCAGCCTTAGCAACATTTTTCTAGATATGTCTTCTCATACAAGGGAAACAAAAGCAAAAATAAACCATTGGGATTACACCAGTATAAAAGGCTTTTGCAGAGGGAAAGTAACCATCAGAATGAAAAGGTGATCTCCTGAATGGGAGAAGATATTCACCAATAATAGATCCAATATGGGGTTATTATCCAAAATATATAAAGAATTTATACAACTCAAACCACAGGAACCACACACATAGTCTGATTAAAAATAGGCAGAGAACCTGAATGGACATTTCTTCAAAGAAAACACACAAATGGCCAACAGACACATGACCAACATCACTAATCATCAGGGAAATGCAAATCAAAACCACAATGAGATATCACCTTACACCTGTCAGGATGGCTAGAATCAAAAAGACAAGAAATACCAAGTGTTGGAGAGAATGTGGAGAAAAAGGAATCCTTGAATGTAAATTGGTGCAGCCACTGTGGAGAACCTTATGAATGGTCCTCAAAAAATTAAAAATAGAAATACCATATGATTCAGTAATTCCACCAGTGGGTATTACCCAAAGAAAACAAAAACACTAAGTTTTTTTAATATAATTTATTGTCAAATTGGTTTCCATACAATACTCAGTGCTCATCCCAACAGGTGCCCTCCTCAATGCCCATCACCCACTTTCCCCTCTCCCCAGTGTCCCCATCAGCCCTCAGTTCGTTCTCAGTATTTAAGAGTCTCTTATGGTTTGCCTCCTTCCCTCTCCAAAAACACTAACTGAAAAAATATATACATCCATATATTGATTGCAACATTGCTTACAACAATCAAGATATGGTAACAACCCAAGTGTTCATCTACAGATAAATGGAATATTATTCAGCCATAGAAAAGAATTAGATTTTGCCATTTGCAACAGCATGGATAGGCCTAGAAGATATTATGCTAAGTGAAATGAGTCAGATAAAGATAAATATCATATGATTTCACTTTATATGTAGAATCTAAGAAACAAAACAAAGAAACAAATAAATTAACAAACAGAAACAGTCCCATAAATACAATAAACTGGTAGTTGCCACCAGAGGGGAGAGGAGGATGGACAGAATGGGTGAAGAGGGGTGGGAGGTATAGCCTTTCTGATACAGAATGAATAAGTCAAGTGAATAAGTGGTACAGCACAAGGAATATAGTCTATATATATAGTCTCTGTGTGTGTGTGTCTCTCTCTGTCTCTCTATATATATTTATATATAAAATCAACATTGTTAGTAAGAAAAATTAGGAAGTGGATAGAGGAATGGTGGCAAGACTAAGACATATCACTCTCCTCATTTTTTTATAGAGAAAACTTAAATAGACCAGACCAATATTTTTCAAGTTGTTCTGACTTTAATCCATAGATCATGCACATTTTTCATTACTCTCCAGCACAAACCTATGCAATTTTCTTATCCAACATCGTGATGTACATATATATTGATTATAAGATAAAATGAGTTTTTAATGTGGACCATGGCTAAAAAGACTTGAAACACACTGCACTAAATTGGTTTTATGTCCTAATGCGTGGGACACATAAAATGTGGCACACATTTTAAAAAGCAGTGACTTTAACCTTGTGTTTTCTTGATCTTGATAATTAAAGTTATGTTGGTTTAAGCATTACTTATAAACACATCTTTGAAGTAGAATTTTTTCTAAGGATGTGTAGGGTATATTTAGTAAAAGATAATAGTGAAGAAGGAAGCATAAATGGAAACCATAAATGAAAATGTAAAAATCAAATAAAACACATTTGTTCAAAATAGATGAAAGTAGGTTAAATGCCCTAAGACAAATAATCTGAAACTAGGTTCAAATGACCTGACCATGTGCTGCTAACAACAATAACAAAAAATCAACAAAAGTTTGTGATTATAAGGTCTAGTAAAGATATATTAAAAAAGAAAGAAAGAAAGAAAAAATGTTAATATATCAAAAATCAGCCCTGGTAGAATTTCAGAGAAAATTCAGTTAAAAAGACAAAGGGTATGTTGTATAAATAAAGAATATAATTCACATGAGGAAAAAAAATCTTTATAACATATATGATTTTAAGCTTTTATGACTTTTATATATCATTTATATGAAATGCTTTCATAAATCAATATTGTATTAGTTATCTATTGCTGATTATCATAAACTTAACAGCTAAAGCAACAAGTATTTATTATCTCACGGTTTCTGTGGGTCAGGAATTTAAGAGCAACTTAGCAAAGTGGATTTGGCTCAAGGTCTTTCATGAGGTTGCAGTCAAGATGTTGATTAGGGCTGTAGTCCTTTGAAGCCTTTATTGGGGCTGAGGACTGACTTACAAGATGGTGCATTCACATGATACTGACAGAAGACCTCAGTGCCTTACGCTGTGAGCCTTTCTGCATGTCTGCTTGAATGTACTCAGAACATGACAGCTGGCTTCACCTAAAGAGAGTGATCTTAGAAAGAAGACAAAATTGTTTTATGACCTAGCCTTAGAGATCATATACAAACATTTCTGCCATGTTCTATTAATTGCACAGAAAAATCCTGAAACCATGTAGAAGGACACTATGTAAAGGCATGATATTTGGAAGCAGAGATTATTGGAGCTCACCTTGGAGGCTGAGGGAAAAAAACCCACAAAATGCACAATGGCTGTAAAGTTCAAATCATAAAGTAAAATATACAAAATAAACAAAAAACTCACTAATAATTTTTAAAAGCAAATATTTTAAATAATGTCTGCTAGATTGTAAAAAAAAAATATGTATGAGAAGCCAAATGTTGGTGAGGTTTAGGAGTGATGGAACTCTTAAATTTCTTGTAGAAGTATAAGTGATTTCTGCCACAGTAAAATTCAGAATTATCTACTAAAGTTACATTTCTGAGTTTCCTAAGATCTATCAAGACACCAGAGTTCATTCAGCTCTTCTGATTGCTCCATGGAACTTCTTGCTCTATACTAGAGAACTTCTTACACCTGAGGACTTATTCAAGGATATTTTTAGCCACATGATTTGTAATGAAAGAAAGAAAGAAAGAAAGAAAGAAAGAAAAGAAAAAAACCCAAAAAACTAAAAATAAGATCAGTGGTATTTGTTTCTTTAACTTTATGTATTGAATTGTGATTGACTTTAAAATTTTCTTTTTATAGTTATTTCCCAAACTTATTATTATGGAGTTATATTACAAACAAACAAAAATCCAATGCCTAACACAATCACAGTCTAGAAATAACATGAGTAAAAGGAAGACAGAGTTAAAAATAAGGATTTTATATGAATACGTTCTGATACAATGCAGAAAACATTATCCCTTAGCTTTCTGATCACGTGTTGGAATGTAAGAATAAAGATCCTAGTTTAAATCCAAGTTAATAGTGCTCAGGTGGCTACAGTGACCTCGCTTAAGTGTCAGCTCTGGGTATAAAAAGGGCAAAATTGAAATGCAGTTTTGCAATCACCCTAGACCTAATAATGGGGTTGACACTAAAGAATGAAACCTTTCCCAGAAGATATAACATTTCCAAACCCAGTAGTTCTCAGGAGCCACTTTGACTCAGAATTCCTGGAATCTAGAATACATACAACCATTATGCCAAAAATAATTTTCAAACACCTCAATGGCTTATAAAGTGTGGTACCTTAAGGCATCACACATCTGTTGCTATGGTTATCAAGTGGCTGGATGGGAAACAGCAGAGTAGGTGAAATGTTTTCAGTGTCCTTCTTCCCTTCTCAGTACCCTCACTTCCCGAGCTTTCTCCTACACTCTCTGCCCAGTTCCACCTTTCCTTGTCAGGGGCTCAAAGGGACTTACGCAGTACAGTCTTCCTACTCTGGCTGGCTTTGGCCTGGTCACCCTTGATGCTCTTGGCATAGACCCAGCAACCCAAGGACTAACATCAGGCCTTGGGCATGGTTTGGTGTTAGAGCACATCAGGCTGGAGGCTCTTTGGTTGCTGCAGGCCACTTTCAAGATACGAAATGCTTCTTCCTTCTGAGGGATGATGGGCCTTCTCTACTACTTGATGAGTTTCTACTTTCCTACAATTTCCCTAAGGACATAAATTCTTGAGTTTGATATATTCTTAAAAATAAATCAGCTTAGAGTCTAACAGTGGGTATGGCTGTACATTGTGCTGATCATTTCAAGTAACAGCTAACACATCCAAAGCACATATTCTAGATACTGTGATAAGAGGCTTATATATATTAGTTCAGTTAGGCTACACAGAAATTCAGCATTTTTTAAGTCGAAAAACTGAAGAATAGAAAGGTCTAACATCTGAGTCTCTGTTCTTACATAGTACCTGATATTGCTATGAGTGCTGTGGAAGCTGAACTCATTCCTGGGTTTCCTTCAGAAGCTATAAGAAGAAAATACAAGCAGCAGAATTTGAACACCACCTTTCACTCCATAAAACACACGGATTCAGGGGCACCCAGGTGGCTAAGTCAGTTAAGCATCTGACTTCTGCTCAGGTCATGATCTCACAGTTCATGAGTTCAAGTCTCTCACTGGGCTCTGCACTGACAGTGTGGACCCTGCTTGGGATTCTCTCTCTCTCTCTCTCTCTCTCTCTCTCTCTGCCCCTCCCCTGCTTGTTCTCTCTCTCTCTCTCTTTCTTTCTCAAGACAAATAAATAAATACAAACACACACACACACACACACACACACACACACACACACACACCAGGATGCATTCATAAAACACCAGGAATCATTCACCAGGATTCTGACAGACTAGACACAGACCCCTCTGCTGATCTCACTCATGATAAGTTACCACCCCCACAGATGGAATCGCAAAGAAAATAATCTTCTCTTAGACAAAAAGGCTATTCTTATAGCACAAAGGTGGATGACCTAGTAGGCCCTCCAAATTAGCCCTCACTGTCCATTTATGGTAAAATGGGGGAGGCAGCTTTAAACAGAAGGATGTCCTACATGGTAACAGTTCAAATACCTCACTCTCAACCAATGCTGTCATTGTGGGACATAGATCTCTTGCCATCATGCACATATGAGAGTAACAACAACAACAACACAGCATCGGCAACAACATCAATAATTATATTCCTCAGTTACTGAGCACTTTCTGTGTGCCAAGTACCAAGAACTTTACATGGATGATATCTATAAATCCTCAGAACATACAATATAGAGGCCTTGGTTATTATAATTTTACAGATGAAGAATCTTAAAGAAGATTCTTAAGAAGATCCTTAAAGAAGAGGATACTTTTTAAAAAATCAGATAGTAAATAGCAGAGCTATGTAAAGAGGTCCATCTCCAAAGCCTGTACTCATTATACAATCCCTCCCTTTTGTCCTTCTACCAACTTGGGCACTCCTTGCTTGAGAATACTGCATCTGGGGGACAGGCCCCCGCTCCAAATAAGCCCATCATTCTTGCTCACATGAGCCCTTTGAGCTTCGTGGCACCAAATCTGATAAACTCAAATCCCAAAGGAAGACACAAATTTACTTTGTGTACATTGACTCCCAAGAACTTCCCAAATAGATGGTCATATGGTTTCACAGCTTTTGGGGGGCTTTTCACATAGAGACTTCCCAGTTTTCCAGAACTAACAAATTGCTCAAACAACTAAATAAGTGATTCAAAGAAAAGGAGTTAGTACACAAACACTGATAAGAAACTGTGTATCATTCCAGACATCTATTAACTAATGGCAGGAACCCTCAGCATTCCTTCTCTTACTCCAGGGCCGCTCTTGGCCTCCAAGCCCATGTGCCATATCCCCACTCACCTCACATAGCAGGATGTTTCTCTCTGCTGTAAGTTTTTCTTGCTGTGCCCTCTAACAGGACTGCCATTCTCCCTTTGTAGATATTTTCTCTCTGTCTGAACCAACCCATTTTTTTAAAAAAAATTCTTAACGTTTATTTATTTTTGAGACAGAGAGAGACAGAGCATGAACAGGGGCGGGTCACAGAGAGAGGGAGACACAGAATCCGAAACAGGCTCCAGGCTCTGAGCTGTCAGCACAGAGCCCAACGCGGGGCTGGAACTCACAGAGATCATGACCTGAGCTGAAGTCAGATGCTCAACCAACCAAGCCACCCAGGCACCACTGAACTAACTCATTTTTAAGGCCCAGTTTGAATTCATCCTTCTCTATGCTGCCAGTCCCAATGCTCCCAATCGGGAAACCATTGCTTTCAACTTCACACAACCACTGCATTTTCTGTAAGCTTCTTTATGAGCCCTGCCACAGTGTGATATGTATGCTGGTTTAGAGTTTTTTACAAATATGCCTGTTTCTTTTACTAAATTTTAATCTTATATAAATTTCTCAATGTGTGTGTGTGTGTGTGTGTGTGTGTGTGTGATTTTTATCCCAGGACCTTCCTTGTTCACAATTTCTAGCCCATAGCAGAGACTTAAAATAGATTTGCTAAGTAAGCAAAGAGTGAATGAATGAAATTTTCTCCCCAGTGACCTTTATTAAGATTAAGAATATAAATCTTGCCTAAGGAATTGGCTAAAAGACCAAAAATTTCATCTCAAGTACACATTAAAAAAAGTACACAGAGAGAGAAAGAGAGGGAGAGGTATAAATATAAGTAGATATATATGCTTTCTTGTCAGGTAACAATAATAATAATTAATACATGATGATCAACATATTCAAGGAACTGTTCTAAATGCTTTATCTATGTTAACTCATTTAATCCTTACAAAAACCCTAAGAGAGAGATACTATTATTATTTGAACTGGGAAGATAAGAAAGATGAGGTGCAAAGAGGTTAGTAATTTGTTCAAGATCTAAAAGCTATAAAATGGTAAATTGAGGCCTGCATTACGAGCTCCTCCAGGCTGACTGCCAGTGTTGATCCACAGAACACTGAATGTATAAGCATTTAGTTAATACACTGATGAACAGAAGAAAACCATCATTTATAGTACATTTGATTTCCCATACTTGTCATAGTAGACCAGCTTGAGACTCTTGGCTCTCTTGCTAATCCCTGTCATCCACCATCGCCCAAAACAAAATACTATAAACACTCATTATAATACTATAACAGAGAAAAATAACTGAAGAGTTGATAAGGAAGATACTTCAAGACACCTCTAGGTAAAACAGACTTGTGGACAGGCCTTAGACGCTATCATGTATGATTCAGCATTGCTAAAGCATGGTTGAACTTATTCAACTGATAAGGATATTTGCCTTAACAGTAGTAATTCTCAGGGCACCTGGGTGGCTCAGTTGGTTGAACATCCAACTCTTGATTTAGGCTCAGGTCATGATTCTAAGGTCATGGGATCAAGCCCCATGTCAGGCTCTGCACCGAGCATCATGGAGACTGCTTAAGATTCTTTCTCTCTCTCTCTCTCTCTCTCTCTCTCTCTCTCCCCCTCTGCCTTTCTCCCCAACTTGCGCTCTATCTCCAAAAATATTTTTAAAAATAATAAAAATATATTTTAAATGAAGTAATTCTCTTTTTATCCCTGTTGAAGGGAGCTTTAAAGAAATTATCAACCTTGGGGCACCTGGCTGGCTCAGTCGGTTAAGCTTCCAACTTCAGCTCAGGTCATGTTCTCACAGGTCACGAGTTTGAGCCCCATATCAGGCTCTGTGCTGAATGCTTAGAGACTGGAGCCTGCTTCCGATACTATCTCTCTCTCTCTCTCTCTCTCTCCCTCTCTCTCTCTCTGCCCTTCCCCTTCTCACACTCTGTCTCAAAAATAAACATTATAAAATATTTAAAAAATTATCAGCCTTTCCTTTTGAATTTTTTTTAATGTTTATTTTTGAGAGAGAGACACACAGAGAGTGTGAACAGGGGAGGGGCGGAGAGAGAGAGGGAGACACAGAATCGGAAGCAGACTCCAGGCTCTGAGCTGTCAGCACAGAGCCTGGTGCGGGGCTTGAACACACAAACCGCGATCACGACCTGAAGATCATGATCTTGTGTGTTTGTGAAGAACACACAAACCGCGATCATGATCCTTCATGAAGTTGGACGTGCAACAGACTGAGACACCCAGGTGCCCCCCAAAATTATCAGCCTTTCCTTTTGGATCTTTCAAGAAATGTTGCTTTTCAGGGGTGCCTGGATGGCTCAGTCAGTTAAGCATCCAACTTCAGCTCAGGTCACTATCTCATGGTTCATGGGTTGGAGCCCTGTGTTGGGCTCTGTGCTGACAGCTCAGAGCCTAGAGCCTGCTTCAGATCCTGTGCCTCCCTCTCTCTCTGCCCCTCCCCTGCTCACACTCTGTCTCTCTCTGTCTCTCAAAAATGAATAAAAGTTAAAAAAAAATTAATAAAAAGATATGTGGCTTTTCAGGCCAGGAATACCTGATTATTTAGCTCATGACATCAGCTACCCAAAGAGAACTAGAAACTAGAAACTAGTATTAAATACTAAATTCAGAATCAAAGAATTATGAAAGTTCAACTCCATCAATACGTATGAGAAGTGTGTTTTTCCCTCCTGCATTTTTCTTTGAGTCTCTCTTTATCATTGTCATACACAGTAGCTGTCAGACTCCCTTTCAGCCTTTTGAGCTAAGGGACATCCTGTTTTGGGAATAGTCTGAATACACTATACAAGATAGGTTCTCACTTTTCCCAAGTGTGGTAAACTTGGGAGTGATGACTCCCAATGATCCCTGCCTCATAGCATTCTTACTCTTATGTAGCCCTTTTCCTTCACACTGAGTGGGGCTGACTTTGTACATAATAGGATATCATGGAAATGAGGTAGAATGTGACTTCCAAAGCCAGGGCATAGAAGACATTGTGGCTAACATCTTGCTCTCTTTTGAATCACTTGCTCTGGAAGAAACCAGTTGCCATGTTGTGAGGACACTCAAGCCACCCTATGGGGAGGTCTATGTAGCAAAGAACTGAGGCCTCATGCCAACAGTCATGTGAATGAGCCATGTTGGGACTAGATTTTCTAGCCCCAGTCAAGTCTTCAGACACCTGCAACTCTGGCCAACGTCATAACTTCAACCTCATTACAGACCGAAGCCAAACCACCCAGGTAAGCTATTTCTGAATTCCTGATCTCAATGTTTATTATTTTAAGCCATTAAATTTTGAGATAATTTGTTATATGGCAATAGGTAACCAACATACAATTTTAGAATTAATGATTAATTTTGTCAATGCTTTTTTTCATGCATTATTACATCCTATCCTCTCAAGAACTTAAAAGTACTATTGTAGCAAATTAAGGCAAAAAGCAATGTCACAGCTATGAAGTGCCTCAATTGGCCTTAACCCCCTATCTGTCTGCTTCCAAAGTCTATTTTCTTAAGCATTATACTGAATCATTCAATGACCTATTTTTGTTAAATGACCAAAGTAATTCTGCCAGAATAGATGCTTATCAGTCCAGCTATTGGTCTACAAGGGTCTCTCATACCAGGAAATCTAAACTTCAGGCAGAGTGTTCAGTGTTTCAAAAGATTGCTTATGGTTTTTACTAGCTTATTAACTACTGTGAAAAAAATAAGTACTTAATACAGCCAACATAAAATTCATATGGCCTGTATTACGTAGCGGGTTACTCAATAACCTTCTCTCCCCATAGTCACTATGGGGCTGTTATCTGAGGAAGTCATTATTCCAATACCATACATTAAATTAGACTAGATTTACAAGTTGAGATTTGGCTACCAATAGGAGGGTTCTTTTCATCACTGCATTTTTTTTTAACTTAGGCCAAAAGCATTACCAACTGGTTAATCATCATAAGCACTGTAACATCATCCTAAGTTAGAGGGAGAATTATCTATCAGATTGGAGAGAATTCCAGAAAGAATAACTTCTAGGGTTTTCATTTTTAGCTGACTACCATTTGTCTACAGAGTTGAGAAGTCCAGAAAGGGCTGGATAACAGAGGAACAATTTGTCCATAACACAGGAGATGAACAAATGTGGCTTTAAAATAATAATGATAATGAGTAACCTTTCTTGCCCTTTTAAGTATATAAAGTCTCTTTACATATATTTGCTTTCAGGATACTTAATAATATTTTTTGAGGGGGGGTGCAAGTGAGTAAGGGGCAGAGAGAGAGAGAGATAGAATCCCATGAGAGGGGGAGGGGAAGGGAGGGGGGGAGAGAGAGAGAGAGAGAGAGAAAGCAGGGCTCACTCAAAGCAGGGCTCAAGCTCACCCGATAGAGGGCTCAAACTAATGAACTGAAGATCATGACCTGAGCCGAAGTCAGATGCTTAACTGACTGAGCCACCCAGGCACCCCAGGATGCTTAATATTCTATAAGAAATTGTAACAATGTCAAAGATGATTAAAATGTCAACTGTTTCATAGAGGAGAAAATTGAGGCTCGTGGAAATCAAATAAGTCACTCTCAGTCATGAAGCTAATCACAGAACCTGGAACTCAAATCCTGGGCTTGATTTCATACCCAATGCTCTTTCCAGAGCCCTACTTATGTGTCAATCATCTTTGTCCATGTCGCTCAGGTGGCATGCTCCCTTACCAACAGTAGACCCTCAGTGCATTTTAGCATGTCTGAAAATGAGATGTGGCTTATTTTGCAAGCGGAGGAGGAAGGGCAAATGGGTTTTCACTGAGTCAGTTCTAGGCTCGCTTTACGTCCCTTCTTCCTTCTGTGGATATTGAACAAGCAAACAAAAGATTAAAAAGTAAATGAACTGTCATGAAACTAGATTCCAGAATGATACCCCAAAAAGAGACACATTTTCTCATCTGCTGTATTTCATTTTCCTCCTTGCAAATGGTGTGATGGTTTCGTGGAGAATAGTATGCATAATAAATGGATCATGTATTATAGGCAGGAGGGTCATCTTGATACCCGTTCCCTGGTCACCTTCCTGCACAATTTCATTTGAATAATCAGAGTGAAAGGTGGGCGATGGCAGCAGGGACATCCCTGGCTGGGTCCTTCCTTGCCGACCACTCTCATTTCCGAGCAGTACAGCTTAGTAATAAACAGCTCACAAAAGGGTTTGCTTTCACTCAAATCAGCTATATCTGAGCCCATTAATTAAAGCCAGATTCCCAGATAATCTCATGATACTTACGTGAGGATTAGGTCAAATTCTATTTTAAGAGGTAGACTGCAATTTAAATGAAGGTGTGGGTTCCTTCTTTTTCTCTCCTCCTCCCGCCCTCCCCCCTCTCCCTCTCTGTCTCCCAGAAGTAGCACAGACATTGTTTAATGCCTCACTGCTAACAGTAAAACCATTTCATTCAGGATGCTTGCTCTGGGCTTTTCCTGACAATTTGTTTACACGGGTAAAGGCTTTCTGAAGAGCTAATAAACACTTTACCTGTGTTCCCTTCGTAGAAGAGTAACATCTGAGCCTAAACACAGGGATGGTCTCATGAGTTGTGTGTAAATGCACCAACACATGCATCCATTTTGTTAATAAGGTTACTTATAGAGAGTGTTGTTTCTTTTCATTCTGTCTCACTTTAGAAGGTAATATTTAAATACATGCCCTTTTTTTTGGGATGAGCACTGGGTGTTGTATGGAAACCAATTTGACAATAAATTTCATATATTAAAAAGAAAAGAAATAGCACTTTTAACATGGAAAAAAATAAAATTTAAAATAAAAATTAAAATAATAAAATAAAATAGATTAGAGTAAAAAAAAATAAAAATAAATAAATACATGCCTTTTCTCAAAAAAGGGGAAAAAAGCACGCTGTGAGAGAGACCTTTGATTTACATTTACTTTGTGTGGATGGAAACATACACTGATAAAGAAAAAAAACACATTTCCATGAAAATATAAGCCTAGAAGCTGGTCTGAATTGCCCAGTGTCAGTATTATCTCTTACTGACCCATTTCCTTAAGCTTGCTTGCTTGCTTGCTTTTTCTTTCATAAAGTTACCTTATTCTCGCTAAAACCAAATTATGCTTTTTCTCCAAGGGAATTAGGGTTGTAGAACTATGTGTTCAAACTATTAATATCCTAAGGACTCATGGTGAACTCCACAACAGGCAGTTCTGATATAAATTGTACTCGCCCTGTAAAAATACAGTCTTCAGCTATTAAGCACAACGGATGTGGTTTCTGAGTGCATGTTCAAAATGATTTAAATGCTTCCTAATATATAACTGAATTTAGATGAATACACTTAAAATACTACAAGCACATCCATTAATTAGAGTAACCTTTAGACTTCTATTGTTAACTAGAACCCCATTTTGAAATTTGGACTGAATTTTCCATGGCTTATTATAGTCATTATAGCTTATCACTGAGATGTGATATGCTGGGATTCCATAAGCACATGCAATTCGTACAGCCTTAATTTCCTCAAAGAAGACCAGCCTCCCTCAGCATTTTCATATATTATTATACAGCCATTATGAAAGTAGAGAATTATATCAAATTTGACAAATGGTTATTTTTTAACTATAGAACAAAAACAAGACCATAACAAATGTGTTCTGTTTGTAGACACTAGCCTACATATTCTGCCCTGATGGTAAAAAGAGTCAGATTACTGCTATCAGAGTTAACTGGCATTTGGAATTGCAATCAAATGATGTTATGACTATGGAATATTCCCCCATATTGTTTTTCTGAATTTCCATTGTGTGTCAACAAATGGGTATTTGAAGAGATTCTTATAGAATTAGACTTGATCATGAGAGATAAATAGAAACTGGGACCAGAGCTCATCACAACCAGTGTACTCCTTAATTAATCCTCATTGTTTCACCTACCTCCTCACCCTTCTCCCCTCTAGTGACCATCAGTTTGTTCTCAAGAGTATATTTCTTTGTTTCTCCCTCTTTTTTCCTTTGTTCATTTTTTTTTGTTTCTTAAATTCCACATATGAGTGAATTCATATGGTGTTTGTCTTTGACTGACTTACTTCACTTAACATTATACTCACTACCTCCATCCATGTCGTTGCAAATGGCAAGTTTTCATTTTTATAACTAAATAATATTCCTGTGTGTGTGTGTGTGTGTGTGTGTGTGTGTGTGTGTGTGTATGTGTGTGTGTATCTACTCATACATAAAATGTAACCCATATTTGCCTGATTGAAATATTGGGAGAAATAAATCAAAACTGTGAGAATTTAATGAAATTGAACAATGTATGTTAAGCACTATACCTTGTTTCTATTAAACATAATCATTTGAAATTTAACAAAAAAAAAAAAAAAAAAGGAAAGAAAGAGGGACACCTGGGTGGTTTAAGCATCTGACTCTTGATTTTGGCTCAGGTCATGATCTCACAGTTCATGAGTTTGAGCTTGGGGTCCTCCTTCTCCCTCTGTTGCTGCCCCTCCCCTGGTCCCTCCCTCCCTCACTCCCTCCCTCTCTCTTTCTCGCTCTCTCTCTCTCAAAATAAATAAATAAATAACTTGTAAAAAATAGAAAGAAAAGAAGAAAGAAGAGGAAAGAGAAGAAAAAAGAAGAAAAAGAAAAAGAAAAAATGGGACCAGAATCTGTGGCAGAGTTCCAATATGGCTGGTTCTGTGACTTCACAATTATTCTCACCAAGGAACAGTAAAGGCAAAATTCACAAAGGTAAGTTATTCAGGATTTTGAAAGAATATTTCAAAAGATTAAGGATCATTCATTTGCAATACTTTACTTGAGTTGATTGACTTGAAATCAATACAACAATTTTATAAAATTGTCTTTTCAAATCTTGGCATCACGTTTTTAGAAATAGCAAGACAACTTTTTAACTTTAATAAATTGGGCATCACTCAAACATTGTATGGGGATTTTGTTTACTTAGTTACGAGGCATCTGGGTTTCACAGTTAGCCAGACCTGGTTCACATTTGAACTCTACACAGAAGGCAATAAACCTGGAGCAGCTGTTTATTCTTCCGAAGCCTTCATTTCTTCATCAAATAGGGATACAATAAACTTCATAGACTTGTCTTGAGGCTTAAATGAGTGACAGTATACAAAGGTTCTACATACAGTTCTTGGCACATAGTAAAATACCAAATAATGCAAATTATTATAATGGCAGTGAGTCTACTTCCAATTTTCAAGTGCCAATCATTAACAAATATTTAAATATGTAAAATTTAATTTTATTTCTTTTTCTCTCCAATTTTTATTTAAATTCTAATTAGTTAACATACAGTGTAATATTGGTTTAAGGAGTAGAATTCAGTGCTGAAGCACTTACATACAACACCCAGTGCTCATCATAACAAGTGCCCTCCTTAATATTGATCACCCATCTAGCCCATCTCCCAACCACCCCCTTCCCTCCATCAATCCTCAGTTTGTTCTATATCCTTTAGAGTCTCTCATGGTTTGTTTCCCTCTCACTCTTCTCCCCACCCCCATATGTTCATCTAACATCACATCAAGTATCACGTGATCTGTCACAGAACTATGAAAAGGTAATATCTGACTCGTAGAGAAGTTATCCAAAATATAAAACTAAGCAACTTCTTTCTTAGAGCAGTGCACACACACACACACAAACACACACACTCCTGCAAATAGTAATCCCTAATTTCCTGTAAGTGCATAGCTATCCTCAAAAGAAAATCTTAAGAGCCTACAATCAGGTCTTCATGAGGGGGCTAACAATTGTAGATTCATGTTTCCTACCTGCAAAAATGTAATTCAGCTGATGCGGCACAACCAGCATTGATTTCTCTTCCACTCTAAAGCTACCTCAGAACTTAAGGTAGTTTGAGGTTATTTTCTATTGTTCTTGAATACAATAGTGTTCAGAGTCAGCTCTGACTTCTAATTTTAGTTTCCACACTAGCTTGATGTGTGACTTGGGCTAGTTATTTAAACCATCGAGGCTTTGTTTTCTTATTCATAAAATGGTAATAATATTTCAAGGATTTTGTGAAAGTTAAATAAAAAGAAATTCATTTTAAAATATGCCACTGTTCTACACACAGTGAATTATAGTCTTTAAAAAGAAATAACAGCAATGACTTTGTGGTGTGTCGACTGACCAAGCTAAACTATGTTCCCAGAATCCCTGTCTAGTATGTTTCCAGATAGGGTATGCTATAAGAGAGATTTTTTCAGGGGAGTCAAAGAATGGAAAGTAGTAGCCACTTTTGTAACATACATACATACATCTTCTCCCAATTATTTAATCAGACTCTAGGTCTGCTGTGAAAATGTTATACTGATGTAATTAAAGACTCTAATCAGTTGTCTTTAAATTAGATTATCTTGGTGGGCCTCACTTAATAACTTGGAAGCCCTTTAAGAGACTGCTTTCCTCTCTGAGAGAGAAATAGACAGACACTCCTACCTGTGGAGAACAAACTCCAGCTTGTGTCCATAGAGTTCCAGTCTATTCACAATCTTCCCTTCCTGACTGTCCTATGGACTTCAAATTTCCCCCAAATTAACTGCATAATATTAATTAGATGATATATAGATAGATAGATAGATAGATATAGATGATTGATAGATAAATAGATGACAGATAGATGATAGAATGATTCACTATATATCTATATACAAAGAGTGATAGGTTGTGTGTGTGTGTGTGTTTGTGTGTACACACCTACTCTGTTTCTCTAGTTGATCTTCGACTAATACAATACCCAATTTGATGACTATCTTTTTCATTTTATTTGGATACCACCACTGTTCCAGGTATAGAGGTGCAATGCTGAATAAAGGAAGGGAGAGGAAAGGAAAATAGATTTAGATTCCAAATAGGAGAATGTCCCAAGCCAATGCCTTAGCAGTATGCAAATGTCCCAATGTCCCAATGTCTAAGCAGTTTGCAAACATAGCCAATAATTTAATCTCACATATGCAAACGTGAGTGAAATTGTCACCACATTGTCTACTGCCTAATAAAGGCACAGCAAATGTTTTCCCTTTCCTTCTTTCCCTTCGGGTCCAAGATTTAAGAGGAATAAAATGAACTATGGCATGCATTTTATTTTATTAATCTAAGGAATACCTTTTTAGAGCTTACTGTGTGCCAAGGACTGTTAAAGTGATTTACAAACATTAACTCATTTAATCTAGATATCAATCCTGTGGAGTAGATATTGTAATCATTTTATAGATGAAGAAAGCTCAGTAGAGGAATTAGGTAACTTGCCTAAGGTCACATAGGTGGTAGATTAAAACCCAGGAGGTTTGGCTTCAGAGCCAATGTGTTTGGCCAGTATGCTATATTATGTATGTGAAAACAACATAAAATTGTTGGGAGTATAAATACAATATACACAATATAAATACAAAATAGTACTGTATTCGTTTGCTTGGGCTGCTATAATAAAATACCATAGACTAGGTGGCTTAAACAACAGAAATTTATTTTATCATGGTTTTGGTAGCTAGAAGTCCAGGATCTAGATACCCACAAGTACAGTTTTTCCTGAGGACTCCTTCCTTGGCTTGCCAATGGCCACCTTCTCACTGTGTCCTCACGTGGTCTTTCCTCTGTGCCTGTGTACCCCTGGTGTCTCTCTATGAGTGTCCGAATTTTCTCTTCTTAAAAGGACACCAGTCAGATTGGATTAGGGCCCATGCTAACAGCCTCATTTTAATTTAATTATCTCTTTAAAGGCTACATCTCCAAACACAGTCACATTCTGAAACAGTAAGGGTTAAGGCTTCAACATACGAATTTGGGGGGAACATAATTCAGCCCATAACAATTACTGTTATTACTGCTCTAATAATAACCTGCCTACATTAGGCATTCACTAACAGTACACTGAGAGATTGAGCAAATGAATAGATAAATGTGGAATAGCTCATCTGAGCTGCACGAAGGCCTCTGATAATTCATCTATGATCTGAATTCTGGAAAATTGTAGATCATTTTGTTATTTCCTACATAATCAATATCATATCTTGTTCAGGGAGAATTTAAGAAAGTGGATAACTGGTTATTTATTTATTTGACTTTAAATTCTGCTGCCATTACCAGTCAAAGTGCCTTTTAACCCAGTGAAAATGTGGTCTACATAAATCTACAATTTTCAAAGTTGTCATAAGAGAAATCAGTGCCTTGAGGACCCTGAGAAATTTCTCATAAGAGAGAAGTGAGGCAAAAAAGCACTAAGAAGAAAGATAGCACCCAGAGGGTTTCTCAAAATGTGTTTGAAGCTGGACTAATAGGAGATAGGCAGGGTTACTTGTGATTTCATCAACTAGAAGACTGTACCATTTGTTACCGCTTTAAAGAAAGGAGGCTCTCCTTCAGGTTGGTGTCCCCAAGCCTCATAGTCAAAGGACAGCACTAGCTAGTTCACCCAATTGTCCCCTGTTTTGTAGGTGAGCAGCACAGGTGTAAGGATTGTCTTCTCCAATATTCTAAGAATTGTTTTGCTTAACATATTGAAGAAAAACCCTGAAAGGTTATATAAGGACCTACATGAAGAAAATGAGAGAAGCTTCCATTTACTGAATACCTACTATGTAGTGATTGAAATAGCTAATATTCACTGCACATTTCATATTATTCAGTCACTCTGTTTTTCACGAATTTGTTCATTTATCATCACAAAGCTTATAAGGTAGGTACTATTATAATTCTCATATTATGGATGAGGGAAGGAATTTAGGGAAGCCAAATATCTTGACTAGAGTATAACCAGGGTGTGGGCCCATGGAACATAACTCTAGAATACCTCTTCTTAAAGACCTTAGGATAAATGTCACCATTATCTCACTTGATGATCCCACAATACTCTTAACAACAATCATTGCCATCATACCAATGAAGACACTAAACCCAAGAGAGACTGGACAACAATTTGGCTGTGGTCACACATGAAGTATATCACAGAGCTGGAATTCGAGGTATTCGTAACCACAGACTCCTTTTCTAAGAATGCCTTTCTCTATGGTTCTCTCAGGGTGGGTGATAGAAAAAAACAACAGCAACATTAAAGCATCATTTCATTCTTTGGCTAAGAAAGCACTGTATCCTAAATAAAAGGGTATTTCTGACTAGAATATTTATAAAGGTTAATGAGAAACAAAATGAACTGAAAACCAGCAGGGAAATAGTCCCAGCTGCAAATACCAAACTTATACATATCTAACTATAAAAGAAAATATCCCAGGTAGAAAGTCAAGTTTTTTCATCAGATGCAGGTGAGTCAGCTGAACAACATTTTTACCATTTTCTGTCTGCATTTTGGAGTTAAACTGACAGAACATTGGAACACAACTCTACCTAATCAAACGTTATTATGTTACGATGTAGGTGCTCAAAAGGGGAATTGAGGACTCAACTCCTACGATGAGGAACCTTTTACAAAATCAGGGAAGATAATCTGTGCTTCCTCTCATCTTCTCTATTAAAATTATAAGGGTGTTTTATATTTTTTTATGAGAAGACAAAAAAGGATTAAAAGGAATGAAGTCACTTATACTTTTAAGTGTTTTTTTTTTTTTTTTTTTTTTGAGAGAGAGAAAGAGATAGAGAGAGAGAGGCACAGCATGAGCAGAGGAGGGACAAAGAGCGAGAGAGAGAGAATCCCATGTAGGCTCCTCACTGTCAGCTCAGAGCCTGATATGGGGCCTGAACTCACAAACCGTGAGATCATGACCTGAGCCTAAACCAAGAGTCGGATGTTAACTGACTGACCCACCCAGGCAGCCCTACTTGTACCTTTTTTAAATGGAAGTAGGCTTTTGGAAAGCTGACAGCATGCATCTGTTAGAAACCTCCTTTTTACCACGTGTATTCATGATTCATAAGCAAAGGCCCTGGTGGCATCTGTGAGCATCAGCTTGGGCAGCCTTGATGATCACAGTAACAGCAAATCTCCAAGTTTGGGGAGGGACCATAGTCACACAACAGCATTGATCCAAAGTGAGTAGAGAATCCAGGGCAAATTCCCTTGGCACATGAGAAATCTCTCAACAGGTTCCACATCACTTCTTACCTGCCGTGGTTGTTGGGTTGCATCCATCTGTTAAGCTTTCTTTTATAAAGCCAGTTTACTCTTCTACTGGCAAGGAAAGTGAAGATCAGAGAGGGTTGAATAATAACCTGCCCTAGGTCACAGAGCTAACAATTAACAGGATTCTTTGTCTATCAGACTAATGGCATCTTCTTTGTTAGCCATATCTGCTCTAATTTATTACAGCTCCCTACTTTCCAGGCCCAAGAGATTTCAGGGTCCTAAACACCTAAAAACACTGACATCCAATGTCACTATCTTTCTCCCCTTGCCACCCTATGGCATTCATCATCCTGCCTTCCCCATTCTTGTTAATGTCACCCACTTTTTTCTAAGCCATGCAGGCTCAAAATCAGAGTCTGGTTCAACTCCCCTCCTTGTCAAGTCCTGCTAATTCTGCTTCCACAATATCTTCAAAAGTAGTTTCATTCTAAGCATCCCAATTGCCAATATTAAATTTAGGATACCATCATCTACCTGCATTTAAACTGTCACAGTGGCTTCCTAATCTCTCCCTTCTCTTCTAGCCACATTGCATTCAAACTCATCCTTCCTCAAATCCATCCTGATACCACATCTAAAGTCCTTCATATGTCAACCCTAACATAACGTATCCTCCCAATATGTCATCATGTCACTCTACTGATCAAAAACCTTTTATCCAAAGTTATTCCAAGTAATTTCCAAGATATCCCACCTCATTTTAGAAGCAATTAATCAAATCTTCCCTGAATATATTCCCTGTCATAACACTGGATACGATCCTTTTAAGTTCATTGGTTTTTTTTATCACTTGGAAGTGGCACATGTGATTTCCTTTAATTTTCTTATCTCGCACCCTAATATTGGTAGTTTGATATGAGGCCACATCACATTTTCCAAGCTTTTATGATATTTAATAGTTTCTTTACTCAATAGGTAATCCATAAATATTTATTTCATCTGGGTCCAACTTAATTGAAAAGCCTGGAATTAAAGTGTCAAGGCCTGCCTAGAGCTAAATCCTTAAATTTAACACATAACACATTATAGTACATCTGCTTACTGCTAGGCACCAAACGAGCTGCTTAGGAAGCAAAGGGAGTAGACACAATATGGGTCTTGCTCTTAACCACATCCATTCTAAGGGGAAATGAGTAAGGATAAAACTACTAAACCAGGTAGAAACAATAAGTCACACTTGAGGAAAGAAAACCAAGATTGGCCGGAAGAGAGAGACATTAATGTCTTGGGAAGTGCAAGCTGACTTTCTTTAAGCTAGCTCCCTGATGACTGCCTGATCTATTATGTTTTAGAGAGCTGGGAACACATAGTACCAGATTTGTGTCTGATATTCACTTTGGAGGAAGTACATGCAGCTTACATCATCTTCCTCTACATGTTTCCTTCATGTGAACAGGGTAAAAATGGCATTCCCCACTATCACGCTGGGCAACATGCCCTCATCATGTGGGCCCTAGCCAGGAGAAATCACAGGGGGCAGACCCATTTTCTAATGTAGGGAATCTCACCCTTAACAGGTTAATACAGTAAGAGCTCGTGTGAGAGGGATAAGAAAGGGAGCACATGACAAAGGCTACAGTATTGCAAGTAATTCAAATAGTTGTGTTAAAATGGAAATCACATAAATATTAGATGTGTGCTTTTCCTGGTAAGGCTCTGCAGACCAAATTGCCAACAGGAATGAATTTTAATGACTAGTTTATAACCTCTGAGATGCTTGAAAATCTAACACAGTTGTAGTTAAAATGTAATACTATTATAGCATCAGTGCAATTAACAATTCTGCAGGGAGCATTCCCTGCTGAAAATTTAAGTTTGCCTCACACTGGGAAACTAAGCTCTTTCTGGTCATTTAAGATAGAATGTGTCTAATTTATTGATCTGTAACTGTTACCAAAATATCTGACCCCAAATATTGAATCATATTACCGAACAATTCAGTCTCTCCGTGGGATAAATGTAAATATCAACATAAAAACTGACATTTATGCTGGTTTACAGTTTCCCGTTTTTATGAACGCAGTCATTTCTTTTTAAATCACTTGGGTCTTGAAAGCACAGTTAGGAAAACATTACAGACCCAAAATGCAGGTGCCAATAGAAGCGTTAGGTCACGGAATGGCTGCTTTGCAGCCTGAGTACAGCTTCATTTTCCATGTTCTAACATGAAGTCCCTCAGCAGCACCTCTATTAAAAAGTAGGGCTTTGGTAATGGTTTGCTTATTAGTAGGAGAGCAATTCCTGATATTCTATGGACTTGCAAAGAGGTAGTCATGACCGCTCATAGCTTTCACTAAGATCAAAAACTGTATCTCATAAACCTGTGGATGAGAGGGAGCGAAAAGGAAATGGCATTTAAATCCACACCTCAAAATATTCTTTTTCCTGTTCAAAGAACACAAAATCAATGCTCCATATAAAATCAAAACTAAATTTATCCCTGAGACCTAGGGCTGTCCATGTACAAAGGAAGCAATACAGAATTGTATATATATATTCCTGGAATCTCACATTCCCACTATTCAAGTTATCCTTTAGGTTAAAGCAGCTTGTCTGAAAACGTCTCTCTTAAGATAAAATTTTATTTTCTCTGATGAGTCACCCATGTACACCCTTCTATTAACATATTTTAATGCCAATTTGATTTCTCAGTCTTATAAGACAGGAGGGCTTGAAGAGATTGGCTGAAGAATAGGTAAGTCTTGTTTCAGAGCAAAAAGGCAGAAAGCAATGAGCTGGCACATGGCATGGGGGCAGACCAAGAAGAAAGGCAGTTAAAGATCAGGCTAGAACCATTAAGAACACAAGTCCTAAATGTGGGGGACTGCTTAAGGAAAAGTGATTGCCATAGAAATATGGGGTTCATAAACAAAATGTGCCCAGTTTGTTACATTGCCCAGAGGCAACCCTGCTAAATTCTCCATGAAACCTTAAGAAGCCATACGGAGTAAAATATACATAGAATATTAGCTATTTAGTGATCTACCAGTAAAAAATGCTCCAATTAAGGTGTTTGGCATTGGTCCTAGAACCCAATGTTGGGAGAGGCGATCTGCCATGAGCTGGGTATACTAAGAATACAAAACCTGAAAGCTCTTTAGCCAGCATTTCTCAGAGTTGTTTTGCAGTGAGCAAGCAAGAAGCATGAAAAAAAAAAAAAAAATGTCTCCCTCTGGAACTCAGAGTATGCTTGTTTACTTTTAGCCACAAAATGGTGAATTCCCCAAATCTGGTGATTCTTAGCTGCCATGAAATCTGTATATGGGCACAGAATCCATGTGGGCCCTTATCACACTGTCCTGATGGGACTCGAGGGACAGGGAGAGGTCAAGGAGAACTGTTCCACATGCTGATGCTCATGATGCTTGCTGTACCGAGAGCAATAAAAAGTTTTTTGTCTCTTATCTAGCACCCTTGTGTCTTCTCAGCATCCATTAAAACAAACTAACAGTAGAGTTAAATCCCAGACCTCCACCTAGGAACTACTCACCAAAAGTAGCCATTATTATTTTTAAAAGTATACATTTCAGCAACTCTACCAGGAAAAGATATAATATAGAAGAACTAGAGATACATTCCAAGAGCTGAAATTAAGGATGAAGGTTTTAAAATGCAATCTTTACGGTACAGTATAATAAAATTCAATTAAGCAATCAGTGACTAAGGATTATTTTCTTCCCAGCAGTCTAAAAGAAAAAAATCAAGTCCACCTTTACAGTACCTAGAGCCACTAGCTACTAACATTACATTTGTGCTCAATGCTTCTGCTTTATGTATTTAAATATGAGTGTGTTTGTGTACAGGCATATAATGTGTACATGTATATATGTATACAAATATTTTCTGCGCATGTACAGTCAATTCATGTTACTTGATATAAATACATTTTATAAAGTCACTGAAAACACTCAATGAATGAATATTGAGCCATTGCTCTAAGGGAAAATACAGGATTAGGTTCCTGTGCTCCCCTGGTCATAATATTTTCATCAACCAATCAATATATAACCTTGTTTCATTAATTTTTGTTTAAAGTAACCTTATTTAATATTATTGTAAATTCAGTAACAGTGAACTCAGAGCCAAGAGCACTATAACTCATGTCTGAAGGAAGTTTATCTAACACAGGCATTTTCTCCATGAGGCATATCACAGCTTTGTGCATTCAGGAACAATAGACAGCACGTTAGTACTATGCCAGGGGGCTATTTTAAAGGTGAGCAACAAAAAGCACAAAAAATATATATAAACAACGTGGCACTAAAAAGATGGTGAAAAGGACACGTATTTACAATATGAGAGCTGAAACAAGAAGGCACAGACCTGCCTCCTTGACCTCAGCCAGGCACAACCAACTTCAGAGATAACAAATTTTTCAGCACTTGGCGCCATGTCTGCAAAATGACCATGAAAGTCCTGTGAGTATTGGTCCTAGGGTTACAAATAAATTAACCAGTAGGCAAATTTCAAATACAGAATCCATGAATAATGAGGCTCAGCTGTATATATTTAAATTGAACCATTTAAATTAAGTAGCAAACCTCATGACATTTTACACTAAATACGTCAAAGCTGGTAGATTTTGAGTAGTGTCGATCTAAAGCAAAAGTTAAAATCAATACACAAAAATATTCTGGAAATTTGTACAGCCTGAGCATTCACAAATCTCAGTTTTGAGGAATCATAACCATCCTTTATAGGTCTCTCTGGCCCCCCATAAGGCACAGCAGACCATTCTCAAATTCATGACCTTCCTAATAGGTAGGGCCAACTATAGAACATGATCTCAGATATTCCTGGAATGATCAACAGAACAGTTTAGTATCTGAATTATCTCTATGTGCCTGTGGCAGAGTTATCCATCTGCCCATCTACCAATGGGCAATGTTCTTTTTATGTCAATTTTGGATTTCATCCTCATATACACTATTTCCCTGAACCAATAATCCCCAGTGTCCACAGACCTGACATTTTACACAATTGCTCTAAAGCATGTCCCAGACATTGCAGTGAAGCAGGAAGAAACCTTCCTCTGTACCTCAGTCCTGAGCATTGTGTTTCTATTTATGCTGTATTGCCTATGTGACCACATGTCTCAGAAGCTAGAGCCAAAAGCAGGTACAAAGCATGAGCTTTAGTTTCTAATCAAGGCTATCCTTTGGTTTGGCAAGGACTATTGACCATCCCTGGTTTCAGCAGGCTTCTGGATCCTCCCCCAGGCATCATGGTGGAGGAGCGAGGTTGCTGATGACTGTGTGGAAATAAAACAGGGAGATGAAGCATTGGTCTTGATCTAGTAAACCAGGTATTAGTGAGACAGAGAGGACTTTGGGATTTTAGGTTATCCAGATCCACTGTTGATGATAACAAAAGTCTCATGATACTTATATTCCTTGTGCTTGGTTTAACTGATGTGGAGGAAGTTGCTGAGGGCCACTTGCACCATAAATAAAAACTGTCTTTGGCCAAAGACTTTAACAAGGAAAACTTAAAACAAAGCAGTTAGCAGCTGCTCCTCCAGCATCCTCTCGTGCAGTTTCCCCATTACACCCTGAGCCCTTACACAGTCTGTTTTTGCACCTGGAAGTCCTTCGTGTACCTTCTTCAGCTGCCTTTCTCATGACTATTCCTCCAAGTGACTGAACTTTCTCTCCTTTGCTCACCAGTATTCCATGCCCTTGTGCTCCCCTCCGTCACAATATCCTTCACCCTGTGTTGTGATCCTTTGTCTACCTCTCATACTAGAATGTGAACCTTTTGAAACCTGGTAAAGTCTGTGTCTTGTTCATCATTTAATCCTCTGTGGCTAGCACAGTACCTAGTGCAGAAAAGAGGTCAAAGAATATTTGATGCATGAAAGATTGAATAAATGAATGAGTGAATGTGAACTTTCACTTGCTCTAATTAGAACTGCCATATGTCCCTTTGGAATGTGTAACCTCTTATTTTTTTTTTTTTAATGGGAATTCCTACAATTAACTCATAAACTTGGTTTTCTTTAAATGGGTCCATATTTCCCCTATCTTCTTCGTTTCCCTCAGTTGCCCCGATCAGGAAGGAGGCTAGATATTAACCTAAGCCAGTTTACTTTTAATTATCTGCAAAGTGCAACTTTTCCACATTGCCATAATCCTCCTGTAGGGAAGAGATGCTCCTAACAAGTACAGCCTCTGGGGCACACAGAAAGACGAGGCAAAGAAATGGCCACTAATCAACTCACACACCCTCATCGCTCCTCACAGCTGACTGGGGAGGAGAGTGCTGTATGCTGACTTCTCCTCCTGGGAGGTCATGTTAGTCCTCTCCATCCTCTGAGCATCTGACTGCATGTGTGCCTCTTGGGGGAAGTTGACACAGGTCCTAATGAATCAATTTGAGTGAGCGAGGTCTGGGACCCATCACTTGACTTCAGCCACACTTCATCTTTCATGAATCACAAGTGAGCTGCACCAGGCTTATTTCTTTTTTTCCAAAGGAATGAAATGCCTTTAACCATTCTGAACAAATCAGTCTTGCAAGGCTCCAAAGTGCTCAAACATTCAGCTCATTTCTCATAATCCATAATTAAGCCCCAGACCTAATTGGAATGATAAAGAATTGTATTTGTACATGCTCAGCAACATTAGCATGGGAAGAGTAAACAGGGAAATTGGACACAGCAAACTCAGCTTCTCAAGGTGAATAAACATATGGAATGATTTTTCTGACCAAGCATTTAGAGCCAAGGGCATTAAAAAAAAAAAAAAAAATTCTGGTGACATTTGCCTGGTTTTCAGAAACTTTTAGGTGAGAATTAGATGAACTAAATAAAAATCATGTTAAAAAATAAGTAAGTTAGACTCAGCAAATAGCTTCTCTGCCATTGGTTTCTCCATATATATTTTCACAGGATGGATTTCAATAAATAACTGAGGATAGTCATCATCCACTTCAACTAACATGTATTCGGTGACATCCAAGTGCCGGGTGCTATGCAAGGGAACTGTATAAATGCCATCTCATGTGATCCTTAAAACAACTCTACAAAGCAAGGGTTCTTATTAATTCTCACTTTACAAATGAAGAAACAAGCTCAGAAAGGTAATTGACTTGCCCCTGATTAAAACCATCTGTACTGCTCTGTCATAACCTGCACGTGCTTTGTCAACTTTGGTTATAAATCAATCATCTTATAATTTCTAAGGATGGGAAAAGATTCAGGATAGACAGACACCAAAACAGAGAGATCCCCGGGAGATGTCCACATCTGAATGTATTAATACATAATGAGCTCAACCATTCCCAAGCATCCACCAACACCTATACACTGACCTTGCCACCAGCTACATCTCCAGCTGAGTTCTAACTGCTCATAAAACACCTTTACTTGCATGTTTGCCCATTGCCTAGAGTCTGACATCCTCAGCCAGGTGATCTTCTTAACCTCCTCACCTTGGAGGAATAGGTAATCTGCATATATAAGGATTAACCCATGAGCCAGGGTCAGGTGAAGAAAAATAGAGCACAGGGAAACAAGGGTTTAAAATGTAAGGCCTGCTTTCCCAGGCTGTAGAAGTTCCTTTTCAAACTTCCTGTTTATGCCATGTGTCTTGAAAAAATGGCAAATTACCCATATTTCCATAGTCTGATCTCCAGTGCTTCTGACCCTGGAACTGACTGTTCTTTTGTGTATTGTAACCTCATTTCAGTCTGTGGTGTCAGTTCTCATGCTAACATGATGACCTGACCATAGTTCCTGATTGTTCCCTTCCCGAATAGTTTGTTTTAAAGTTCTTAACTTGGACTTCATCCACCTCCAATTAGAACCAACGGAGTATTTCTTCTTTGACAGTTGAGCTAAAATTGTTATATATATTAGAATATTTACATTTTATATAAGATGAAATCAGGATACAAATATGTCGAGTAATTTTCCCACTGTCCCCTCACCTATGTATGAATCCAGAAATTGAACCTACCCACTCATTCTGCTGCTAGGTCTCTTAACTATTATACCACAATGCCTCCTATTAAGTAGAAAGACACCAAACCGAACCCCTGAAAACTGTGGGCTATAATAATTATTCTTATGGTGTCTCAGGCCACAATTCCCTGAGAAACTTTTGAATCACATCTCTTGTTCATCCCCTAAAGCCATTTGTCACCCAGTATTATAATTCTTTCATCCCAAATGTCACTTTATTCTTCATTCTCTCTAGTCCTCTCTGACCATCATTATTGCGATTGCCTTCTAACTAGTCTCCCCAGATTTAGTTTTTTTTTCTTCCTTCTCTAATCTATCTTACATGTTTGCCAATCTAATCCTCTTAAAATATCATTTTTATCAGATTGAAGTCTGAAGATATGTAGCCTTTCAGGAGAAGATTTAAAGCTATAATAGTTATTTTTAATCACGTGAAGGACTGTCAAGTGAAAAAAGGATTAGTTTTATTTTGTGTTTCCAAAGAACAAACTCATGATGATCCACATGGGATGGGAAGGTGAAATTAAAAAGAAAGAAAATTAGTCTTGATATGATGAAGTAATTTTTTTAGTGGTTAAAGCCATTCAACAGTGGAATAATTTGGGTATTACACTGTGATTCCCCACTAATGTGTTCATCTATGCATAGAGTAAATGACCACTTGCCAGAGGTATTGGCATGCCAGAAGGTTGGATCCAATCAGCTCAAATCTCTCTTACAACTTTGTGTGTGTGTGTGTGTGTGTGTGTGTGTGTGTGTGCGCGTTTTAATTCTGTAATGAGTCCCTGTTCAAAGGACACCAGTGGCTCTCAAATCTATATCTCACTACCCATTAACCTTGCCTCTCAATACTCACCAGCATGAACCTCCATTTCAGGACAGGAAATTAGTACCCCCACACCAAGCTTATCACCCAACTCTATGCTTTTGTTTAAACAGGTTGACCCAGTCAGAATCCCTGTCTCCAAACCTTCTACCCCATCAAATCATCTTCTTTTTGTTAATAATGTAATATTCCTCTAGAATTTCACCAAGAATACATATTATGTAATTTTGTGCCTTTTCTCCCTCCCTTCATTCAAGTCCTAATTTATCCATATGGCCTGCCTTGGACAAAGTATTCAATATTGACACATGTTTTATTTAGACATGTATTATTGTATGAGCTCCTAACTTTGGTGTCACCAATAACTTTAGAAGTTTTCCTGAAACTATATTCAAATTTTTATGTATAAATGCTCATGTGCTATTTTCTAGTGGATGTAATTAACCTTACAATTTTTAAGAGTTTATTTATTTTGAGAGACAGAGAGAGAGAGAGAGAGAGAGCGAGCGAGCGAGCACACACATGACTGGGGGATGGGGAGAGGGAGAGAAAGAATCTTCAAGCAGGCTCCGTACCATCAGCACAGAGCCTGATGCAGGCTCAATCTCACAAACCATGAGATCATGACCTGAGCCAAAACCAAGAATTAGATGCTTAACTGGCTGAGCCATCCAGGCACCCCTAGTATTTTACTAGAGATTCAAAGAGATCTTTGTACCAAAAAGGTTAAGAAACTTTTTGTCTGAACTTTTAGGCACTCCTCAAAGTATATCATTTAGTTGTTCTCTTTCATATTGTTCCACTTTTATTCTGCCCTCGAGTATAACTCTTTTGAGGATACAGACCTTTTATTTTGCTTGTTAACCATAGGCTGTGAATTCTTTTATAACAGGAGAGTATCATGTCTGCAGCCCAGGTAGCTGGTACCTAAGCAGGTATTTTAGAAATGTTTGTGAATGAAGGCCTGAAAGAAAGAATGGTATATCCCCTACTATAGGAAATTTCATTTACCTCTGGGAGCTCTCAGAATATCCCAGATTGGAGCTGGCATCTTCAAAATAATCACTAAAAAGTAGGATTCTTAATTCCTAACGTACACCTGAGATATATAAACATCTCGTTGTGTTCTGTCAAATTCATCTGCCACAGATTATCTGTTTGGGACATTTTCATACTGGCACTAACTGCATTCACTTAATTTCCTGCTTAAGTGAAGTACCTTTGATATACTTCTGATAATTACATGTCTCCCCCTCTCCTATTCTTCAGCGAAAGATCCTAAATATGGAAATATATGAAGAAAGTCAAAGGGATCTACAGTGATCACCCATCAAGACCACAAAAAGAACATCCTGGAGGCACAGCCCTAGAAAAAAATTCATTTACCACACAACGGCCGATAGGTTCACCCTGGATCTATTCTGCTCTCTCATTTACTGGATTAAAAAAAATAATAATAATGAAATGCAATTTGGTTCTCTATTCTTACAATGGCAAATCAATTACTAGGCTTGCCCTTACAGCTCCTAGGAGACTTCTGGGCACCTATTAGTTTCATTTTTAATATGGATGATGAACTAAGTAGAAACTGGCTCCTTAACATTGTCAATGGAGCTCTGTGCTAAGTACACCATCCAACATTTTAAAGTGTGCTCTCTCTTCACAGAGAACATTTAAGGCAGTGAACTCATTTTTGTAGCAATTCTTTAATAATAGTGTCTGTATGTTAACAAGAAGAGAGAAGGGCTGACTTTGGTCAAAATTTTTCTGTTTACAATAGAAGCTGCTCTAAGTAATATTAACATTCACTGAGCACTAACAGCACTAACAGCTAAAAACTATAATGCATATAGACACATTGTCCTTCTCAGTTGCTGTACTATATTGGTCAACAATAGAATTATTAAGTGGCAGACTTGCAAATTGAATTAAATAAAAAGGCACAGACCTGGGTAAGCCTGGAAATGGTCTAAAGAAAAAGCAAACTGTCTAGCATCAAAATGTACATGTTTGAGCACTGAACCTATGCCTGGGAACCTCCTGAAATTTTCTTTCTTTTCATCTGATTTTCAGCTTTTAGTACTGACTTTGCAGGTAAGGAACAGATGCTTCAAAGCAATATATACTTATTGGTGACACACTCAAGTGTTGTCTGTTATTTCAGAATGGTGACAAGAATAACTGTCATTACCAGTGGTAAACTTTGCATTATGCTTCCCTATGTATTTCGTTAACTCAAACCTCTCAACTCTGATTTGAGTTAGACTTTGTTACAGATGAGGAATCTGAAGTCCATTAAGAAGTAACGTGCTGGGATCACCAAATGGCAGAGATGGAAATTCAATTTCAGTCATATGATTCCAAACCTTATCCATTTTCCATCATTTTAAGGACCCTCAGGAAGCACATATTTGTTTTGAGCCCTTGTATGAGCAACTCACCAGTCTTGTTCTTGGGAATGGAAGGGCATAAAATTGGATAATAAATAATGGCTCCTCTCAAGAACCTTAGAATTTAGTAGGAGTAGTAAGAGAAATAAGGCATGACTGTAAATAACTAGGACACAAGGCAGTGTGAAATAAATGACACATGAGCTATTTAAACCAGCAGTCATGTGCAATTAGAAGAAGGTAGCATGGGGCAAAGGCTTCCTGGAGAAAGTGATGGATAAACTGAACAAAATACAGGAAATGCACAAACAAGATGGAATGATAAAACAAATAAAGGAGAAATCTCAGAGTAATGGAAAAATTTTGCCTTCTACTGTGGAGAGATGTAAGAAACACAAAAGCTATAATCCCTGTGCTTAAGAACCTTACAATTAAATTAAGTAGAAAAGAACTTCAAGTTCAAAATAATTGAATAACAATCTAGGGCATCACACATAGAAACTGATTGGTGAATTACATGGCACAGGCAAGAGAATAGTGATGGTGCTCAGAACAAGCTTTTCAGATTTTAAGCCAAGTCTGTCCATGAAGACAAAAGGAAGGGAGCAAATATTACCAAAGACAAAGAGAAGAGAACATGAGAATAAGGACAAAAATGCTTCGGGGATTATTTGTTTTAATACTTGTCAGTTTCAGTGTACTCAGTGTGCATAGGGTTATGTGTTCATTCAGAAGTCTCAGAGTCATAAATGTGTGACTGAAAGAAAAATAGCTAAGAAACCTTGGTGACTGCTAAGCCTAGAAAAAGGAACCAACACATTTGAGCTGAATAAGGAAGCCCTAAAGAGGAGACAGAGCTCTTTCACTAGTTGAATGGCCATGAGTAACTCTTAATCTCTGGTTCTCAGTTTTATCATCTATGAAATGGAGCTAATAGTATCTTCCTTGCCTCGATATCAAGTGAGAATATCATAAGACTTCTTGATTCCAATGACCAACCACCAAAGAAACTCAAAGCACTGCCTACACTACAAATACAATGCCAGATGCCAGGTGAAAATGCAGAAATACTAAAACACTGCAACCTATGCCCACATAGTCTAACCACACATTCCAATACATCCCATCGCTAATTCAACCAACATGTTTCGAGAATCTACTACACATCATGCTTTGTGTGGGGGGATACTAAATCAAAAGAGACAAAGTTAACAGAATACATAGGTATAAATCCTAATGACTTCTTTCTTAGCTATAGTGCCTAAAGTACAAGCATAACATATGATATACAAGTACAAGATAAATAGATAAGGTAGATTTCATCAAAGTAAAAAACTTGTTTTTCAAAGAACTCTATCATAAAATAATAGACAACCAAAAGAATGGAAGGAAATATTTGGAAATCATATATCTGATAAAGCCTAATATTCAAATATATAGTGAACTATTACAACTTAACAATAAAATGAAAAATAATCCAATTAAAAATGAGAAATGGATTTGAATAGACATTTCTCCATAGAAGATCTATAAATAGACAACAGCATAGAAAGATATTCTCAGCACTATTAATCACAGAAATGGAAGTCAAATCTGAATGAAATTCATACCACTTCTTGCCCCCTAAGACAATTATTATCAAAAAGATGGACAATAAAAATTATTGGCAAAGGGTGCCTAGGTGGCTCAATTGATTAAGCATCTGGCTTCAGCTCGGGTCATGATCTCACGGTTCATAGTTTTGGACCCACATCAGGCTCTGTGCTGACATCTCAGAGCCTAGAGCCTGCTTCGAATTCTGTCTCTCTTTCTATGCCCCTCCCCTTCTTGTACTTTGTCTCTCTCAAAAAAAAAAAAAATTAAAAAAATTATTGGCAAGAATGTGGAGAAATTGAAACCCTCATAGATTGATGGTGGGAATGTACAGTGATCTAGCCATGTTAGAAAACAGTCTGGAAGTTTCTCCAAAAGTTAAACATAGAATTATCACATGACCCAGAAACGCCATTCCTAGATATATACCCAATAGAAATGAAAACACATATTTACACAAAACATGCACTCAAATATTCTTATGAGCATTATTTGTGATAGCCAAAAAAGTGGGGGGAGAAAAGGTTCACCAACTGATGAATAGATAAATAAAATGTGGAATATTATATAGCCATTAAAAGGAATGAGGTACTTATACATGTTATAATATGGAGGAGGCTTGAAAATATTATGCAGGTGGAAAAAGTCTGTCAAAAAGGGCCACATTTTATATCATTCTGTTTACATGAAACATCCAGAATAGTCAAATCCACAGACACAGATTCTAGATTAGCAGTTGCCAGGGGCTGGAAGGAGGGAAAGTACAAGAGGATTAGGTTTCTTTTGGAGGAGGGAAGGTAGTAAAAATGTTATGGAATTATATAGTAGTGAGGTTTGCATAACTTTGTGAATATATTAAAAGCCACAGAAGTGTATACTTTCAAAGAATTAATTTAATGATATGTGAATTTTATCTCAATTTCTTAAAAGGAGTTTACAACATGGTAGGAAAGATAAACAGCCACAATGCAAAAACCATATTTGTTGTTCAATATAACAAGCTTCAGTGAGTTTGTGTCATACATCTAGAGAGATACAAAAGATTAGTTAATATTTATTGAGCACCTGTTATATGCCAGGTATTGTTCGAAGCATTTCACATGTTACCAAGTAATTTAATCCTCATGACAAACCTCGAGTTACATACTATTATTTCTTCATTTTTCAGATAAGGAAACCAAGGTAAAGAGTTGTCAAGACACTTGCCCCAGGTTATACTACATAAAGATATCAGAGGTATGCCTTGATCCCAAGAAGTCAGGCTATAGCATCCATATTCCTAACCATGAGGCAATGCCACTTTAAAAAAAAATGGAAAAAAATATTATTAACAAGTCTCAATCATGGCCTCATTAAATCTTGAAGTTAAAGTTTACCTAGCACCTCCTCCTAGTTTATGCTTGAAATTCCTATACAACACTCTGCCCAAATGATCGTCGTACCCAGCCTGTATTGTATACTTCCTGAAAGACAAAACTCTAGTACTGACTCAAACAATTTATTCCATCTTTGAGTGGCTCTGGCTATTTTGAAAGTTCTTCCTTATATTAAGATTGTATGCTTCTTAGAAGAAGAAACTCCATTGCTCAGGTTGCCCAGAAACAGAACCTGAGATGGGCATTTAGGTGGACGTGATTTATTGACAGAATGCTCTTAAGGATGAACCTGTGAGAGAGGGAAGAGAATGGAACAGGAAGTGGAAAGTAGTCCCAGTGCAGCACATTCTTGGCAATAGGCTAAGGCTTTCTGGAGTAGAAACCACAGCACAGGGTTGCCCGCCTTGAAGTGTCAGTCTGTTATGAGCCGCACCACTGGGGAGGGATGAGTAACCCTAGGCATGGCACAGGAGAAGGGGATGGGGTGGCTACAAGCCATGAACAGGTAACACAGCAGCTAGGCCTAGGGAGGGTACATGGGCCAGTTAAAGGGGATCTACGTGGGTACCCCAGTATCTCCTACCCTCCTCTGGCCTACCAAAGTGGTTCAACACAGTGGTTGGGACACATGATAGAGCCAGTTTTAAAACCTAAATTTACTCTTAAGCCTCTGCTATCTACTGCCTACTAGCTGTGTGACCCAAGCCAAATCACTTGACATCTCTAAGCCTGGTTCATTATCCGGAAAATGGGCATAATAATACCAACTTCACAGGAGTGTAATGAGAATCGAGAGAAACGAGAAACAAAATGCCTTTAGCGTTCTGCTTTGCACACAGTCAAAGCCCAAGCAGCTATTACCTTAGCAAGTATATATTAAATACTCGTCGTTAGGAAATTTTGCCCATTTCTTTCCAAAGTGAAGTGAAAGAAGTTGAACTACTTGTTTAACCCAGCAGCAATTTCAAACCTTACAGTTTCCAGCCCCTACAATATAACAGCTTAGTATTTTCTCACCATGGTTTGAATCTGCACAGTGAAAATCTGCATTTTGCCCTACAATCCTCTTGCTATTCACTGAAGCCATCACCACCAGAGGAACAGTCTTTCTCTTGGCTTTGTCTTTTTGTCCTATTTGAATTAAGTGCTCATTCTGCACTATCAGAAATCCATCAGTGTCTGAATTTCTCCATTGTGATGTGAATACCAACGTCTGACTGTGAATCCGAATCCCGCTGTAATGATTTCAAATGTATTCTAGGTCCAAGGGTTGTCCCTGTTCAAGGCGTTTTTATAAGAATCTGGTATTTTGCCAGGAAAAGTCCTGTGGTCCAGCTGCCAAAACACATGAGAGCAGCATCTGACAGAAAGCCAGTGATGGATATGCTGTCTGCCAGACTGGCAGTTCTATCAGTGACAGTGGAACTGGACAGATTGGAATGTGACCCGGGCGAGGTGAAAAACTGGTGCTATATCACAACCAATACAGAACACTGAGGAGAAAGCCTTCTCAATCACTAAGGGTAGAAAGACCCATCCCAACAAGGAATCAGCTGTACTATGCACCAGCACTGGGAGTAAATGACCAGCCATGAAGCTCTGCACTCAGTAACTCTGCAGAAGCGAGGTCTAGCAAAGAAAGTCTTTCTGCCACAACATGTCCTGGGACTCCAAGGCATGTTAGGTAGCAAACTGATGTGCCATTTTACTATCCTACCATCCCCAGAATATTTCCAATCCATACACCTGCCAAGGCATACATTCTTCACTAGTATTCTTTCTATGGAGGCCAGCCATGTTCTTTTGTTCATGTATTCATTCATTCATGTATTCATTCAATGAATAGTCATTGAGTGCCCAGCAGGTACTAGGGACACCAGGTTGAAGATGGATATAGGATAAAGGTGACCAAAGGTAGGTAACTGAGTTTAACCTCGTACACTACAAACTCTGCCCCACTCCTGGAATATATGACTATTTAAAAGAGAAATTCTGGAGAAAAACCTCCTTACTTCAAATACTAAATTACTAATGGTGAAAATGCACATAGAGTCAATTTGGGGCCTTCCTGGCCCTTCTCAAGTCATGCCATGTAAACAGCTCGGCATTCAACCCAGAGAAAGGCTAGGCCTGTCTCTGCTTGCACAATATATAAAGCAGCTTGAAATCCCAGTGCCTTGAATGAACCCTTGGCAGTGCCCATCTACATCCAAGTCACCCCGTGGAGCCAGCATCCCGTGACTCCATTTTCCATTTTGTACAATGGGGATGCTGTCACACACAAGGCTGGCAGGCACCTGGGCAAAAGGAAATACTGCTATTTGCATATCTAATGGATTCATTTCAAACTGTGTTTTTCTTGTATGTTTGAAATACCCAGCCAATAATAATGAGATGGGATGTGACAACTAAAACTCTCCAATTTAGGAAGATTCATTTTGCAAAATCATCACAGAGCATTTGAATCACTGCCTAGCAGAGTAGAACAACATCTGGCAAACAAGCGGTGATGTATTATAATGTTTTTAGCACCATATGGCAATATGTCTTCAAAGTCACCTACAGGTTGAAATGAAAACCTACATTACAACTACCTCAGGAAAATAAGGGGACAAGGAATCAAGGGGTGCACTGGAATAATACTATATGGACACCCAAAACGTGCTGCTAAATATTAAAGTAAATGTTGAAAGAGCAACACGTTGTTAAGAAGTTAAAATAACAAGTTGTCTAAAGCCTTTAACTGCTGTAAGGTACAACAAACAAAAGGCTCATCTATTAAACCAGCAGAGAGTATTATCCAGCCCAATTAAAAATGATTAATAGTCTGTGGTCAGCCTTAATTAGGATTCCTGCCCTTTGATACGAGAAATGAAATTAAGAAGTCAGTGTCAAATATGAGCTTAAGTGTTCAGTGAGTTGATTTTTTTTTTCTTATTTCTGTTAGAGAAATAGACATAGCAACTCCAACATTTTCTTTCCTTCTGATAAAGAACAGTCTTGCCCACCCTCTGGGGTGGTGAGAACAGTGTGAAGTATTGGAGGAATGTCTCTGCTCCAGCTTCTCTCCTCAACCCATTCTACCGCATGCTACTGTCTTCCTAAGCAAAGTTCTGTTCCTCCTCATCTCAGTGTAACCAATGTTATCCTACATCACACCAGCTTGAGGGGTGGGAGAGGAGGTACAGAGGGTAAAGAGGCACAAAACAGTAACTAACTAATAGTTCATGGTCTCCTACCCTAGCTTCCTGAAATTCCTTCTTAGAGTTGTCAAGTCTTCAAAGAGGTAGTTCTACATCACTTCAAGTTCTACCCTCAGCAACATACCGCCTTCCACCATTTTCCTCCCCTTCTCTTCTGGATCCTTGAAGTGATGCTGCTGTTAGGAGCCACCTATGTCCATGACATTTTCCTTGCTCCAAATGTGGTATGTGTGATCAGTGGCTCTGTCCACTGGGTGACATGTTCAGTAGGCTCCAATGGACTCCATCCTCAAGTGCCCCATCAGTCTGTTCATGGACTACAACCCTGTGCTCCCTGGTGCTCCCCAAACCTCATGAATCCACTCTTTCAATTTTTACCCATTGTACTATTGTCACATCTTTCCCTAGGTCTCAGGAATGACCCTATGGAGTTGTAATTCATAAAACACAACTGACCCTTATCTTTGCACCCTGACCCTGGCCTACTACCCTTAAATCAAGCATAAAAATAATGATAATAATAATACTCATAATTTGTTAAACTTGTGATGGTTTCCAGGCACTCTATTAAGTACTTTACATCCATTATGTCAATCATTGTCTTGATCACTTAGAGACCTTGTATTTAGAACATGTTCTTTTCCAGATAAATCTTTAGGCACTCCTGGAACTATATTTCTGGAATCAAAATACAGCAAGAAATGCATGAATAAATCCTAGGTGAGTAACACAACTTAGTTTCTCAAGCTGAGACCCTCACTGCAGAGGGAATAATGATTTTTATATGTATATTTCCTCTTACTTTACAAAGTTTTACCTCATTGGTTCCTCACACCAGCTCTCAGCTCTGTGAAGAACAAAATAATTATTCAGAACATGCTGAGGGGCTAATATCATGTCAAAATGTTAAAGAAGAACTTGAGTCCAGGTCTTCTGAGTGCGAGCACATAGCTTTTTTCAGGTTCTACATTTGCCTCCCCTATGCCAGTTGGTGGGCAAGTTCATTCAAAACTAGGTTCTCAGACTTTATTTCTATCAGTTCCCTAAATGTATCCTCTGCTACAACCAGAGGAGACCCTGCTATTCCTTTCACCCCATACCTTCCACCTCTGGGCGTATGCTCCTGTTTAAGCCATGTTCCTAGAATGTTCCCTGCTTCACCACAGATCCCTGAGGCCACCTGCGATGTGTGAAGTCTCTCATTGGCTCTACTATTTGACATTCCGTTCTTCTACTTTTTAGGATTTGTGTGTACCCCTCAGATGATAATTCTAATTTTAGGGTCATTGTGGGTTATTTCAACACTTGTTTTCTCATTTCCACATTTTAAATTGTAAATTCTCTTAAGAAAAGTACTCAGCCTTATATCCTATACCCCTTGCAGTACCTAACAGAGGTCTACATTCCTAGAAAGAACACTTAATAGCCATTTGTTAGGTTAAAATAACCTTAATATGTACTCCTTATTAACAGATTATATTTATGATCAACTACTATACATTCCATTTCCACTTGAGAGTCTCTATATTATCCCCCCAAACAAGGGCACTTTCAAGTTTTTTTCTGAGCTTTTAATTTAATCTTCCCTTAATGGAGTTTGACTCCAAGTTGGTTCAATATATCCTCTAGAAGTCTGTTCCCTTATGTATTTATTGCCTTGAAAAACTTTATTTCTCCTACCTTAAAAAATCTCTTGGATTATTTATTGTGGCTGATTCATATCTAGTACATTTATATTGTTTTCTTATCAAAAGAGAATATCCTATTACACTTCAGCCAAAATATCTTCGTTTTCTTCAAGCTCCAAGTGATTTATGATGTATAATGTATATTTGGGAAAATTAAAAGTTTTTCTATAGATCTACCAAATATATTGGGCACGACTATTTCATAAGTCTTGCATATCAGAAATTTTCCTACCCAGTTTTTGCTTTCTGTGCTGTGTTCAGTAGCAGCAGACTATGGTTCACGGCCAGGATGACTAAAGTAGCCAAATGGCAGACACTTGCCCCTGTAGCAATATTTCACCACCAACAGATTCACTGGTTATTCTGTTGAGAGTTCTTTGTTGGCCAATACATACAAAGAATTTAGAGAAGACTGTGTGGGGTGGAGGGGGGTAGGGGGGAGTACCCCCCCCCCATTTCAAAACCATATGGCCTGAGTTTTTGTTTTTCTTTTTAATACTTTTTGCTTTTATTTACAAGTTAATACAGGAGCATGGTAAGTTATTTATACCAAAGGTATACAAAGAGAAATGTGCTTCCCCCACCCCACCACCTAGCTCTCTGTCCCACACTCCAAAGACAACCATTGTTAGTGTTGTTGATACATTCTACACTAGGGATTTTGAAGAGAAAGCAGAGGAATTACAATCAGACTCAACAATAGTCAACCAATAGTTATGCGCTGAGCACCTATTAGGCTCCAGGCACAGTGCTAGTGCTGCTAATGGGCCCCACCCTGTTTCATAAGGTTTATAGCTACGGGCAGCACAATAAGAGAGGCCTCAGTACATGGTGGAATCAGTGCCATAATTGTAGGAGTGCCAGGTGCTAGGGGAAATCACAGGCTTCCCAGAGGTGGTGAAATCCTTTATGAGGGCTCCAGTAGGGAGAATCTTGTCAGGCACAGAGAAAGGAAATGGTGATCTCCGAGAATAACCTGTGTGAAGCTAGGAGGCATAAGAATGCACCGCAAGCTTGACAAACAGGAAAAAAAAAAAAAAAAAAGGTCAATTTGGTTACAACCTATGTTTGAAGTAAGATGAGGGGAGAAAAAGAGCCTAGAAAGGAAAAGTAAGCCAGTGGCCATTGACCACTGTCTTTGCTATTGTATTACAGAAAGAGTACTCCACATAAAATAATAAGAAAACCTAATTTTAAATATTGGCTAATTATCTGAGCACCTAAGTTGCCTCATGTATAAAGCAAGAGAAAGAAAAGCCATTTCAGGGGCGCCTGGGTGGCTCAGTCGGTTGAGCGTCCGGCTTCGGCTCAGGTAATGATCTCACAGTCTGTGAGTTCGAGCCCCGCGTCGGGCTCTGGGCTGACAGCTCAGAGCCTGGAGCCTGCTTCTGATTCTGTGTCTCCCTCTCTCTCTGCCCCTCCCCTGCTCATGCTCTGCCTCTCTCTGTCTCAAAAATAAATAATAAAAAAAAAAATTTTTTTAAATAAAAAATAAAAAAAATAAAAAAAAAAAGAAAAGCCATTTCACAGGGTGATTGAGAAAATTAAAGTCAATTATATAGTTCATGCAAGGGTGCCTAACATGGTGCCAGGCAAATACTAATGATAAAACCCAACAAATGTTAAAATAAAAAAGAAAAAGAATAAAAAAAATAATTATTCTAAGCCATTGAAATTTCTTCTGGCACATCTTCATCTGGACAAGCCTCAAATGCAAAGTTCTGAACTGTCAGGGCACTAATCAAGAGGGAGAATGGCCCTCTCCATCCCACAGGGTGGGAAATCCCAGAGACCACATTCTCCTATCAGCAGCCTGGTTTCACCTTGAAGACTAGGCCACTTTGAAGAATTTTTAAAGTGTATTGTAAAGTGACACATTGCCTGCCTGATATTGCTTAAGATATTACTAATTGAACAAATAAATACACTTGTGGGGTGGGAAAAAAAGGTATTATTTGGGAAGCATACTAAGATCTGAGTCATTTTTATAAATCTGCTTTTCAAGCTACAATTGTAAAACTGGTAAAGGAGTTACTTTTTAAGATTGCTTGCATTCTTGTTTACTGGAATGTTTTTGTAGCCAGGGATAAACAAGGGTCCTAGCAGAAAGGTTATTCTAAAATGCAATACCCTCAGAATGGTAGAGCACTTACATTCTTTAAATGGTGGTACTCAGTTTGGCAACTTTTTGAGAATTTCTATGCAGCAACTGATATTGTGTAGAAAACTGAAGCATCGTGTAGTTGTGTACTTTTTATTCCTAATTACTGCTTAATTTGCACTTTAGTGCTTGCAAAATGGGTGTGAAAAATGAAAACGGAGTAACAATTAGAGGGTAAGAGACACACTTGTGTGATTCTGATATCCAGAACAGAGTTTCGATATTAAGGGCAAATTAGCTATGACAGTTCAGGCATTTAACCCACTTTGGGCCTATGGCTTGAGCACTTGAAATGCCAGGAGCTATAGTTCTCAAAGACTTGAAGAGATTAGACTTGACATCGAAACATACAAACCTATTGTCAAATGTACAGGCTTCCACTGGTAGAATTCTACATAACACCTTCAAAGAATTCTGTAGGCAATATCTCGGCATACAAAAAATTAAAAATGCAGACTTCTAGTAATGTGATATATAATCTCTAGAATGCTTAAAGTCACTTGGTAACCAGTTGTGGCCATGCTACAGATGATAATCCATTCATTCATTCATTCATTCATTCACTCAATTCATTTCTTGGAAACCTACTAAAAAATCAGACAAAATACTAGACTCTACAAATTCAAAGATAAGTAAGACATGGTCCCTAACTTCAAGGAACTCATGGTGTAGTGTACCAAGTACTACAGAAAATAATAATCACTACAGAAAAATAATCGTGATATACAGAGCAGGGGAGGGTTAAAAATTTATCTGCTTTAGGGGTCAAATGCTCCAGATATGCTATTGGTAGAGATATAAAAATAAACAAATAATTACAAATGCAAATCACATGATAAAAGTATAGTTAGTATAATTTTGACTCCTTTAATTAGAAAATCAAGGTTATTTCCTACTCACATTGACCAATAGAAAAGAAAGAGCTGACTGAGGTAAATTATGTATTTAGTAGTTGTTGCAGGTTCAACAGAACCAATCTAAATTAAAGAGGAAAAACGGTATTTATTCTTACAAGATGGGGTTTGGTGTTTAAGATCTACTTTTCAGCTATACAGAATCACTTCATATGCAAAGCTTTTGACCTCTGTGACCCATGGTTGAGTCCTTTATACATATGATCACTGCTGAGGGAGTATGCTGATTTTTCAAAATCTGAGATTAAAGGAAACGAAGAGCATTTGTCCTGGGTAAACACAGAATTATTAAAATAAATAAATAAATAAAAAGGCCAGTATGATGCAATGCATGTCATTGCTCATTACCCAGACCACCAACCTTTGGCCTTTCTTTGAAACTATAAAAATGTCTCTGACCACCAGTCAAAATTCCCGTCTGGTAAAATCTTTTATACTATGCAAACAGCACATTTTCCTTTAGATTAGCAAGAAGAAAAAAAAAAAAAAAAAAACAGTCATATTTTTTCTGATTTATTTTTGCTTAATTTTCTTGGCAAAATTTGGATTCCAAAAATTCCTCTGAAGCTCTTTTAGAGTCTCCTCAAGCTCTTTTTTCCACTTTGAATCAGAATACTTCTTTTCCCAAGATGGAAGGAAATTCCTACTTCAAAAAGAAGGTTTGCAGATTCAAATCTGCCTTTCCTTCTAAACGAAAGGCCTGGTTAGAAGGATGTATCCATGGTATACATTAACAATACACAACTCAGGAAGCAATAGAGAGATTTGAAGTTGCAAAAAATGATTTCATTAACCCTTTGTTACACCATATTTTCACACTTAATCTCCCACGGTGATGCTTAGAGTTTACTAAATGTTCATTTTATGTATCTACAGATGTGTAGTTAGTGGCACATGGACAAAAAAGAGACTACAACACAAGATATCCTTTGGATGCAGAAACTACAGTGCAACTGGAAAACTAATATACACAGATGTGACATGTAAAGGAATTAAAGTCATTAGTGGCATATAGCCTTTTAACAGGAAGCTATCTTATAGACTACACAGACCTCTCATTTTAAAAATAAGAAAATTTAAACCAAGGTGGGGAAAACAACACTTTTCCCAGAGCTACACATTTAGTTCATGGCAGAGCTAAAACTAGAATAAGGTCTTCTGACTCCTTTCCCAGGACACTCTATCCTACACTACATCGTATACTTAAAGAAGAGTGATGGTTTGGGGATGATATATTTCAAAGCAACCTCTAAATTAACATGTGATGCTAAAACCACACACTAGCAACGAAGAAATTCAAAGAGAAGATCATTAAATGATGGGTATAAGGAAGCAAGATTATATAAAGAGATTGTCTTTGTGGTTCATCTTAAGGAAACTATAAAGTATGTACTAGTTAAAGGGAGAGAGAAGAATATTCTAGATAGGAACAATTCAATGCCATTCAGCAAACATTTTACTGAGTTCTTCTTATATACCAGGTAATATGCTGTGAGCTGGAAATACATAGTTAATGAAGACAAGATCTTTACCTGCAAATAACCTAGAAAGTAAGTGTATAATGGATCAAAATTCTCTTGAGGAAAAGTGGGATGCAAGACCTATTTCAGGCTATTCTAGAATCAAAAAACAGGAATAAGTAAACCAGATAGACAATCAAAGAAGATGCCCTAGAAGTAGTAATATTTGAACAAAGTTTTGAAAGACAAGTGGTATTTTAGCTGGACAAAGATGGTAAGAAGGGAATTCCTAGCAGAGGGGATACAAAGTATGAAGGCACAGAGGCTAGAAAGAGCCACACATCATTGGGAACCTCTGTGCCTGGAGCCAAGTGTCCATGTGGAGAGATGGCAAGGAGTGAAGTTGGAGAGGAACCACAAATGTGGTGATCCATGAGGGTGGCAAGGAGGAGCTCCAGGAGCAAATGGTCGTTTGTTTGAAAATCGTTACCTATACACTTTTCTCTTTCCTTGGATTCTTAGATGAGTTCAAGTCCTAAAAAGGACCTGTACCCAGTGGGGAGAGGGCTAAGTGGGAACTAGTTCATGAGGAGATGTGTGTGCTACCATGCTACTTTTGAACTCAGTTCTGAAAAGCATGAGTTACTGAAGCATCTGAAGCAGGGAAATGGTATGATCAGATTTGTGTTTTAGAAACATGAGTTTGGCAGGAGAGTGGAAGATATATTGGTAGGGAAACAGACTGGAAACAGGGGTCTAATCCGTAAACTGCAACAATAATCCAAGTCACCAGAGATTGGGACCCAACGTAAAGCAGCCACAATGCTACAGAGATTCGGGAGACAGAAGGTACAGGACTTGGTGGATAAGGAAATGTGGAATATGAGGGAAAGGACAAGGAAGAGGGAAAAGAATGAAGAATGGCATTGCCATTAACTGTGAAATGAGAAGAACTTAGCAGACAGATGGTGTTAATGCCCCGGAAGTGCCTGTGATCTTCCAAGGACTATTTTGAGGGAGAAGAGAGCTGAGTGGGGTACCCTTCTGGAATTTTAAGAGACAGAGATGCTGTAAGGAGAGGTAAAAAAGGTGTTGAGAGGAAACCAGAAACAAAACAAAGAAACAAAGTCATAAAGGTGGGGAGGAGTAAATTGTGATGTGGAAAGGAATACTGTGAGAATAGTCTAGTCAGAGCAGAGTCCAGGTAAGGGATTTGTAAGCATACCTCATAAAGTGAAATCCAGTTGAGAAAAGGACTTGGAAGCCTGGGGTAGGAGTTTGTGCTTGATACAGAAAGCACTGCTATGCTAGTGAGTCCACTGATTTTTATTAGCAGCCATGATGATAATGTCTTTCTCTTGTGCTTTATACTATTTTGAAGTTCTTTCACATTCATTAATGTTCTCATTTGGTACTCATCATCTCTTTGAGAGAGATAGGGCAGGACTAATTATCTCTCCTTTACAGATAAGGAAACCAACTCCCAGAAAAGGCTGAGTGATTAGACCTTCCTTACATAGCAATTAAAGGCAGAGCTAGGACTGGAATCCTGATTTCTTGTTCCTTCATCAAGGACTCTTTATAATTTGCAATCCTGCCCAACCTCAGGCTTCTGAAGCTCAGAAGAATGCATGGGAGAGTGGTGGGTCCCAAGGAGAGGTACCTTCCCTCTGCCATTTTCCTAACTCTTCCATGGTAGTAAGAACTATGTGAAGCCATAACCCCCACTTGGCATCTTGAGAGAAATCTAATAGAATCTCCACCCTAACTCTGTGCTCCCTTCCAGCTGCTCTGGATCCCCTCCAGAAGGGCTGAGTTAGCAGCCACTGCTGCTGGTTTTCACATCCTGCCTTATAAATGGCAAACAGCCACTAAACTAGACATGTGGTGAGCAGGTCTGTTTTAGAGATCACTTCAGGCCGACTCACAATTCTGCCTAGTCCAATTAACAAGGTGAAAACAAAGCTTAATTCTTCAACACAATCTTGCATGGGCCAGTTATGATAGCTCTGCCCTATGGCTGCACTCTCAAGCCAACCCCTATTTGCTCAAATGCACACGCTTGGTCAGAAATGTTGATAGGTGAGGGACTGAGCAAAGGTTGTTATGCACGTGGAAATCCACTCCTACCACTTTAAAAAAAAGTGCATAACTTTTTTAAAGTGTCGGGACTGTTGGAAGGAATCCAGAGCTCTCTACTATCAAGTGTTTGAATCTGGAGCTAAAACTCTGAATTGTACCTTCTCTATGTTGAAACCACAATGAAGTAACTCAAAATCTGGACAAGAACTCTCCAGTATTCCGGTTTATGCTGTGTGTGATTCGGGGGCTAATAAATCTAGAGTACCAAATGGATTGCATTCTTGAGTCTCCAATTAAAACTTTTAATGACTTAAAACTACATCTACCACATCCAACTCAATTTTAAAAAATAACCAATAAAATACAACCACAGCTTTAGCTGCAAAGTAAATGAAAAATATAGAAAAATACTAGCTGGAAATGCAAGCAATCTTAATCTATGTCCCGCCTAACTAGAATTGGCCAGACGAGGAAAAGGTAGAATCTAGAGAGCAGGCTCACTGAAACAGGATGAATACAGATCTATTCTGAGACCCAAGAGCAAGCAGGGGGATGAAATTCAGAGCAACCGATAAGGCCTACTTGCAAGAAGATACAGGGAAGGATCTGATAGGAAAGTGAGGCTCATTCCTGCATGTGCCTTACAGGTCCATTGGAACAGGGTAGCTAACTTCGTTGTCTTTCTCAAAAGTGAGGGTAACTGCTACCTATAGCCTTGGTCCGAGCAGGTCCCTGAACCAAACTTAACTAGAAAAACAGCATTTTAGCAGTGTCAACCCTCCACCAAGGGGTGTCAGAAATTAATCTTGTAGTCATAGACTCACTGCTGTAAATCAGTTTGCCTGAAGGTAAAACCTGAACACAAAATTGCTAACTAATGCTCACAGCATTCACCAGTTACTGCTGGATTCGTTCAGTCTATATAACTGGGCTTCCAATTCAATTTCCTGTTTCTGATTCCAGCTTCTTGTAGAGTAGGGGTATGCAAACTATGGCCTTGGCCCAAATCCTGTTCTTAACCTACTTTTATAAATAAGGTTTTATAGGAACCCAGTCACATCATGTGTTTAGGGGTTGTCTATGGCTGCTTTTGCACTATGATGAGAGTTAAGTAATTGTGAGAAAGACCGTATAGCCTGCAAAATCTAAAATATTTATTATCTGGCACTTTGTGGAAAATTTGCCAGCCCATGCTATAGTGACTAAAACTGTCTCAAACTTGAGAACAGAGCAAATGCCTGAACACACTAGGGATTGCTCTTTGACACACTTTCCACCAGGAGTTGGCTCAACTTTCTATCCCTCTAGCCTCTCTCAAGGTGACAGCACTAAATGGATAGATTGCCAGGGTCAGGTTGCAGATTTATCATTTTTAGAAAGCAAGCCCAGCCCAAATCAAACTGGAATATACAAGGCACAAACTGAGACCTTCCATATCCACCCAAGAAAATTCCCTTGCACTCCAGAATGCTGACTTGTAAGGACCACATCACTGAACTCCTAGTCATCTTTTAGTTAAGTTTGCTTCCCGAGGAGCACCTATAGGAGGAGATCAAAGCAAGAGATGAACATGAGACAAGGATATGTATTTGCCTGCCTTTATCAGTAGTCCTGGCAGTCAGCTATGTCCCTGAACCAAAGGTCCCAGATTTGGTTAAATAGTCCTCTCCACAAAGCTCTCTGTCTCCAGGATCTGCTAATTGTTCCCTCTCCATACCCCTTCAGGCCTGGACATAGTAATGGCCTCTACTATTACCAGTTCTGTGAACTGCTTAATCCCTCATTTCCCCCACACTTTATTAGTAGTCCCCCCATATCTTTATTAGTAGTCTCTTTATCAAATTATTCTCAAACTAAATTTTAGGTAATTTACACTAGGGTACTATTTTAGGGTGGAAATTTTAGGGTGTCATTTATTTCCTCTTAGGATCCAACTGGTATAGTAATTGGGATCAGGGTCTCATGAAACAGACCAAAAATATGGTATTTGGGGATTGGGGTGCTTACATAATTCAGGAGAACATCGACAACCTCCAGCTGGAGCAACTGGGACTTGAATAATATACAACATTGGTGGCAAGAAAATTACTCATATTATCTCCAGTGGTGGCATGGGATGAAATGCAAATAGAGGGCAAGGCTTTGGGATATCAACAGGCCCCTAATTTAGTTACTATGGTGATCATAAAAATTATGGAGTCACCCATCTTCTGCTTGTCGCCCTAGACAGCCAAAGGAATAAATAGAGAAAGTAAGAAATTGAAAGCTATACAAATGTAACACGGTGAGGAAGATCATATAGCTTATGGTGGCATAGAAAGATTCTTTCTCCTCCTAAATGTGAACACAAAGGAGCTATGACTAATAATCCAGGGCTTAACTGTAAGAGGTACAAAATAGTATTCCAACTGAGAGCTGAATTCCACCAAATCTTATACTGGTTGGGGAAAAGTAGGATTCTGAGACTGAGAACTCAGGACTCTTAAATACATTTGAATCATTTTTACTGGCAAAAGAGCCCCCCCCCCCCCAATATACGAAGGAACCTGATTTGCCTACAAAAAAACCTGTTCAATGATGAAAGCTAAGACAGTGACTCACCAACTAATGCCAAATTTTTCTGAAGCCACTCCACACAGCATCCATTACTACCTCTAGGTCCATATTTAACCCCTAATTCCAATAGAGTTCAGACTGAGAAATACATGACTTTCTATGGGATAAGACAGCCATAAACAGAAAGATTTATAGAACCATGACATTCTGTATCACCTTAAGTGTGGAATTTGTGTTATGGTAGTGAATTCTAAGTTCATTAAATGGCAGACAAATTAAAGTCATAACTAGCCCAAATTCACTGAGATGTATCTATTAATCTAACATTGGCTGCTATTCACCTAACCTAACTGCTAGCTGGTCTGCTGTTAATGAGATCAAAACACCAGAACTTTGTTGGCATATTATAGAGGAAAATGACTGTATTAATCATGTTTTTAAATTTTTAATATTTTTTCATGCTTTGGCATCGTAGAGCCTTGCAGACCCAGGGAAAGACTATCCCCTCCCAAAGTTAAGTGATTCCTAGAGCAAACAAGTTGCTTTTCAAGCATAGCTTTGATAAAGAAGCCAACTAATACATAGGATCTACTCCAGACACCTTCTTTATCAAAATCATACAGCAAGTCACTATTGTCCCTGCCCTAAATCATCTGAGAGCTAGGTACCTGACAACTAGGAACCACCCAGATATCCCAGAGCCCACAGAAAGTATTCAAGCTATCCAAGCGTAAGCTTACTCAGCATACCTCCCCATGTTGCCCATTTCTTCCCTTAAAAAAAAATGCAGTAAAGGCTCTGTACAATGCTTTTCCTTTACTCCTTCTGCCTCTTGACTGAGCCAGGTCCTTCCTCATGTGGCCCTACATAGCATTGCATGCCCTTCCTCTTGTGAACTGTGAGTAATAAAGTCATCCTTTAATGCCGTTAAAGGATGTTTCATGTCTGTCATCTCATATTTGATTAAAACAAAATCCTGGGTCCATTTTAGAACAAAGACCAAATCTTCAGGGAAAAGGGGGGCAACAGAATGAATCAGTTTTGTGCTCATCCTCTCCCTAAACTATATCTCACTGGATGATCCAGAAGATACTTCTTTCCTATTATGAATATTATTGGTGGGAGGAGAGGGGAGTGCCTGGAAGAACTCTATGTAGTTGTGCTCTGAAGACTGGGGAAGATGATAGACAGTCCCTGACTTCAAAGGAAATGATGGGATGCTACAGCAGTAAACCAGATAGTGGCATTTAATTCTCAGAATGAAGGTTAAGTGTAATTACTAGAATAAGATGTGGAAAAGTGATAATCAGAGTGTTTTGACCTAAAGGGATCTGTGGCAATGGTTAATTGACCACAGGTGTCCCAGAAACAAAACAGATAAGCAGCCCTCTAAAATACAGCTTGACACATAGAGGTCTGGTGGACAGAAACCTAATTTCAGTATCAGTAGTGAGGATTCATAGTCTATAAAAAAACAACTTCCAGATACAAGCCAGTTCATACACCTAGGTACATCCAACTCAGGGAAAGCTGGATGCTTTACTCAAGAGGTTATGCCAATTACAGGTGTGTTTTTGAATGTTAAATTTTCATTGAGTAAATCAACACAATCTTTTAAATCCGATACGTAACTTTCAACTTAATGAATGCCATTTATCCTCATTCCCATCAGAGTTGTTAAAAATTCAAGTTCCCATCTGATTGTTAAAAAAAAATCAGAAACAATTCTCATTCACATGGCACGAATAACAGTACATGTCCATTATCTTGCCTCAGGGCTCTATCAACTTTCCTGTTTCCTGTCATGTAGGTTGAAGGGAACTTTATTATCTTAATAACCAACAAAACATCAAGCTGGTCAGCCACATCAATAGCATTATACTCATTGGACTCGTGGAAATGACTACATACTTTTTAGAGTGCAACTTGGCCATATATACCAAAAGCTAAAATACTAAAAGGTATTATAATCATAAGTAATCCTAATATTTTATATTCAATTTTACACAAATGCAATAATTGAGTACATGCTATTATATATACAACCAAAAATGTTTATTGTATCACTACTCATAAATGTGAAAAATAGTATTAACCTAAATATGCTAAAACATGAAGTCATTTAACCACAATATGGCATATTCATTGTCTGTAAAGCTATATAGGCATGATAAAAGAATAGAGAAAATACATACTTAATGACATGAAGAGGATTTCTCAATATACCAAATGGAAAAGTATGTTATCAAATAGTATCTGTATTATGATACTACTTTGTCATAAAATGCTTATTTTTTTTTAAGTTCATAAAGATATATACCAAAATGTTAACAAAGGTAATCTTCAGGTGGATATGGGGTGATTTTACTTCTTTCCTTCGCATTTTCTGTCTTATGTGATTTTTTTATAATAAATATATTTGACATTTATAATTAAAAAAACAAAACTAATTCCAATTTGGAAAAACTAAAGAGCTACCTTCCATAAGTTGAGTGATATCTGAGAAAGGCTTGCATCAAAGCTGAGCATGCTGAACCCCCAGAAAATCTGACCAAGCTTTATGTAATCTCCCTAGAAAAAGATGTAGGTCAGGTGCCTGGGTGGCTCAGTCGGTTAGGCATCCGACTTCAGCTCAGGTCATGATCTCATGGTCTGTGAGTTCAAGCCCTCTGTGCTGACAGCTCAGAGCCTGGAGTCTGCTTTGGATTCTGTCTTCCTCTCTCTCTGTCCCTCCCCTGCTCACACTCTGTCTCCCTCAGAAATAAATGTTAAAAATTAAAAAAAAAAGACGTAGGTCAACATCTAGGGGTGGACTGAACTGCAGGTAATGACCCAGGGGATCTGTCAGGGATGACTGGAGGCATGCAGGAGCAAGGATGGAGGAAGGCCATTGTAAGTCCTCCCTTTACAATCCCTAGAGTGTATACTTAGGCCAATGTACCAACAAAGTGAACAGAATCATGAGGAATTGAAAACTGTGGATAAAAATAAGGAGGAAAATAGATGTGTCTCTCTGATTTAATGACTCCTGGTTCCCAAAGAAATGAAATGTAAAGCTATTTGTACACACTTCATTAAGATTAATATGATCGTTCCATGTGACAGGCACCGTACTAGACATCAGGTATAAAAAGATGGACATGATAGAACTAGTCCTTGGCTCCATAAAGCTTGTAACCTCGTGGAGAAGAGTCTGACAAAAGGGCAATTACATGAAGGGAAAGTCAGATGGCTCTAAGAGGCATAAACAAACAATACTTTATTGGGATGAGTAGTTGAAGAACAATTCCAGGAAGGAGTAACATTTAGCTTGACATCTGAAAAGTAGGTAGGAGTAACGAACTGAAATGAGAAAGGGTGTGGAAGGTGATGTGGGGGAGGAGGAGGAAGTGAGGCTTCTCAGCAGAGGAAATTTACAGTTAACCAATCAAGGTCTTACTCTGCATTATGAATTTTTCTATAAGTACTTACGCTTGAGTATTTTTAGCCATAGGGAATTGCTTCTTCCCAAAGCAGTCAATTCCATTTTGGACAGCTCTACTTGTGCGAAAGTACTTCTTTAAATAGAGTCCCACATTGCCTTTCTATAAATTCCATCTATTGGTCTATTTCTGCACTTAGAAGTTGTGTAGAATGAGTCAAATCACTTTTCCCCATGATATTCCTTTCAGTGTTTGAAGGCCATTATCAAATCCTTTGCTGGCTAATACTCCAACAGTTCTTTCCTCTTGCTTTTTCATGATTTAATTCCAAATTCCTCAATATCCTAGTCATTCTCATCTAGACGTGCTGTAAGATGCCAAGGTCCTTTGTAAATATTAAAAAATAATAATAGTTTAATAAATATTTATTGATCACGTACTACATGACAGGCATTTTTCTAGGTCCAAGTAAAAGCACAGGGAGTTAAACAGAGTCCCCTGACCTTGCGGAGCTTATATTCTAGTGAGGAAGAGAAAGAGAGATTGAAATATGAATATATATATAATATTATATTGGAATGTGAATTCCAGTATATGTAACATTCTACTGGAATAAGTATAATATCTTAGGGTATATTCCTAAAAGTAAGATTCTCGGGTCAAATGGTAAGCAGGTTTTTAAGCCTTCCAGCACACTTTGCCAAATCACCTTCAAGAATTTTTTTCCAGTTCCAATCCTCACCAGCAATATACAGGATTTTTAATTTGCCACTACCTCAGCCTCCTACTTAATCATTTTAAAGTATTTCAATGTGGTTGATGAGTAATTATATCTCATTTCAATTTACAACTTTTATTACTAGTGAACCTAAATATCTTTTTTCCATTTTGCGAGCTGCTTATGTATATCCTTTGCCCATTATTCTAAAAGTAGTTTTCTTTCGGTCAAATACTTGTAAATACTTTATCATATAATTAAGATACTAACCTCTTCACTATCCTATATGGTAAAAATAGTTTACCATTATTTCATAATTTTCTTATTGGTATATTTTTGTCAGAAATGGTGCTTTTAAGTGTGAGTTGTTTAGTAATCAAATCCATCCATCATTTTCTTTGTGCTTTCTCATTCTGGCTTTGACAGAGTTCTTAGAGAAAGTTTTCCCACTCTGTCACGTAAATCTTCAATTATAATAATTCCGGGTCCAGGGAGCCTGTGTGGCTCACCCGATTAAGCATTGGACTCTTGATTTTGGTTCAGGTCATGATCTCACGGTTCGTGGGATTGAGTTTTACTTCAGGCTCTACGCTGAAAGCATGGAGCCTGCTTGGGAGGCCTCTCTATGCCCCTCCCCTGCTCACACTCAAGCTCTCTCAAAATAAATAAATAAACATTAAAAAAAAATTCCTGGGGCGCCTGGGTGGCTCAGTCGGTTAAACGTCCGACTTCAGCTCAGGTCATGATCTCACGGTCCGTGAGTTCAAGCCCCACATCGGGCTCTGTGCTGACAGCTCAGAGCCTGGAGCCTGTTTCAGATTCTGTGTCTCCCTCTCTCTCTGACCCTCCCCCGTTCATGCTCTGTCTCTGTCTCAAAAATAAATAAACGTTAAAAAAAATTATAAATTATAAAAAAAAATTCCTGATCCTTCTATGAATTTTAGAACCTAATATTTAATTATAATTTAATTAATAACAATATTTGGGTACCTATCATTATTTTGATGAAAATAAGAAGCTAGGAATCTTTACACTTTTCTCTTAGAAAAATCCAGGCATTTTAATAACATAACCCCATTTGTTTTTAAATGCCACTGATCCTTCTACCTAGCATTCCATATGAACAGATCACATGTAAATCCAAAGGACTGTCCATACTGGGTTCTCATTCCTCTACAGCTTCTCTGAGTAGCTGTTGCTGTGTTAGAGGAAGCACAGCTCTCTAATTTGCCAAGTGCTTCTCTTGCTGTATTCTGGCTCCATGTAAGCATATGAGTTTAGAATTCTGTCCTAGGACATTCTCTTAATTATCAAGTCTTGTAACTCTATTAAGTATCCATTTAGCACTCCCCCTTCCCCCAGTAACACCTGCATTTCCTAAATAGCTCACTGGTATTAGTAAGAGTGCCAACAGCTCTGACAACAGCAGCGGCAACATCTATAAATCTAGGGAAGAGCCCCTCAAGTCTCATGTCATACAGCTTGGTCTCATACAGAAGTGAATGCCCCAATGTTCAGAAGTCTTCTGAACCAAAGGGAGGAGTCCACAGCTTCTGAAATGCCGTGCAGGTGTCTAATTTGGTTTTACAGAACAAAATGGAGAATACCACTAGATAACAATTGCAAGTTGGCATTTTTTCTCCCTTATTTGTTTATGTATTTTCCCTGTGCATGTACCCAGAGGCTGTTGCTGTGATGCATTCTTCATCAGCCCAGTCAGAAAAGCGGCACACTGATGTACGCAAACATTTCCAAGTTATAGAGACCCAGAGAGCCATCAAAGAAAGTTAGATTGTGGCCCACACAATGATAGTCAGCTATCAATTATGGGGATTGAGGAAATAAACAAGGAAGTAAATGGAAAACTACCCTCTGTCTTCAGGATCAGCAGCCTAGGCACATCGCATATTTGCTAAGAGTCATGTGAACTTGGCACTGTTCCTTACATACCCACTTTAAGGATAAAATAAATGACACTTTTAGATTACAGATGCTTTAGAAAGATGCCTCCAAACAGCCAACTCTCATAAAATAGAAGCAAAGGCTTCTATTTTTGTACAGTAGATGAGTGGGAAGGAGTTACAGAAAATCCCTTACTCAAAAAACCCTCTTTTAACTTGCCAATAGGTCAACAATTATACTATTTAAATGCATTATCCAAGGGGCATCTGGGTGGCTCAGTCATTTAAGTGTCGGACTTCGGCTCAGGTCATGATCTCGCAGTTCATGGGTTCAAGCCCTGCATCGGGTTCTGTGCTGACAGCTCAGAGCCTGGAACCTGCTTCCGAATCTGTGTCTCCCTCTCTCTCTGCCCCTCCCCCACTCATTCATTCATTCATACACACTCTGTCTCTCAAATAAACATTAAAATTTTTTTAATGAATTATCTAAGAATATCTGGTAAAAGGATACAATGGTTACTATTATGAATCAACTTGGAGGGTGGTTTGGGATGAGATTAACATTTGTATCAGTAAACCTTGAGCAAACAGATTGCTCTTCTTAATGTAGGTGGTCCTCATCCAATCAGTTAAAGGCCTGAATCAAACAAAAAAGACCAGTCTCCCTGAGCAGGAGGAAATTCTCAAGCCAACTGCTTTCAGTCGTCATCTGCACCATTGGCTATCCTGGGTCTGTACCTGCAATCCTTCAGACTGGAAACTGCACCATTCACTCTCCTGGGTCTTTAGGCTGCCAGCCAACACTGCAGGTTTGGACTTTCCAGGCTCCATAATTTCATGAGCCAATTCTTTAGAACAAATCTCTTTATAGAGATTTTAAAATATATTCTATATTTTATATTTAAATACACACACACACACACACACACACACACGTATACACATCCCTTTGGTTCTATTTCTCTGGAGAACCATGACTAATATGGGCAATTTTTACTAGGAAAAGAAAAAATCCTTTTCATCATATTTCATTACCAAATTAGCTATTCATATCTCTAGGTTATGAAAAAATGGGACACAAGATAAATAAGTTTAATGGAGAAGACCAAAAACACAAACAAAAAATAAAATAAAACTGATTCGCCCTGAGTATAGATTTCTGAGCATCTGAAAGCCATCAAGGAAATGACGGTCATGGCCAACGAAAAGGAAGAGATGGACAAAAACAAGGACTTCAAAGGCAAGCTATTTTATATTATTTTTCCAGGAGCAAAGCCTTAAGGTGGTAAATAGAAAGCTGAAATGCCTCAGAGGCGAGCACTACTAGACTGTGCCCGGCCCAAAGATAAGAGTTGTATGAGTCACAGACCAGAAAATTCATAGATGTTTGGTCTGTGTTAGAGTGAGACCACTGGACAAGAACAGGTTGCCAAAGGAACCAGGGAGAATGCTCAATCTTCGTGAAATCTTGTTTTTTAAAAAACTAGAAAAGAAGAAGGTAGAGAAAAAATCAATGTTGGCCTCTTTGGTGCTCTAAAATGCACTGAAATTATAGTAAAAAGATGGTTCTGTCATTTACCATCCGTGTGGCCATGGGCAAAGGACTGCTTTCATCTATATATGATAACAGGAAAATGATTCTTCCTCAGGTAAATAAATACTATAAATTAAATAAATTTATTGAATACTATAGACTCTCAATAAACATCAGATTCCTTCCTAAGAAAAAAGTCATTTTGAGCCTTTCAATAATCAAATGCCTCGCACATTCTGCCCTTCCTGGAGAAAGTAGTCTGGCGTATGCCAACCCACACAAACTCAAAGGTACCAACTCAACTGGCTGGTAGAGATTAGTTTATAAATACAAATCCCTATTATTCTTTCAGTTCCCTAGGTTTAAAAGCCCAAGAAGAGTTGGTAACTGCCCCCACCTGTCACCCATATTTTGTTAGTTACCAAGTTCTACAGATGTTACTTACCTCCACAATGTTGCCCACATCTGTCCCCCTGCCCTCTACCTCATCCCAAACTCATTCAGACCTTTATTACCTTTTGTGCTGAATATGTGTTGACACTTGAGATCCAGATAAACCTTTCTGTAGCATAAATCACATAATGTCACTGTGCTGCTCAATTTCCTCCTCTGCAAGAAGGACATAATATTAGTGCTAGCTCATGGGGTTTTTGTGAGGATTAATTGAGATAATACATATAAGAGTTCTTAAGACATTGCCTACTTAGGACTCATGAACTCTTGGCTCTCATTTTTTTGGTGGTATCACCATCATCATCATTGTCATTATCATCATTATTGCTATTACGAAGTAAACAGTAAAATAGCAAAGCCCTTTATTTAAAAACTTCCAAAAGCTAGTCACAGCCCATCTTCTCACCTGGGAAACCAGAGGCAGGGACCCACACACCCATCTGTAGGAGCAGCATTGATAGAGATGCGAAGAGGAGTTCCAGGTACCCTAGAGACCCATGCAGAACAGTATCAGGTGTCCGGTAGGTCAGAAAGAAGGACACACAAGTGTCAAAATTTCTGCATTCAGAAAGAATCTGATCCCCCTTACCAGTCCAGTGAAATTGGTGTGCTGGTGCTGTTCTGATCATGGCTCCTATCATTAGATAGAAGAGGAGGTGGGGCAGCCTTCTGAGTGCCTGGACCCTTCAACACCATGACATTCTGCCTATTTGTACAAGAAGATAATAAAGGCGGGTACACATAAGTAGCTCTAGAGCCAAACTGCCAGGAGTTGAATCTGATTTCTGTAGCTCATTAGTAGTGTGGCCTTGGACAAATACTTAACCTCTCTATGACTCAATTTTCTCATGTTTACAAGCTGGATAACAACATAAACTAGCTTATAGAATTTTGTGAAAAGTAGATGACTTAGTGTCTGTAAAGGGTATAAAGTAGTATCTGGTACATGGTCAGAGCTCAAAAATATTAGGTATTACTGGGAGGATGATAAATAGCTAGAAGGAAGAACACTGGATCCAAGAGCATGTGTCATTGCCAAATTGATCCCAGTATTTCTCATTCCCTTTTTAGTACTAAATGACAGCAATTCTTGTAATTTTTGTAAATCTGATAAGAAAAAATGCAACATTGTTTTAGTCATTTGAGCTGGGCATTTTGGCATGTTTACAGATGCCTCCTTTTATGTGTGTGAATTTACTGTTCAAGTTTCTTATTTTTTAATTTATAAAATTTTTTGCTCTCAGTTGTGCGCATTTTCACTACACGAAAGTGGACTCCGTGTTCATGCCCCCTCTTGCACTTTCCCATCACTGCAGCCTGAGGAAAATGAAAGGACACACAGAGCATGCCATCAGACTATTTTCATGCTGGTAGAACAGAGAAGTCCTCTGGCCTATGCCAACTAAGGATTAAAGGCTGAGCTCTAGCCAGTGATGGAGTGTGTGTTTATCAGACCTGTGTGCAAGAATCAAGCAAGGCAGCAAGGCAGTAGTCGGAACCAGACAAGAATTCTAGGTCCTTGCCACCTTTTTCAGAAACACCAGCAACACCCAATAAATGTGTGGCACATGTGCCTAAGCAAATGAGTACTGAAGAAATAGATTGAGTTCATATGTTTATTTGGCCAGTTATCTGTTGATTTATTTCTTGAGCAAGCATTTACCAACTAAATACTGAAATAACAGTATAGTGTTGGGCATCATTCAAGAAATGAGAAAAGTATGCAAATAAATGCTCTCAAAGGAAATTACAATAGCAACCTGGACAGAAACAATCAGCATACAAGTCTCACTGTGACCTCCCATGATGGTAGCCATGATGGATCACAGAGCTTGCATTTTGCTCAACTCCAGGTCATGTGTGACAATCTTACTTTTATGGTATGCTGCCAAGGCCCCTTCAAAGGTCATGAACTCTATGGGCAGCGTTATTCGGAGGAGAATAAAGTAAAAAATAGCACAGATGTTTGGCTCCTGATCAGATGACAATGAAGAGGCAGGCTGGTGAACGTTTTGTGATGCCTTCCTTTCCTCTTAATTCCCCACTAGGGGTATCATCTATCATGTGACATTTCCTCCTGAGTATCTCCAACACGTTTTAGACTAACATGTCCCAAATCAGATCATTACCAGATCCCATCTTGGGATCCCAAGATCCCATTACCAGATCCCCCTGGCTGCCAGCCACTGTTTCCTACCACCTGGGATGACACCACCATCTGGCCAGTCATGATACAAACAAATCAAGAGTCAACTTTGATTCCACTCTCCCTCAGCCCCACATCTACTCCATCATCTAATTCACTTCTGGAATAATGTTTCTCCATCCCTGCCCCCATCACCCTCTGTTTCAAGGCAACTTCCTCTCTTGTCCCTCTGCTTCTCTTATCTTTAGAACATTCTAATTTGTATATCTGCATCCATTCAGGACTTTCTCAGATGTGTCTTCCACAAGATAGTCAGAATAACCTTTCCAAAAGGCAAATCATTCATACCTATGCTTTCAAGTGTCCAAAGCTTCCCACTGGAAGGCTTAAAACAAAACTTAGGTTGGACTTCCAGCCCCTGCACACCCATGGCTCACACCGACCTCTGAAACCATAATCCCCTTACTTGCCACACTCTAGCCACAGAGGCCTTCTCTTCCTCCATCATGCTCCCTGGGCCCCTCCCTCCACAGGCTCTCTGCACCCATCCTAATTCTCTCTTATGGGCTCTGTGGCTCTTGTGTTTATACTTTTTAATTTGTATGTGTAATTATAGTATTATGCATATCCCCAAAAAGACTGGAAGCTTCATTAAGGCAGGAACTGACTTTTTCTCCCCAGCCTACTGAGATATAATTGACATATAACATTGTATAAGTTTAAGGTATATAACATGTTGGTTTGATACACTTGTATATTGCAAAATTATTATCACCATAGCATTAGCACCTTCATCACATCACATAATTATCATTTCTTTTTCTGTGGTGAGAATGTTTAAGATGTACTCTCTTAGCAACTTTCAAGTATATAACACAGTATTAATAACTGCAATCACTATGCTGTACATTATATCCCCAAAGAGTACATACTTCTTTGTTCACTGTTGTATACTCAGTGCCTGACCCATAGTGGAACTCAGAAAATAATGCTACCAAAACAGATAAATGAATAAATGAGCAAATTATAAAAAGGAGATAATTCTAAAATGGGCTACACCCTTTCCTATTATTTTTTATTTAGAATATGCTCATATAATTGGAGTCTTTCTCCTTAATGCTTTCCTTAGAAAATATAGAATTTCTTGAACAGTTTTTTTGTTATTTTTTTAAACATTTATTCCATGTCGGTACATAAGTAGCATGTACTTTCATTGAAAAGGAAAAAAAGTGAGTATAAAAAATGTAAAAGCCAACTATAATCCAGTACTGAAAGATTATTAGTGGTATTTTGGTATTTTTCTTTTTATATGTGTTTTTAAACAAATGAAGATGTTCTGGTAATTTTTGTAACTTACTTGGTTTTTCCAATTAATTTATCAGAAATATCTCTTCACACCAACAAATGGTTTCTACATCATATTTAGTGACTATGTTACATTATTTTACATGGCTTAGTTATAGTTTGCCTTTAGAATATCACATAATTTTTTCTTTGACAACTCAAAATTCTTTGCTAACAATCCTTGAAGTTAAATCTTTATGTTATGACTTTCTTAGATTAACAATTGTTAAGTGGGCTCCATGGTGCTGGGTGGTGAGCGCTTTTTCAATGAAAGACTGTAGAGAAATTGAAACAGAGAAGATGACCACTCACAGATCCTGAAGGAAGCACATGGCCTTCTCAGTGGCCACATAAGAAGGCTGAGACAGGCTACAGGAAGAGTGAGAGGCAGGACCTGGGGTACCTGCCTTTATTAGGGTCCATGGGTGAGACCTTGGACTTCCCAGGCTAAGGCTGAATTGGTAAATTCAAACCCAAAAGAGCAAGGTTTTGGTAAGCTCCACAGGGAGCTGACCTAAGCAGAACTCAAGGAGAAGGCCTTGGGAGGTGGGAGGGACTGGTGATGAAAGGGCTCTTGGGGCAGTCTGTGGGGAACTTACATTTGCTCATGGCTCTGTGGGCTGCTACCTAGGGTACAAGCTTGCATATAGGGAGTAGTGTCAGTTGGAACCCCCCAACCCCCACCCTCACTCCACTTGGCCAAACAAAATGGATGCTGAAGCAGCAATAACACAGAGTTATCTCAGCTAAACTCTTGACATCTTATGAACACAATGTTTTCCTTGAAATGCTGGGTCAAAAGATGCACAAATTTTTAAAGCATCTTATATGTACTGCCAAAGCACCCGTTAAAAACTTGTACCAATTAATGTCCCCTCCCAAGACAGCTGCGGATGCCTGCTTCTTGCCCCTTGGCAACACTAGATATCACCTGGTTTTTAAATCTTTGCCAGTTTGACAGATAAATAAATATTGCTTTCATATTTCATTCACATTTCTTAATTACTTGTGGTTAAACATTTTTTTCATTTCTTCATTGGCTATTTGCAGTTCTTTTATGAATTAACTTGATTCTGTGATTCTGTTATTTTTTTATTTTTTAATGTTTATTTGAGAGGGAGAAAGAGAGCACAAGCAGGAGAGGAGCAGACACAAGAAGAGAGAGAAACCCAGGCAGGCTCCGAGCTGTTAGTGCAGAGTCTGGCATGGAGCTCCATCCGACCAACCGAGAGACCATGACTTGCGTCAAAATCAAGAGTCTGACACTTAACTGACTCAGCCACTCAGGCGTCCCTACACTTGTTAGAGTTTTGTCAAACAAACTATAAAACTAACTCTGGGCACCCATTTGGCTGCTCAGAGAACTTCAGGTTCTGCTCCTGGGTGTGGTCTGTGCTACACATAGTGGATATTCCCAGGTAAATTCATCTAAATGACTGAGAAATTGCTGCTTATGCAAATTTTTGTTTTGTTTTGTTTTGTTTTTTTCTTTGCCAATGGGAACTATCTGAGCTCTTAAGCACCACAAAACTCTGGGAAGTTTTGAGTCAACAATTGTTGGGCAACAGGCCCAATTAGAGCCAAGAAGTCCTGGGAATCCCCTGACAGCTTGTCCACCAGAACCATCTGGCCAAACCTGAGAAAATCAAAATAACTCCTCTCTGTCTTCATCATGAGCCCAGATTAGCAAAGAAGAAACAATTTCCTTCTCAGGAGGACTTACCACTAAATTTAGTCACTGACTTTCAGACACCTTCACTGCATAAATAGGCTAAGACAGATTGTTCTGAGAGCTTCCGAAAAAGTCAGATAAACTGTAACGAATTTGAAAACGAGCCAAAATAATTAATAGAAACTGTTTCATTGCTGTCTTGTTTCTCTTCCTAATTAATATTTATATGCACACATTCCAGAGACATTGCTGTTTGTTTAAGAATACACTATTGCAATATTGTTGGCCACAGCTGTTTTTGCAATAAGAATTCATTGAGCAGCCTAAAATTGACAGATTAATACCCTGGTAATTAAATTTCCTAAATGGGCGGAGCAGTTTCTCTCTCCCTAAAAAATAAACGAACCAAGTATAGTGGCAATTATAGGTGGAGAAATACCAAAGATCCTAAAATTGTCAAAGGAGTTTGGGGAATCAGAAAGTATGTTAAGCTGTACCCTTCAAAAAGCTGTCACAGGGTAAGGAATGACCAGACTGTGAGGTCTTGTTCCTAGGAGAAGGTAGGGCAGGTGTCTATGGGAAACTCAAGCCGTTTGCAGGAGGTAGCATTTGTGTTGGTAGTAAATGCTAGATGTCTTTACAATGATTTGTCATGACAGCTCTACACTAGAATCACATCTAGGGCAGCCCCTAATCAGGAAGTTTCATTCATACCAGTGGGTCATGTGAGCTTGTCCCTCAGCAGGCCAGTTTTAATGCAGTGGCAAAGAATCCAGAAGAGTCAGGAGTGCCCTCTGGACTGCAATACCCCTAAAACTGCACAGGTCAACTGTATCGGACCCCCACCACCACCCAACACCACTCCCGGCCACATATTCGGGGAATTCAGTTGTGGTTTGCAGTGAAGGTCCTAGAGTGACCCCAGATCCTTCTCCAAATGAATAAACTTCCCAGTTTTCTGCTGGCAAGCTAGATTTGGCTGCAATCCTGAACCAAATTCTAGCATTTTTGTTATTTAGCATTTATATAAAACTTACTACTTTCCAAGTGCTTTGCAATCATTGATTAGTTATTAGCCAGCTTGTGATAGATGAGTATGCAGTTCCTAAATTATACTCTGCACCAAATAAAGCAGTGCATATCTCTCTCCTTCCCTCCTCTCTCCCTTCCTGTCTTTCTCTCTCTTTCCCTCTCCCTTACCCTCTCCCTCTCACCCAACCCCCAACCCCGCCCCCCAACCAGTCCACCCTAATCATTCCAGTTGGGATCTCGCTCCTGTGAGAAGGTCTCCATCCTGCCAAAGTGGGAGCTCTGTGACCACCTCCCTTCTGCTGCTCCCTGATGCTACACAGTAAAGTCCCTTCTCATCACCAGGTCTGTCAGTCACACTAAATCCGTAAATCATTTCTCTTGTCTGAGGTTTCAGCTTGGCCTCCCCTGCCCTCCCAGACTGATAGTTGGGAACAAATAGTGCTCTAACCGCCTGTTTATTAATAAAACATTTGCCTCCTCTAACACAAGCAGTAAGTAATTTGAAGTGACATTGCTGTTATGTTCCCAGTTATTTTTCAGTGCTGCTGAGAAATGCACGCATTTCTCTCTGTTTTGGGAAGCTCTAATTTACACCTTCCCTTAAAGGCCCTTGCCTCCCCTTTGTAGTTTGCCTGCCTTTCTCAGCTGCCTCTTTTGGTTTGTGTAAAGTCTATAGGTACCTGTCACTGGGGAGACTTGAGGCAAGCCAGAGAGAAAACACTGGGCATTTTGAGATTCTGCCAAAGGCACTGAGCCATCTTTCACTCCCTGTTCAAACGGGATTTCTTAGTCACATAAAGGTGCCAAGTCCTAGTCAAGGCATTATTTTGTTATGTACCCTGAATGATCCTTGATCTAATTTTACTCTTTGTCTAAAAACTGGTTTAGTACCGATTACAGTTGCTCGTAGCAGTATCAAGGGAACCCACTGGCTTCAACCCCGTCCTCTGGGCTCAGAATGATTGGTCTTAGCACCGTGTCAGGTAACCCGCCCTCTCCTTCCTCATCCATCTCCTCCTCCGGGTTTCCTCCCTGCCCCCCGCCCAGCTGGGCCTAATACCAAAATTAATTACTTTTTACTAAATTGTCAGGCTTTAATTTTTCCCCTCCTTTGCTAGATAATGCCACGAGTTTAATTCAGGGAAGCATTCCTGCAGTATTCCCACTGACTCCAATTAACATGCAACCATAAGGGTCTTACTTTCTGGCATCCTGAGTAATTGCTTATACACAGTTTCCACTTGAACCAGGCCAAAGACACAAAACAAAGAATAAAACAGCAACGACCAAAAAAAAAAAAAAAAAAAAAAAAAAAGCCATATCATAAGGGAAACTTCATCAGTGCTTTCTGTTTGAAGATTTTAGCATATTGAAGCTTCTGAATGCTCTTTTCCCAGGATTCCAGACCAAAGGGAATCCGTTAAAGCAGAGGGCAGTTGCATCCATAATACTGCCAATAATACGTGCATTAGCAATGCTGCCCACTAATTAGCCAGGACTGTACAGCAAGAGCACATCTTGTCGCTTCAACTGCACACCAAATAAGCATCCCTCCTCCTCTGGGAAAACTGATTAACCTTTATCTCCCAATTTAAGAATCTAGAATGATGTTGCAAACAATTACCTCTTGAATCAATCATTATTAGTCCATTTGTGTGCAGTGCAACAACACCTCCAAATTCTGTTGTTTTTGTATATTTATTAATTTGCTAAAAAACATTTATTGAGTGTTCGCCATATTGAGGAATGGATCAGGTGCTGGAAATAACACAAAGTTCATGAGGCAAAACTATTACATGGCGTAACAATAAGTTTATGGAAACAGAATAAAAACGAGGGGCGTTAAGCAGAATAATACCCCCCAGATATTTATATCCTAATCCTAGGAACTTATGAATATGTATTTTACATGGCAAAAGGGACTCCACACTTCAAAGTTTGAAGTATAGAGTTTATCTTGGGTCCAATCTACTGACATGGGTCCTTAAAAACTGAGAACCTTTCTGAGATGTAGAGAGAAAGAGATGTGATTATGGAATCAGGGGAGGAGAGATGCTGTGTTGTTAGCTCTGAAGATGGTAGAAGGGGGCCACAGGCAAGGAATGCAGGTAGTCTCCAGAGAGTGGAAAAGGAGGGAAACTAATTCTCTGATAAAGCCTCCAGAAAGTTAAGAAGCTCTGTAGATAGCTTGGTTTTTAGCTCAAAGGAGTCCACGTTGCATTCCTGACCTATAGCACTGTGAGATAATAAATTGTGTTATTTTAAGCCACTAAGTTTGTGTTATTTGTTATGACAGCACTGGACGGTAATACAGGAGTTTGTCTGTGATGAAGTACAACTGTGCTACTCATTAGCTGTGTGACTTGAGCATATTACTTAACCTTCTTAGTGCCTTCGCTTCTTTATTGGCTTACTGAATATAAAAATGCCTACTTTACAGATTAATGATGAGAAAAAAAGATAAGATGAAGCAGGTAAAGCCTCTGCACCATGCCAGAAGCCAATGGGAATTCAGTAAATAGTTGCTAAATATACTGTTGATACGTAACTCTGAAATTCATCTATACCAAGTCATCAGGGTTTAATGTCACTTGCTGTTGGGTAGACTAAGAACCCCAAAGGGTCAAAGTAGGCAGGAGAGGGGAGGTAATACATAGGTAGGAGAAGAGAAACCTATGTGAGTCCAACAGAGATTATTATTTCAACATTCTGCCTCATTAATCCTGTTGTTGCTTTTCTCATTTTACTGAAGGTCCTAGGGTGCCCTGGTGCTTGAACTAGGGGTATGACTACCATGGGGGCTCCCAGTCCACATTCAGTGGCATTCTTGAGCACTCAGCATTGTTAAAGCATTTATCAAGCTACACTGTGATTAATGATTTCTTTCCACTCACATTAATTCTGAAAACCATAGAGATGTGATTGAGGCAGCATCCCAAACACAGAATCCCATAATAACAAAAGGGCTCTGGATCTCTCAATAGCCCATAACTACCTCCCAATATCACTTCATCTGCTCACATAGCTACAGCAGAGATATGGTGACACCAACGTTTGAGCCTGACTACAGACTACAGACTTCCAAATAACTAGAAAGCTTCTAAGCTGGCACAGATCTTAGAAGTCATGGGGTTGAACTTCTACGAAAAGGGGGAGGGGGTTCATAGTTGTTCAGAAGAAACTGGTGAATCTCTAAAGGGTGCAAGATAGTGGTAAAACTTTACCAGGACCTTCTCTGTGGGTAATTTGAAGGTTAACAGCTTAAACTTCAGAACGTTCATAACCTTTAGGTGGCTATGAAAGTTAAATTTTACTAAAGTTGTCCCAGATGGAATATATTACTTACAAGATATCAGAAGTGGAACATTTAAACAGGAGAAACATAAGAGATAATGCAGAAAATATTCCTGAATGGTTAAGGGGATCAGACTAAGATAACTTCCAAAGCTTAAATTTTATATGTATCTTCAGCCATTTCAGCTTCTATACTGAGAAGAGAGCCAATATAAATAAGAGGTTTAACATAGTGAGATATTTCTTTAAGGAACGATATGGAACTTTAACTTATCTTTGTAATTCTCTGATGGTTTAATGTTAAATCCTAGAAGTAAAAGGTGGCTAACATCCGATGCTTTTGCACATTCAAAAGTTCTAACAAAAATGTTTATTTCAAGCTCTGTTGGAAAGAGAGGAAAATAATCAATATTGGCCAAACAAAGCAGTACATACTTGCTGGAGAAATACTATCACATGGGCTGGAAAATAAACTGTTTAAGGGAGAATGAACAAATTTTGCTTTTCATAACTGATATTAATTATGCAGCTCAGATGCTTCAAGCATGTACTTTCTCTTCAGATCAAAAACCTTTGCAAACTGTTTTCTGTGACCTTCACCGAAGTACTGCTCTGGAATTTCCTCTCCCTAAAGTTCCCATGCTCCCTGTATAGAAATAAAAGTCTTATAATTCCATTTCTTCCATCTCTTCTTTTCACTCCAACTTTTTATCCAATTTCCTAATCTGGAAAATCATTTATTTTTCCTAATGGCAAGGTATTACAAATCTTTATAACCTTGCTTAAAATATGTCACTTCCAAGATTAACATAAAATTGCCTATAATTGAATTATTTGAGTTCTTAATTCTTTCCATAAATGTTAAAATGTTCATTCAAAATAGCCTATGAATAAATTATATTTAGCCAATGTATAATTCAAGCTCCAAAACTAAGAGCTTCCACTGCCTTCCTTGCCTATAATTAGACCCTCGAATATGTGTACAGTTTTGTCAGAGGGATTTCTAGGCCACCATCTTTAGAATAATTTCCCTGTGTTCTTCTGACCCAGATCTCCCCTTCTTGGTGGGCCACCACTGATTACCTTTGTTGCCAACAACCACTGAGGGCTCACCGCTTTGACGTGCCCAGCTGTCCTTGCTGGTTACCATAGCTGCCACTGTAGCCTCAGGACAGATGATGTAGCTCTTTCTTTTTATGCTATTCCAATGATAGAACATGACCTTCCCCTTAATCCCTCACAAAATAGGAAAGATCCTCCTGTAACTCTTAATGGTTAATGGATGGTCCAGGAATAATGGAAGAGCAACAAGACACAGAATGGTTTACAACAAACTACATGATTCCAGACAATCCCAGTGTTCCTTAAAGAACCTTATTCCTGCCCCACCATGGCTGCCTCCCTGCAGCCCAGTGCGTTTCCCATCCCCATGGCCAGAAAGGCTCAGGTCATCTCTATGGCTCAATATCTAGACCAAACTATCCCTCAGCCCTCGAGAAGGGAAAAAATCTTTCTCTCTTATTGGCTCTTATGTCTTTATTTCCCATACTAAAATTCACTTCCTTTTAGAATGATTAACAATAGTTTGCCTCTTTGGAACTCAAAAAAAAGTCACAATAATCTCAAACTTGCACATTTACTAAGGTACTTATTAAAATGATTTAAATTATTATTTGTATTATTAGCCTTGGGGCACCTGGATGGCTCAGTCTCTTGAGCGACTGACTCTTGATTTGGGCTCAGGTCATGAACCCAGGATCATGGGATCAAGACCCACATCAGGCTCTGTGATGAGCATGGAGCCTGCTTAAGATTCTCTCTCCCTTTCCCTCTGCGTCTCTCCCCTGCTCTCTCTCTGTCTCTCTCTCTCTATATATATATGTGTGTACATATATATGTGTGTGTGTACATATATATGTGTGTACATATATACATGTATATATACATATATGTGTGTGTGTATACACACACACACACATATATATATATACATGTACACATATAAATACACTTGCCATTAGGCAAATATGTGTGTGTGTATATGTATGTATATATATACATACATATATACATATATACATACACACATACATATATTTGCCTAATGGCAAGCGTGTTGCCCTACTATCCACCCATTTCTTTTCAGTCTCTCCTCTGGTCTCTCCACATAATCGATTTAAAAACACTGAACCTCTTGGGAATGCAAGCTGGTGCAGCCACTCTGAAAAACAGTATGGAGGTTCCTCAAAAACTCAAAATAGAACTACCCTATGACCCAGCAATTGCACTAACTAGCCATTTATCCACGGAATACAGGTGTGCTGTTTCAAAGGGACACATGCACCCCCATGTTTATAGCAGCACTATCAACAACGGCCAAAGTATGGAAAGAGCCCAAATGTCCCTCAATGGATGAATGGATAAAGAAGATGTGGTATATATATACAATGGAGTATTACTCGGCAATCAAAAAGAATGAAATCTTGCCATTTGCAACTATGTGGATGCAACTGGAGGGTATTATGCTAAGTGAAATTAGTCAGAGAAAGAAAAAAATCAAATGAATTCCCTCATATGAGGACTTTAAGAGACAAAACAGATGAAGATAAGGAAAGGGAAACAAAAATAATATAAAAACAGGGAGGGGGACAAAACAGAAGAGACTCATAAATATGGAGAACAAACAGGGTTACAAGAGGGGTTGTGGGAAGGGGGATGGGCTAAATGGGTAAGGGGAACTAAGAAATCTACTCCTGAAATCATTGTTATACTATATGCTAACTAATTTGGATGTAAATTTAAAAAAAAAATTAAAAATTTAAAAAAAATTAAAAAATTAAAAAAAAAACATTGAATCTCTAATGTCATGCATATCACACAGGGTCATCTTGGTACATGAGTAAAGATCTAGGTATGACATGGATTATCCCAGGTTTGTGACCAAACTGAGTGTAGAAATCATGTTGGGCTTCATAATGTTGCCAATGAAAGTATTCCCTTTAATAATATTAAGAGAGAGATGTCAAATGGTTTAAAATTATTCTATCTGCACAATTTCAATCACATGTATATTCTCTTTATTTCTGAGAAAACTCTTTAATGTAAAATTGAGATTCAGAAATTTTATGGCTTGTTAGACCAAAACAGGTGACCAAGTTACAAACTTGTGTTTCAATTATAAGATTGAATAATTTGGGGCACCTGGGTGGCTCAGTCGGTTAAGTGTCCAACTTTGGCTCAGGTCATGATCTCACGGACTGTGAGTTCGAGCCCAACATTGGGCTCTATTGCTGACAGCTCAGAGCCTGGAGCCTGCTTCGGATTCTGTGTCTCCCTCTCTCTCTGCCCCTCCCACACTCATACTCTGTCTCTCTTTCTCTCAAAAATAAACACTAAGTAAAAAAAAAAAAAAGACTGAATAAGTTGGCTTCTAAAATCCAGTAGATTTTAAAGTCATTATTCAGCAGCATATATCAGAGTCAAATGGAAAGGGAGTTAATAATTTGATGTCAACCAAAGGTGGACATTTTTATGAAAGCTATCTCATTTAATCATGACAAACAACCTAAAAGGTAAGTGTTGTTATTCCCATTTAATAAGAAAGATGAGACTCATTAAGCATATGCAACCTGAGCACTGTCATGCAGCTAGGAAGTAGAAACTTTGAAATTTTTATTCAGTTCTCTTTTGTTTCAGGGCCTGTGGTCTATCTTTAAAAATGGATTAACAAAAAAATAAAAATAAAATAAAATAAAAATTAAATGGATTAACAAAAACCTAGTAAGACATGAACTTTAAATGATATCTACAGCAGAGGGTAATGAATTTAAACTTTTTGCAAAACTATTTTCTTTTCCTCTGAGAAACATCCATTGTCAGGTGAGGCAAAAATAACTTATGCTCCCATGTGACTTGGTTCATATGGGACAGACTGCTGGCTCCAGGAGCCTAAAGGGTGGTGTGGGCTCTCAAGATGAGATGAATTAATTACAAAAAAAAACTTTAATTGTTTTATAAATTAACTCCAGTGAAAAAAGAACCCACTGCTTGCAGGTTTCCTGACAGTTAAGTGACTAGAATTTATATCAAATTAGAAACACTACACACTTACTAAGCACTCCTACTTCGGCCCATAAATCTTGCAAGATACCTACCTATGAGATACATCTAAATGATATTTATGATTTGAATTTTACATGTGATGAAGGTACGGTTCAGAGAGGTTGCACAGCTTCCAAGCAATGAAGCCAAGAATCAAATCAGGTTTATCTGATTCCATGTTCAGTGCACTTTCTACTGTACCTTACAGAATCAGAAATTTTAAGCACCATCTAAAAATTTGATACGACCAGGATATGGCTGAGGATAGGAGCTGTATACATGTATGAGAGAAAAATTTAGTTATACAGTGCTGAGTCAGTGTACCACGAATGGATTTTTTTCTAAGAATGTTTGAAGACAGAAAGGTTTACTGACAGGTTAGTTGGTGGACCCTAGCATCATTTATCTTCTAGAAATGGGGAAGAGGAGGACAACAGGTTGAATAGTATGCTAAGTAATCAGAGGCAAAAGAGTTATATTAAAAACGAGGGGTGCCTGGGTGGCTCAGTCGATTAAACGTCTGACTTCAGCTCAGGTCATGGTCTCGTGGTTTGTGAGTTTGAGCCCCACATCGGGCTCTGTGCTGTCATCTCAGAGCCTGGAGCCTACTTTGGATTCTGTGTCTCCCTCTCTCTCTGCCCCTGCCCCACTCACACTCTGTCTCTCTCTCTCAAAAAGAAATAAACATTAAAAAAAGAGTTATATTAAAAATGTTTTTAAAAATGCAAATTAGTGGGGCACCTGGGTGGCTCAATCTGTTAAGCGTCCGACTTCGGCTCATGTCATGATCTCGCAGTCCGTGAGTTCAAGCCCCGCGTCAGGCTCTGGGCTGACAGCTCAGAGCCTGGAGCCTGTTTCAGATTCTGTGTCTCCCTCTCTCTGACCCTGCCCCGTTCATGCTGTCTCTCCCTGTCTCAAAAATAAATAAACGTTAAAAAAAAATGCAAATTAGTAATTCATGACTTTTGCTTTTCAATGCTTCCTTGCCCAGAGATTTATGGGCAAAGATACAAAGAACTGGAATATGAAATAATAAATACTACACTCAAAAAGAGCAAAATTTTATGTAAATTATCAAAAGAAACAGACCAAAACGACAAATAGGTATCCTGTGCTATGCCTTGAAAGTCAATTGCATAGACTTGCTTGATTTAATATTTAAAAATACACAGACATTTTTCTTTTTTCGGGCACTGCTCTTCAAGATCTGATTTAGAGGCTTAACTAGATGGATCCTTCAAATAACTTGTCAGAAGGAAAAACATTTTACAGTTGATTTAGAAACTGATTCAGAAGCGTTAAAATTTCTTTAGTTATATCCGTTAGATATAAGGAATATAAAGCAAGGAGAAATAGAGCAAATTCTATGCCAGTGTGTTTCCCATGATTGATATTAAAGGTAGATCAAAAGAAAAATAAACACATATAACAAAGAGAAGAATTAAAGGGGAAGAATAGAGGTGAGGAAAGGATCAGTTCATACAGGTTGGAAGTTTAAAGTTTAAAACTAACATTTCTCTTTCTTATTTCTTTCCTTAATCACTCATAATGAGCACAATGAAGTAAGTTTTCCTATGACAGGTGACAAAAATGTAGTGGCCATTTCCTGGCTTGATCCTGAATTGTGTGTGTAAAAAATCTCTGTCATAGAATGAAGACAATTGTATAATGTGGAAATAAAAGAGAAAGGATCTGAATTTGAAAAAAATTCCTATCAACTATGAAAAAATCCATTCCGTTGGTCACAAATACTGTTGAGCACTGACTATGTGCCACAGACTCACATCTTTGCTTTTTACCTTGCTCAAGGCTCACATAAAACAAAGTGGCACATGAAGTGATGTTTATGTGAATTCCTATCATCACAAATAGTACTTACTTGAAGGATTTCCCTTTCCTGCTATGTACCTCCCTGCCATAAACAAACAAAAACTGGACAAAATATATAAGGCTACTGTTTTCAAGCATTGGATAATGGACAACTTAGTACCACGATTCTTGAGAGAAAGGAAACAAAAGAGGTAACCCCATGGTCTACACTGCTCTCTGCCCGGGGAGATACCATTTCCCAGCCATAGCACAGAGAAGCAGAGCCCAAGCACAGCCCAGTGGTTGCTCTACACTGAGGAGCTCAAGACCAGAGTGCAGGGCTTTGGAAGCACCTGGAAGGTCCAGCCCAGATTAGCACAGAGGAAGAAGCTCTGCCGGAGGGGAATACCACAGTTGGGTGAAGGTAGACGGACACAGCATTGCTACAGAGCCCTGGACGATGTTCAGTGTAAGACTCTGTAAGCCTATCAGAGAGTGGCTGCTATAAGCTTGATATGGTATGGAGCTAATTTAGGAGAGTTTGAAACACTGGTCCAGTCAGAGTGGAAACACCACAATGGCCACATTTCAGGAATAAGAGCAACGTTCTAGTGTAAAGCTACCTTAGACCTGTCCTAACAAATACTAAACAGAGCTTCAGTAGGATAAAGGAAACCAGAATTCCAGTAATCAGTTGCCTCTCAGAACAAAACTCAATGCTCTTTTAAGGAAGACAACATATCCAAACTCTGGACAATTATCCATGATGTCCAGCATACCATAAAAAAAAACAAAAAACTTCTATACATGCACGTAATTAGAGTATATATTCTTTAAAATTTTTTTAATGTTTATTTATTTTTGAGAGAGAAAGACACAGAACGTGAGTGGGAGAAGGGCAGAGAGAGAGGGAGACACAGAATCCGAAACAGGCTCTAGGCTCTGAGCTGTCAGCACAGAGCCTGATGTGGGGCTTGAACTCACAAACCGTAAGATCATGACCTGAGCCAAAGTCTGACGCTTAACCAACTGAGCCACCCAGGCACCCATGGAACTAGGGTATTTCATGCTAAGTGAAATAAGTCCATCAGGGAAAGACAAATATGATTTCACTCACATGTGGAATTTAAGAAACACAACAGATGAACATAGGGAAAGGGAAGGAAAAATAAGATAAAAAATGAAGGAGGAGGCAAATAATAAGAGACTCTTAAATACAGAGAACAAACTGAGAGTTGCTGGAGGGGGAGTTGGTGAAGGAATAGGCTAAATGGGTGATGGACCTTAAGAAGGGCACTTGTCAGGATGAGCACTGGGTGTTATATATACGTAATGAATCACTGGGTTCTACTCCTAAAACCAATACTACATTGTATGCTAACTAACTTGAATTTAAATAAATTTAAATTAAAAATTTTAAAAACCTTATCCATGCAAAAATGAAGGAAGATGTGATCTATAATTAAGAAAAATATCAATCAAAAGATAAAGACTTTGAAATATCCCAGATGTTATAATTAATAGACAATGACTTTAAAGTAGCCATTAAATATGTTGAAGGGTTAAAACAAAAAGAAGGCCTTAATAAAAGACCTGATAGGGAAATCTCAGCCAAGAAATAGAAATTATTTTTGAAAGCTGAATAGAAATACTAATGCTAAAAAATACAGTGTCTGAAATTTTAAAATATTCGCTTCTTGGCATTAATAAATTATTAGACATAGCAGTAGGAAGAGTCAATAAACTTTAAGACATATTCATAGACATTAATCATTCTGATTAAAAACAGAGAAACAGAAAAGAAAAAAGAGAGCCTCACTGATCTGTGGAAAGACATCAAGGAGTTTATATATGTGTAGAGTTTCATAATACAAGAAAAGAGAAAATGAGGCAGAAAAAATATTTAAAGGAGTTGTGGTACAATTTTTCCTAAATTTGGTAAAAAAAAAATCAGTGTATAAATTCAAAAAGCTTACCACCTAGCTTCCAGCGATATTCACATCACAGTCATATCACTGAAAATCAAAAATAAAGAGAAAAATCTTAAAAGCACCTAGAGGAAATGGCACACTACATACAAGAGTAAAAAAAAAATAGTAACAATGGACTCCTACTGGAAACAACGCAGGTCAGAAGACAAAGGAATGGTATCTTTAAAGAACTGGAATTTGGGGAAGGGGATAGAGAATGGAGGGAAGGATAGTCCACCCAGAATTATATGTCCAGTGAACATATCCCACAAAAGTGAGAATAAAATAAAGACATTTTCATATGAATGAAAGTTGAGAAAATGTATTGCCAACATATCTGTACCATAAGAAAGACCAAAGGAAGTTTTTTAGGCTGAAAGAAAATGACAGAAGATGGAAACTGATCTACATAAAGAAAAGAAGAACTCAGACAAGAGTAATTTGTGCCTAAATAAATGATCAGCATTTTTATTTTAATTTCTTTTAAAGGCAAATAGCTGTTTGAAATAAAAATAACATTGCATTATGTGTCTATAACGTATGAAGAACTAAAGTATAGGGAAATAATAGCACAAAGGATAGGATAAGTGGAATTAAACTGTTGCAAGATTTATACATTCATGAAATATGATTTTTGAAGAGTGAAGTGTAAAATATTTCAATGTAAATTTCCAAGGAGACTGTGAAAATTTAAGATTTTATATTGTGATCTTTAGAGAAACTAATTAAAAACCTAGAAACAATCCAAACATCCTTTGATAGGTGAATGGATAAACCATGATATATTCATATAATTGAATGCTAGTTTGAAATTAAAAATAAATGAATTTCTGGTACACAAAACAGCATGGATAACTTAATAAATACTATTCACCCAAAGAAGCCAAACACAAATTATGTAAAGTCTCTGGTGATAAAAATCAGATCTATATTTGCTTGGGGCAGAGAGGAACTTTAAAAGAACACAAGTGAATATTCTAGGATGCTGATACAAGTGGCCCTTTCATGGGTATATATGTTTGTCAAAACTGATTGAACTGTGCACCTAAACTCTCTGCACTTCATTATATGTAAACTGTATCTCAATAAAGTTTACTTTTTTTGAGAAACACTTTTTAAATATAGGGGAAACTAAGAGAATCATAGAGGAGAAGGAAAAATTACTCATAATCCCATCACCTACAGGTAATAATTCAAATTCGGACGTATAATATTTTTGTACCCCTTTTTTACACAAATTTTCACACTATACATAGCAGTCTGTGGCCTTCTTTTTATTTTAAACTTTAGCAATGGTAAAAGTTTTGTATCAATAAGTGTTCTGTTCTAATAACTTATAAATGATTACAGAGTATAAATTACAGCTGGATTAAAGGTTTATGCAAATGTACAAAAACATTAAATATAGCAATGAGTATCAGAAAGACTTCTATCCCACCACTGCCACCAAAAAAAAAAGACTTCCTTTAGTTTCCATTGCATATCACTTTGTATTGTTCAGTTCTCATTCCCACTGAAGATTAAACATTAAATCTGCGAAGTGCAAGTATTGTTGTCTTTCTGCTTAAAACACTCACTTCAAGGTAATTCCTTTGTCTCTCAGGGTTTCTTCCACCTTTCTGGTGTTCTCCTTCCTAAGATGGTGCCTCAGTGCGTTGATGGCATTCTTGTAGCATTACATGAGGGGCATCTGTGTTTCATGGTGTCTTTCAGATGCATGCAGTATTCATTCACTAGAGTGAAGCTTAGCCTGACTGGTCACTAGTTGTTCTTCACCTGTATCTGCTTGAGTGTGGCTGATGCCATCTGACCTTTTGGGAATCATGTTATGACCCACTGCCAGTAACTGTAGACCTTGCCCTTAGCTTCACTCTCAACCACATCATTGTGCCTTTCTCATCCTAAATCTCAAATTCTTAAATTCCATTGGTCTTCTTAGCAAAACTACATCTTGCTTAGAAAGCCTGAGAATTCTCAGCTGTTCATTCTACTTTATGCTAGAGTGTTCATGACACTGTGAGTTTCCTCAGCCCCACATGTCTAGGCACCTCCCATAGTCATTGTTGTTTTATCATTCTGATGGCATGTTGGAAAAGAACTGCAATGAACTGGGAACACCTCTGAGAAGTTTTCATCCTCCCCAGACTATGCCAGACGATTTAGGATACCAGCCCTGAAATTCTTCAAATTTTTTTTAAATTTGCAAGTGTTTCTTCCTCTACCACAAGGTGTCAACTACAAAGATTTAGAAAAAAAAAAAAAAAGCCATAACATTTGCTTCTCTATTTTTCACCTTCTCTATTTATACTCTTCTTCTCTCTTTTGGCTTTATCCTACCCACCTCCAATTCCAGGAAGCAGGTGGCAGAAGGATGCCTGGGTGGCTCAGTTGGTTAAGCATCTGACTCTTGATTTTGGCTCAGGTCATGATCTCATGGTATGTGAGATCGAGCCCTGCATCAGGCTCTGTGCTCACAGTGTGGAACCTGCTTGGGATTCATTCTCATTCTCATTCTCATTTTCATTCTCATTCTCATTCTCATTCTCTCTCCCTCTCCCTCTCCCTCCCTCTCTAAATGAGTGAATAAACTTAAAAAAAAAATACATGGCAGAAATCTCCTTTATATCGCATCCTCCTCTTAGCTTCTCTTTGAATTTCTTTAGAATCAACCTTATAGGCATTGGTTCTTCATATATAAAATTCTGAGTTGAAAGTCTAGCTAGTATTTTAAAAGAGAATTGTTTGAAACCCAAAGAAATGACTTATGTCTGTTTTAAGGATCCATAAGCTCAACCTGAAGGCAGAGTAGTAATGGAGAAAAGACAGGCAGAAAGAGCCAAGAAGAGACAATGTATTTGATCATATGTCAAAGAGCTTCTAGCTTGAAGTATTCCATTGTTTCCATGTACCAAAATGTGTTTAACCAATCTCCTATTGTTGGACATGTAAGCTTCTACCCATTTTTTAAATTATTATTTTTTAAGCTCAAAAAGGAAATTTTAAGAGGACTAGAAATCAGGGCTTATATAGAAGATACAAAGATACAGGTAGGAGAAAAAGTCTGTGATACTGCTCAGCCTCCTTTCTCTTCCAGATGACTCATTGTCCCTACTATTTGAGCCTTGATCTGCAGCATAATTAAGAATTCAGGGGAGAGAGGCACCTGGGTAACTCAGTTGAGCGTCTGACTTCGGCTCTGGTCATGATCTTGCAGTTCATGAGTTCGAGCCTCAAACCAGGATCGCTGCTATCAGCCTGCCAGTCTGTCAGCACAGAGCCTGCTTCAGTTCCTCTGTCCCCCTCTCTCTGCCCCTCCCCCGCCTACGCTCTTCCCGCCCCCCCCCCACACACACAAAATAAATATTGGGGTGCCTGGGTGGCTCAGTCAGTTAAGCATCTAACTCGACTTCAGCTCAGGTGATGATCTAACGGCTCATGGGTTTGAGCCCCACATCGAGTTCTACACTGATAGCATGGAGCCTGCTTGGGATTCTCTCTCCTCATCTCTCTGCCCCTTCCCTTCTTGCTATTTCCCTCTTGAAATAAATAAAAATAAACTTAAAAAAAAGAATTCAGGGTATAAATGCATTCTTTCTGGATTCCATCAGAATTTCCTCTAATGTGCTCATGAGTGTTCCTGGTATGTGCCCACTTCCTCAAACAATGCCTGAACTATCTTGCAGCTTAAGTCAGCAGTTTCCTATCTAGGAATAAATAAATAAATATGCTATCCATGATGACTTACTATTTTTAATAAACTAAATGTCAGGCATAGAACCAAGAGGTATTTTTTAAAGCATTTCAATCATTTATACCTCTTTTATTGAACATCTAATTCCTACTGAATACACTCTTCCCCTAATCACCACACCTAATCCATCACCAAGTCCTATAAGCTCCACTTTTAAACTCTTCAAATCTTGCCCAGTGCTCTTCATATACAATTGCATTACACTAAGGTCAGCCACATCCATTTTTTTCCTGAACTTCTGCAAAGCCTGATGTCAACTTTTATTCTTACCCTCTCCAACCTTTCACATAGCAGCCAGTCATCTTTTCAAACATAAAGTAGGTGACTCCCCTCTTCTGCTTAAACTTGTTGTACTCTGAATAAAATCCAAATGCCTTATAGTCTGTAAGACAGTAGGTGATCTTCCTCCTGCCCAACTCACTTTATCTTGTATTTCCTTTGCACATACTATCCTGAAGCCAAATAGGATTCCTTCATGTTTCTTGAACAATCCAGGCTCTTTTCCCTTCTAAGACTCTATACTTGCTTTCCTCTTTTCTACACTCTCATAGTAGATTCCTTCCTATCCACCTACTTAAGATAAGCCTATCCTCACCAATATCTAAAGACTACTCAAGAAGCTATCTTATCACTCTTATGTTGATCACCATTTGAGGTATTCTTGTTGGTTTTATTGTTCTATTTATTTATTGTTTTATTGTTTATTTATTGTTTTACATCTGTTTCCAACAGAGATTTTTAAGGTCCCTGAGGAAATAAACTTTGACTTATCCCTAATGCCTATCCACAACTCAAAATACAAAGATATTTAAGAAATATGTGTTTAATGAACATATGTATCACTTTGTTGTGAATCTCAAACCACCATGATTCGTACAGCCTGGGAAGGAATATATTAGAAATGTAATTCCTGGGTCGCCTGGGTGGCTTAGTTGGTTGAGTGCCTGACTCTTGGTTTTGGCTCAGGTTATGATCTCATGGTTCGTGAGTTTGAGCTCTACGTCAGGCTTTGCACTGACACCATGGAGCCTGCTTGGGATTCTCTCTCTCCTCTCTCTGGCTCAGTCTCTATTCTCTCTCTCTCTCTCTCTCTCTCTCTCTCTCTCTCTCTCTCAAAATAAATAAACTTAAAAGAATGTAATTCCTTTACCCCACCTCACCCAGATCTACTGAATCTGAAATTCTGGTGTGGCCCAGCTATTTGTGTTTTAATAAGCCCTCCAGTCACTATTTACTCTATTGTCCCATTTTACAGATAAAGAAATTAATAAAGGTTGTGTAATTTGCCCAAGTTAATAAGTGATAGATCTAGGTGCTAATTCTAAAGCCTTACACCTTAACCATTAAATCACACTTCCCCAGAGTCCAGGAAACTAAATAACAAGAAAATGAAGTTTTTGCCTTTAGGTTCAATACAATGAGTCAGAATTGTAGAATTGTATAGAAATAGATCTTATTTGAGTTATGTACAAGGTTCTAAAAGAACACAGGGGCAAGATACTAGGACTCGGCCTGGAGTGGGAGGGAAAGCTTCTACTGCAAGTTGCATTTCAGGTTTCCCTTTCATAATAAGTGAGAATGAGCTAAATAGAAAAGGAGTAGCATGGGTGAATCCAGCTATGAGGGAGTGGGGTTTTGGGTGAATAAGCGAGGGAAAGAGGATAAGTTTCAAAACTACAGAAGTAGCTAGATCCTGAATAGTCCCAATTTGTATTAGCCATCTCAGGTGGCTTAAACAAAAAGCAAAGAACAAAAAAAATTTTTTTCTCAGAAATGGAAGTTAGAATTCTGAGATCAAAGTGTTGGCATATAGGTTTTATTTGGAGCAATCTATGGTGTCTCTTCTTACAAGGACATGAATCTCACTAGATTAAGACTCCCCTTCCACCTTGTGACTTTATTTAATTTTAATAACCTATTAAGGATACTATCTTCAAATACTTTCACACTGGGAGTTAGAGCTTAAATATATGAATTTGGGGAGGATAAAATTCAGTCCATAACACCTCTGTATAGATTTTGTCTCTTAACCTAAAGGAAATAGGGGATTGTTGAAAGATGTTAATAAAAGGGCAATGACCAATGATCCTCTTCTTATTCCCACCAAGGATATAACATTTGAATATTTTGAAGGAGGGTTCAGTATAATTTCAAAGAAAAAAGGTAAGTCAGCAATGCAGCCAAGGGCATTCTTATCCAACTGGAGGGTGAAGCAAAATTCTCTCCACCTGTCAGCAGCATCTTCAGTCACTTGGATTTTGCTTTGACTCCTCTATAAATTTTTTATGGTGCCCTGCCCCTAATTGGGGTCTGTGTGTTATTTTGGCATTAAGGTTGAATTAAATATCATTTCACACACACACACAAATTGACAACTGTTGATAAAGGGAAAGCTACCATTGTAAATTATCTGGCACTTATAAGGTAAGATAGATCCTAGGAGTTGACTTTTCCAACTGGGTTGAGTACAGATTCAGAATTTTTGCCTTGCAGCTATGGAATGATATTGTGAAAGGTACATGCATACAGAATTACATGTTTTTTTGCAAATAATTTGACATATACTTAAGAGCTTGTACACAGAGCAAAACCTTGAAGTGCTTATTCCTATTTCTTAATATTCATTCTATATAAGAAGTTATCTCATCAGCATATGTTTTATGCTCCCTAAATTAAAGAAATATCACATTATCCATAAAATGGCTTGAAAAGAATCCAGAGAAACATTAAACATACAAAGGTTTTTAATATCAGGCATTTCTGTACTCAACATCATCTTCATAGATCACAGATCCCTTTGATGCACTATGATTATGGCTCTGTGCAAGTTGAGAAGAGGAATCATATCATTGGACACTATGAACATCTAATTTATGGATGGATATTTAATTCAGTTGTAGAGAGAAAGCAATGAAAGACATTAATGAGCTCTGATACTCAGGACTGCATTGCAAACTAGAACACAACCATGGAACTACATAAAATTAAAACCAGTTTAACCATGAAACACTGAAAAATGTGTGGTTTATCAAGGGCCATTCTCTTATAAGAAGAAGTTCTTCAGGTTCGTGCTGGGTTTCCATGAAGCATGCTCCCAAACTGAGTAGCATGAAGTTTAAATCAATTTGTGTGCAGACATTCTTAGGAATTTACTGTGAAAAACTGCTAGTCTCTTGCACTGATTTGTTGTGCCAGCTATACAGCTTGGTACATTGAGCACATATACACTTGCTAAAAAAAGACTGCGAGGGCAAATTATTGATTTTCAAATAGTTTTCACCTAATTGAGTGGGGATGTACTGAAGAAAATAGGCTTTTGCCCCACTAAAATTAAAATGAATGTAGCATTAGTTTAAAGAAGAAAAAAAAAAAAAAAATAAACGTGCTGAGACAGGCTTGAAAGACTGACAATGCCCAGGGTAGGAAATAAAGACAGTGCAATTTCAAGAATAAGCAGTCCCGCCTTTACTTTCCTATCAGGGTTTTTCATCAGTCCTGAAGCTTAATTTTCTTTCTTCTATCACCTTGCCTTAACTTTTTTTTTTTTTGTCTCCCTAAGTTTCTAATAATAAGAGCTATAATATTAGTAACATGAGTTAAAATTGAATAAGAACTTGCTATGTGCCAACTCCGTGCTAAACTCATTTAGTCCTTAAAACAATCTGAAGAAGTTGGTGCTAATATTTTGGTATTTAACTGAATCTAAGATGCCATAAATTAATGTACATGCCTCTATGCTGGACCCAGTCATGTTCTTCATCAGCTATGCTGAGTCTCACTGTTGCCCAAGCCTTGGCTGCTTGTCCTGCTTCCAGTCCAGTGACATCTCCAGCGGTGGCCTGGTTATAAAGATGTGACCACCTAAGCCTCGTGGGGTTTGCAGGCAGAAAAGCAAATCCACTCTCCAATGTGCAAACACCCAGGTTCAGCATGGCCTCCATCATGTTCACTGTGATGGGGCCTCCATAGCTCTAGCACTGAAGTCTGATCCACTCAGATAGATCCCTGCAAGCTCTCCTGCCCCCAGTGGAGACACCAGATAACACATCCCAGGCATGGTGGGAATCAAACCAAACTTAGACCAACAAAAAACAGGAGAAAGGAAGGAAATTGTTCACTCTTCCCTTCCACATATTGAAATGTAAGATGCAGTGGTTCCATATGGCTTTTCTAGTCACATCCTTTCTGATCTAGAACTTTCTGGGTGTTTTGTGAAGCTCTCCCAGTGTGGTAATGGATTCCCTATTTTTGTTTTTACTTCTTTCCTGACTGACTTTACTTTCTCTCACTCTTTGGGACCGCAAGCTACACGTCTCACCCCCACCCTACCCAAAAGAAAATGCATACTTTTGGCCTCACGCTCTGTTTTCTAAGATACTCCAGCTAATAGAACTGATCATGCTATTGATTATAAAGTGCATTCTGAGTTCAGAGATATTAATATACACTGATGCTTACACAGTGCCTGTCAAGCTCTGTTCTGAGCACATTATATATAATTGTTTTACTTCTCACAGTCTCCCACTGAGGTAGTTACCATTATCCCACTTAATAGGTGAAGTATCTGATGCTCAGAGAGTTTATGTAACTTCCCTGAGATCACACAGCAAGTAACTGATGGAGCCAAGGGAAGAACACAGTTCTTTCTGATGCCAAAGCACAGGCCTTTTAGTCACTATACTACATTTTCCACACCTGCCTTTTTCCTCTGCAAAGCTGCATTGGCTTATCCATGGAAGAAAGTGTCAATGTCTGGTCATTGGGGACCTCTCTTGTTTTAAAGATCTATTCCAAAAATGTATGATATTGAGGTCATCTTTCTCTTCTTAAAGTCCCATATCTTTAGCAAAGCTATTTCTCTATTTCATTACACTAAAACCTTTTCCTTCTGAGTAATTTTAACAATTACCACGTACTGTCACATAGTGTCATTTAAAGGAGAGAGGAGAGTTTAGATTTATGGAGTGCTTACTTGGTATAGGGCATTGCATGAGTATATAGACATATTGCAAAATTAATTGCAAGAAAAAAATCTTTTTTTTGGCCGACACTATTTTTCCATTTACAGATGAAGACGCTGAATCTTGGAGAGGTTAAATAATTTGCTACGGTCAGAGTGTTTAACAAACAGTAGCAATCCACTGGTGGGCACATCATTTTACCACTCTTTCTTTTTTCTTCCAGAGTATAAAAAATCCAGGTTTTATACTTTTCTATATTCAGCCCAGTGTCTAGTACATCAACATCACTTACGTGAAAGACACCCAACAAATGGAGCAATAAACGAATGCAATGTAAGTGTGCCATAAAACACAGCGAGAAGGGGAAGAAACGTTATTTTACTGCAAAGATGATTCCCCTACCAACATTTTTTGGGTTCTATTGTTTTTTTAAATTTTTTTAATGTTTATTTTATTTTTGAGAGAGAGAGAGACAGAGGGTAAGACAGAGAGGAGCACAGAGAGAGGGAAACATGGAACCCAAAGCCGGTTCCAGGCTCTGAGCTGTCAGCACAGAGCCCAATGCAGAGTCAAACCCATGAACTCTGAGATCATGACCTGAGCTGAAGATGGACGCTTAACCAACTGAGCCACCCAGGCGCCCCTCTATTGTTTTTTTAAAAGAACCCTTGAGATAAAGGGAGGCTTAGAGACTTTTTTTTTTTAGAGAGTAAGAGCACATGTGAGAGGGGAGGGGAGGAACAGGAGAGAGAGAATCATAAGCAGGCTCCATGTTCAGTGCAGAGCATAATGTGGGGCTCAATCCCACAACTCTGGGATCATGACCTCAGCTGAAATCAAGAGTCTGATGCTCAAGGGACTGAGCCACCCAGGCACCCTGTTTCTATTGTTTTTTAAATTATCTAAAACTCAATCTCTGCAGTCACTTTTCTTGAATAAATAGAAATCCTTTAAAAGATTCAGTATATAATTGCTTCATTACTTTTACCCTCCTATGGAAGCTTTGCTCAGAATTCTTATACTTAAATATAGTAGTCAATCATTTAGCCTTTGGAGAACAATTTCTACACTTATTACTGCACATATATACACTAGAAAGGGTCCAATAAAGAATCATTTATAAGCAATCCATTATCAAAAACAACATGTGGATGTCAGGGTACAGCAGACAAATGAATTACTTGGATCTTTTTAGTCAAATCAGAATTTGCACTTTCAACTTTTTAAATCCAGTCATTAATTCCTTAAGACAGGCAAGAGCACTAGATAAACCATTTAAATGCCCTTTGGTCTTGGCCACTAACACAAAATCCTAAACCTACTTTACCTGTCAACTGGCATTCAGATGTATGTGCAATGCTGGATGGGCTCATGTTGAGTCTTCTATAGAATTTGATCTTTTCTTACCCAGAATAAGGTAATCTCTTCTTATCTAATTAGTAAGGAAATGGAAATGACTTACTTTAGAAAAGATGGATCTGCTTCCTTTTATTTCATTTTCGTTACCTATGAAGCCATTTATACCACATTAAATGCTCTACGTAGCTGCGGAATGAGATGTCCCAGAAATAAAACCCCATGCTCTGTAGACCTGGCTCCCCTGCCAAGCTAGCAACATTTCCAACACTATAGAAAAATCCAGGGGAGGTGGGCTTCATAAATTAAGGAAAAGGGAATAGCAAGAAAGGAATAATCGTTTAAAAAAAAAAAAAAAGATACGAGATTTATGTCTCAAATAACATGGTATTTGACTTAGTCTCCATTGCCAACAATAGCATGAGCTTATTTTGCTTGCCCATTACAAATCCAAATCTAATTTATCATCCACTAGCAAGACTTCAAGGTCTTTTTCACCATTAGTACTTTCCAGGTTTTTCTAATCCATTGAATACCTGTACTGCACATTATTTCACCCCAGATGTATCAAATTGCATTTGCTACAACTGAATCCCATTCTGTTAATTCCTACTCCTGTTACTAACCTTTTTAGGTTCCTTTATAAGACTTTTCCATATAAAGCCCCCACCGCACTTCAGCACAAAGCCCTGTTCTTTTTGAGGCACTGCAATATATTTGATGAACACTGACCATGTATAATAGGAAATATAATAATCATTCAGCCTCCATACACTCAGTAGGTCCCTGGTCACACATCACACATACAGAAATCCATGCCAGGCTATTTCCTTCTGAAGGTATGTATGGGTATGCTCCCTGGAATGAATTCTCTGCCAAACCATGGGGATTATCAGAAATTGCAGCTCTCAATAACAATCATTGACCTTGCAGACACATTTAGCTGAAAAATAAAATGACTTTATTATAAGTTCCCAAATCCTGAAATTAAATATTCTACAAGCCTTCCAATTCAAGTCTCAATTAACACTCAATGTTCTGAGCTTGGGTACAAATAAGCATTGACTGAAATATTTTCTTCCCAACCCAAACCTCATATTAACTATATAATCCTATATAAACCAAATGATACACTGACTACAATAATTTGTAAGTGTAATAGAATTATTCAGGTGATCTGACAGACTGGTACTCTGCAAGAGCCCTCAACACAGTAAGTGATGCTGAATCTTCCAATTACAGAAATGTATACGTCCACTGTTAATTTTCTAGTTGCTAATAATTATATTAAGTATAGGACATATTTCATGACTAACAGGCATCTTGACAGATGGAGAAGAGACCATCACTTACATGAAAAAGAATAGTATCAGGGGGCGCCTGTGTGCCTCAGTTGGTTAAGTGTCTGACTTTAGCTCAACTCATGATCTCAGAGTTGGTGAGTACCAGCCCTGTGTCGGGCTCTGTGCTCACAGATTGGAGCCTGGAGGCTGCTTCGGATTCTGTGTCTCCCTCTCTATGTCCCTCCTCCACTCGTGCTCTGTCCCTGTCTCCCAAAAATGAATAAATGTTTAAAAATATTTAAAAAAAAAAAAAGGATAGCATCAGAATTCAGGAAATGTGGGCTATGTTCCCACCCCTAATATGAACTTTCCGACTTGCTGAGAAGATTAACATTTCTCTGGGCTGCATGTTTACTGCTAACTACAGAGTGGGGCTAGATCATTTTAAAAACAGACAATAGTGTGGCATTCTAAAATATACTTTGTATCTACTGATTTCCAGAATAACTCAGTAATACTGGATAATTAATTGTTCATGCATATAACCAATGAGAAAAGTAACTTCAGAAATGTAGGTCTATGCCTTTTTTAAAAGGTTTTTCGGGGGCGCTTGGGTGGCTCAGTCAGTTGGGCGTCCGACTTCAGCTCAGGTCATGATCTCGCGGTCCGTGAGTTCGAGCCCCGCGTCGGGCTCTGTGCTGACAGCTCAGAGCCTGTAGCCTGTTTCAGATTCTGTGTTTCCCTCTCTCTCTGACCTTCCCCCATTCATGCTCTGTCTCTGTCTCAAAAATGAATAAACGTTAAAAAAATTTTTTTTTAAGTTTTTTGGCTTTTTATAAATGAAATTTATAATGATAAATAATACTAATCTTATAACCACAGGGTAATGAGCCTGTGTTATATAGACATAAACCTTAAAAGTGAAATGTTTCTACTGAAATTTTTCATGTAAAACACTTACTACAGTTGATTCTATGTTCAAGAGTACATATACTGAGTAAATGTATCTGGCTCATTTTAGTTAATGACAACAAAAATACTCTAATTATGCTATCTGTGAATTGAATAAAATGAAATCAATTAACTTATAAGATTCATATTATATTCTAAATCTCTAGTATATTATATTAACAATTACGGCCTACCACATTTTAAATTGAGCCACTATATAGTCCTTTAACAGAATAATACTAAAAGAGACAAAATAATATTTGGTAGAGAGAGATGAAAACATCTTGCTGTTGTTCTGGATCTGCAAAGTGGACTCAATGGAAGCAGATCAACTTGGATGTGATCCATTTGTGTTTCCAGGATGTGTGGACAGACAGGCAAATCTAGTGGTTGATGTGTCGACATTCCATATTGCCAGTGGAGAACAGTGCTGCATCAGGGACAACCCTTTGTAGAGCAAACTCTTGGGGAGATTAGTCATCACCTTCCACAATAGGGGAAGGACAGGATATTCTCTTCCCACGGACTTCCTCCTGGAAAACTCTTCTACATCTGACCTCTGACTGGAGAACAGCATGGAGAATCAGAGCCTGTGCCAGCTGCTCCCCTGTGAAATGACAGGGTTGAATCAAAGGAAGCTGTTGAACTTCTGCCTCATGAGGAGCACGGAGACAAGCCCCACCTTTCTCTTGTGGAGGTCCTGCTAACTCAGGGTGAAGCTGGTCAGACTGGAGGCAGATGATGGATCCTGGGCACCGGACCCTTCATGTCCACACCATGTCAGCCTGATGCGCCTCCTTCCTTGGAGATCTGGTCATCCAGAAGATTCCTGATGTTTATTTCGGGCCTCTCCCAAATGTGCCATTTGGAACAGCAAGAATGGAAGAATATTTTTCAGTGCCTTTATGTTCTCCTTCAACCAGTTTTTGAATGATGTATATATCTTCTTTGGGTATGCCCTCAAATGTTTCTTAACTGATAGCTGTCATCCGAATATCATGATCTTTCCCTCTTGAGGAGTCAGAAGGATTTGATATTAATTACTGAGTTATTCTTCCCAATTTTCCTGAAACAATTTCAAGTGGAATTTTATAAGTGTGCAAGTCTTCACATGAACTTACTGATGTTTCATCTTTTTTGGAAACATCCTCCTTCCCTTTATAGGGTAAATTATCTGTAAATTGAGTATGAGATACATAATTGTTTTTCTGGATTCAGTAGGACTTGGTGTTTTTTCTGGAACTTTTACCTCTCCCTTTCTAACTGGGTGTTTTCTAACTGAAGCCAACATTCTTGGCTTGAAAACTTTTCATATGATGTTTCAGTACATAGATTATTTCAGCTACTCCAGTTAATTTCTTGTGCATTTGGTTACTTTTGTTTTCAAGATGATGTAAATAAATATGTAACTCTACCACATTCAAAAACTCCCTAGATTTAGATGCCTGCAATATATCCAGTTCCACATTCCCATGATTCATGTTGTATTCCCCCAAAATAGCAGCCCAGCTACTCATGTTTCACAAGGTTCACCTAGAAGCTTGATCTGACTTTATCTATTATTAGGAACTTGTTCCTCAGGCAGCGAAGGATTTTATGAAACTTTTTTTCCCCTCTTTAATAAGTTTTCCTGATCTTCCCTTCCATTTTTGAAGTTCTTATGAAAGCACCTTTATGCTTCTCTGAAGATTAGAAATTCCTTCCAAAGCTTCTGTTAGTGCTATCCAAATCACTTTGCCTTTTTCTTGATGGGTTTTAAGGGATATTTTGATTGCAAATACTTGATGTTGGTTTTGCTTTATTGAGTCTTCTGAGGACTGATTCTTACCTGTAATGTCGGTCACCAGCCAAACTTGTAAACATGTAGATTCCTCTTCTTTCCATGCTTTATATTAAGAATTTATTCTAAGACAAAGTAAAAAGGTTTTACTTTTAAGCTCTTTATCCATGATCTCTATGTTTGCTAGACCCGAGACTTGGTTCTCAGGCTAACTTCTAGTATCTGGATTTAATGTCTTCAAATTCTTTTTCAGTGTGGCTAAGCCTATCAAAAAATTGTTGTTTTTCCTTAAGGGCAGTTTCCAGTAGCCGGTTATTTGTCCTTCCTTGTATAGTAATAAAAAGCCTTAAGCACAAAACCTCCACTATGACTATAACAGCCACCATCTTCCAAAGTATTCTTTGCAGACCTGGGCCTGGATTAGGATACCTGGGCAGTGTCACTATCACCTAGCACAGGATCTCCAGGATTAGTATCTTAGCCCTCAGTTGGACCTCCTATGGCTTCCAAGGCCAATACTAAGTCATCTCATGTTTCCAGAATCCTGTGGCTAGCAATGACAACAGAGTGCTAAGGAGAATATTCTTCCCAGAGCCTCCCTAGTACCTAACTACCATGATAGATTTCAGTGGAGGTGAGTAAGGGGACAAGACAGACAAAAGCAGTACTTATCATGTCTTTTTCTCATCCAAATCCACAAAGACTGTGATCATATCCCATGACACAGGGATATGGACTAGACTCTGTGGGCCAGAGGGGATGGCCTGTGGCTCTGGCCATCTTAGGCCCTTCTTGGTTACCTCAAGAACAGAGGAAGTCAATGTCTTTATATACCTGTCACCGTACTGGGTCACTGGTTGGGAAGCTCCATGGTGGAGGATTTGCAGGCCTGCAACACTGGCCACTACTCTCTTTCTCTCCAATATACTTTTTACTCTGTGGCCTTGGAGACCTCACCTAGCCCATGAGATCAGAGAAGACTTCTTGGTTTGTGTCTGGCTTGCCTTGAATTTGTTTGGGCAAGAGTATAAGGGACTATAAGGAGCCCTGCATGAAGTTTCAACACACTTCACTAATTTTACCTTCAAAAGAAATAAGGAAGATATAATAAGAATTTTTTAATTTATTGCCTTTTTTCTCTAATAGACTATTTTTTAGAATACTTTCAGGTTTATAGCAATATTGAACAGAAGACACAGAAATTTCCCATAGACTCTCTGCTTCCACACACGCATTGCTTCCCTTGTCAACATCCCCCACCAGAGTAGTACATTTGTTACAGCTGATGAACTGACATTGACACACCATAATCATCCAAAGTCCACAGTGTACATTAAGGTCCACTCTTAGTATTGTCCATTCTATGTATTTGGACAAATGTAGAATGACATGTGCCATATAATTACAGAGTAGTTTCATTGCCCTAAAAATCCTCTGTGATCTACAGATTCATTCCTTCCCCTTACTAACCCATGGCTACTACTGATCTTTTCACTGTTGTCATAGTTTTGCTTTTTCTAGAATGTCTCATCATTGGAATCATCTAGTATGTAGCCTTTTCACATTGTTCTTTTGCTTAGTATTATGCATTTAAGTTTCCTCCATCTCTTTTCATGGTTTGATAACTCACTTCTTTTCAGTGAACAGTAATACTCCATTGTGTGAATGTATTACAGTTTGTTTATCCATTCACCTACTGAAGGACATCTTAGTTGCTTCTGAGTTTTGGCAGTTATGAACAAAGCTACTAATAAATATCTACACGCAGGGTTTTATTTGTAGTCTATTGCCTTTTTACAGATGAGGAATGGAAGGCTTAGAGATGGTATGTGGCTTGCCTAAGACCACCTGGGTGATGGGTAACAAGAACAGATTCTGTGTGCACATCTGGCTCCCAGGCCTCTGCTCAGTCAGGTGACTACCCTCTATCAACTGTAATATACTTCAGCTGTGTGATAATGGAGATAGAGCAATTAATGCTTTATAATGTTTACCTGGTTGCTTCTTGCAGGGCTTACTCCAGAACTTAACGAGAGAAGCAAATTCTGAACTGAATTCAAGCTCCAGGTCACAAAATTAGCTTAGAAAGGATGGAACCCAAGCTTAGAAGAAACTGCACTTACTAAAATTTAAAGTCCCTGCATCAGAATTCCAGCTCCATCATATACTACTCTAGACCCTTGAACCCCTCAGTTTGCTCACCGATAAAATGGGAATTGAAAGACACTGGGCATGTGATTGAACTAAAACAGCATTTAACTTCATTCCATCATTAATTTTTATCCAGAAAGAGTCTGCACAAGATAAAATTTTATGGGATAAAATACAGTTTCACAGTAGTTCTCATCCTTGGTCACACATTAGAATCACCAAGGGAGACTTTAAAAATTGCTGATACCCAACACAAGAGATTCATTATTGATCGACTTGGGGCTGTGGCCTGGGCACTGGCATTTTTAGAAGTTCCCCAGACAATTCTAACATGCAGCTCATGTTAAGACTATAGTATGTTAAAAAAAAGAAAGTATTAATGAGCACTTGTAGATGCTAAACATTGTCACATTATGAAGCATTTAATCCTCACAGTGCTACATGGTAAGTGCTATTATTTTACCCATGGAGAACTTGATACTCAAAAAGATAAGTAATTTCTCCAAAGTCATAAAGCTATAAAATGAGAATGTAGAGATTTGAATTTGGGTCTCTACCTTTAAAGACCAAGCTGGCACGAAGGCACAGGGTCCACAGTCCAGTCTCATCATACCATATGGCATTTCCACTGCTCTTATGAATTGTTAGCATCACACTCACACTACAATGTCAATGGTCATCCCACATTGTTCCTAAAAGGAGCTAAGCCAGATAAAAGAGATCAAAATCCCAGGTCAGCTAAGAGTTGGAGGTAACAAAATTCTCAGGCGTTTCACTAGCAGACACCCAAACAGACTAGATTTCCTCCTCCTCTTCTCAGACTGTGCTTGCTCATCACCTTTGACCACCACTTCATTCCTCTTTCAACCACACTGCCCAACGGATCACTAAAAAATTATCATTTGGAATCACTCAATGTCATTCCAAATATACTTGGCAGGAGGAAGGGCAAAGGGAAGGGAACTGGCAGCAAATGAGAGGGCATAAGAGTCTCCATGTCAGAGACACTCAGACCCTGGAGGCAACTGATTGATGTCCAACCCTGGCAAGAAGCTGAGGGTAGAAGACACATTGCCTGACAGCATGCAATAGATCCACATTATTTCTATCACCTGTCATTAAGCATCTGAGTCTCCTGCCTGGTGCACTCTAGTTCCTGTTTGTTGTCTAACACAGATATGGTCAGAGAAAAAAAGGTTAAGGACTCAGCTACATTGAGAAAACTTCTCTTTGAGCTTCGTCTCAGAAGGTTCTCTTTATATTTCTGTGTCTTTACTCCCCATCATAATGCTAAGTTAAAAACTTGCTGAGAGACAAAGGGCTACACATCAGAAACCTTGGAGTGGTCACATAGGAGAGGAAGCCCTACGTTACCCTGGCTTCCTGCTCATTAACATTTGTATCCATCAATGGGAGGGAGAAGGAAGACCCTGGTCCATCCAGAGTACTTAATCCACCAGAATACTGGCATTCTTCAGTAACTTTTATTGGGGAAGGGAGTGTAATTTGTGAAATAATCTTTATCTTTGTCATTAGGAAATACTGGTACGCATTCCAGCTATATGTTTAGTTCTATGAGCTTGGACAAGTCACTTAAACTTTCTGGGCCTCAGCTTCCACACATAAATTAAGGATAAAATAACCCTGTGACAGAATTACTGGTTGGAGCAAATAGACTAATGTACACGAAGGTTCATGTAACGCACTTGCCATCATACAGATTAGCTGGCTGTCTCCTGCTGCTGGAAAGACTCTTTTTAACTACCTGCAATTATATTAAAAATCCCTACTGCTAGTCACCCTGGAGAAAGCAACACAGAGATGCCCAAATGAGAAGCGGCCTCGACAGAAATCAATGCTGACTATTCAAAGCATCTACCCTAGTGACTTTCACTTTGGGGCTCTGTTTGAAAGCACTATATGTTTTCTCATGCATATGCCATGCCTCTCGGGGTCCAAAATCCTATGGGCTCTTCACTGTTTCTCAGTTTCAACCACTCGAGTGAATGACTCTTTGAGTTGTTTCCTGGGACTCCTCCAAAAATAAATCTTGCATGTGCTACTTATCTTTTTAAATTCCTATCATACAATTCTAAACACACTGGCAAAAACTGGCAATAATCCATCTAGCCATTTCTTACATGCTGTGGCAACTGTCAAAGATATAATAAAATTAACTTCCATTATGTAGATATTCACTTAGTTTTAATAAACTTTAATTGATTATCTATTCTGTGTCAGACACTCTGATATGTGCTAGGAATATCACAAGACATAGTTTCCATCTTCAGGTGCTCCTAATATAGTAGGGGACACTTACACAAAAAAGATGATTCCACGCACTATGATATATTCTGCACTGATACTTACCCGAGATGCTATGGGGACACTTTGGTAGATGGAAAACACAGGGATAGCCAAGGATTCATCCTGGATTAGTAGGTTTTGAGTAACCTAGCTTTGAATTCTAGAGTGAATCTAGGTACATAATATAAATAGTTGGGTACATCTAGATTCTGAGGAAGTCATCTCCTTACAAAATAGCAGTTTTTTTGTTTTTTTTTTTTTGCTATTTAATTCATTCATTTAATAAATAATCCTGAAGACTCACTAGGTGCCAGGCACTGTGCTAAGAATTGAAGATATAAAGAAACATAACACTTTCCTTGCCCTCAAAGGGCTTGCTGTCAAAGGGTAGAGTCTAACGTAGTATAGTAACAAATATGGTGACATCAGTGAAATAATAGAGAAATGTACAAAGTGCACAAGTGGCCCAAATAATTTTAAGATTAGGTCTACTTTAGGTAGTCAGGAAAAGAATCCCTGAGAAACAGACTTTTGACTTGATCTCCAGAGGCCTGGGGTGAAGTAGGGTGGAGGTTGGGGCAGAAAGCATAGAAAACAGCCCAGGCAGGACACAGAAATAAAGTCACAGTGTTTCTGAACTCCAACAAGGGAGCTTTCTTTCCCTCACCTCATTCTTGGGAGCACTTTCCACTCTGAGTGTGTAACAGTAGGTTCTTCTACAAAGCCGAGAAAATCATCACAAGCACTAAAACATGTGAGATGCCGTCCCTGTTTTAACCCACCCAGTTAAGTAGTATACCTAAGTCCCCTTCTGCTAAGTCTTACTGGCTAATGAACAACTTCTAAAGTTTTAAAAAGAATATGATTTTTTGAAAGATTGAAAAATGAAACCCAGAGATAACAAAGTTTATAGATAGCTGACGACAGAAAGGCTAGAATCCAAGTCTCCTTACTCTTGAGCCAATAAATTTTTGCCATCCTGAAGTGACCAAGCTGGAGTACAGATATTATGCTGGATATTTTCTGTTCATCCTTGTCCATCCTGTTGTGCTCCATACCCTCCAGGGAGGCTGATCTCTATGAATGGCATTAACCAGGCTGCCCTATTCCAACTGGGTTCAATGGGAGTCACAGAAGTAAGAAGAAATAGGGAAGCGGAGGCCTGGGTATTCACATCCCTGGCTCCTTCCAGTTGGGAATATGCCTCTTCCAAAGGCCACAGCACTTGTCAAGGGGCTCTCTGCTGGGGCTACAGCCAGGCCCACAGTACAGTTCTCCCGAAGTGCTGGTAGCCACTCCCTCCCCTGACAGTCCAGACCTAGTGATGCTCTATCACCACAACACTGGGTGGCTTAAAACAACAGAAATGTGTTTCCTCACAGTTTCAGAGGCTACAGTCTGAAGTCAAAGGTATCAGCAATTTTACACTCCAGAGGCTCTAGGGGAAAATAGGTTTTTTGCCTTATAGAGCTTTAGTTGACTGTCTACATTCCTTGGCTTACGGCCTCAGCACTCCAAGCTCTGCCTCCATCTTCACACTGCCTCTGCCTCTCCTGTCCAGTGTTATTTACCCCCCACTGCCTCTTTCTTATAAGCACACTTGTGAAGGCCTTTAGGGCCCACCTGAATAATCCCAGATAACATCCTCATCTCAACATCCCTGACATAACCACATATGTTACCTTACAAAGTATTATTCAGTCTTCTCTCTAAGACAATCTTTAGTTACAGGGATTAGGATACAATATTTGAAGGTACCATTCAACCCACTGTGGTGGGTTTGTTTTCCTTAACTCTGCCTGTCCTGGGTAAAAATAATGCCTTGTAAAAACTGAGAATAAACTGAGGGTTGATGGAGGGTGGGAGGGAGGGGAGCATGGGTGATGGGCATTGAGGAGGGCACCTGTTGGGATGAGCACTGGGTGTTGTATGGAAACCAATTTGACCATAAATTTCATATTAAAAAAAATAATAATGCCTTCAGCGCACATGGGTGGCTCAGTCAGTTGAGCATCCAGCTTCAGCTCAGGTCATGATCTCGCGATTAGTGAGTTTGAGCACCGCATCAGGCTCACTGTTGTTAGCATGGAGCCCACTTCTGATCCTCTGTCCCCCTCTCTCTGTCCTTCCCCTGCTTGTACTCTCTCAAAAATAAACAAACATTTTTAAAAAATAAAATAATGCCTTCACAAAAATAATAACACCTTTATTGGACTCTCAATTACTCTTCATGTCTCTGCCATCTTTTTGATCCAATCGAATACAAATGTGCTTTGGTAACTTTGCAGCATACATGGGATTATGTGTATAGGAAGCCACGAGACAAAAATAATACATAAATCTTACTTTATAGAAAATAATTTAAGATATAACTTTTCCATTTTAAAAAAGCATAGAAATAATGTGGAGTAGATACAAAATTCACATGCATTTTACAGACAACACATGATTTGGAGGAAGTTTATAAACCACCTTAGGTCATTTTTAGCTTCACTCCCTGATTCTTGTATCCAGCGACTGGGAGTAAGAGTTTTTAACACTAACTATCCTATAATAGCTCACGTTAATTTCTTAATTTGATTCTGTTTTTAATGATTAGCCTCTAGGTTTGAAGGATATTGTCCGTGGAAAAACCAGAGGTTTTGTGTTGCTCTGACCCTATTCCCTCAGGACCTAGAAAACTCATTTCAGCTCTGTCTCCAGTTTACCATCTGTGCCGTGGTAAGATGATCGGGTAGTGGAATGATGTTATGTTGATCAGGTTAATGCGATTTGCAGTATTGGACCATGAGTGCACCTTCATTAGAGACACTCCAAATGCGTACTCATTCTAATATTACAGCCATAGCTCTGGTCCCCATTGATGGCTCTGGGTGATGTGTGAAAGGCAAAAGTGAAGAACCTTCTACTTAGCTGACTACTGACAAACAATGGCATATCTTTGCAAAACCTGACTTCGGATCCACCTCCCTGCCAAGAAATCATTACAAAAGAATCACAGTGTGTGAGAACACTGCCTCAGAGAAGCTTAATGCCTAATTTTGCTATTCTTGACTAATGTTTTTTTTTTTTTTATCATTTGCACATGAAATTCATTAACAAATCTTGTTTCATCTATTATATACATATTATAACATATATACATACATATATATGTGTGTGTATATATATATATATATATATATATATATCCAGAATCCAACCCAGCTCCTTCTTACCAACACCTTGAGCTAGAGCCACCTTGGCTGATGGCAGAGCCTCCTAAGAAATCTCTGGCTTCTGCCCTTCCTCACTAGAGCCTATTTTCAACACAAGTATTCTTTTAAAACACGAGTTGGATATAATTCCTCTGATAAAAATCTTTCAGTGTCTTTGCATATCACTCCCTACTCAATGTCAAAAACTCTTAAAATAGATTTCAAGACCTTCGGTCAGTGTTTCTCCATGGGGGTGTTTGTGTACTGAAGAGGGCCTTTTATAAAATTCTCCAGGGGAATCTTACTGTTCCCACGAGTGGCACTCTTAACATCTAGTGAGCAGGGCAGCTGCTAGATGTTCCACCATGCACAGCACAGAGAGGAATCTCCCTGCCTCCTGCATGACTTTCTGGCATCCTCTCTGAACGTTATACATCGCTTCATTTGGAACTTTATCAAGAATTGTTCTTTTCACAAAGTCATGCCATCAATGACAATGTCACTCATTATACTTGAGTTACTCATGATATCCTATTTGTATCAATCTACAATTTTATGTCATGTTTATAGTGATTCTGACTATAGTTAAAGCATTTACTTCATTATATCTTCTGGTGCAATCATACACTAGGGTTTACATATATTTTTAGAATTTTCTCACCTAATTTTACTCTTAGGAAATTACATGAGTCTTTTAGAAATTATACGTATTAGTATATCCTATTATCTACGGATTTAGCTTCAGAAAAGTATAGAAAGCATTGCAGAACATTTTCTATTGTATGGGACACTGTGTCTGACAGGTTCACTTTACATGATCTGACCTATGTCACTTCTGATGTCCCAAAGCCCCATCATCTCCATCTCTAGGTGTATGTCAGTGTGAGGTGATCTGGTGGCCAGCTCCTTTCTCAACTGGGATGGCTACAGTTTGCTAGTCTTTTCTCTGTGGCAATACCAGTTTTCCAGGAAAGTGTCCTCTCAGCTCTTCCTGAGAAATATCATCCTGGCTACTAAGCTCTGGAACTGGGTGCTGTGCAACAAGAAGACCTGCACTTAGTCGATCTATTTGCTAGATCAGTCCCAGGTCCCCATTTCTCCAGGCCTGCCATTCCTTCTAGCCTCTCTGGTTCCCTTCCACCACAATCACTAGCTTATTCTATGTCAGGAGTAAACATCCAGGGATCTAAGATCTAGATAGATAAGATCTAGATAGATAAGATCTAGATAGATAAGATCTAGAGATCTAAGATATCTCCCCTAGAGAAGGAATGGGGAGGGAGAGTGATTCTGGGTAACAATGGAGAATTAGGCAGAGACCAGAGAATCTCTCAAACTGAATTAAAAACTTAAGACTTTGAGGGGCGCCTGGGTGGCGCAGTCGGTTAAGCGTCCGACTTCAGCCAGGTCACGATCTCACGGTCCGTGAGTTCGAGCCCCGCGTCAGGCTCTGGGCTGATGGCTCGGAGCCTGGAGCCTGTTTCCGATTCTGTGTCTCCCTCTCTCTCTGCCCCTCCCCCATTCATGCTCTGTCTCTCTCTGTCCCAAAAATAAATAAAAAAACGTTGAAAAAAAATTTAAAAAAAAAAAAAAAACAAAAAAACTTAAGACTTTGATCTAAGAGCAATGGGAAGTCATCTCTCTAACCAAAGAGTAAGTATTTGGTTATGTTTGTTATCTCTGTGTGTATTTAACATTTAAATCTTAATCCATAAGCATTTTTCCATGGGCTTTCAAAAGGAGATACATGTTAATTTCCTTTCAAAATAGCTAATTTCCTAACACAGTGTAATACAGAGTCTGTTCTTTTTGTATTAATTTGTGATGCCTTCTTTATTATATATAAAGTTTTTCTATAAACTGAAGTTGCCTCTGAATTATTTATTCTATTCATTGATCTAACTATTTTTCCACGAATATCTCAAGCTTTAAATTATATCTCTTCATACTGACAAAGCAAGTTCCCCTGAATTAGTCTCCCATACGGCTTTGAATTGAATTAGAAAATCCTGATTTGAAAAAAAAAATTACAAATTTCATACTATTGCCACAATACCTTGATCTAAATATAAAGTAAAATTCTATCACAGTCTGTACAATTACAGAAAATAGAGGTGCATTATACACTCCAAAGAATCATCTCATTATTAGATAACAGCAGCGATAGCAAATATTTACTCAACATTACCACTGTGCTATGTGTTCTACATTGCATTAGCTTATGTATCCAGTTCTCTTACTGCTTAGTGATCCTTCATATGGTTCCAGTCAACTCCATCCACAGAGACAAATACTTTAATGATCCCCATTTTGCAGTTGAGGAAATCAAGGCTTAGATAGGTTAATTCATCTACTTAAGATTACTTGGCCAAGAAGAAATAGAGCCAGATGATGTTTCTACTTTGCCATTTATCTAATACATAACAACTGTTAATTGTCCTTACTCTATATTCCCAAAGCAATCTGTATAAACTTATGTCACTGCCTTTATAGCACTCTCTTGCAATTTTGTTTGTCCATCTTTCCTGCCATACAAGAGAAGTTGGCCATTTCTTATTTATGTCTATGCCCCGTTGCCTAACATAGTGGCACCATCTTCCATGGAATAAGTAAACATTTGTTCATTAAATTAACTGTTTGCCTTTGCTTAAACTGTACCAGAAAACTAAGAAGATGTGGATGGAAGTCAAGGACAGGCATACTAAACAGCAAGAAAAAACCAAAATTTAAACTTTCTACACAATCTTATCATACTTAAAACTGATTGACCTAATACCAGCAATGTTGACCTCAACCCAACTTCCGCTTTATCTGAAGGAAGTTAAGGAATGAGCATTAGCACAGAGACAAGCTTTTTGGGGCTAATGCAGATGTGCCTCTAAGGACCAAACCCGAGGAGCAAAAGGAGAACTCAAGTGACAGCTCTGCTCTGACCAATACTAAGAATGTTCAGTGATTGGCGGCTGCACACTTGAAGTTTATCTAAGTTTAAATCCTGGGTAACTGTACACCCTTCATGAATTAGCTGGTGCCCTACACAGCTGTGACCCACAATGAAAAAGGAACTTATCTTCAGTTTAGATGTGTCGGTTATATTAGTTTCAGTGGCTTTTTATAAAATTTCCATCGCCTGGCAATCATAGACACTTTATCTTCTCCTCAGGGCCCATAATTGTCCTATTAAAACTAATTATGAGTTTTAATATCTCAGGAAATATCCATCAGCTCAATAAATGTTTAAGAGGAAACTCAAAGCTGACACCATACTTTTTATTTCTAAGGAGTGTCCAGACCAGAAAAACAATCCAACAAGCTGTCCTCTGGAAGAGATCTCAACCTCTCATGCTACAGAGAAATGAATGTGTTCATTTCTTATACAGTAAAGATATACTGAGCACTCACCATGTCCAGTTAATGTGTAGTGCATAATGAGTGATACCTACATAAATAGATAAGGCCCCTGCATGTGGGGGCTCATCATCTACAGGAAAATGAAAACACAAAAATACTTATTATAATGTGATAAGGGATTTTATAAAAGATTAATCAACTTCTACAAAAGAACAGAGGAAGAACAGATTCATATGCACTTGGTTGGGACGGATGAAGGCTTCACAGAGAAGATACTCTATGAGATGTGTATCAAGGATGGATAGGGGCGCCTGGGTGGCTCAGTCGGTTAAGTGTCCGACTTCGGCTCAGGTCATGATCTCACGGTCCATGAGTTTGAGCCCTGTGTCAGGCTCTGTGCTAACAGCTCTGAGCCTGGAGCCTGCTTTGGATTCTGTGTCTCTCTCTCTCTGACCCTCCCCTGTTCATGCTCTGTCTCTCTCTGTCTCAAAAATAAATAAACACTTAAAAAAAAAAATAAAAAAAAAAAAGGATGGATAAAAGTTTGGCCAGCAGACATGAAAAGAAAATGTCTATTGAATATGTTGTGTCCAGACACTATCTAATAACAGTAATGGCTAATTTTTTTGGAGAGATTCTATGTGCCATACACCGTGCTAAGGGCTTTACATGCATTATTTCATTCAACCTTCAAATCATCCCCTATGAAAAATACTTTGATTCATTTAATAAATGACTTTTGAATACCTTCTAATTATTAATATTATTCTCAAGATGAAGACGCTGAGGCTTAGGGAATCAGCAGAGGTGGTATTTGGACCCACATGCTCTCCAGTCTGATAGTAGAGTGCTATATAACTTCCCACAGTGTTCTAAAGTCAGGCTGTCCAATATGGTAGACATTAGCCACATGTGGCTACTGAGCACTTGAAGTCTGGCTTGTCGGAATGGAAATGTACCACGAATATAAATACATAGGAGATGTTAACTTCATATTTTTTAAAATATAAAATATATCTCATAATTTTTTATATCATTTATATATAAAAATGATAATTACTTGGGAGTAAGTAAATAATCCGGCTTAAATAATTATGTTATTAAAATTAATTTCATCTGGTTTTCTGATTTTAATGTGGCTACTAGAAAGCTACAAATTACAAATTTGTCTGGCATTAAGTTTTATTGGACTGCTCTGGAGATGACAAAGATGAGTACAAAGATGCTCTCAAGGTGACTGAATTGTAGTCTAATGGGGGAGATGGGACGGTATACACAAAGCAGTATGATGCAAGGCATGTGATAATTGCCAAAGTGGGGGGGGGGGGAGACAAATACTATTATTTAAGAGCTCACAGAAGACAAAAATTTCTTCTAAGATAATTGCGTGTATTTACTGGTTTAGTTAAAATTGACTTTTTACAAAATTTCAAATCTGAATATTTTCTCTCACCTATAGGCTGTCATGTAAATACAAAGAAGTGCTGAAGCCCAAAAGAAAACCTCTAAGTATGACTTTTGATGGTTCAATCAGCTACCTACATAGAAAGTGAGAATAAAAATGGATTAACAAAATCTATGGCAGCTCTGGAACTCAATTAGCTCAGAACTGTTTAATAAGTAGATTTCCTTCATCTAGTAAACATTTCTTAAGTGCCTATATAATGCTGAGATTAAGATAATAGATTCCACTCATAGTTAACCTATTGGATCCCTTTTGCCTTCTCACTCATACATTACAGAAGAAATGGCTAGGAAGAGAATTGACCATCAGGTAGATAATTTGGGTGGGTGTGAGTGGGGAAAGCAAGAGTCCTACAACATTCACAAATTAGGAAGTAGCCTCTGAATAAAGAGACTTAATTAGATCAACATAGTAGCTCCACTGGGATTTCACCTGTTTTTCATTTTTGAATAATTTGAAAAATCTCCATCTAATTTATGAACCAGCAGGATGTTGTGAAAGATAAACAAAGCTGTCTGCAATTTGAATTTCTCCTGACTTTGTCCAGCTCCAATTTCACATTTACCTCATTCTCTCAATTGTTATGGACTACTTGCTCTTTGACAACTCAAAGGACCAGATGTGCTTCAAACCAAGAGGCCAAATTCTTCTCCTGAGAATTCTTCTCCATGGGAATTCCTATAAAAAGTGCCATAAAAAGTGAATCTTCCTGGCAGCATTTTGAAGGCGAGCTCTTTGTTCCACATGGCATCATGTTACCTGGAGACCATTCAGCATTTGTAGTTCTGGAGCTGTAACTTTCAAATGCACATGTGATACAAGCAAGACTCCTTGAGACATGAGAACATATTGAGATGTCATTGTAATTACACAGGACGTAGACCTGGCCAGAAAGCCAGAACTATGTGTGTGTAGGGGTAGTTTGCTTCAAGCCAGTTCTTCTCTCTCCTCAACTCCCTGAGGCCCAGCCAAAAATCAAGACAAACCAAAATTATGTGAGCACCTTCCTAGAATTGCAAACACTGACAACAAACTCTCCAGTTTATGAGCCAATGCTGAGTCTCTACCATATAGTAGGCACACTACTGACTTTATTTCTTACAATGGTGCTAACTAGACATTATTCATTCCCATTTCAAAAATTAGGAAACCGGGGTATGTAGCAACTAGGATCAATGTTTAGCAACAATGATCAAAACCAGAAGAGTTAAGATGCTTTCCCATAGTAGAACAAAGTTTGAAAGACAGGCTTATCTGAACCTATTTCCATGCTCCCAACTACAGGACATAGTTCCTACCACAATATTTCTTATTTTAACAATGTATGAATGCATCCTGCCCATAAGTGTGTGAACTATTTGATATAATTGGGCAAATCAAGACATGACTGTTAGCCATGTTTTCTCATCTGTAAAATGGATTAATGATAAAAGTTCCATCATTACATCTGGCTGTGATGTGGTCGTTTCTGCATATGTTTTATTTTGCCTAACTATTCCCCATTTCGTTCAACAAAGTTTTTGAAATGGCTTGACAAATGCTCTAACTGCTCTAGGCCTCTATTTTCCATCTACAGATGGGAATAATAATACCAGCCTTGTGCTGGCACATAGGGTTGATGGAATGAAATAATGAATCTGAAAACACTTTATTGTTAGGTGCTATACCAATATGACTTTGCAGGTGACTACCGAAGCTGAGTAGGAGTTTAAGAATCTAGAGTTTTATTTTATTTCTTCTCTTCATGCATAAGAGAGTAAAGTGAAGGCTAATAAAACACTTCGTTTCCTTGTTTCTAACTTTTAGTTACCCACAAACTTGGGATGTGCTTATTTTAATTAATTCATCATGTTCCTAGTGCTCACAGCTTCAAGAGTCCAGAAAAATAAATAAATAAATAAATAGATAAATAAATAAATAAATAAGATAGCAGATTTCATCTGCTGTCAGAATCTGCTACCTGAAAGAAACTTTCTGGACAGATGGGTGAATACTGAGTGGTGTGCTTTGGGGATACTTAATAACAATCCCCAAGGTATCATTTTCTGGACAGCTCCATTCTGTGAATAAGGTCAGAGAGTAAAGTGAAGCCCTCACAGGTAAATATTGAACCAGGTGTTAAAACACCACCAGACACCATACATAAATAGCAGCTGCTGGAAGGAATGTGGAGATCTCATCACCTGGCAACAGCTCAGATTAAGGCTTCCTCGTGAGAGATGTTGGGAGAAGGAGAAGGAAAATCAAACATCCATGGTGTGTGGCCAGGCCTCCATGTCTGCACACAACAAACTTCCCTCAAAAATGCAAAAGAAATTACTCAGAGACTGTTAGAAAATAGAAAGACCAGGGAAAGGGATTCTTCTGGAACAGGAAGTGGGAATGGAGTCAGTCTAGACTCTTCTGTAACTCTGATCTTCCTATAAATGTTTGATGATCCAGAGATGTCCTATGGGGAACTTGGTGCTGACGTGGCCCAGTTTTTTACTCTGCACAGTTTGTGCCAGTCACCCCCATACAGAGAAGAGAAGGAAGCTGGCACTTATTGAGCACCATCCATAGAACCACGTTCTAGGTCATGTGCTGGGTAGTTAGTTCTCATTCTCACTCCATTCTCTCAAGAGCATCACAATTACTCCCAGGTTACAGAGGAGGAAACTGAAGCTCAGAATCATGCTTAAACTATGTAACTAATCATTGATCAAATTAGGATTCAGTTCAGGTATCTGTTATTCCAAATCCCATACTTTTTCTGCTTTATCAAGTCCAACACTGTCCCAGCTGTACTTACTCCTAATGGAACTTACCTCATAGTGCTACTCACCCACCATTAAGCACATGGTGCTCCACATGGACTTGGCTAGTTTAAACCTAATTAAGCCATGAACTATGCTCCCTAAAGATTTTCACTGGTGTTGCTCAATTCTCTACTCTTATTTTTTTCGTTTGGTACCTAAAGAGAATTTAAAGTAGAATTTCTTATACTTAAGCTTTATTTATTTAAAAATTTTTTTTTTTAATGTTTATTTATTTTTGAGAGATAGAGAGACAGAGCAAGAGTCGGGGAGGGGCAGAGAGAGCAGGAAACAAAGAATCCGAAGCAAGCTCCAGGCTCTGAACTGTCAGCACAGAGCCCGATGAAGGGCTCAAACCCACGAGATCATGACCTGAGCTGAAATCGGACACTTAACTGACTGACCCACCAAGGCTCCCCTATACTTAAGTTTTATTTATACACACTATTAGTGCTTGAAATGGTTACTAAAAGCAAATGGTCCAAGTCCTCTAATTTTACAGATTAGGAAAATGAGTCACTAAAGGGTTAAGAGTATTTGTTTAAAGTCACATAGCAGTGAAGATAATAAGAGTCTAAGCCTATGTCTGTATCAGGATATCTTGAGATTCTGGGTCCTGTAATGTAAGAGTTATAGAAACAAATAGAATAGGGCGCCTGGGTGGCTCAGTCAGTTAAGCGTCCAACTTCGGCTCAGGTCACGATCTCGCAGTATGTGAGTTCGAGCCCCGCGCCGGGCCTTGTGCTGCCAGCTCAGAGCCTGGAGCCTGCTTCTGATTCTGTGTCTCCCTCTCTCTCTGACCCTCCCCCACTCATGCTCTCTCTCTGCCTCAGAAATAAATAAACATTAAAAAAAATTAAAAAAAATAGAATATATATTCTATATTCTATATATATAGAGAGAGTGTATATATATAGAGAGAGAGAAAGAGTTCAATTAGATAATGTTATGTTTCCATCTAAAGGGATGACAAAATTAAGCAAACACCTATAATAACCTAAAATAACAAGCAAAGGCCTAGAATTTAAAGCCAGATGATCTGGATTTCAATCTTACCTTTGCTTACTTTGTGATCCTGAAAAATATTATTCAACTCCTTCAAACTTTGGTTTCCTTATTTACAAAATGGGAATGTTAATCCCTACCTTAATGATTTTGAGTATTTAATGAAACAACCTAGGCAAAATACCTGGCACAGCCAGGCATATAGTTTCTACGCAATAAGAATCCAATTTTTCCCTTCACTTCTTACAAATTTAAGAAAAAAAACACAAAAGAGGTAACATCACTGCTGCCATGTTTATTAGCTTATTTTTTCTCCTGCACACTTAAATCCTAGAATTGTGGGTCACGCTTGAAAGAAACAAAAGACTCAAAACAATGTTAGGCGTCTAAACACAATATACAACCTGGTTACTACTCTAGCATAAAAAATTCATATAAAAACATCCACAGTTACCACATTATTTATTCATGTTGTCATCTGCCCATCAGCACTGTGTCCCCCTATGAGTAAAGCTGTTTGCAGTCCTAATTATACTCATCACACACTCACAATATCATGTTTTAATGTGATTCAGTCAACACCACTCTTCCTTTGGCACAGCTTGGCTTCATACTCTTCCTCTTGCTTTTTTCTTACAAAAAATTCCACTTAATCCTATGCCATATTCCCTGACTCCCTAAAACAGTATATATAGTCAGGTGCAGCAAAAGTTAATGTGCATGAATTCAAATGTGGCAGTACATCTCTGAAAGCAACCTGGTACAGGCTATGACCAGACTGCTGTTGAGCTCAGTCTGCTGCTAGGATCCTTGCTCTTCCACTCCCAAATCCTGGAGTCTGTCTGAGTCCTAAGTACCCAGGCTGGAAGCCAAGAAATGCACCTCTTCCCACTTCCTAAAATGAATAATAATTTTCTGTATGATAAGAAAGTGTTCCAAGACTGAAGTCTTCTCAGGACACATGTTAGGAATTAAGACTTAATATTTATTTATTTATTATTATGTGGATTTTGTCTCCAATTTAACACTGTCCTCTTCAATCAGAATCACAGATTTTGACTCATAGAAAGTGGCAGGCCATTCTTTCCTTTCTAGAATATTAGTTCAAATCTGTCTGTGCTGATAATGACAGGCAATCGTCTCCAACTGTGTATGTTCTGTCTGTTGGTTTTAATTGAGTGTATACTGAGCAAATATTCATTGTCGCTAAACTAATTCTGCTCGGTCTTTCTGGAATTTTCAGCAGGGAGAATGAAGAGGAGACAGAGAGGAAGGGGGGAGGAGGGAAGGAAAGAAGAAAAGCAGGAAGAGAGAAAGAGGAAGGAAGGAATGAACGAAGGAAGGAAAGGAGAAAGGACAAATGACCTCACATATTAAGACCCACAAAATTCTGGATGCCATCAGAGAAGACAGTAAAGACAAAATGGAAATCATGCTCCCACACTTTATATGGGTGACTATAAGTCACTTTATAGGGACATGGTTTCTTAAGCTCTGCATCACCTGTGCCCACCCTCTTGTGGTCACTGGGTCAATCCTCAACAACTCTAGGCCAGGGAACTCAACAATAAGGTAGGTCACTATGAACCCTCTAATCTTATCATAGTTCTAATTATTGGGCTTCTTTCTTCTTCCCATGATGAACCTTCCCTCTTGCCTTCCTATCCTAGAATTTAAATTCATATCACTTTCCATAGTTAAATCCCTGCCCTTCCTTGATGACCACCCAATATACCATTTCCTTCTACCATAAAGTTATTATTATGAACTAAACATCATGTAAACCAAACCTTTCATATTTTACTTTAATCCTTACAAAATCCATTCAACACAGGTATAATTATAAACAAGGAAACTGAAGAGAGAGATAACTCATTAGAGGCACGCAGTGGTAAGGAAAGAATGGAATTTTATATCAGTTTTCCAGAACCTATTCTTTTGAACGAAGCACTAGTAATGTCTCTCTTATTCTTGCCTTGAAGAGACTCATAATCTAGCAGTATATGGAGACAAGAAAATAAGTATCTAGCAGTATATGGAGACAAGAAAATGACACATACTCGTAAACTGTTACATTCGCTGAGGAAGAAACAATCCATTCTTCCTGGGAAGGCTGTGCACAACTTTACTTTTATGATGAATTTAGAAAGACAAATGAGGAGGAAGCATGAGGATGAGCTTTCAAGACAAAAGAAATACACAAATGGCCAGTAGTAGTTTATGGTTAGAATTAAGGTGTGTGGTAGGAATGAGAAAACAGAAGAAGCTAAAAGGTTATTGGAGACTAATTAGAGAAGAACGTGAATTCACACTAGTAAGTTAGGACACAGACCTAGAACAATGCTTTCAATAAAAATTACCTTTTCCCATAGCTGGAGAATGAATGAGAGCTGAGAGAAACCAGAGGCAGAAAGGCCATAATTACAGCCCAGATTGAATGATGGAGCCTGATTCAGGTCTGTATGGCAGGTGGAAGAGAAACAATTTGGAGGCGGGATTAAAAGGTCTATAACTGATGGCCAATTCGGTTATGATGCTTGACAGTAAAGGATGAGTTGAAAATTCTAGTTAGGCAATAGTTCCAGAAAGCTCACTAACTGAAAACTAAGAGATACATCTTGAAGCACTAAAAAGTATAATTAAACCAATGTGAGAAAGTACTAAACCATACAGTATGTTTATAAAATGTGTAAGATCATGAGCAGGTAGTCTAAAAGAGTGCTTCTCAAATTTTAATGTGCATACAATTCACAGGAATTTTATTAAAATGTGGATTCTGGTTGAGTGGGCCTGGTTGAGGCCCAAGAACTTGCGTTTCTAACAAGCTCCAGGGATGCTGACACTGATGCTGGTCCACAGACCACACCTTGAATAGCAAGGGTATAAAATGCAAAATGGAGATCTTCAAGATGCTTCCAGGCAGATGGTGACTATGTAATAGATCAATAAACCAAACTGCCTGTGGAAGATTTGAGGGTGTGTGGGGTGGGGGGAGGGATAGGATGGATATATCTTATCTTTTGTGAGTGCTGAAGGAAAGCCAACCTTACCTTCCACAAAGTGTCCTGAGTGCTGCTTGCAGAGGCCACAGGGACCTGGATGTCTTGGCAGCTGTCCTGGGAGGTCTTTTCAATGTGTGAGATGGAAAGAATGAGGCCCATGAAACTGCCGGGTTACTTCCATCACAGCCAAGAACATTCACCTTCTACAGAGTAAAGGTTCCCCTGGCTTCTTCCTTTGCCAAGACTCAAAGACTTGTCCTGGAGATGAAGATGAAAACATTCTGCAGTCAGCTCCTTAAAGAATGCTAAAAACACACACAAGAGATCTTTGTCCAAAAGTAAATAATTATTGGTTGGCAAGTGCTTAAAACAGTGGATGGGACAATACATGCATTCTGTTCTCTCTTAACCAACAAATGCCTGCCAGCTTTTAACCTGCAGGTGTTGTTGTTGCTGGTTCCAGTTTTAATCTAGTTTCATAATGAAGGTATTCAACAAAATTACTTTTTAAGAAATGCATGCTAGCTTCCACCCAGTTAATTTACTGCTGTTTCTATAAAATTAAACTCCAGGAACTTGAAAAGTCAGCTGAGACTGCCAGCGATTCCATGCTGATAGCTATCTAAGTGATCGACTCCCCTCTGCTTGAACGCTTCCAGTGCTGGACAGCTCACCACCATTCCAAGATCTGAGTACACCTGCCAACTCTCCTGCAAAATACTAACTTATGTTATCCCAATCTGGCTTCGTGATTCTTTCATTTAGTAGTCCTAGTTCTACTTTGTAGAGTCACAAAGAAAAATGTAACCTCTCTTTCAGATAAGAGTTCTTCAAATGTTGAAGACAACCACCATGGGCCAACACCATCCACAGCTATCCAGGTCAAAAATCCTTAGTTCTTCTGACTACTCCTCATGTAAAATGAATTTAAAGCTCTATGATTGTCTGTACTCTAAAAGTACTTTAGCTTTCCTCTTAAACTGTAGTGTTCTTAAAGGGAAAAACCCAAATGTGACTTTGAATAGCGTGAATTAAAACGTGCCTAAAATCCTTTCTTTATGTTACTTATTTCTTTTCACCTTAGTGTATATTAAGATCATACTAACAACAAGGCAGAAACAGAAAAAGACTATGAATATTGTGAATGAAGGATCTGATATCAGTAATCTAGTTCCAACTCTTACTAGCTGTGTGACCAAGTTATTTAACCTAAGTTTAAATTTAAATTTATAAAATAGAAAAAAATCAAACTTAAAAATTAAAGATGGACATGATATTTATAGATAAATGTATGCTAAGTTCCTAACAATGCCTGGCACATAGTAGACATTCAATAAACTGTAGTAATTATTATTAATTTTGGCGTTTAGGTGAGACATGTCAATGGTTAATCTACACTCCATTTACAATCACCTTAAAATCCTTAAATCCTTTTATGTATCACATTTCATTAGCACAATTATTTTATGGTAAAACTGGTGACATAAATTTACCTTTACCTATTTAAAACCTTTATTTCTTCAAAACATTTATATGTTATTTCAATCATTTGAATTCTTTATGGATAATAATTCTAGCATCAAATATTTTAACTAATATTTTTCTCAACTTTGAACTGTATAAAATTATGATCATTAACTGAATGGCATGTCATGTTTAAAATGTTTTCAAAGAATGCAAGAACTTGTTTTAAACAACAACAACAACAACATGGCATTGTTTAAAATGTAAAAAAACAAACAAAAAAAAAAAACACAGAAACTATACAAACACACACTCACATACACAAGGTTGAAGGAAGCATCCTACGCCTCATAGAAATATCCTTCAGATAAACACTGACTCTTTGAATCTAGCCCTTATACCTCCCGTCAATCACTCTGTTTATACTAAATCATCCTATGATGTTCACAAAGATATCACAGGAGACTCTGACATCATAATAAAATCAAAACAGGTATCATATTATACCTAACCCACCAAAGAAGGAAATGATTCTACCTTGAATGATTTCTTCTTGGTGAACCCATGAAGTCTAATAAAAACCTCTCCTTCCACTTCTAAATGCTTACAACATTTCTCCTTTCCTTTTAAAGATTATATTTGTTTAGAGCAGTTTAGGTTCATAACAGAACTAAGAGGAAAGTACAGAGTTTTCCCACATACCTCCAGCCCTCACACAAGCATAGCCTGCCTTATTATCACTACCCCCCACCAGGGTGGTACACTTATTACAACTATTGTCTGTAACAACTTATAACTGACACATCCTAATAACCCAAAGTCCATAGTTTTTCTCAGGAATCACTCTTGCTGTTGTACATTCCATGAATGTGGACAATGTCACTGTACAGTGACATGTAACCACCATTATAGTGTCCTACAGAGTATTTTACTGCACTAAAAATCTTCCATGCTCTACCTGTTCATCCCTTCCCTCTCCCCAGCCCCTGGCAACCACTGACCTTTTTACTGCCTCCATAGTTTTGACATTTTCAGAATGTCATATGGTTGGAATTATACAGTATGTAGCCTTTTCACACTGGTTTCTTTCACTTAGTGATATGAATTTAAGTTTCCTCCAAGTCTTTTCATGACTTGATAGCTCATTTCTTTTTAGCACATAATACCCCATTGTCTGGATGTACCACAGTATTTTTGTCCGTTTACCTACATTTCTTCCTAATCATCCCTTTTCAAATCTTGACCAGAATCGTTAAAAAAAAGACAACAACAACAACAACAACAACAAAACAGTCTTTCTATCACTAACACGAAACTAAGGATGATAAGAAAAAATTACTTCACATACCCCTTCCACATAATGTCTGGTTAAAATAGAGAAGTATTTTTCAAACATATTTTACAGAGAAAATTATTCCAGGAAGATGCTCCATTAACAGCTTGGGAATGGCTAAAAACATGAGAATGTCTTTGAGATTTTACATTAAAAAAATTTTTTTAATGTTTTTATTTATTTATTTTGAGATAGAGACAGAGCATGAGCAGAGGAGGGGCAGAGAGAGGGGGAGACACAGAATCTGAAGCAGGCTCCAGGCTCTGAGCTGCCAGCACAGAACCCGACGCAGGGCTCAAACTCACATAGTGTGAGATCATCACCTGAGCTGAAGTCGGATGCTCAACAGACTGAGTCACCCAGGTGCCCCAAGATTTTACATTATAAAAGCTACTAGGGTGCCTGAATGGTCTACTTGGATGGGTGTCCAACCCTCAATTTCAGCTCAAGTCATGATCTCACAGTTACTGAGTTTGAGCCCCCTGTGGGACTCTGTACTGACAATGTGGAGTCTGCTTGAGATTCTCTCTCTTTCTCTCTCTCTCTGCCTATTCCCTGCTCACTCTCTCTCCAAAAATAGATAAACTTAGGAAAAACTGAGAGCTTTTTCCCTGAGATCAGGAACACCACACGGATGCCCACTCTCACTGCTGTTGTTTAACATAGTGCTGGAAGTTCTAGCATCAGCAATCAGACAACAAAAGGAAATCAAAGGCATCAAAATTGGCAAAGATGAACTCAAGCTTTCGCTTTTTGCAGATGACATGATATTATACATGGAAAATCCGATAGACTCCATCAAAAGTCTGCTAGAACTGCTACATGAATTCAGCAAAGTTGCAGGATACAAAATCAATGTACAGAAATCAGTTGCATTCTTATACACTAACAATGAAGCAACAGAACGACAAATAAAGAAACTGATCCCATTCACAATTGCACCAAGAAGCATAAAATACCTAGGAATACATCTAACCAAAGATGTAAAAGATCTGTATGCTGAAAACTATAGAAAGCTTATGAAGGTAATTGAAGAAGATATAAAGAAATGGAAAGACATTCCCTGCTCATGGATTGGAAGAATAAATATTGTCAAAACGTCAATACTATCCAAAGCTATCTACACATTCAATGCAATCCCAATCAAAATTGCACCAGCATTCTTCTCGAAACTAGAACAAGCAATCCTAAAATTCATATGGAACCACAAAAGGCCCCGAATAGCCAAAGTAATTTTGAAGAAGACCAAAGCAGGAGGCATCACAATCCCAGACTTTAGCCTCTACTACAAAGCTGTCATCATCAAGACAGCATGGTATTGGCACAAAAACAGACACATAGACCAATGGAATAGAATAGAAACCCCAGAACTAGACCCACAAACGTATGGCCAACTCATCTTTGACAAAGCAGGAAAGAACATCCAATGGAAAAAAGACAGTCTCTTTAACAAATGGTGCTGGGAGAACTGGACGGCAACATGCAGAAGGTTGAAACTAGACCACTTTCTCACACCATTCACAAAAATAAACTCAAAATGGATAAAGGACCTGAATGTGAGACAGGAAACCATCAAAACCTTAGAGGAGAAAGCAGGAAAAGACCTCTCTGACCTCAGCCGTAGCAATCTCTTACTCGACACATCCTCAAAGGCAAGGGAATTAAAAGCAAAAGTGAATTACTGGGACCTTATGAAGATAAAAAGCTTCTGCACAGCAAAGGAAACAACCAACAAAACTAAAAGGCAACCAACGGAATGGGAAAAGATATTTGCAAATGACATATCGGACAAAGGGCTAGTATCCAAAATCTATAAAGAGCTCACCAAACTCCACACCCGAAAAACAAATAACCCAGTGAAGAAATGGGCAGAAAACATGAATAGACACTTCTCTAAAGAAGACATCCGGATGGCCAACAGGCACATGAAAAGATGTTCAACGTCGCTCCTCATCAGGGAAATACAAATCAAAACCACACTCAGATATCACCTCACGCCAGTCAGAGTGGCCAAAATGAACAAATCAGGAGACTATAGATGCTGGAGAGGATGTGGAGAAACGGGAACCCTCTTGCACTGTTGGTGGGAATGCAAATTGGTGCAGCCGCTCTGGAAAGCAGTGTGGAGGTTCCTCAGAAAATTAAAAATAGACCTACCCTATGACCCAGCTAGGGTCATAGCACTGCTAGGAATTTACCCAAGGGATACAGGAGTACTGATGCATAGGGGCACTTGTACCCCAATGTTTATAGCAGCACTCTCAACAATAGCCAAATTATGGAAAGAGCCTAAATGTCCATCAACTGATGAATGGATAAAGACATTGTGGTTTATATACACAATGGAATACTACATGGCAATGAGAAAGAATGAAATATGGCCTTTTGTAGCAACGTGGATGGAACTGGAGAGTGTGATGCTAAGTGAAATAAGCCATACAGAGAAAGATAGATACCATATGGTTTCACTCTTATGTGGATCCTGAGAAACTTAACAGAAACCCATGGGGGAGGGGAAGGAAAAAAAAAAAAAGAGGTTAGAGTGGGAGAGAGCCAAAGCATAAGAGACTGTTAAAAACTGAGAACAAACTGAGGGTTGATGGGGGTGGGGGATGGGTATTGAGGAGGGCACCTTTTGGGATGAGCACTGGGTGTTGTATGGAAACCAATTTGACAATAAATTTCATATATTAAAAAAAATAAACTTAAAAAAATAATAATAATAAACCTACTAAATAAGAATTCCTATAGAAAAAAAATCCAATTTGTTGAAATTGAAAGTTCCTCAATATATTTGGTCACAAAATTATTCTCCTTAGACCACACATGGAAACATCCCTTATAAGTTTTTCAAATCTCTTTCTTTAATCAAAGGTATTGAGGAATAAACTTCCCTCATATAACAAGAGATAGCTGTTTTTTATTATAAAGTTTGATTAATTCTTTTTTTAAATTTTTAAATTTTTAATTTTTATTTTAGAAAGAGCACACAAGAAGGGGAGTGGGGCAGAGGGAGAGAGAGAATCTTAAGCAGGCTCTATGTGCTGAGAGCACAGAGCCCCATGAAGAGCTCAATCCAACAACCCAGGAATCATCACCTGAGCCAAGGTCAAGAGATGGACACTCAACCAGCGGAGCCACCCAAATGCACTAAAGTTTGATTAGTTCTTACAAATATATACACTCATGTGTAAACACCACCACAATAAAGACAGAATATTTGTATCACCTAAAAAATTTGTCTTGTGCCCCTTTATTATCAGTCCCTGAAAGAACTACAACTTTAGGCAACTATTGATTAGATTTCCCTTTTCTATAATTCCATGTAAATTATAACATATGGTATATACATTTTTGTTTCTTGTATCTTTGCTTAGCATAATGTTTTCAAGATTCAGTCATGATTTTACACTTATTGGTGGGTCATTCCTTCCTTTGCGGCTGAATAGTCTTTAGGAATCCATCGTACGGATATATCAGAATTTGTTTATCTGTTCCCCTCTAAATACACATTTGCATTGTCTTCATTTTCAGATTATTATTAATAAACCTGCTATGTATATTCGTGTATAAGATTTTGTGTAGACATATGCTTTCACTTTCTTGAGTAAATACCAGGGAGTAGAATTACTGAGTCATATATTAGGTGTGTTTAACTTCAAAGAAATTGTTGATTTGTTGTCTAAAGTGTGTTGAACCATTTAACACTCCTTTACATTTTACACAGATGAGTGTTCTAGTTGCTTCACATATTTACCAATGACTGGTGTTGCCCAGAATATGTGTTCCGTTCTCACTAGGTGGAATGTTCTCTGTCAAGTCCTATTGGTTAATAGTTACAGTTGATATTCTTCCTGAGTGTATCTCTACTTTTAATTTATCAGTTTCTGAGAGAGGATTTTGAAATCTTTAAATGTAATGTTAGCTCTAATTCATTTCTACTTTTACCTCTGTCCATTTTTGCATCATGCATTTTGAAGCTCTATTATTAGGTGCACTGAAATTTGTTAGGTCTGCATGATGATTTAACTTCTCAATCATTAGGAAAATTTCTCTCATTATCTTGAGTAATATTATCTGTTTTGGAGAATATTTTGTCTAATACTAATATGGCTATTCCTACTTTCTTTTGACAGCTTTTATTTACTTTTAAGCCATCTATGCATTCATATTTAAGTGTTATTGCAAATAGTATGTTTTTTTATGGTCTGATAATCTCTGCTTTTAAATGTTATGTTTACACAACATATAGTTAATATAATTATCAATACGGTTGATTTCAATATATTGTTATTTGTTTTCCATTTATCCCTTCTATTTTTATTCCTTTTATTCCCTTTCTGTCTTCTTTTGTATGAAGTGAACATTTTTATGATTTATTTTCTCTCTGCTGGTTTATTAGTTATATGTCCTTTTTTAGAGGATGTTGCAGACTTTACATTTATATCCTTAGTTTATCAAATATTATGCCATTTCACATATAATGTTAAAATGGTCATCTCCCCATCCTGCTATTCTTTGTGTTATTACCATCATATATTTTACTTTTGCTTTTCTTATAAACCCTATGATATATTTGTGTTTTTTTGTAGTAAACAATGAATTATCTTTTAAAAAAAGAAGCCCTAATATTTACTATTTCTGTTGTCCTTTTTTTTCTCTACATCTATGGTTCCATATGGTATTATTTTCCATCTGTCTGAAGAACTTCCTTTAATATTTTTTTATAGTGCAGGTCTGCCAACAATGGATTCTCTCAGCTTCAGTTGTCTAAAAAAGTTTTTATTTTGTGCTCATTTTTGAAATATAGTTTCATTGGATATAGATTTCTAGGTTGAAATTGTTTTCCCTTAATAGCTTTAAAAATAGCTTTTTATTATTTTCTGGCTTCCTTTGTTTGGGATAGGAAATATGAACACATTCTTATCTTTTTTTTCCTTTATGTAATTTTTCATTGGTTTTCTGGTATATATCCTGCTAGAAGTTCAATGAAATTTTTGGATTTGTGGTTTATAGTTTTCATCAGATATGGAAAACTTTTCAACTGTTTTTTACTAGATTTTTTTCTACACCCTCCTCCTTGAATTTCAATTACACATTGGCAAAGCTAAACTCCTTGGTATTGTCTATCAGATGACTGAGACTCTCTTAAAATTTGTAAATCTGGGGCACCTGGATGGCTCAGTCTGTTGCGTGTCCGATTTGGCTCAGGTCATGATCTCACTGTTGGTGAGTTTGAGCCCCACATGGGGCTCACTACTACCAGCACAAAGCTACTTCAGATCCTCTGCCCACCCCCTCTCTCTCTGCCCCTCTCTTGTTCATGCTTTCTTTCAAAAATAAATAAACATTTAAAAACAAGTTAAAAAAACATTTTTAATTCTTTTTTCTCACTATGCTACCTTTGGGGTTTTTTGTTACTGATTTCCAGTTCAGCAATCTTTTCTACTGTAGAATCTAATCTTTTAGTAAGTCCACCCAGTAAATTTCTCATTTCACAACTCAGCAAGATACCATGCTGTGCCTTACTTCTTTGCCCATGCCATGGCTCTTAAACGGCCTCCAGGCAGAAAACCAAAGCAATCACAGTATATACCTCATGTGTCTCCCTTTTCTTAGGGGTCGCAGCCTGCAAAGCCTCTTTCTTGTCCAATGTCTGAACACAATTGTTTCATGGATTTTGTCCAATGTTCTCATTGTTCACAGTCTCAGATTAGTTTCTCCTCCATGGCCAGCAGCAAAAATCTCATCCTGTGCAATTTTGGGAAATGCTAAACTAGAAAATTTATGTAGATACTTTAGACCTGTTTTTATATTTCTGAGTCATTACTTTCCAATAATTTATTAAGAGAATGATAATTAATTCATAAGAGTTTAAAAATGAGAAGTTTCTAACTTAAATTGGTATTTAATAGCCAGAAGACAAATTGCATGCATATCATTTGAGGAAGAAAAAGCTTAAATTAAGTCAGAATATTTTAAGTACAGTGATATAGGACACACAATGAGTTATATCATATTGTGTTTAATTTATCAGAAACTCTTACTTCTATATTAAAGAAATGGTTCTTTCCTAGTTCCCCAATTAAAACACTAAATTCAGGTATCAAAAAGATCATCCAATATTAGAACTAGAAGGAAAGTATGTACCATTCCTTCTACACCTCACATTTTGCAGCTTTGGAATGTAGAGTTAGAGAAGGTAAATAACTTTTTCATTCACCCAAAGCAATGTAGCTTGTTACTGAAAGAGCTGATGATACCTGATTCCCAGTCCCATGTGCCACACAAGCTTTGTTCCCTCCTCCCTCAGAATTTAGAGTATACTGAAAGTAATCAGTATAAACAAATAGTCTGTTATCTTTCTAAAAATTAGAATTATTTTTCAATTATCATTATGCTATATTATCATCAAACTTTTTTAATTACGCAAATACTAGATTAAATTCTGCCACATCCTGTATAGACAATTACTGCTTTTATAAAAATCAAGTAGCCATGGTCAGTTAAGCATCCAACTTCAGCTCAGGTTAAGATCTCATGGCCCGTGAGTTCAAGCCCCACGTTGGGCTCTGTGCTGACAGCTCAGAGCCCGGAGCCTGCTTCAGATTCTGTGTCTCCCTCTCTCTCTGACCCTCCCCCATTCATGCTCTGTCTCTCTCTGTCTCAAAAATAAATAAACATTAAAAAAAAAATTTTTTTTTAAATCAAGTAGCCAAATTATGGTCTAAAGGAAGTGAGAAAGATATATCTTTCAAAAACCATTTGTTTGCCCTGTACACTCTTTAGCACTACACAGTATTATACGGAGTTGAAGTCTTAGAAGATAGTTATTATTTGAGCCCACGGAGAATTTGCAAAGAATTACATTTTTATCAAGAATCTTAAGTCCTTATAAAATATCTGATCTCCTCAAGAGGTCCCTTAAGGTTTTATTTTTACAATCTTACTTAGCAAGCTAAGCAAATAATTCATCTGACTGAGTTGTCTACATAGTTGAATTAAATCTTTGGCAAGCTTGTGTTAGACAGATTAAATAATGACCTGAATGATGTTCAAACAGTTCGGAATTAGCTATCATAAAATAAGTTTATAATTCCCTTCGCTTTTTACTAACACTATATTACCTCATCTGCTTGAAAAAAAAAATGGACACTGAGTTCAAAAAGAAAAGGTGCCACAATAAATGTAAGCTAAAAGGTGACCCACAGCTTTTGATCCCCAAACAACTTCCCATTGGTTTTACCAATGCTCCATGTCAGTGTTTTTTTCTGGTCCAGAATTAACAATGACAACAACAAAAACATTATTAAAATGCATCTTTGAGATAAAACATATTAGCTCAAGATTGTTATCAGTTGAAAAAAGCAGAATATTAAACTCAGAGGAAATGATTTTTCAAATGTGCATTTACACATTTTAGTCAGCAGATAATTACTGAGAACCTACTAAATGCCAGACATTGTTTCAGGAAATATATTAATGTACCAGGTATAGTGATGATTAGTAATCTATAGTGTCTTGCCCATTTGTCTATTTGTTTGTTGCCTGTTGCCCCCACTCAGCACTAGCAAACACTGGAATGGAAACTCAATCAACACTCTGCAAATCTTGCTCATTGATGTATCCCTAGCCACGAGATTGGTTCCTGCCATACAGTGGGCACTAAATCAATATTTGTTGATTGATTACATGAGTGGCACTGCCCTGCCCTCATGAGAGTCTGATGTTAGGAGATGGTTGGGAAAGTTGATTACATGAGACAGAGTTCAAGTGAGAAAGTTGCTGGAAATTTTCAGAATGTTTTACTGCAGTCTATCTATATTTTATGATTCTGAATTTTCTGGGTCTTCAGGTAAGTACTAAAGGAGAAGTATTTATTTACATATATTAATCAATTTATATTTCAGTGGCTTCTGTAGATCTCTATTTCATCCTATTCTTCCAGTAATCCATATGCCAGAACAGATATAGAATCTCAGAACCCCCAAATTAGAAGGAATTAGTGCAATCTGGGTTGGAACCCAGACCCCTGGGCAATCTCTCCTCTTAATTACTGGTGCACATTGAAAGCAGACTCACTGGTGTGTTCCTTCTCAATCAAAAGAATTAGTGAATAATGGGGATGTTATGGGCTATTTCTTTGGAAATCAAGAGAAAGTTACACCACGTAGCAAAACGTTATTACCATCACTACTTAATACCTCTTCCCTCTCCCAAGTACATCCTCATTCAAGATCCTCATCTCCCTGACACTGCTCTCCACCCCTCACCCTTGCTCAGTCTCTAGAATATACCCTCTCTATTGTACCAAACCATCCATTTCTCACCCTCAATTTGCATGTCTCACTAAACAAAGCAGAGGTCACCAACAAACACCTGTGTTCCTTGGTCATGCCCTTGGAAGACATCCAAGTCATCCAGCCCACAAGCATACTCTGAGTGCAGGGACAGGTTCAATCTGTTTTTATGCTTCTTCCTCTAAACAACCTTTCACAATAATAGATAGTATGCTTATTTTACACCTAAGGATACTGAGGCTTAGAAAGCACATGCAACTTGACTAAAATGGGATAGCTGGCAAATAGTAGTAGAAATTAAAAACCACATGTGTCTGTCTCCAAATCCTGTGTTATTTACTAGTTTCTATATGCTTAATAATGGCTACTCTTAATTGAACACCTGCCTGTGTGAAGCATTTGTGCTACACATTTCATACAGATCACGGAATTATTCCTCACTCTGACCCAACTATGGGTGAAGTTATTATCGCCATTTTACAAATGAGAAATCTGAGGCTCAGCAAAGATAGGGCACTTGCCCAAGATCACAGAGCAAGAAAGTAATAGAGGGAAGATACAATCAGATCAATTTGGCTCTTTCATTTGTTACATTCCATCATACCACACTGTTGAAGGGGAACATAGTGATGCCCAGTTCAACATTCTACATCAATATATTAAGTTCCATGCAGGCATTAGTGAATTTCAACTTTCTGTGTAAACCTTTGCAGTGAAAAGATGTGCTATAGGTGTGCTCAATGCTGTGAATGTAATGGTGAGAACATAGATACAATCTCTTATAGCTTACTGATTTAAGCAGACACTAATAAAATAATTACACAAATTGATACATAACTGCAAAATATGATAAGTTTAAGGAAAATTACAGGAGCTTATGAAGGTGTATTCTAAGGGGATATTAGTCTAATTGGGTTGAAATGGGTGTTTTGGAAGCACTCCCTAAAAGGGGGATATTTAAAGAGTAAGCAGGAATTAACGAGGCAAAGATACTTAAGAAGTAAAGCAAGTCAGTAAGATTTAGTACAGAGAACAGTATACAAGTCACTGTGGCTGGAAGAAGCACTGGGCCTTCCAATAATGACAGGACGGCCAGTGAGGCTGAACCTAAGGATTAACAGAGAGGATCAATGAAGTTAAGGCTGGAGAGGAATATAAGATCCAGTTCACACACGAAAGTCCATACAAACGGCAGTAATAATTTTGTTCTTCAGTAGCAATAAGTATATTTAACACAGAGGTCTTAGTTTCAAATTCCATTCTCCAATAAAAGGAACCAGGGCTCCTTGGAGAAAGGATTGGGATAGGAAATATACTGGGTGAATCAGTAGCACAAGGTAGTGCCAGGAAGTAAGGAAATGCTCAAAACAAACAAACAAACCAACAAAAAATGATGGAGGTATGTCAAAGGGACATAGGAACCCACTGAAAGAGCTTCTAATAGCCAAAAGGGAAACAGTTTCAGCAAAACAACAAAGTGGTATTGGACTATAACTCAAAGAATAAAATAAATATCCATTAATTCATGCTGATATGAATAATAAATAATAAATAAATAAATAAATAAATAAATAAATAAATAAATAGGAGAGAATAGACACATATCCCTGTGCAGAATTCCAAGAGTGCCTGGGTGGCTCAGTCAGTTAAGCATCTAACTCTTGATTTCTGCTCAGGTCATGATCTCATGGTTAGTAAGTTCAAGCCCTGCATCAGGCTCTGTGCTGTTGGCACAGAGCCTGCCTGAGATTCTCTGTCTCCCCCTTCTCTCTGCCCCTAACCTGATTCCCCCTCTCTCTCTCTCAAAATAAATGAATAAACTTTAACAAAAAGGATTCCAGATAATTTATACAGATACTCTGCTCTCCCAGAAGTGGAACATAACTTCCATTACTTAAGAGTGAGCTGAGTTATTTCCTTCCAAAGAGTTGAGTGTGGAAACCGGGGCAGGGGGGGAATTTACAGAATAGAAACTTGACAAAAACTACCTCAGGATCAACCATGACACACATAGGACATACTGATAGCATGCACCTTTGATATGATGTGTTGACAATGGCACTTAAATTCTGTCGAATTCCTTGCAAAGCCCAAATCCTCACTCTCATAATGAAAAAAAAAAAAAAAAATCAGACAAATCCCAGTAGTGGGACAGTAGACAAAATACATGACCAGTAGCCTCCACAAATGTCAGGGTCATTAGAAACAAGGAAAGTCAGGGGCGCCTGGGTGGCGCAGTCGGTTAAGCGTCCGACTTCAGCCAGGTCACGATCTCGCGGTCCGTGAGTTCGAGCCCCGCGTCAGGCTCTGGGCTGACAGCTCGGAGCCTGGAGCCTCTTTCCGATTCTGTGTCTCCTTCTCTCTCTGCCCCTCCCCCGTTCATGCTCTGTCTCTCTCTGTCCCAAAAATAAATAAAAAAAAAATAAAATAAAATAAATAAAAAAAAAAAAAAAAGAAACATGGAAAGTCAGAGAAACTCACAGCCAAGAGGAACCTAAGGAAACAGGATGATTAAATGTAATGTATTATCCTGCATAGAATCCTGGAACAGGAAAAAAAAAAAGACATAAGATATGAGCTAAGAAAATTGGAATAAAGTATGGACTTTAGTTAATAATGATGTATCAAAATCAGATCAGAATTGTGACAAATATATTATGTAATGTAATATAAGATGTAAATTTGACATGAGTATATGAAAACTGCATCATCTTTTAAATTTTTCTGAAAATTTAAAAGTATTCAAAAATAAAACATTTTCAAAAAAACAGAAGAAGGAAGGAGGAAAGGAAGGGAGAGAGGGAGAGAGGGAGGGAGGGAAGAAAGGAATGAAGCAAAGGAAAAGAAAGCAAATAAAGGAGAAAAAAAAAAAGGCCTTTATCTGAAGTCACAGGCTTGGTCTATGGTACAATCAGGACTCTGGTTTAAAAGTGTTTCCACAAGATCACTCTGCAGTAGAAAGAAGATGTCCATTTGTCTCTTTATAATGCCAGCCACCTGAGCAACCTCAGCATCCCTGTAAATGATCCTCTAAAGGCACCCTAGGCTCACAATTCATGAACTTGCTGAACCTCAGAGATCTCCATATCCACGTCATGCCAGCACCCACACATGCCCCCTTCAGACAGGAAATGTCTGCTGTAAATCCCCCCAACATCCTGTTCTATTTCTCCTACTCTCTGAACCCAACCTCTACCATCATAGGAAATTCCTATTTCTTGTCACCTCCCTGTCATTTCACTCTACCAACTCTCTTCTCATACCATGCCTCTCCAGAACTTGGAGTTCCTGCAAATATTCCGCTTTACCCCAGATTCTCTTACACTCTTAGCATTAAGCAACTGTTCCTTCCCCAGGCCCCAGGCAGCTGACCTTCTAGTCCTTCTCCCAGAATGCTCAGGGTTGTTGACAAAACTCAAAGTACTCAGTTGATTGGCTTCAGAATAATAGCCCATCTCTGCTAGACTCCTAATGGGGTCCACTGATCCCTTTTCTTTTCCCTAAATGCTCGTGTACCAAGTCTGTCAACAAGCTTCCTAGACTGTGTCCGTTGGTTTTGAGTCCCTAGCCTACACCCTTCCTCCTTCATTTTCTCAAATAGAATTGCTTCTGGCCTGAGGAGATTGTGGCTATCTGACTCTAACCTCCTCAGTGTCCCTCTCCCTGCCCTAGGAGGAACACCCTCCCTAACTCCCATCCTTACCACTTCGTCACTCTCATCCTGACAACATGCTTCTCTCTCTCCACCATCTTCTCATTTTTCCCAAAGGATCACCTCTCAGAGATCTTTACTGTGCCACCTCCAACCATTGTATAGAATCCCCCTCATTTCCTGAGGGCTCTTATCTCCTTAAATACCCTTTCTCTCTCTCCTCATGACTTCACTGTCTTCCATGTCCACTTACTCTCCTTGGCCATCAAATATTCCCCCCATCCTATAAACAAGTTTTGCTTAGCTGTATTTGATTGCCAAGCAATGATACTGCATTCATTAATCATTTGTTAATTAATCTGCTTGATAGGCAAGTTTTTTTTTTTTTTTTAATGTGAGCTGAGGAAAAAAAATATAATAAAGTGCATCACTGGCAGTGAAAATATGGTCACTACTAATCAAAATGTTCTCTAGACATCAAGATGGTTTCCATTTTCTATGGCTCTCTAATTCATCTGTCATGTTTCTGTCTTTCTGGAGACTCTGGGAAGGGATTCTAACAAAACCTACTTCATCCTGTCTTCTATTGTACTAGTTTGCTGGCTTGCCTAAAACTTTCTTGTGGGAAGATTTCACATTTTATGTATCTGTAACATAGTGTTTTGTGAATAATAGGTATTAATTAATTTTTAATGCTCTAGTCCTGAAAGCATTTGAAGCTGCTGTTTTCATTGTTAAGTATAAAGAAACAAAAATAAGGAACAGAGCCTTAGGACCTAGATGATATGGAAAATGATCTCTGCAATTTATTTGATATAGATTCTACATGCTGCCAAGGTAGGTCCTTGAGAACAAGGTCCCATTTTGATGTATGTTTTGTATAGTGCCTATATCAATGGGAATTGATGGTGAATAAACTGAGGGTGAAAGCAATGTGGTTAATGGTGAGGAACTAGAGTCCTATAATCTATTATCAGCTCTAGAATTACATAGATAGCCTTTAGCCTCTAACATAGGGCTTTCAAAGTTAAATTCTTCAGCCTTAGAATCAGAAATAATACTTGTACACCTAGCTGGTTTCAAAAGGGTTTTGCTTAGGGTAATGGCCACAAAAGAACAAAGTATTGCTCTTCACTGAGTAGAATAAATCAATAGCCAGTACTCCAGAGAGGTCTGTATGATTATGACAAAATCACATTCTATCCATTCTCCTAGGTTCTTTCAATCCAAATCATTGCATTTGTACTCCTCCTTAATTAGAGTTGCTGGGATTTCATAGTTGCTTAATTAAATTGAAGGAATAGCAATTCTGTGATGCCTTTAGGAAAGTGATTCCAATTATAGGGCCAATCTGTCAGTAAAAGTTAAGAGGCCAAAACATTTTAATAGCAAAGTTTCAGGGAACAAATGATGAATATAATAAGTAGGAGGTATACTTAGTAATTAGTCTTGCTATTAGCTAAGTTTTATAGAAAATGCTCATAGTCTTTGACTTAAAAACTCTGAATGCAAGGCATAGGCATGTAATTCAGCACTCTCAACTCAAATGGCTTGAGTAGCTGTTTGGCGTCCCTTAGGGACAGTACCATATGAAGGCTCAGCTTCACCTCTGCTGTGACAGGTCAGACATCAAGCACCAGTAGTGTTAGGTGAGCTGTGATGAGAGAGAGCATATTCTCCATCTGTAGCACTCTATCACTGACCCATTGTGCACTTTTGGGTGGCTAAGGACAGAAGCTGGCTGGCATTACCAGGAAGAGTCATCCTATCCACACAGTTTTTCAATGTTTCAAGTGATATATGTTCTCTGTATTAGTTATTGATTGCTGTGTAACAAATTATCCCCCAAACTTCGCAATTTAAAACAATATACATTTATTATTTCAGCTTCTGTGAGTTAGGTATTTGGACACTGCTTACATGGGTCCTCCGCAACAAGGTCTCTGCCAGGGCAGGAAGCTCATGTGAAGGCACAAATAGGGAAGGGTATGTCTCCAAGCCCTAGTGGTTGTTGGTAGGACTCAATTCCTTGCAGTAGTCACACAGATGGTCTTGATTCCTTGTTGGCTGTTGGTGAGAGACTGCCTTCAGTTTCTTGCCACATGCCCCCCCCCCCCACTATGGTAGTTTGCTTTATCAAAACCAGCAAGATAGAGAGAAACTGCTAGTAAGATGGAAGTAATTTTCTTATGTGACATAATCTTTAAGTGACACTGTATCACCTTTGCCACAATATACTAGCTAGATATAGTAGCCAGGCCAGCCCACAGTAAAGACAAGGGGATTATACAGGACATTGATAACAGGAGACAGATATCACTGGGGCCATCTTAGAATCTGCCTGCACAATCTCCAATGGACATTTTCATGAAACACAAAGATCCACACATTTTGTGTCCACTCCTATAGGTCCATGCATTCACCTCTTCCCTAGATCTGCTTGACATGTATCTTCCTCTTTCTAGGCTGCTGACCAACTAGCTGAGTCATTTGCTACTTCCCATGAATATGTTATTATTTCCATACCTTGGACCATCCCTCAACAGAAAGGTGATGGCCAGGTAACTTCAATGCTCTGCCCACTAAGAGAAGTTCCCTTCACCATTGTTTTTCACATCTGAGTGGGTGCAGAGCACTCTGTTTCTCACTCGCATGTTCTCTCTCTCTTTTTTAACAAATTCTCTCTTTTTAATTAAAAAGAACTTTTAAAAGAAGTATACTTATTGCTTTATTCTTGATTCCAAATAATATGTCAATTGTGAAAATAAAATAAGACTAAAATGATGGAAATTAATACTTGTGACATTATAATCTAGAGATAATCATGTCTGTGTATATACATATATACAAATACTTATTACATATATTTGCAAATATGTAGGTACACATACACACATTACATATATATTATTATATATATTATATATTATAACATACATTATATAATATATTATATTATATATTATATATATTATTGGATCTAGTATTTGATTTGACTTCTGCTGCAGTTTCATAGATATAGGTAGAAGATCTAACTCCTGGGCCACAAATAAGGAAATTTATTGCACAAGGCAAGGAATAATGTGTAAAGCCCAGATTGTTTACTTTGCCTTCAGGCCATAGAGAGCCTGACAGGCTACAAACATAAGCTAAGGGAGAGATGTCAATGTAACAGATGCAGATAGCTATGGATTCTATGCTACCTATTCAAGTAAATCACCACATTTTCCGGACCTGCTTAGGCCTGAGCACTAATTATCACTTGTGTCAGACAATGGACTCTGCCTATCCAAACTCATGATTTGTTCTGACAATATTCTTAACAGGAAACTCCAGCTACAGAGTCACTTAACATTCAATGATCAAGTATTTGGTCTCTATTAAGACCCAACAGCACAACAGGAACCACATTTTGAACAGTGATTAGTTCTTGCCATAAATGACATGCTCTTGCTCTAGAACTCATCAGTGTGTGCTATGAATTTCCTCAGACATTGCCAAAAATTGCACTCAGCCTCCTCATCTGAGGCCAATACCTTTAGTACCATTGGATCTACTAGGTCTTGTGGTCCAAAAGGCAGAACTTCTCTTACCTTGTTGGAAAGCCATCTGTTGCTCTGGATAGGACTCAAAACTGACACTCTTCTGAGTTACTTCATAAATGAGCTGGAACAGTATTTTCAAGTATGACATGGGCTGTTTCTAAAATTCAAAAAATGCTATCAGCTTGACACTTCTGGGGAAGATGGCAAAGTAGAAGGCCCCTAAGCTCATATTATTCCATGGATATACTTAGATAACAGCCACATCCGTGTAAATAACCCAGAAAATGACCCAAAGACTGGCAGAAGAAACTCTCCACAGCTAAATGCAGACAAGAGGCTACATCCAAAAGAATAGGAAGGGTGGGTACACATCAGGAGCTAAATGGACCACCAGCACTGTTCCTGGGAGGAAGAAACACTGCAGGCATACAGATGGGAGAGAAACACACTCTCACACCAGGAAGCCTACACAGGGAGGATGAATCCTCATAACATTTCACTTTTAAAACCAGAGGGGCCAAGTTTCTTGAGTTCTTGCAATCATCAGGGCTTAAAATCTGACACTTGAAAAATCAGCAGGCTCATGGGAAAGCAGGGAGGGCAAGAGAAAACTGAGTCCCTTCACTTAAAGAGACAGCATAATAAACAGCCTCACAGAAACACAGCATAGAAACAGCAGTTTGAAAAATATCTGGGGAATACAGGAGGGAGATTTGTGTGCTAATCTCAGAGCTCATCTGGAGGGGCAGAGGTCATTGGGAGACTTCTCTAGGAAAAAGGAGCTTGTAGGTACTGTTTCCACCCTCCGCCTTCCAAGCCTACATACATGGACACCTGCAGGTACCAACACAGTGCCAAAACCCCCTACCAAACTTGCTAACAGCTCAAACCCACCCCCATGTTCTCCTGTGGACACATCCCCTCCAGTTGAGCCTCAGATCCAGTCCCATTCCATGGCAGACCCTGGTAAATCTTGTTAACATCCAGCCCCTGCGTGCTTCTGTGGATCCACCCCTCCAACGTAGCCTACCTTGGTCCCTGCAGCTACAGGTCCCCTCCCTCCACCTCAGACCTTGCTATAGCAGCATGCCTACCCACATATTCTCCTGCAGTTCTGTGATACCACAACTCTGGCAAAACACCTGGTCTAACTCAACTTAGCCCCAAGGTGGCTCCAGACTGACCTGCTAACAACACAGGAACCTCAAAACAGGTAAAGAGGGCCATTGCAGATGACTGCACTGAAGGAGAAAGTAGCTCAGGCACAACAACTGGACACATGGAACACACATAGACGACTCCCCTGAAGCATCAGGTTTTGATGAATAGAAGACATTGCACTATGGACACTACAGGACCTACTCTTCATAAAGCCACTACTTTCAAGAGCATGAAACATAGCTGACTTTCCTAACAAATAGAAAAGGGTGGGGGGTCCTGGGTGGCTTAGTCAGTTAAGTGTCTGACTCTTGATTTTGGCTCAGGTCATGATCTCATGGTTTTCACAGTTCTGCTTAGGATTTTCTCTCTCCCTCTCTCTCGGCCCCTTCTCCCAATTTCTCTCTCCCTCCGTCCCTCCCTCTTTCTCTCTCTCTCTCTCAAAATAAAATTTAAAACAAAAAAAGAAACTGACACAGAAAGTTAGATGAAGTGAGTACATAGAGAAATATGGCCCACATGAAAGAACAGAACAAAATTACAGCAGGAGAACTAAACAAAACAGTACAAGACAAGTAATATTCCTGACAGAGATTTAAAGTAATGGTCATAGGGCTGTCTGGGTAGTTCAGTTGGTTGAGCATCCAACTCTTGATTTTGGCTCAGGTCATTATCCCAGGATTGTGGAATTGAGCCCCACAATGGGCTCCATATTGAGCATGGAGCCTATTTGAGATTCTCTCTCCCTCCCTCTGTCCATCTCCCCGGCTTGCTCTCTCTCGCTCTCTCTCTCTCTCTCTCTCGCTCTCTCTCCCTCTCTCCCTAAAACAAAAGAAAAAAAAGTAATGGTCATATAGATACTCACTGGAACTAAGAAAAGAGTGGAGGACCTCACTGAGACTCTTAACAAAGAGAACACATAAAAATGAACCAGAGATGAAGAAGTCAATAAATGAAATTAAAAATACACTATATGAAATAAATACTAGACTAGAGAAAGCACAAGAACAGATCATTACCTGGGAACAAACTAATGGAAAGCAATCAGTCTGAAGAAGAGAGAGAAAAAATAATAATAAATGAAAATAGACTTAGAGAACTCAGCAACACCATCGAGCTTAATAACAGTTGCATCAAGGAATCACAGAAGAAATAGAGAGAGAAAAAGGGCCACAAAATATATTTAAAGACATAACCGAAAATTTCCTGAATCTTGGGAAGGAAACAGAAATCTAGATCCAAGAGGCACAGAGATCCTCTAACAAAATCAACCCAAAGAGGCCCACATTAAGACACGAAGTAATTAAAATTGCAAATGTAATGATAAAGAAAAATTTAAAAGCAGCAAGAGAAAAGAAAAGAGTTGGGGCACCTGGGTGGCTCAGTCTGTTGAGTGTCTGACTTCAGCTCAGGTCATGATCTCACGGTTCGTGAGTTCAAGCCTTGCATCAGGCTCTGTGCTGACAGCTTGGAGCCTGGAGCTGCTTCGGATTCTGTGTGTGTGGGTGTGTGTGTGTGTCTGCCCCTCCCTGTTCATGCTCTGCCTCTGTCTCTCAAAAAATAAACAATAAAACATTTTTTAAAAAGAAAAAAGAAAACAGTTACATACAAGGGAAACCTCATATGCCTATAAGCTGATTTTACAAAAGAAACTTTGTAGGCCAAAGGGAGTGGCATGATATATTCAAAGTGCCAAAAGTTTAAAAAAAAAAAAAAAAAGTGGAGCCAAGAATAGTATATCAAACAAGGCTATCTGTCAGAATAGATGGAGAGATAAATAGTTTTCCAGGCAAACAATATTTAAAGGAATTCATGACCATTAGGGCAACACTACAAGAAATGTTAATGGGGACTCTTTGAGTGGAAAGGGAAGATCATAAGTAGGAGTAAGAAAAGTAGGAAACACAAAACTGTGTATCTATAAAAATCAGTTAAGAGTTTCACAACATAAAAGGATATAAACTATGATAACATATGCCTAAAATGTGAGGGGAAGAGGAGTAAAGAATGGGTTCAAACCTAAGCAAACATCAACTTAACATAGACTGTTATATGCAGAAGATATTATATACAAACCTAATGGTAACCACAAATCAAAAACCAGCAATAGATATGCAAAGAATAAACAGAAAGGAATGGAAGTATATCATTAAAGAAATCCAGCAAACTGTGAGAGAAGAACAAGAAGGTACAGAAAAGAACTATAAAAACAATTATAAAACAAATAAAATGTCAATAAGGACATAACTATCAAATGATTACTGTCAATGTAAATGGACAAATCTTTCAATCAAAAGATAGGGTGATGGAAAGAATAAAAAAAAATAAAATAAGGCCAAGAACCATCGATATGCTGCCTACAAGAGACACATTTCATATCAAAAGACACAAGCAGATTGAAAGTAAAGGGATGGGAAAGCATTTATCATGCAAATAGATGTGAAAAGAAAGCCAGGGTAGCAACATTTATACGATATAAAATAGACTTTAAAACAAAGACTGTAATAAGAGATAAAGAAGGACACTATATAATCATAAAGGGAACAATCCAACAATAAGATATAATAATTGCAAATACTTATGCTGCCAACATGGGAGCACCCAAATACATAAAGCAGCTAATAACAAACATAAAGGCATTAATTGATAGTAATTCAATAATACTAGGGGACTTTAATACCCCACTTACATCAATAGATAGATCATCCAAACAGAAAATCAAGTAAGGGAAGAGTGGTTTTGAATGACACATTGAACCAGATGAATTTAACAGATATATTCAGAACATTCCATCTAAAAACAGCACTATACAAATTCTCCTCAAGTGCAAATGGAACATTCTCCGGGAAAGACCACATATTAGGCCACAAAACAAGTCTTAATAAATTCAAAAAGATTGAAGTCATCATTTCTTACCACAATTATGTGAAAATAGAAATCAACCACAAGACAGACTCTGGAAAACACACAAATACATGGAGGTTAAATAACATGCTACTAAACAATGAGTGGGTCAACTTAGAAATCAAAGAGGCAATCAAAAAATACATGAGGACATGGGCACCTGGGTGGCTCAGTTGGTTAAGCGGCCGACTTCGGCTCAGGTCATGATCTCGTGGTCCATGAGTTCAAGCCCCGTGTTGGGCTCTGTGCTGACAGCTCAGAGCCTGGAGCCTGATTCAGATTCTGTGCCTCCCTCTCTCTCTGTCCCTCCCCTGTTCATGCTCTGTCTCTCCCTGTCTCAAAAATAAATAAAACGTTAAAAAAAAATTTTTAAAAATACATGAGGACAAATGGAAATTAAAACATAGTGGTCCAAAACCTTTGAGATGCCACAAAAGTTGTTATAAGAGGGAAGTTTATAGCAATACAGGCCTACCTCAGGAAACAATACTCAAATAACCTAACTTTATGCCTAAGAAGCTAGAAAAAGAACAAACAAAACCCAAAAGCAGAAGAAGAAAGGAAATAATAATTGTGGGAGCAAAAATAAATGATACAGAAACTAAAATAATAGAACAAATCAATGAAACCAGGAACTGTTTCTTTGAAAAGATCACCAAAATTGATAGACATTTATTCAAACTCATCAAAGAGAGACAGAGAGACAGAGAGAAAGGACTCAATTAAACAATATCAGAAATGAAAGAGGAGAAATAACTAACACCACATAAATGCAAAAGATTCTAACTGAATATTAAGAAAAATTATATGCCAACAAATTGGACAACCTAGAAGAAACAGATAAATTTATAAAACTATATAACTTTACAAAACTAAGTTAGGAATAAGTAGAAAATTTGAACAGACTGATTACCAGCAATAAACTGAATCAGTAATCAAAAACTTCCCAACAAACAAAAGTCCAGGACCAGATGGCTTCACAAGTGAATTCTACTAAACTTTTAAAGAAGAATTAACATCTATTCTTCTCAAACTATTCCAAAAATATAAGAGGGATAAAAGCAACAGAAATCATTCTATGAGGACAGCATTACCCTATACCAAAACCAGAAGGACACTCCAACAAAAGGAAACTACAGGTCAGTATGTCTGATTAACACAGATGTAAAAATCCTCAACAAAATATTAGCAAACTAAATCCAACAACACATTAAAAAAAATCATTCACCACAATCAAGTGGGATTTATTCCTGGGATGCAAAAGTGGTTCAAAATTCATAAATCAATCAACGTGACACATTGTATCAACAAAAGAAAGGATAAAAACCATATCATCGTTTCAATAGATGCAGAAAAAGCATTTAACATCCATTCATGTTAAAAACTCTTAACAAAGTAGGAATACAGGGAACATACATCAACATTTTAGAGGCCATATACGAAAATCTCATGGCTATCATATACTCAATGGTGAAAAACTGAGAGCCTTTCTCCTAAGGTCAGGAACAAGACAAAGATGTTCACTCTCACCAGTTTCCTTTCAACACGGTACTGGAAGTCTTAGCCACAGGAATCAGACAACAAAAAGAAATAGAAGGCATCCAAATTGGTAATAAAGATGTAAAATATTCACTATTTGCAGATGATATGAAACTATATATAGAAAACCCTAAAGAGTCTATAAAAAAACTACTATAACATATCAATGAATTCAGTAATGTCATAAAATACAAAATCAATATACAGAAATCTGTTGCATTTCTATACACCAATAATCAAGCAGCAGAATGAGAAATTAAGAAAACAATTCCATTTATAATAGCACTAAAGATAATAAAATACCTAGGAATTAACTCAACCAAGGAGGTGAAAGACCTATCCTCTGTAAGCCATAGAACATTGATGAGGGATGCCTGGGTGGCTCAATAGGTTAAGCATCCAACTCTTGGTTTCAGCTCAGGTCATGATCTCACAGATCTCACTGGGCTCCGTGCTGACAGTGCAGAGCCTGCTTGGGATTCTCTCTCTCCCTCTCTCTCTCTCTCTGCCCCTCCTATGCTTGTGCTCTCTCTCTCATAATAATAAATAAATTAAAAAATTAAAAATAAAATAAAACATTGGTGAGAGAAATTGAAGGCAACACAAACAAATGTAAAGACATTCCATAGTCATGGATTGAAAAAGCAAATATTGTGAAAATGTCCATACTACTCAAAGCAACCTGTAGATTTAATGCAATCCTTATCAAAATAGCAACAACATTCTTCACATAACTAAAACAAACAATCCTAAAATTTGTATGGAACCACAAAAGACCTTGAAAAGCCAAAGGAATCTTGAGAAAGAAGAACAAAACTGAAGGGATCACACTCCCAGATTTCAAAATATACTACAAAGCTATAGTAAACAAAACAGTATGGAACTAGCACAAAAACAGATGCATAGATCAATGGAAGAGAACATAGACCCAGAAATAGATGCAAGATTATATGGTCAATTAATCTCCAACAAAGGAGGCAAAAATATGCAATGGGACTAAGAGAGTCTCTTCAACAAATGGTGCTAGGAAAACTGGACAGCAACATGCAAAAGAATAAAACTGGACCACTTTTTTACACCATACACAAAAACAAACAAATAAATAAATAAAACTCAAATAGATTAAAGAACTAAATGTGAGACCCAAAACTATAAAAATCCTAGAGGAGAGTACAGGTAGTAATTTCTCTGATATCAGCTATAGCAACATTTTTCTAGATATGTCCCCTGAGGGAAGGGAAACAAAAGCAAAATTAAACTACTTGAACTACATCAAAATAAAAAGCTTCTGTACACAATGGAAATAACCAGCAAATACAAAAGACAACCAACTGAACGGGAAAGGATATTTGGAAATGACATATCTGATAAAGGATTAGTATCCAACATACATAAAGAACTTACACACACACACACACACACACACACACACACACACACGAATAATAAAGAACTTACACAACTCAACACCCCCAAAAGTAAACAATGAAATTAAAAATGGGCAGAAAACATGAACAGACATGTCTCCAAAGAAGACATACAGTTGCCAACAGACACATGAAAATCTGGTCAATGTCACTCATCACCTGGGAAATGCAAATCAAAACTACCATGAGATATCACCTCACACCTATCGGAATGACTAAAATTAAAAAAAAAAAAAAGATAATAAACAACAAGTGTGGTAAGAATGTAGAGAAAAAGAAAAAGGTACCTTTGTGCACTGATGGTGGGAATCCAAATAGAAATAAACTGGTGCAGCCACTGTGGAAAACAGTAGAGATTCCTCAAAAAGTTAAAGATAGAACTACCCTATGATCCAGTAATTTAACTGCTGAGTATTTACCCAAGGAATACAAAAAAAGACTAATTTGAAAAGATATATGCACTCGTATGTTTACTGTAGCATTATTTACAATATCCAAATAATAGAAAGAGCCCAAGTGTTCACCAACAGATGAATAGATAAAGAAAACATGGTGTATATATTCAATGGAATACTACACAGCCATAAAAAAAGAATGGAATCTTGCCATTTGCAACAATATGGATGGAGCTACAGTGTACAATGCTAAGGGAATAAGTCAGTCAGAGGAAGACAAATACTATGTGACTTCACTCCTATGTGGAATTTAAGAAACAAAACAAGTGAACAAAGAAAGAGAAATCAAAAAACAGACTCTTAACTATAGAGAACAAACTCATGGTTACCAGTGGGGAGGTGGTGGAGGGATGGGTTAAATAGGTGAAAAGGAAAAGGATTAAGAGTACACTTGTCAGGATGAGTACTGTATAATGTATAGAACTGTTGAATCATTATATTGTACACCTGAAACTAATGTAATACTGTATACTGGGATTAAAGGTATAAGCTTTTATACCTCATTCCTAATGGCTGAAGGTAAAGAACAATAAGTTTATCTTTTAAAAGATGTTTTCATTTGTTCTAGACCACTTTATTATTGTACAGGTTTCTAAAAGATTATAAAGTGTACTCTCTACTCTCCAAGTCACGTTGACTTGATGTTCTCAATATAGTAGACCAGCATGATATTGGATGGAATGAACAGTAATGGTAAATGCCATAAGGCACTAGAGATAGTCTCTAGTCCTAAGTCACTTTGATTAGAGAGAAAAGAAATATAAAAATCAAATACCATCAGAAAATTGTATGTTGTACCTATCAACTTCACTGTAGGGGCAAAAAAAAAAAATGGAATACAAGTTTAGAGACAGGCAAGAGCATTGTAATTCAGACAGTTACTATATACCAACACATAAAGCCAGAATTATACACAGACTAAAACACAAATGAATGTGTTTATTATTCATGTATACTATGAATACAATCCAAAGAGTTTCCATATCAGCTGGAAGACTTGATACCACACAGCCATTTAGGAATCCAGACAAACAGATGCTTTGTCATCATCAACACATGCTTTCCTAGGTCTCCTCAGACTTTGATAAGCCATTAGGGGAAATTAATGTTTCATGTGTGCAAGTTCTATGAGTCTAAAGTGGCACACATCCCTTTCTCTCATATTGTATTGGCTGGGACTCAGTCACTTGCTATACCTATTATCAAGACTGAGAAATAAATTCTAGCCACAGGACTGATTACATAATTAACAGAACCCTGTTCAAAATGAAAATGGGGAATCCTTGTTTAAGAAGCAGGGAAAAAAGTGCTGTTAAAGAAACTAAAATATGAAGCGTTTACCCTTCTCTTATGGTCTCTGTCTCAATTTGCCATGGTGTTTTTTATTTGATTTTGAATGTCATTCTAAGTAAAGAATGAACATTTTCAATTATTAACATGAGTTTTGTCATTCATCCTTGTATTATGCATCTTGTGATGCAAATATGAGTATTTAAAATTCATATGTGAAATCACTAAATGCACTAAATTTGTTTTTTATAGCTTGTATAATTATATATATTTTGGTCTGAGCATAACAATGGAAATATTGTGCAAAACAAACTCAACTCCTTTTATTTCACTTCTTGATACATTCTGCCAACACTATCTTTAGCTTACTAGTGAGTAAGAAGAATCAAAAGGAAAAGTCATCCTGGGTCACCCTATCTTTCCCTTTCCTTTCACATCATCATTTTCAGTGTAAGTGGTTAGGTAATGTAAGGAAGTAACATGAGTAAGAAATGATATGGTAGTGTTTCTTTGCCATTTATGTTTCTTAGAACATCACTGCCTTCTGCTTTCAAAGCAAGTTCAGGTTCAAAGGGTACCCCAAGGTGGTCTCTTAAGGTTGTCAGTGACCCCATCCCTTCGTCATAGATGTAACCCATTTGCCTTGTACTTGCTCTGAGTCTCACTGAATTCCTACACATGGAGGATGCATTGGAATTCTGTGCTCATGAGGCAATGCAAACACTATATGCAAATGGTCAGTAAGGGACAGTGAATGTACATTATTGTGTATAGTTCTCCTGTACATCCTTGCTTTACCGTCCCACTGGACTTCAGCTATAAAACACATGGTCAAGAATAAAATTATTAAGAAATTTTAGGATGATGACAGCAGAGCATTAAACCAAGCACAGGGCCCTCTGAGGATGGTGTCCAATGAAACTGCACAGGTTGCACAGTCCTGAAGCCAGCCTTGTGTTGAGTACCCAGAAAAAAGAAGAATTTGGTTTTCTGAAAGGAAAGTTTTGTGAAAGAATTAATGCTTGAGAAAATCTAGGTCATAAGAAGTACGGTTTCTGTGGTTTATTTGTCATTTACAATTATGGTAATCATACACCAATATATATGCTAATATATACAATATATATGCCAGAGTTTTGTTTTGTTTTCCTAATCTGTATGAATCAAAGACAACCTCAGTAAACCTTATGGAAATGACCTATGGTCTAATCAAACCTAACTACAGACATGATACATTACTCCTTTCTATCACATCACTATGTGGTTACCTATCCATTGTTTGATTATTCCAAGCAGTGGGGAACTTGTTTATTCTCAAGCAGGCATTTCATTTGCAGAAAGTCCTCAACAAAGCAATCAGCATCAAATCCAGTGTTATAAAAGTGTTAGACTCATATTTTCATGGCATAAAGCACTATTCTCTGATAAAAATTAGACTAAGACATAAAAATATTGTCTTCCATTCATGATTACTGATACACAATTTAATAATTTCCCAATGAGGAGGTATCCTGGCCAGGAGACAGCTGGGGACAGGCGAATGAGCCTGCAAAGCCTGTGGTCTCTGGTATATCATGTCTTGCATTTTGATGGGCTGGTGAGAGACAATGTCAGCAAAAGAAAATGAACACTGTAGAGTTTAAAAACATCTAAATTCAAATCTCAGTTACACAGCTTGTTCCAGGCCACTAGCTACATGATGGTAAAGTAGAAACTTAAGCTCTCTGAGTCTCTATTTCCTCATCGGGAAACTAAGAACAATAGCTACTTCACAGGAATGTTAAAAGAATCAGACAAATCAGGTGAGTTGACATAGATCAATGTTCTTTATAAATACAAGGTGTTATACAAATATAAATATCATTGGACCTTCCAGTACTTAAAGTACACGAGTGAATATAAAATCAGCTGGAGATGAGAGAATAATTGACTAAAAGCAGTGCAAGATATACAAAGAATGAAGAAAACAGTGAAACAAACATCATGAGGAGAAAATGTTCTGCCGTCTACATTTATTAAGAGTAATATCTTTATACCCAATTTTATGCTACATGTTGTCAGAATTTAGAAAGTAATAATAAAACAATAGAAAAACTGATCCTAACCTTACCAAGTGCTTCCTATTACAATTTTGAGGCAGAAGACCTGGTGGCCTTATTATTTATGTGACTTGTTCTGTGATTTTGGTTAAGGATATGGCCAATTTGAGCCTCATTTTCCTCCTCTGTAAAATGGGAATGATAAATTTCTATCTTCCCAGACTTTCCGGACTAATGCAAATTAATTGAGGAAGCATCTATGAAAATATACTATGAACATGTGAGCTATTAGGGTGATTCTGTTCACAGATGGGCTGGTACAAATATCGATAGGGTAACAATTCATAGGCTCCATCCACCAGGAGTTGGAAAGCTGTGTTACTACCTATTGATGAATGAGGGAGCAGCAGAGCAATAATCAGGATAAAGTATCTTTGGGAAACCATATTTGTTTCCCTATAGAAATTACAATTTAGGCTTTAGCTCAAGAAGAGAGTCTGAGATCTGATGCCATCAGGCTACATTAGAGAGTTTCAGATCCCCCATAGAAGCTTGGAACTCATCATTTCTATTTGACAAATGCAGCCATAAACCTGAAACAGGAGAGGCAGACATAATTAAAGACTAAATGACTGTTCTTTAATGAGAAACAATTTCTGTTTTGACTCCAACAGCCTTGAATGTTGCCTTGAATGTTAAACTCCTTGAGTCGCCAAGGAGTTTAATTTGGAAATACAATTCAGGTAGAGAAATGGTGATTTCAATAGAAGCATTATCACCCTTTAGGTTCCTTTTAAATCTAATTCTTAAACCTCCCCCCAGTGAATGGGATGATGATAACAGCAAATTCACAGTACATGGACTCTTGGGTTGTTTGTTTGTTTGCTTGTTTACATGTTCATTGTGTTTGTTTGCTGCATAGCATGCTCCCTTTCCCTGGAAACACCACACCTATTTCCTTTAATAGAATTGCCTCTGTGCAGCCTTGGTGAATCTTATATAAATTATTATTTCTTTCATGAAGGGAAGGGTGGGCAGTTCATGATTCAAGCTTGGCCAATAAGACATTGAGTGTAAAGACAAAGGGTTCTTAAAGATGGCTGGACCTGACTCCTCCTGCAGTGTTATCTGATGAGACTGTGATTAACTCTTGCTACCTGATTTCCCAAAAGCTCTCGTTTATAAACTCTTCCCACTGTGGTTCCTCAAATGTTCCTTTGGTTCTGTGAGTCAACTCATACATTTTCATTAAACAACCTCTGTTTCAATTAACTAGAATGGGTTTCTGTTGCTGGAAACCAAAACCAAAACAAACACTCAAAAATAAACAAAAACAAAAATGCAATGATATCCCAACCTTGTAGAGCTCAGAGCGAATTATTTCATTCAACTATAAGACTTGTGGGAATAAGCAAGTTGTTCAGATTTATTTTCCATTGTGCCTTTAACAAAGGAGACAATTTGAAAGTAAATCTACCCACCTTTACAAGGCAGAAACTCCATCTCTTCTCAGTTTCACAAAGGAAAAAGCACTCCTTGATGGCATTTAGACCTGCCAAAAACAGGAATTTTGGTGTAGTCCATTTATCTATCTTTTTATTACTGTTTCATTGCTTGTGCTTTTAATGTCATATTGAATAAATCATTGCTAAATCGACTGATCCACTGTCATGAAGCTTTCTCTTTTTTCTTCTAAGATTTTTATAGTTTTAAGTCTTGCATTTAGGTCTTTGATTCACTTCAAGTTAGTTTCTGTACAGGATGTAAGGTCACAAACAGAAATTTAAACTTTATTATCCAAGAAATCTTGGCATCACTTGGTGGAAGTTCTAACCAAGGTAGTTTACAGAATCAGAATCTCTGAATGGGAGAGAAGAGTGTAAAGGAATAACTAAAGGCATAATGTAAGGAAAACTATGGGTTTGGTAAAGTGTGCTTTGGGTACCATCCCACTTTGTTTATGGCAACTCTTTCTGCCCATCTAGCACTCAAAGCCAGTCCTCATCCATATCCTTCAAGATACTACTCTTTTCAAACTTCCAACCAAATACCACCAAGGTATATGCTGGGAAAGAGAGCTGGCCTTTGTGGAGTACCTACTGCATGCCAGAAACTACTGTATGATCTCATTTCACAGCATCTGAACAAAGTTTGCTCATGTCTATCCTATATATGGTTCCATCTGCACTCAAATGAGGAATTCAAGACTAAAAACCTTTCAAATCCATTTATTCCTTCACTCATTCATTCATTTAGTCTTGCTTCCTGATAACTATTGAGCACCAACTATGCACCAGGCACCATGCTAAAATTTAGAAATATAGCTATTAACAAGCCCACAAAGAACTCAATACCTAATGTGGAAAGCTGAGATAATGCAAGTGATTCATTTAATAACTTCAAAGAAATCCTTGAGAACAGCAGGTTTGCAAATTGATATCTGGGAGTAAGCAACTCCTTAGCCAAAACACCTTGGGTCTATACCTCATAAGATCTTATTCATGAGGTCATTCCACATTCTTCTTAGGTCACTTATGATACATATAATGCGATTTGAAGCCATAGTGTTTTGAATTTTGATCAGATGAGAGACCAGCTGGTATAAGGACAGGAGAAATGATAGCACATTGTCCCCTCTGGTATCTAGCGGCAATTCAATTGTGTCTCATTCTCACCTCCTCTCTCTCATCAAAAGATAACTGTCCATTAAAGTCCAATAAAAACAAATACAAAAGTCCATTTTTTTGCTAACTTCAAACAGGGCCACAGATGTTACTTGCATGAATGCCTAATAAATTGCTGACTTTCCACAATTTTGCCACCCTGACTTTGTCCACACGTTTTCCAGTTGCAATCTCAGGCATTATAAGAACATGTCCTGATTCCCATATTTTAAAGCAATTGTATATTTACGATGTAGGTTGCATATGGTTTCATGAAAATTTTTGCCTGTGGTAGAGGATGAAAATTGCCCTTTATTGAGGTTTTAATTTTTTTTTAATTGAGATTTCTGTTGTTGTTGTTGTTGTTGTTGTTGTTGTTGTTGTTGTTGTTCCTGTTCCTCTGTTTCTTTCTGTTATGGTAAGTTTTTGATTAGGAGATTTGGTTTGGTTTGCTGAGGGCTTTTCTCAGAAATTTCACAGTCCACCTCCAGGAGGTGGTGTCTTTCAGCATTTCCCATATGTCAATCCTCTGTCAACTTAGGACAAAAAATTAAAATTGAACCAGATGACTCACTTTTATCAGAAAATGAGCTACACTTTAAGCCTAACTTCTGTTAACTCCACTGGGAAGGGGGAGGTAAAAGTCTGTGAAGAAAGGTTTCTTAGAGACAATGAAAGATATCTAAAGTGGATCAACAGGACAAGCACACCCATACCTCGTGTTTTCTGACACGAACAGACACTTTTGCAGCACAATAGCTTATATTCACAAGATGTCGGGCTATTGAAAGATTTCTTCAGACTTTTTGAAATCTCTCTCTAATGAGAAATTAAAGCTAAAAGAGTGATAGTATCAGAGAGATTTTTTTTCCCCTCATTTCTTTAGCTTGAGAAACAAAATCCCTGAATACTCTTTTGTGATTGGACTTATTGACCATTTCTGGAGGCTCAGGGGAATTTCTTTACATGGCTGTTTAGAAGACTCAATTCAGGTGGGGAAGGTTGAGACCTGTCAGCTAACCCATCCTCCCTCAGGGAGCGTTCAAAAGGAAGAAGAGAGTGAACACTGATACCCAGCACTTAGGAAGTGCTATTCACCTGGGTTCAGAGGTTGCTTTACCTCGACAATACCTATTTTCATTTATTGAGCAACTGCACTCCATGAGGCACCTGATCAAGCACTGACCCAACTGAGATTTCAGCTCCTAAATCATAAAAAGGAGGCAGAAAGCACAAAGGTAGAGATAGATGAGAACATGCAAATGTAATTCACCTAATCATCCAGGAGTCCTAGGTAAGCCATAGGGAGCCCACATTTTGTCTCCTTCTCAAAGATGCAAGTATAAATGACCCACTGTAGAAATTCAGCTTACTTTTCTTCCAAGTAGATAAGCAGGCAACCATGCAGCAGCCTGATTTGTGGAAATCTAACATATTACAACTCAAATTCATGCATGCCCTCAGAATACATTTACAATTCTAAGGCTTCTTGTCTTCGAATCAGTGATATGACCTAGTGTCTGGGGCCTACTGTGTGACCGGGAAAGACCCTGACTGTCTCATTCATCATTATGTCCCCATACCTGGCACTGTGCCTAAAACACAGTAGAGTCTTGATAAGTGGGTGATGAATGAAGGAAAGAAAAAGGGAAAGTAAATTAACCCCAAATTATTAACAATATGTGCTGTATGTCACTTTTTTCTACTTAATCAGGATTCTGTTGGTTTCTGTTTTGACTTACCATTTTGTCTAATATGATAAAATGGAAGTTTGGATGTTAAGGAGTGTTTCTCTGTTTTGATTTTTAGATTAGGGCTGAGGGCAGACATCATAAATGTGGTATTTTTGTCCCTCCCGCTGTTAGCCTCCAGCAGGACTTTCAGCTTCCCTCTATTCCTCTTCTCATGTTATCTCTTCTTTCTGCCCCAACAATGTAAACAGGCCCATTTTTTTCAGAAGGAAAAACCTTATATAAGAACACAGCTATCAGCACCTATTGGGCAAACACCTCCATGGGCCAAAGCAGTAACAGAACACAGGTGATGTTCTGGCCACCTCTCTTCTTCCACTGCTTCGGCACTCTGGGGACTCACCTGTTTATCTCAGGGGAGTAAGGCAACTACCAGAGCCTGCTTCCCCTTTTTCTCATTCCATGTCCCCTACCTTTCCCCTCCCTCCTCTACTTTTTCATGCTCTTTCCTTTCTTTCTCCTTCTTCCTCTTGGCCAGAGTGATTGCATCTGTTCTCAGGCATTCCTCTTCTCCCAGGAGGCTAGGTAGCACAGGCTGGTGCAGCTATCTTTCCTAATCTCTGTTGCTCACCTCCCCTAAGTTGTTTACCTCATTCACATCAAAGCATGAGAGACTTAGGTGGCTATCCTAAAGATGAAATTTAGATTTCCTTAAGCCTCTCCTTCACAAAAATCTCTGCCCATCAAGCTGCCATGATAGCATGCTCTCTTCTTAACTTGCTCAATATTCTATCATTTCTTCCCTGAAGCAACACTGTAGAAGCCGATTATAGAAAGGTCCATGCGATCTGTGATGGAAGGATGGACTGCTTAATAGATTACTTCAGTGTCAACCAATATAGTATACTGGTAAATAGAACAGACTATGGAGTCAGACTGCCTGACTTTTAATCTCAGATCTTTATTTATTAGTATTAATATTTTGAGCACATCCCTCTTTATTTATTAGCATTAAGACTTTGAGCACATTTCTAGGGGTGCCTTGATGGCTCAGTAGGTTAAGTGTCTGACTTAGCTCAGGTCATGATCTCAGGTCATGATCTCACAGTTTGTGCGTTTGAGCCCCGAGTCAGGTTCTGTGCTGACAGTTTGGAGCCTGGAGCCTGCTTCAGATTCTATGTCTCCCACTCTCTCTGCCTCTCCCCTGCCCCCACCTCTGAAAAATAAATAAACATTAAAAAAAAATTTAAAAAGGACTTTGAGCATATTTCTCAGGTTCATCATTTGTAAAAGGAAGATAACTATAATACCTATCCTAAAGAGTTGTTGTGATCATTAAATAAGCAGTTAGATAGAAGATAGATAGATAAATAGATACATAGATACACAGATAATAAAGAATAGTCCTTCACATTTGGAAGCTGACTTGGCACTCACAGGTAAGACCTGTTACTGTCCTGTTGGGCATAAAAAATCTCAAAGAATACTAACTTCAGACAAAGTTATTCTGAGACCATGAGAGAGTAAGACAGAGCATAGCCACTTCATAATTTTGTCTAAGAAAAGACAAAAACAAGGTCACTGTGCTGCTCATAAAATGCTAAATATCCCCTACACACACCACCCTTGGCTAAAATGAGTGACTGCTACTTCTTTACCAATGACAGCTTTACTCTGGCTCCAGTCTCCACTCCCCAAAGACAAGATTTAATGAGATACTCGATCATAAAATTGCCCCTGCTTTTTGACAGCATTCAATTTAGCAGAAATTCCAGCTTTCTTAGACCTTCTCCCAAATCTCTCAATTGGATCCTAAATTCTTTAAATTTTTTCTAACACCCTAGTGTTGAGACATCCTACCGTTCCCTTCTCATGTTCTCGCATGTTCTCCCTTTTTGGCAACTAGTAATAAACTCAACTTGTTCAGCTTCTGGTGTTCCTGTGGTCTTTGGCTGAAGGGCACTGATGATAGGTGGATGAGAGGCACAGAGAAGGATAGCGCCTGCTCGGCCTGGTAGGCATATCACACGAAGTGTTTTAAAGTCTTTCCTAGCACTATCATTATCCATACCTTGAGAATATTAAGTACAGGACAGGGAAATCATGTGCAACATAAGAACCAAGAAGGAGATTCGGAAGGTCAGGCCTATCAATCAAATAATAAGAATAAAGCATGTGTCTAGGACAGAAAGTCAGTACCAAGGCAATGAGACAACTGGGTAAGCACCGAAGAGCAGAGAGGCATTTTTGGTCAATAAACAGAGCATACTAGAAGTGGTAACACAATGCCTCGCACATAGAAAGCACACAGAAATGTAGCTATTTTTTTCATCATTTTCATCAAATGTTCAGGAAACCACTTGGAAATAAGATGATGCTGGCCCTCTGTTTATATGGTAGGAGTCCATAAAGGACAAGAACACTCTTTCTACCCGAAACAGTACATGACTAAGTACCTGGAGGTTCTCCTTTCAGAAAGCTCTTGGCATTTATGTCTGTAACTGGAAAGCACAAATATGTTTTTGCACAGCAACCATATCACTGTCATTTGGCATTCTGTGGTACGGCCCGTGACAGCCATTTGCAGTGTAAATTCGAGTCACATCCCAGCAATTTTGCTATCACTCTTACTGTAAAGTCACCTTGCAGGTTTCCTCTATGAGGCTCTGCTTATTTTTCAACTTTATTGCTAAGCTGATTTGTTTTCCATTTGCTTATTGATGAATTGCACTGTTAACCAGAAATATTTGTTCACTGGCTAGTAGCAAGCCCAGGGAATCTTTGCAGGACAAACCTTACCAGCTGGCAGGAGTAACAGGCAAAACTCATGTGGATCCAGCTCACATCGTTCATTCCACAGCCTGTGTTCCAGGCACTTATCAATTTATTCCACTGATAAGAATGGCAAGCTCACAACAGTCATGGGGAGAGGAAAACAATATATCTCTGTCCATTATTTATTCATGCCCAAGCCACATGGATGAAAAATACTAGCCATTAACACCAGAACAGCAATCTTTTATGATAATTGTGCCATTGCTTTCTGTACCATTCATTCCATAGTGTACTGCATACAGCAAAAAATGGTAGTTTGGTAATTAGTTCTCAGCGACTCCTCCAGAGCGTAGGAGTAGAGATCAGAGTTTCTGGCTTCTCATGTCAATATTGTTGGTCTCAAATAAACACATAGGGTAACTCACTTCACATTAGTTGCCAAGATTAACAGGAAAAAAAAATTCTATTGCTTTCGCATCCCTCCAAAAAATACTCACTGTTAATATCTTAATGTATTTTAAATATTTTTAACGTCCATGGTTTGTTTCACACGTAAACATTTTTTTTTCAACGTTTTTTTATTTATTTTTGGGACAGAGAGAGACAGAGCATGAACGGGGGAGGGGCAGAGAGAGAGGGAGACACAGAATCAGAAGCAGGCTCCAGGCTCTGAACCATCAGCCCAGAGCCTGACTCGGGGCTCGAACTCACGGACCGCGAAATCGTGACCTGGCTGAAGTCGGACGCTTAACCGACTGAGCCACCCAGGCGCCCCACACATAAACATTTATATATACATATGTGTGTATATGTACGTGTAGTTGTATTTTCATCATACATACAATTTTAAGAAAAACGTTTTCCCCATCTAATATATATATTCTGGCCATATCTTCCAAGTGTTTGGCTGGAAACTCAGGGATTTGCTTTTTCTTCATATGCTTATTCCTCTTTTGTATTAAAAATGCAAAAGAGGGGCACCTGGGTGGCTCAATCAGTTAAGCGTCCAACTCCAGCTTGGGTCATGATCTCATGGTTCACGGGTTTGAGCCCCACACCAGGCTCTCTGTTGTCAGCACAGAGCCAGCTTTGGATCCTCTCTCCTCCTCTCCCTATCCCTTCCCCACTTGTGAGCCTGTGCATGTGCTCTCTCTCTCTCTCTCTCTCTCTCAAAAATAAACATTAAAAATATATATTTTTTTAAAACGCAGAATTTTACTCTGCCCCTTTCATAATGTGTTATATCCCCAAAATACATGCAGTTTTGTTTCATTGTTTTTGTTTGTTTGCTTGTTTGTTTGTTTGGTTTGTTAGTAGATCTCATCCTTACATCAGCGATAGCTCCTGTTTCTCAAAAGACATTACTTAACGACATCCCGGAGAAAAATCACTCACATAATTGCCAACACAGCAGTAGCAATTTCAGTACTGAAATCTTGTATTTTTGTGTGTGCCATTGTTTAAAGGAGGATAGTGTTGGCTAAATTTCCACATGGGTAGGCAAGACCTGGAGAGATCCTGTAAGGGACACATGGAGAAACACTTATATCAAATAAGGTAGAGATCACAGTGGGAGATAATGTGCAAAGACTGGAGGGTTGGGGGGGATGTGCAAGGAAAAAGGTAGAACTGAAGAATAATTTATCAAAAAGAAATCTAACAACCCAAAGGAACACTGTAGCTTGTTACACAGGTTCCCATGACTGGAAAGGATTAGAAAAGTTCCTGTATAATGAAGGGGCAATTAGAGTGAGTTTAAGGCAGCCTTCTTATTTATGATTGAGCAAGGTCAACGTGATTAAGTCTCTTCCATTATTTATAAGTTTGTATGTAATTACTATAAATTCTAGGTGTTTTGTATATTATAATAGACCTCAAAGTAATGTTATTTTAGATCCTCTTGATGTGTGCATCTGTTCCCCCCAAAATTTCAGTCATTAAACCAAAAATACACACAGTATACTCTGACACTAATCAACAGAAAGAGCAAATAATTTTTGGCAGACTCAAATTTTTTCAAAAAGTGTATAGGATAATGAAAAGCATAGTCACTTTCATTCTCTATCCTTTGCTTATGGAAAACAATTTATATATTTATTTTTAGAGAGAAAGAAAGAGAAAGTGCAAGTGGGGGATGGGCAGAGGGAGAGAGAGAATCTCAAGCAGACTCCATGCCCACTGCAGAGCTAGATGCTGGCTCGAACTCACAACTGTTAGATCATGACCTGAGCCAAAATCAAGAGTCGAAAGTTCAAGCAACTGAGCCACCCAGGCGTCCCTGGAAAACAAATTTAAAAGCAGTTTACATCAAACTCTTGACTTGAATCTTTTTTGGAAATGTCTCTCTTGGTGGCCACTTATAATTTAACACACAACTCTTAAGATTATTGTCAATGTTTGTGACTAAATGAGTCAATTGTTCAATCAGCTACAGCACTGAAATGTAGGCATGAACAATGAAGGAGCGCTCTCCTCCAAATTTGCATGACTAACATTTCCACTTTGATGGGAGAGTTAGCTTATAGCATCTGTTTCAGACACATGAAAATTCAATTAAACTATCAGCTATCAGAACTGCCGTGGAGCAAATATCAACATAGGAAACCATGACCTAATTATATTATGAATTTTAAACCAGAGATTAAAGCTACATTCCAAGTTAAGTCACACTGACTGACTCATTTCCCAGAAAGCTAACAAATATTTTTGAAATAAAATATTCTCTGGAAATATAGGCAAAGGAGAATCTTCTGTAATATATTACTAGTTTTTTTACCAGTTTTTTACCAGATCCTTCTAAAAATACAATTTATTATTATTTATTACTATTATTATTTTGAGAGAGAGAGCGTGCAGGCAGGCATGAACGAGGTTGGGAGGAGGGTGGGGAGGGGCTGTGGAGCAGAGAAAGAAAAAGACTATTTTAAGAAGGCTCCAAGCCCAGCACAGAGCCCAAAGCAGGGTTTGATCCCACAACCCTGGGATCATGACCTGAGCTGAAATCATGAGTTGGACCCTCAAGCGACTGAGCCACCCAGGCACCTCTAAAATACAATTTATTATTAACAAATTTAAAGCTTTAGTAAAAGAAGCTCAGACATTGGAGCAAGAGACAAGAGGTTAAATTGGAAGACTGAGCAAAAATTTCTACAGTTTTGCCCTAGCTAATAAGAAGGACATTGAATCAAGACTTTGACAGCCTTGAAACTCTATTCACACTAGCTCTGACTACAAAGGAAAGCAGATGTGCTATGTGTGAGATCAGAGAAATGGTAGATCCTAGCATGAGGGAATCTACCCAGGCAGAGCTAAAACTAGACAGTCTGTGTGAAGACATGCCACCATACTGGGAGTTTCTTCCATTGGAACTTAGCTAAGGAGTTCAAAAGAGGTTACCTGTCACTCTTCCTATTTAAATTATACATGTAGTTTGGTCACAGAGGCATTCAGCCAACACCAGGAAGTGGAAGCCTTAGAACAAGACAGAGCACCAGAGGCCGGCCACCATGCTCACTGAATATACCAAGTAGAGTCTTGCCTACCAAGTCTCAGACGTGGAGTCCTCTCATCTTCCCTGACCTACAGTACTTATGAATTCTACCTTATTTACTGATTGATGTTCAAAATTGTTTAGTCTCTTCCTAAAACAAATGACTAAAATAGTTACCTAAGGACAAAAGATTTTATGAAGTGACAAGTCTCAACCAGACAGAGTCTTATTCAGTATTAATCAAGCAATAAGACCACGAGTGTCACTATTGTACATACTCATCTTATGTCCCCAGTGTTCCAGCCACACTGGACATTTTACATTGCTCAAGCACATATGTTTGTCTCCATCCCCAAGCCTTTGCTCATGCTGGCTGCTCGTCCTATGCCAGATATGCCCCTGTGCATCTTGTGTAGCCGGTCAATTCCCAATCTCGCTTTAATATCTAATTAAAATGTCTAACAGCACACTGTTACCTCACAAACTCTCTTATAGCCCCTCGTATACTGTATTTTGACATATATTTGTCCCTGTGCTTTTTTGATTGTGAACTCAGTGACAAAAGAGATCTAAGAAAGATGAATTAATTCATGTGATAAGGTCCTCTACAGAAGAATCTTTAATTGCTCTGGCCCTTAATTAGGGTAGGAGTATCTGGGGGAAGAAAAAGGACTTACTTCTATTTCCTTGCCTAGACCCTTTTCTTAAGAATGAGGAGATCAAGCTCCCATTCCACCAAGGAATAGGAGCAAATACACAGGACAGTCCATTATACAAACTGGATACATGTGAGGGGGAAAGCACAGTTAATACTCACAGAAGTACTCATGTGTTCAGTTTACTTCCAAGGACACAACACCATGGAAATGAAGACTGCAGACTAAATCCAGACTATTCACTCTGGGGAGTTTATCAGAGCTATAACAGACACCGGTTGATACCTATAACAATAACCTAAGGATGAAGTCTGAGCCCTGGGTCAAACAGAATCTTTAAACTTTGTGATCATGGCACACAGAACTGGATAATAAAAGTTGGTGCCTACTTCAGAACTGTTAACAAGAGCTAATGAAAACTTTTAGCATTTTTCCATTCCTGTATCATTCCATATTGTCCCATCTAGTATTTGTAAGTCATTAAAAGAGTTGAACTGACAGAACAAAGCAGTTACCAGATTTCAATGGAAATAGATTAGGGAAAGTGAGAGACCTACCATCTTCATAGAGACACTAATATTTTTTTCTGCCTACATGTTCATGGCAAATCCTATTTGAAATAAGATCCCTGTAGCCAGCAAGCTTGTAGGTGGGTTGTGGGAATCTTAGCAATCATTAAACTCCATATGCTTCCTCACTGCTGCTCATGTACATTGTATTTTTGTTACTAGGCAATTTTTTTTCATTGAAGGAAAAGTGACTCTAGCTCCATGCAATTTTTAATATGTAAAAACCCAGAAAAAAGATCATTAAGAATTTGATAAAAATTCTTGTAAATATATGATATCCTGGGGCACCTGGGTGGCTCAGTTGGTTAAGTGCCCGACTCTTGATTCTGGCTCAGGACATGATCTCAGAGTTCATGAGATCAAGCACTGACAGCACAGAGCCTGCTCGGAATTCTCACTCCCTTTCTCTCTACCCCTCCCCTGCTTGCTCTCTCTCAAAACTAAAATAAATAAACATTTAGAAAAAATAAATGAATAAACATATGATATCCTGGTTTTTTTCTTATATATCTTTGATTACAGAGAGTTGTCTACATTCTCAGTCTATTATCCCTTTCCTCCCAATCTCTCTTAAACCCCACTCTACTCAGGGTTTTGCTCTGTCTTCCTCCATTCTTCTCAAAGTAACCAATGTGACCTCCATGTTTCTATGGAGCTAGTGGGCAATTCTTAGTCTTTATCTTATGGATTTGCCAACAATGTTAGATACAGCTGATCCCTTTCTCCTCCTTGATATACTTCCCTCACCTTGCTTCCCGAATGCCACCCTTCCCTTGTGTTCCTTCTTTTTCTCCTTTGCTAGCTACTTTTCCTCACCAGCCTTTATCATTGGAGTGGTTCAGGTGTTTATCAGCCTTTGCTCCTCTTCCCCTCTCTATTTGCACTCATTCCTTTGGCGATCTTACCTAGTCTCTTGAGTTCTATGTACCCTCTGCATGCCAATGAGTCTCAAACATGCACAAACATTGCAATCATGGCACAAAATTCTTTCCCAAAGTCCAGACTCATTTATCCCCTGCCTATTCAACATCCCCCCTACATGTGTCTAATAAAAACGTCATGTTTAACATGTCTGCAGCTAAATCTTTGATCTTCTCCCCCAAATCTATTTTATCTTCAGCCTTCTCTCTCCCTGTTGTTAGCAATGCCATCTGTCCATCTGCTCAGGCCAGAACTTAGAGGCGTCTTTGACTGATTTCTTTCTCTGGCTCCCACATTCAATTAATCAGCCAATCTTTTTGGCTCTACCTTCAAAATATTAATCCAGAGAAACAATCATTCTAGAAATATCTACAGGGAACAAAAACATTGTTCATGGGACTGAAATATAATTTAAGAATCACTCCATGCCCATGCTTGCATGGATTTCTATGCCATGTAATGAACCTAGTAAACAAACTGCATATGGCACCTGAAACTATTGTTTTTGTTTCTTCTCTGAACATACTAAGCAAAAGAAAATTAAGTTTTGGTTTAATCTCTGCTTTATTTTTTTCTAAATATCTTTCTTCACTGATGCTAATGTACCACAGCTAGTTCATTATTAGAAATTGACTATTTTTTTCTCCCAGAAGAGCATAACACTATTCATTTGGAACTCCAGAGAGCCTATTAATACAATTTAAGGTATGTGAGGATAATCAAGGGCATATCATTTTTAGCTTAGTGTGCTTGCCAGGTAATTAGTAAGAAAGAAATCATTCGTTTCCATCTCTTACTACTGATGTATTTCTCCTTTCTCTCTTTCTTGTTTCCTGTTTTCCCTGTATATATAAAACACATTTTTCATCAGATAGGGGTACACAATTAAAAACAGTGGATAGTAACAAATTCACCTCCATGTTCTAATCTATTCAGCTAACATACACGATATGCCAGGCACTTTGCTAGGCACTGGAGATTCAACAGTGGTCAAGGCAGATGTAGCTTCAGTCTCTCAGTACAACTTAGTCTAGGGACAGCTACAGTCAGAGAAATAGTCTATTTACTACAATTGAAGATCTGCTGAGATAGGTGAGGACCAGAGTGTCACAGGAATGCTGACTTGAGCATTTCAGCAATGGCCTCTAAGAGAAAGCAACTTGCAAGGTATGGTCTGAAGGATGAGTAGGAAGAGTCCGTTTGTCAGGGAGGAGAGACTACTGTTTTAAGGAAAAGGAATGTCACATGCAAAGACCCAGAGGTGAAAGAACACTAAAACACACTGGAAGTTCAGAGTGTTCAAAGAAGCGGTAAGGAAAAGAAACAAACTTGGGCCAATTCTAAGAGAAGGCAAAGGGCCTGCACTTGATAGTAAGAACTGCAGAGAAACCATCTCAGTCTGCTCAGTCTGCTGTAACAAAACTACCAGAGACTGGGGGCTTAAACAACAAGCACTTACTTCTCATAGTTCTAGAAGCCAGGAAGTTCAAGATGGACGCACCTACAGATTTGGTGTTTGGTGAGGGCCCATTTCCCATTTCAGAGATGACCATCTTCCCTTTGTACTCTTACGTGGAAGAAGCTTCAGGGGAGCTCTCTCCCTTTTTATAAGGGCCCTCATTCTATTCATGTGGGTTCCACCCTCATGGCCTAATCACCTCCCAGAGGCCCTAGCTCCAAATATCACCACGTGGGGTCAGGATTTCAACATACGAATTTGGGGGACACACAAACACTCAGTCTCTGGAAGAAACCTTAAGCCTGAAAGTGAACAACCCAGTTGTGTTTCAGAAAGATAACTCTCACGTCACTGTGAAGAAGACACAAACAAAGGGGCAAGATTAGAAGTAGGAAAACAGGTAACAGCTAACATAATCTTGGAGAGAAATGATGGTGGTCCGAACAAAATGAATGAGAATACAGATAGAGATAACAAACAAGAGAGACCCCACAAATTTGGATCATTGCCAAATAAAAGTGTGGCTATCTAGGGGATTTTAAATTCTAGCACATTCCCTCAGCAGCACTTGTGGAGCACCTATTATCAAAACAGGCATACCATTATCTGGAAACTAAGACCCAAGGAAATTAATGAAATTAATTAAAGTCACACAGATAATTACTGGTATAATAGAGTCTAGTATAGGTCTTCCAGTCCAGTGATTACAGCTCAATGTTTTATATGTAACAATGCTCAAGCTATCTCAATAAAATGAATTCGTATCTATCCATCCAAAATGATACAAAAGCAAGGTTAGGAACTACAATGTTTAAAGTGAGTTTAATTCTGATCCTTATAATTCGCATTTTAGAAATGTAATTTGGTTGCACACCTTCCCTCAAACAGTTTAAGTCCCTTTGAATTAGGCTGTATGTACAACTGTATCTCCAACCAAGAAGAGCCTAATATTGTTTGCCAGAGACTGCCTCCAGCCATGCCACTCAATTTGGTACAGCCATCAGCAGACAAATTTATCACATACATTAACCTGCTGCCTTGAGTGGAAGGTTACTGAAATAATGACTAGGAGTATCAAAATCATGAATAAAATATGGGAATTGGGATTGCAAGTTATAAAGTTCTCTTATCAAGTCTGCAGACTAAATGTGCTCTCAGAGGTGGTGCTCCCACCTCGGGTGACATAGATGAATGATGACACTTATTTTAAAAAGAGAGAAGAGCAGATTCGCACCTTAGGTTGAATTTTGTTGGCGTTGTTATCAGTTGGATCCAAATAAAATGTGTTAATTTTTCTGTGTTTTCTCAGAGTTCACTTGTGAAAATGGAGATGTCTCATGGAGAAGAAAATAAGAAAAAAGTGAAGATAAAATAGGTCTTTTCAAGAGACAGAAGCATGGCAAGTAAAAAGAGAGGGTATTTGGGCTAAAATCAAATTCTTCTTTGGACCAAGATATAGTCTTAGTTTTCTTAGACAGAGTGAGGCATGGAAAATACAAGGTAATTTGTTGGGATTATAAGTGGTAGGTGGAGAAGAAACTGGAGTATTGCCCTGTACAAAGTGGTGGGGCGGGGGTGGGGGTGGGGGTTAAGTTTAACATATAGAATGTATGTTTAGACTCCTGGGTTGAATTACCTAGATAAGCTTTGACAAAGCTGTTAAGTATTTTTTAACAATTCTGCCAAATCTCTCCAAATTCAGTCATGATTTAAACACTACAGAGAAGCTAGCAATTTCATACGGCACCAAGTCTTACCGAAAGAGTCCAAAGTAAGCCAAATTTGACTGACCCTTGCCAAGAACCTCGCAGAGGTTTTAATCACAAGAAGGTCTACTGGAGATCAGCCCGACTTCCTGAGCAATTCTGTAGTGTTTCACCTGGGAATCGTCTTTTGTTTGCAAGTCAGTGCTGGGTAAATTTCTATTTGGGGGGGGGGGGAATTCACCAATCCTTACTTATTTTGAAAGTGTGATTATTCATCTTTGAATTTGGATCTTTGTACTTAGTAAAGAAAACAATCAGGCAGGTACAATAATCACGTGCATAAAATGAGAAAGAATGTTTGTATTTCTCTAGGGAACTAAATGCTTGCAAGCACTTTAAAAGCACCCCTTTGTACATTAACATAAGAATGTCAGAGTCAACTCAAAGAGAAATGTCCAGTTTTACTCCACATTACTCAGAACAGACTGTAAAAAGATACTTGCTCCTTCTGATATCTACCTCAAAGTTTATGGATTGAGAAAAAAGGTCCTAGCTCCTGTTTTTAATTCAGGAGGAATTTGTTTCATCCCTTTAACAGTCTTATTATATTTTCATCTATAACTCATCGTTTAATGTTTCATTTAATCCTTATAGAAACACTAAAAAATAGGGATTAACTTATCCTCAGGATGGAAAACCAGATAGCTTCATCTGGGAATTTATTCATTCAACAACTATTCATTTGTCTGGTTTTTTGGAGGTCATACAATGAATAGATGAAATTGTTGCCAGATCTAGTTTGGAAAGTTCTGGAGTCAGACTGACTTGTGTTACAGTCTCCCGGGTTTACTAACTTGGTGAATTGAACAATTTCCTAAATCCTTTGAGTCTCAGTTTAATAATCTATAAAATGGGTTTAATAATAGTACTCACTACCTACCTGGTGACAAAATGTTTATAAATTGTTCTAGTAATGGCCTTCAGGCGCCCTTCAATTCTAGGAGCCCTTCAATTAATTGCACCCCAAGAGGAAAGAGACCCACTGTTGTTAGATCAGTGTTTATAAGATTTTTTTGTTTGTTTGTTTTTGGCATTGAGCCATTGAAAGGAGTCATTTAGCATTAAATGATCCTTGTTCCTAGTTTGACCTCATTTTCTTCTTTATTTCTTCCTTTGGGGAAAATACCCAGGGTTTACTTGTTCTTATTATCATTCTCGCTTTGCCGTCTCTCCCTCTCTCCCACCACCACCACCGCATTCTCCTGAATGCTGCAACAGTGAGGGAATGAGCCTAGGCCAGTTCAGCTCTAAGATCAAGGGATGCCAACTCTCTTGGTTTGTCTCTAGCACCACTTCCTGTGCCTAATTTGTTTTTGGATGTTCTTTCCTCCCACTAGTGAGAAAGATAGAAAGCGCTGGTTTGGGCTTGGGGAAAGTATCAAGAACAAGTCTTGCATTGTTTTCTTTCTGGGCTACTTAATCTTAAGTAGTTTAGGGAAAAAACAGCCCTCTTTATGGTCCAGCTTAACTTATTGGACCAAAGTCCTAAATAATAAAGGGTTAGTGTGCCCTGCTTTGACTTCTTCGTGCATGGACCTCCCTCAAAGACTTCATTCATATCAAGGAAGCAAGGCTGCACCAAAGCTGAAGTCTTGTGATCCTTAGTGTTTAGCCTAAGAACACCATAACCTTCACTATTATTTCAATCCCTGCTACAATTATTAATCAACTATTTGTCTCCTATTCTTAAGTTCTGTGATATGGAGGGAAACTCAGGAATTTAGTTTGTCTACATGTTTTACGATTTTAATGACTACTCTCACTTATAGGAGCAATGTTGTATAAAAACAAATTAATTTTATTCTTTTAAAATTTGTTTTAAGTTTATTTATTTTGAGAGACAGAAAGAGCAGAGGAGGGGCAGAGAGAGAGGTAGAGAGAGAATCCAAAGCAGGCTCTGCGCTGTCAGTGCAGAGCCTGATGCAGGGTGCAAACTCACAAACCATGAGATCATGACCTAAGCCGAAACCATGAGTTAGACGCTTAACTGACTGAGCCACCCAGGCACCCCAAAACAAATTAATTTTAAATCCCTCTTTCTAATTATCAGATAATTTACAATGTCGAACATATTAAGAAAGACTTTTCTCTGTATAATTATATGTCATTGGAAATAATAATACTGTATTTTTATAATACATATTCAGACTTTTCACTTATTTACATGGGCCTTTCCCTAGTTAATCCTAAATAACATTGTATTGATTCATAGGCTTTTCTTTGACTTATACTCATTCTAATCTCAGCCTCAGTTTTCTTATCCCTAAAATAGGAATAACAGAAGAGTGCTTATTTCCTGGTCACTTGGAACTCACTAAATAAGAAAAAAAAAAATGCTGTGTTTGAATAAGATGCTTTACAGTAAGTTTAACGTGACTGAATGAGGCATGAAGTAACAGCCATACACTTAGACCTTGAGTAAACAAAATAATACAGACATTTCAGCTAAAATTACCTTCTCATTAAAGACACTCTGCTGACATAAGCCGTGTTCCAATTGTGGCAAACTTGATTTTATAATCAAGTATTAGCCTTATGGGTTTTCCCAGCAAGCTATAAGATTTCAGAGTATCACTTCTAGGTGTATAATCAAATGCTATAACCCAAGACAGTCAAGCGGTTTTAAAAGGCATTCATAATACAAAGTCTTTCTAAATTGCTGTTTTTAAAAGATAACAGCTCTGAAAATGAAAGAGGCTCAAGAGATAAGATCTAATCTGATGGTGAAGAGATCCAAATGTCTTTCTAAAGATCAAGTCATTGAGGTACCAGGCATATAGCAGTGGTATTCTGAGATTGAGATATCCTTTAATTTAACAAGCATTTATTGAATGCCTAAACACGGCAGGCCAGAACTGAACTAGACTCCAGGGATACAAGAACCAACTCACTGTGACTCCAGGCCTCAAGAACTCCTAGTCTGGTGGACAGGGTTGTGTACAGTACAGTGGGGTAGGGACAACTATTCACTGTCTATGCCTGAGGACGGAGAATAAACTGGGCCTAGTTCAGGAGAAGTTTTATAGCATGAGTCATATATTTCCAAATATGCTTTCCCAGGTAGTAAGAGAACTGATGTAAAATTGAGTGATTTCTTGAGGTGTGGGGAAACAAACATTCATATAATTTATCTCATTTAATTCTCCCAGCAAACCTCAGAGGCAGAATTGTTACCCCTTTCTATAGAGGAAGTGACAGAGATTCTGTGGCTAAAAGACTGTCCCTCACAATGTGCTAATATGTGGCAGGCCCAGGTGCTTACCCAGATACAGCTGATTTCAAAGCTTTGTTCCTTCTGTTGTACCACGTGGCTCCTCTGCAAGGGTGTGAATATCAAGCTGTGTCTGAATAGTGTCTGAGCTTCCAGAAAGGAAAACTCTGACTCCTGCTTCAGAGGACAGACCTAGTAAGTTGCTCAAATTGGCTACAGCAGAAAAGACAGTCAAAACCTTAACATAGGACGACACACTAAGAGGTGTATGAAAGAAGTTGGCTGCCAACAGATGGACCATGTGCACTAATTTGCCATCCTTCCTTGTCCAGAGTGTTGTAACACACTGGGGCAACTCTAATTACACAAAGGGGTAGAGCAATGGTGATCACAGTTATGCATAAGATTGTCCATCACATGAGTCACAACAGATGTAAAGGTGATGAAATACTGCATCTCAACTGTTAGCTATGTATATAAGCCCTGGGTCTGTGTCCCATTCACTGGTATAAGCTCAGCACCTATCACAGTGTCTTCATACAATAGAGTTTCAATACTTGTTGGAGGAATTAATGAATGAATGATAGTAGCAGACAAAACTCCATATACTTTAGTGCAAATTATAAGTCAGGTTTTTCTTTCTCAGTCTGATGATCTGAGGCCAGAAGGTGGGCCTCCAAGTAAGCCCTGGACTCTGATTGAGGAGCTCCTATTTACCTCCTGGGAATACCCACAATCTTCCAGGTGAATTCAGTGTCTTCATATAATTTCCCCAGAGCTCAGCTGCAGCACCTGTTCAAAGGGCAGCCTCGATGCCTGCCTCAGAATTTAAATACCTAGTGGCCCTGAGTATGCTCTGTAAGCTCATCTGTTTTTTTTTTTTTTACAAGGAGTCACTGCTTTCTGTCTATGCAACCTAGTCCGCAGATCAGCATAGGTGAATTAATGATGTAGTGCATTAGTGCAGAGATTCAGAATCTCCATCAGTACATGCTGTCTCTCTGCCTCATCAATTCCTAAAAAATAAATCTGTCATGGTGAAGAAGCAGAGGACTCATCATAGGACCCACCTGATGTAAAAGAGAAGCGGGGTAAGGGAAAGCTGACAGGCAGGGTGCACATGTGTGGGGAGAGGTTTATGTATGCATTAGGAAGTGTGAATCTCCATATATTTAGAAGAGGTAAAAATAAACATGTCAGTAAGGTAGTGTGTGATATGGGAGAAGCATGGACCTTGGTGACCAACAGGCTTAAGTTCAAATCTTACCTCTAACATTTACTTTGTCATGTGACCTTGGACAGGTTATTTCACATCTCTGGGCTTGAGTGAAGTTATCTTCACATCTCTGGGCTTAAGTGATCAACTGCATATACCTTCATGGGTTATGGTAAAATTTAATTGAGAGAATTATGTAAATCTAATGACAAAGTGCCTTGCACTTCACAAATACTAGTGACTTTCCTTATTCTCTCTCCTGAAAGGGGAAACATCCCTTACTAGTATGCTCCTTAATTTGGGAGCCTTCTCCTCTCCATTCATCCAGAGCCATTTTCACCATTACCTAGTCATTAAGAACCATATTAACAACCCCAACCACCAGAGTGACTTTTCTTGTTCGCTATTAGAGACATCACTCATCCTGTCTTGACTGTATCAGAGATACTGAAAAAGCCTCCACCATAAAGCAATGCCATTATTATTTAGATTGTCAGAGTACTTTCCTATGAGGCTGATCATGAGAGGAGTGGCTTCCATGTATGGAGTTCTGATGAGGGAGGTAGAATTTCACAGTAATTAGGAATGTGGAATTTGGGGTCAGAACCCCTCTAAAATTTCACTCTACCACATTCTAACCATATGACTCTGGAAAATTTATTTGACTTTTTTTTAAGACTTTTTATTTATTTAAGTAATCTCTACACCTAATGTGAGGCTCAAACTCACAAAACGCTGAGATCAAGAGTCACACGCTCCACCAACTGAGCCGCCTTCTTTAAGCTTAAGCTTAAGTTTCTTTTAAGCTTCTTTAAGCTTTATAATCTCTATAATATAGGAATAATGATAGTATCTATTTTGCAGAGTTGTTGTGACGATTAAATGAGATATTTATGTAAAATAGCATTAGAGTCATACCCAACCCATGTTCGTTTTTATTGTTATGTAGCTGATGCTCCATGGAGACTTTTCTAATGCAATCCTTTCAGCCCAGGGCAGTTGAGGCAACTGAAACTCAGAGAAGTTAAGGAAGTGTTCCAAATTCTCACACTCTTTTCATTTTATTGATTGCCCCTCCCTCCATAAGGCAATTCTGTCAAAGTTGCCTAGAGCAGGGAGGCTCCTGCAGCGTGGACAGAGAGCAGGTCTAGGAGCTGTGAGAGACCATTTAAGCAGTGGTTACTCCACTTATCAGCTGCACAAGGGGGCAATTCACTTCACCACTCTGTAAATGAGAAGGTTTGACAAGGTGTTTGCTAAGGTCACCCCTGGCTCTGACACACAGATTCCATGTGACAGGTTTGGAGACAAAGAAGCACACTCATCTCATGGGACCTCAGTGGGCCTAACCGATAGTGATGACATTACTGGGATCATCACCCTGCTTCCCTCACTATTCCATTCACCAGGATGGCCCTGTCATCCCTCTTCCCACAGGGAACTAAATGAGGTTCTCATTATAATTCAACTTCCTCATCTGGAAAAGTATATTCCCAAACACCAATCATGTTTCCATATGTACAAAGAATAATTCATTTCCTCTTTTTGCTTCCTTTGATTTGTCATCTTCAGTCTGGGTTGTCACAAGGTAGACTTCCTTGAATATTTTCAGGCCATATCCACTAAAAATGATCACAAGAGTCAGAGGTTGTAAATATTGAAATCATAAATAACATTTTGAATCCTAATTCTAAGGACAGACTTGAATTTCACTGTTTCTGGGAAAGGGTTCCCACATTTATACTGAAATGGCATGCATAAAAATAATATTCGATGGGGGATGGGCTAAATAAGTGAGGGGTTAAGGAGGGCACTTGTGATGAGCACTGGGTGTTGTATGTCAGTGATGAATCACTGAATTCTACTCCCAAAACCAATATTGCACTATATGTTAACTAACTAGAATTTAAATAAAAACTTGAAAAAAATAGCATTCAAGATATTTTGTTTAAATTAAAATGCTGATAATCTCATTACACTGGCACAAATATATCTATTCCTTTGCTATATTTAATATGTATCGATCCCTCACCATGTCAGGCACTGTGCTAAGAACTTCATAGGACCTATCTCATTTAATCCTTAGAGCATCCTGGGGATACTAGAACTATAATTAATTCCATTTTGCAAATAGGGAAACTGAGGCTTCAACTGGTTAAGGGAAAAAAAATACCCCAGATCACACAGAGATAACGGAGATAATTAGATTCCTAATTCCACGGAGATAACGTGGGCCAAGTTTTGAACGCAGGTGTGTCATATTCTAAAGACCGAGGTCTAAATGGTTAAGCTATTCTGCCCCCATCTGTAGTCTTTCATATTTTTATATAGTGTCAATAACAGTGGACATGAGGTTCTTTTCTGGAATCACTTGAATTAGTATTTAAAAATGAAAATAACAATGAACGTCAACATTGCCAGCACCGGGCTAAGTGCTTTACCATCACTCTTATTTGACCTTCAAAATACTGGTGTAAGGTAAAGAACTACGCATGTCTCCATTTTGTAGATAAAGGAACAAGCTCCAAGAGGTTATACACCCGACATGGTCACAGCACTTAGACATGGCAGAACCACAATTTAAACTCAGATCTGCCTGACTGTAAAGCCCAAGCTCTTAACTCGAGCAATACACTGAATAACATTCTGATAACACTAAAATATTCTCTGCTTTCTAAAAGGTGCAGAGATAGCAAGAAGTAGTGGGACTTCCTCCAGAAGTGGTATTTCTTTCCATTTTCACCTGTCATTATTCAGGGACTCTGAGCTTTCAATAAAGGCCTAGGACCTCTGCAAACCACAGACGAGATTACAAGAAGCTCTGGTGAGAAAGGGGCTTGCAATGGAAGCCACGCACAGCACTGCTTCAAATGACAAGGCCACCAAGAACTGTCCACATGGAAGCCCCATGGAACTCAAGAGGAAGGCACAGAAAGTGATTCCCTCAGTTTGGTTCCTCAGTGACATCTTCTACCACTAGGCAAGCCAGAAGCTGCCCCCTGTGGATTTCCATGTGGGCTCTCTATTCATACCAGTTCTCTCCATTGGCAGAGATGGTCTTCCAACTATTTTTTCCAGAAGTTTAGGAGAAGGAAAAATTCAACAAATGCCCACTGATAGAGTCTTGAGCTCCCGAGACAATGTTTGTGAAAGAAATGATAAAGAAAGTTGTAGATGTGGGCTTCCATCTCTGTTTTACCACTTTCTAAGCATGTCACTTCACCCTTTGAATAGCAGGTTTGTCATCTATAAATATGGGCAGTAATGTCCCTCTGAAGACCTTGTAGGGAATGAGATAACTGACACAAGACAGTTGGAGCACTCTTTTCCCACCTTAACAAAGAACACAAATTCTGGGCCCTCATGCAATGGCTACCTTTCCTCACGGACACACATCTCTGAAATCAGAAGACATTCTAGTCCGAAAGACCACAAAAGCTGACTCACAGCCATGAAAGCTGCCGAGCTATCCAGTGGTACTATACACTCTACATGATTTTATGGCAAGGAATATAGCCATATTCCTTGTAAAATCATCGGCTTAGAGCCTCCTGTCCAGCCCCTATTAATTTTCCTGCGCAGACGATAAAACGGAAGAGAGCTCGATAGTGCCAAGGCTTCAGACAGCAAAGGCAAACTCCCCCTCAGCTGAATTCACTTACACACAGATTATGCTTAAACACTGGTCATTATGCAGGCCTAGATAAGATTTCCAGATGTGCACATTTGGGAGACCAATCCTGTGTGTTGGAAGACTGAAGTGAACTGTGTTTTCACTGATGATAAATGATCTCTTCACCCATGGAATAACTCTCAGGAAGATAGGGACGAGCATGTCTGGCCACCACAGGGCTAATCCCCAGTTTTTAGGTACATGCGAGGCTCCTTTCTTGGCTAAGGCAAGACCCTCATCCATCAATGGAGGGAAATCTGTGTTTTTCAATACTTGAAGTTACTTCTGAAGCTTGGAATGCAGGATGGTGGGACTGCTAGAATTCTGCATCAGACCCTAGTGTTGCCTCTTGTTATGCAGGCTCTGAATCATTCAAGAAACAAAACACTACCCTTTATCTCCTCTGCTACTTTTTATCCCACTAATAAAACTGGAGTTGTAATAGTGATACCTGTGTCTAATTATAGCAAGGGCTAGGGTTATGGAGCACAGTTCAGCCAGGATGGTAAAAGCATTTTTCAAAATATAGTTCATCCATTCTCTCAACCTTCTTCCACTCTCATAAGCCAATTCCTGAATGCTCAAATTATTTGAACAGGCACAGAGCATGGTGCATTAATAAATGATCAAAGGGTGTGCATTTTCTAATGTCCCTTTGGCCTCAATAAAGAAACTGGCAAATATTCCATTAACCACAACCCATGAAGTCATTTTTTAAACTTGAAATATATTTCCCCAATCTCATGCTGGAGGTGGGTCACCAGGATTGCTTACTTTATGCACTTGAAAAGTGGATCCTTAAAGAAAAAGGTTGAGATGGATTATTTATGAACATGTGTAAATTATGTAGTGACTTCATTGAGATTTCTGGGACTTCTATGAAGTGGAATGTCCCCTGTGGTGGCCACATCTCATTTAAGCCATCCGTTTCATCTTTTCCTCCACTTCAGAGAGTTCTCATATTTTAAGGTTCACTTCGAAACAATAGCTCATTTTGAAATGTAATTTAGAAATATATTTATTATTATGTGTTTCTGTGTAGCATTAAATATTGCTATATATATATATATATATATATATATATATATATATATATATATATAAAAAGAATCCCACACAACAGGAACCAGGAAAAACGAAGTCATACCCAAGAGTCACCTTTCATTTACGATAAGATGGGCAGGGGTTGGGGGGTGGGGCATGGGGATAAGAATATCAAACGAAATCACAATACGGAAAAACAATGAGAAAATTTGGAAAATAATAGCCACGAAAACTATATGTGGCATCATTCTTCTCAGTGCTTTAAGGCACTTATTATCTTCCACAAAATCAGAGTATTACTAGTACTATAATACTAGTAAGTACTACTAGTATTACAGAGTATTACCATTTCTACTCATTAGCCATTTCATGAGTAGAACACTGAGGAACATAAACTCACACATCGTACCAATCTTACATAAGTGAATCACTTACAAATCAGCACTAGAGATCTGCAAAAAATAAACGTATTATTTTCATCTCAGCTGCAGAATTGGAAAACAGGAAGTCACTGTGGCCTTTGGTCAGTATTCCAAGGGACACAATCCACATAAACAAGAGAACATTCTAAAATCTATTTGTGTGGTTAAACTCCATACTTAATATATGCATATCGGTACCCTATTACACAAATAATATCTACATAGGTAATATATCAAAAATATTGTGTAAAATTAGTCATCACAATTTTTGGAAATGATTTTAATATTTAATAATAAAGGAGTATATCCATATAGTAAAATACCAAGTAGAAAATTAAAAATAGCATTAGAGGCAAATCTTTATTAACATGGAAAAATGTTTTTCTTATATTGCTAAGAGAAAAATAAAACAGGCCTCAAACAGTACTTAAATTGTAGTATTTTTATAAAGAAAAAGCATGGAAAACACTGACAGATCATACATCAAACTTTAACAGTAGTTACCTTTGGTGGTAGAATTATAGCTGATTTTTGTTTCCTTTGTAAATCTCCATGTTTTATAATATTATCATGTTGAGCTTTACTATAGTTGTAATTAGGGAAAATTTACAAACCACTTTTTAAAAGTAAAAATAAAAATACTTTGTAAAGAGACCACGCCCAGTAGTGATTAAATGAATTATACAGATTCTAGGTACTCTCTTCTTGAACCAGTCAAATTTTTCACCAAGTTAAATATGCATTTTGATGCCTTGATGGTCAAGTTCAAATTGGGAATATCATCATCTGAAGAAGCCTTTTCCTTAATTTTCAAAATGAACAGGGACTCTAATATGAACATTTAATGAAGGTTTATCTATAGTTCTATAACTCAAAAGAATTGAGATCTGAAACATATGAGGAGGCACAGCATAAGGTTTTGAGGTTATCACTCAATGTCTAAGTTGAATCAACAGTCTAGTTTAATCCAACCAATATTTGCTGAATACACAATATATGCCGGGTACTCTGCTATGTGAAAGGAAAACAAACATGAATAAGACATGGTCCTTGAAACTCACAGTCTAGTGTAGAAGGCTGTGTGTGCTACAGGAAAGAAGACAGTATATGAAATCAGAGAACAGGTATCCAAACCATACTAAGGACTGAGAGGCAATGAAGATTCCCTGAAGGACTTGACGTTGAAGTGAAGAATAAATACAAAATGAAGCACATAAAGAAAAAAGGGAAGATCACTCCAGGCATAGAGAACTGCACCAAAAAAAAAGGAGAGAGAAAGAGGGAATTAAAAAAAAGACAAATATTTGAGTTATGTTCTAGCAGGACTCGTGATGCAGGTAGTGGTGGGGATAAAGGCTGGACAAGTAGGCACAGGCCAGATCTTATACTTACTTGGTTATGAAGGAGAAGGAAGGGCTTGGGATGGAGGGTGAGATTTATGGTGACTTTCAATTTTTTTTTTAACGTTTATTTATTTTTGAGACAGAGAGAGACAGAGCATGAACAGGGGAGGGTCAGAGAGAGAGAGGGAGACACAGAATCTGAAACAGGCTCCAGGCTCTGAGCTGTCAGCACAGAGCCCGACGCAGGGCTTGAACTCACGAACCGCGAGATCATGACCTGAGCCGAAGTCGGACACTTAACTGACTGAGCCACCCAGGCGCCCCTATGATGACTTTCAATATGTTGGCTTGGATAGGTGGTTCCATGACACCTCTCACTGAGATAAGAATAATAATAGTGATAATAGTGTACACTTCTTGAGATCTAAAAACTTGATAGGACCTGTGCTAAACACGTTCACATATTGGCTCACTGAAACTTCCTAAGAAGCTTATGAGCCAGGGTGATGCTGAGATGCTGGGAGATAGTAAATAGAGGCAGGTGAACAGGCTGGGTGGGAGGAGCAGACATTGAAATCAGGTTTAAACACACTGAGGGGTGCCTGGGTGGCTCAGTCAGTTAAGCATCTGAATTCAGCTCAGGTCATAATCTCACAGACCATGATCTCAGAGATGGTCACCATCTGGCATCAGTAAGGAATGGCTGTAGAAAAAGGCAAAGGGCATTTATAAACAGTGCTGTGCTCTTACTAGTGACCTTAAATTGTTTCCACAAAGTACATAAGCTATTTTGAAGGATGTGTGCTTTAGAAATAGTACTTTGATGGGGCACTGGATGGCTCAGTCAGTTAAGCATTCAACTCTTGGTTTCAGCTCAGGTCATGATTCCTTGGTTCATGGATTCGAGCCCCACATCAGGCTCTGTGCTGATGGTGCAGAGCCTGCTTGGGATTCTCTCTCTCCCTCTCTCTGCTCCTCCCCCGCTCATGCTCTCTTTCTCAAAACAAACAAACTTAAAAAAAAAAAAAAAGAAATACTATTTTGTCAATTTTGTAGAGAACAGACTGGGGGAAAGCCTAAAATGTAGACAGGTAGACCCCTGTGAGTACCTAATGTAATAATTCAAGGTTGGCTAATGAGGCTTGACCTAAAGAGATGAAGATGACTTAAAGTGAAGGTAAAGATTGGGAGGAATGGACATTTTAACATTATATAAAATTAGCAAAAAAGGAGAGAAATATGGAGTGGGCAACATGGTTCCTAAACATCTGATAATACCATTCATTAAGAGAAGGGAAACAAAATAAAGAGAAGAAGTCAGGGTGGAGTTGGAACAAGAATCGAGTATTAGCTCATATATGATTAGTTTACATGTCTTTGGGTCATCTCACTGGAGATTTGCAATGAGAGGTATGCACAACTAGATTTCAGGAGACCATTATGGACAAAAGATGCTGGAAGCTATCAGAGTAATGGTTGATAAATCTACTGCTAGGCCTGTAAATGGTAGAACCGGAATTCAAAGACAGATGGATTTGACTCCAAATGTTCCATTCTTCCTTCCAAACACTCTCGCTCCCAGTCATGCTGTCATGACCAAGAGTAACTCTAAGCCTGATTTAATCATTTAAGAAATCTACACAAATGGGAAAAGAGAAGGCCTAAATGAGAATCCCGAAGAACATCAATATTTAAAGCTAAGTGGAGTAAGGAAATACAGAAAAGAAAAGAAGGAAGACCAGAAAATGTGGTTTCACAGCCACAAAGAGCTTAGGGTTTCAACAAGGACTACTGCCATAGAAAGCAGTAACATAAGGACTGATAAGTTTCCATTGGATGGAGTTAAATGAAGGCATTTGTGACCTGGGGATGGCCTTTTCCATGGAGAAAAGGGATGAAAGGCAGATTGCTTCCTGTTGAAGATTAAACATGTGAGGAGAAAAAAGATAGCTTAGAGGTGAAGAGAGGGCAAGAGACAATTAGCAAAATAAGGTAAAGGAAAGATTTTCTTATGATTTTGTTTTATACTCACAGAGGGACATGAGATTTTTACTGAGAGAAAAGGAATGGCAGAAGTTGGAGAAACAGTCCAGAGGAATTAACTGATGAGTTGAGTCTCTCAGGGAAAACAGGTGCCAGAACAAAAATGGTGGGATTAGTTTCCACTTCTTGGAGCCACCTTTCATCTACCAAGATGAGAATGAGACAAAGAAGGGGAAGAGGCAGATAAGACTCTTCCCCCATATACAAGTTAACCACCACTAATGCCACATGAATTATACTACACTCACCAGACCCCATGGGCTTAAAGATTACTTAAAAGAGAAAAAGGAAGAGACCTTAGGCATTATAATTTTCTAAAGCCCGTAACATGCATAAATAAACTTGTTAAATTATTTCCTAACCACAGCATATTATTCTAATTGCTAATAGTCTAAGGAAAGAATCAAGAAATCAACAAGTCAACATATCAACTCTCTCATGAACCCTGCTGATCTTTAAAAAAACAGACATTTTCTGAGGCCAAAACAATAATTAAAATCATAAATATGTATTGCTACATCAAGTCAAACAATTGGAAAAGGCAAACTCATTAAGAACATTTTAATCATCTCATTACTTCTGTGTCATAGTTGTATATAAATAATTTTAATTGTTCTACAGTTTAAGTGAAACATTTCAAAAACACAACTTGTTTTTTGTGTGTCTTTTTCCCCAAGGCAAAAGCAGAACTTCATTGAAACTGGGGTACTTTCTATGGGATAAACCTTTCACAAGGAAATAGGATATGGAAAGGCATATGGATGAAGTGACATTTTGGTTTAATTATTGAGACCACTGTACAAACAAATGCTGTGAATAACAAAACAAGTCTAATTCCAGGTTGCTATAAACAGAGAAATGAAAATCCCATCCACAGATGATACCTCTAATACATGATGCTGAAAGTGGCCTTGGAGATTCACTTCTCGTTACCTTCACCTCACAGAGTCACAGGCCTCTGAGAAAGGGATGGGAAATATACTCATTCATCCACAGTGCATCAGCAATCAAAGGAATGGATGGAGGCAGCCATACAAGGCATCCATACATCACCCCTCTCTCCATCTCTCTTCTCCCTCCTCATTGCCCCTCTCTAGGCCGGTCATCAGTCTTTGTTCCCGACCTCAGACACAGAAAAAAGGAGTGGTTTTCCAAAATGACAAATAAATATTCACACTGAGATTCAGTCTTTAGCTTTACAATGTACTGCATTATGTTGCACCACTGGCCTCCAGCCCGGTGCGACAAGATGTATTTTCAGAGGTGGTGGGCAGTGGGGATAATGGGAATGAGGCCTTGATTCACATTCACCAGAGAAACAAGCAAGACACTTCTCTTTCGGTGAACCCAAAAGGGTCACTGCCACAAATCAGCAGAACTCTCATCCCATGCAGAGCAAGGCAAGTATTCATAGGAGACGAGTAGTTGATATTTCTCTGTGCACACTGCAAGCCCAGATAAAGGCTTCTTGCTTTCATATATTTTTTAAAAAATTCCAGTCTTCTCAGCAGCCCAAGGACTGTTTAAGAAATATGCAGATTTTAAGTTTTCTTTTTATAGACTTAGAGAATAAATTCTATGTACATTAAAAACATATGTGGCCATCACTTCCCACCCCATCCCACCAACCATGCCTTTACTAATAAGCCAACACAAAGGCTAACCTAACCTATGACCAGACCAGGGAGTTATTTTGCATGGAAAAATATGTTCAAGAATTAAAATTCACTGCTTCCTAAGGCAAGAAACCCGAAGGTGACAAAGGAGTTTAGCTTCCGATGGCAAAACAAAACATGCTTGTGCCAGGTGGGGAACAAAGGAACAATTTTTTTATTCGGTAGCCAAAGTTGCTGAAGCGCCCTATGGAAGAGATGGCAGTTCTATTCAAACGTGCTAGTAGGCCCAACTTTGGCAGAAAGCTAGGCCATCCTGACCACCCTCTCAGAGCCATCTCACCCTCACACCTATGATCAGAGGACACTCACCCATTAACCTGAGACGACCTGCCCAGCAAGTGCTCTTCATTCCCAAGACAGGGCAGGGTCACTGTCAGCCCAGAATTGTTTACAACACCTAAGGAAAGCCAGAGGAAACCTGAACAGTGCCTTAACACTTGCTCATTCATTCAATCAGCCAGTTAGCAGACAATTCATCTGAAAACATTTACCAAATACTCATTACGTGCTTGTCACTGTACCGAAAACTGGTGAGAAGAAGAGGCACAACTGCTCCCCCCAAGGCTTACAGCTTAGTGAGATCAACAGGTTCTGATGTAGTAAAATAATTCAGGAGCTCTGCATGCTCAAGGCTGTGGGCTCTGCTTTTACCTGGGATGGAGTGTGGGGGTAGAGTGGTTTGTCAGCAAACATAGCTCTGAAAAAGTTAAATGTGAACTGAGATCTCAAAAAAGAAATAGGAGTGAAGTAGGATGAGTGTCCCAGGCAGACAAAAGAGAGCATGGAAAAGCCCTGAGATAGGAAGGAGCGTGGGATAGGCAAGGAACTGACCCAAGGGACTGGAGAGCAGAAAGGCAGAAAGGAATTCAGAGTGGACACTCAGTAAATGTTTCCAGTGAGCAAATAATGGATGAGAGAACACATGAATGAACAGGTGTCTGGTTACATAAGCATCCAGCATTCCAGCCATTCATTCACATAAGGATACTCAGGCAAATTCCACCTGCTTATTTTCTTTTGACTTCTCCCAGTCTACCTTTTCAAAATTCAAGTTTAACGAAAGTAGAAAAATTAGAGAAAGGAAAAAAGAAGTAAAGCAGAGTCATCCTTTCCAATATCTCCAAACCAAGATCTACCACCATCATACCACAGGAGAGAAGTGTGCCAGGCACCTTGTTAGGGGCTTTTAATGCACATTATATTATTTAATCTCTACAACAACCTCATAAGGTAGCTATTATTCCTCCTATTTTTTAAGATAAAGAACAGAAAGGTTTATCTACCTTGCCAAAGTCCTGAAACATAAGCATATGCTCTAACCTTTAGATCAGTGATTCTCATCCAGGGCCAATTTTGCCCTCAGGGGAATATTTGGCAATGTCTGAAGACACTTTCAGATACCATTGACATCTAGCAAGTAGGGGCCCAAGATGCTAATAAATGTTCCGTAATGCATATGGCACCCCTCACAACAAAGAATTATCAGACCCAAAGTATCAGTATCACTGAAACTGAAAAACTCGGCTTTACACCATTCTGTCTTTGAAAAAAAATATATACTTTTGCATCTCAATTCTTGCACTTACCAGCACACGTGGGGAACTGTAACATCATTAAATGGTGGTTTTATGTCAAACTGTTTACTCTCCCCAAGAGTAAGTACAGTACATGGCACAAAGTAGATGCCTAGTTATCATATGTTCTTATTGCTTTTGAAGTTAGGTAGTTCAAATATGGTAAAGGGAATTAGTGACTTCCACTGGAGAACGGGTATGGGCAATAATTTCAAGGCTGAGGGGCGCCTGGGTGGCGCAGTCGGTTAAGCGTCCGACTTCAGCCAGGTCACGATCTCGCGGTCCGTGAGTTCGAGCCCCGCGTCAGGCTCTGGGCTGATGGCTCGGAGCCTGGAGCCTGTTTCCGATTCTGTGTCTCCCTCTCTCTCTGCCCCTCCCCCGTTCATGCTCTGTCTCTCTCTGTCCCCAAAATAAATAAAAAATGTTGAAAAAAAAAAAAAATAATTTCAAGGCTGAGTGTCATGCAGTAGCCAAAGGCCTCGTCTCACCCTCTGGCACAGACCTTTCCTCCTTATGATCAGACTGCCTATAAACATTCACGAGAGGGACCTTGCCAAGACAGAAGGAAGAAAGCCAGGATGGTAAGATTTAATATCCTCAAAAGGTAATGGATTTTTCAAAAATACACCTATAGAGACAACATGGTCTCCAGGGCAGAATCAACTTCTTCATCTACACTGGAGATTAAAAAGACATTATGTAAAATGGCACAGACACTTGGAAAAGCAGTTTTTCAGTTGACCCAGTATATACCCAAGAGAATTGAAAAGATATGTCCACACGAAAACCTGTACATAAATTGTCACAGCAGAACTATTCAAATGGCCAAAAAGTGGGGGCGGATATTTTCAACTGATAGATGATTTTTTAATGTGGTATATCCATACAATGATATATTTTTCAGTGAAAATGTACTACATATGCAACAACATTGATGAACCTTGATATCATTATGCAAATTGAAAAAAGCCAGACATAAAAAGACATATATTGGATGATGCCATTTATATGAGATTTCCAGAATAGTAAGCCCACAGAGACAGAAAATAGATTCACAGGTGCTAAGGGCTGGGGCAGAGGAAATGGGGAATGACTATAAATAGATATATGTTTCTTTTGGGGGTAATGAAAAGGTCCTAAAATTAGATAGTGCTAATGGTTGCACAATTTTGTAAATATACCAGAAAACACTGAATTGTACACCTTAAAAGGGTGAATTTTGTGGCATGTGAATTATATCTCAGTAAAGCTATTACTAGCAAAAGGCATTTAAAGTATTTTACTTGCTTCAGTGATAGGATCCACCATTATTCATGCTATTCTTGGCACTGTATCTTAAAAAGTATTATTGTTTACCTTTGAATAGGTAATTGAGTGATTACAAATTCATTTGGAGATTTCGTGACTAAAGGGCACTGCTTCTGAAGGTGACTTTGCCTGCCCACTTAAGAATGCAATGTTCTTCAAGATTTCCCTTTCTGGTATTTACAAAGTTAGGTATTCATTTGCTTTCCTCAAGAGTCCACCTCTTCAGCAATATCACCCATTATAAACTTGGCCTGGAGATGTTACAGGATCAGATTAGACAGAACTGAAAGCTAAAAAGGGGGAACTTTATGTTATTTGATCAAATATCTCTAACATTTCCTTGCAATTTTTTAAACACTTTGCCTACAGTGAGAGTACCTGTTTTATTTTCTTTCTACATCAATGCTCAAATCCTTCAGGATTACCAGGAAAATTGTATTTTGAAAAAAACACATCTACTGTCAATTTCAAACTAATTCTAATCTCCTAATGTTACCATCCTAGTTTTCATTAACCACATCAGTGGGGAGAGCTTTAAAGATTAAAATTTGAAGGACACTAAGATCCTTCCAACCTTCACTCTTTCTCAGGAACCAGAGCCTTCCCTTCATCCTCCACCTCACACCCTCATCAGTCAAAACCCTCCAGGGAGGGAACAAAGAAGAAATAGACCATTTGATTTCCTTAAGGTCCTTTTCTGAGCACAAAATGTCCACTTCTTCCATCCATTCAGCAGAAAAAGGAAAGACTAGCACAGAGCAGGTAAGTGGATTCCAAGATTCTAATTTACTTCCATAGCCACAATAAGGACTACAGGCAGACACCAGGGCCAATGGATTTTGTGGACCCTTGGGCAGTTCCATGATACCACCTGGAGCTCTAGAGTGCTTATGGCATCTGTAGGCTCTGTGGTGCTTGAAGATGTAGGAGCTCATGGGGCATCTTTTCACGAAAATACAGAATCTCATAGTTGTGAAAAAACTAAATATGAAGTTTTGAATTTCTCCTCCAAAAGTAATTATCTAGCCCTCATTTGCACTGCACCATTAATGAGAAGCTCATGACATGGAAGATAATAATTTGAACTTCATTCCCTGTTTTGGGATTAATGAAACCAAAATGAAGAGCATATTCTGGTCTAGACTATAATTGTAGTTTTATCTTTTATCGTGTGATTATTATCACTATTATTTTCCCCCGACTGCCTTTCTGTCATTATTCCCATCTTCCCTCCCAGCAAAGCATCATGGATCAGACAAAAAGATAGAAATGCTGTGTTAGATCCTCTTTCCACCTCGAGCCCTGAATTTAAGTGCCCAAACAACAAAGCAGGGCAGCTGGTTAGCAAACACTAAAGAGTGCCACACATCCTTAAGGAAACTAAGCAGAGAGCTTGCTGCCCCCTAACATTTATCCAAGAAACAGAAAGCACCAAGCTATGATTGCCTGATGGTTTGAGTGCCACAACTCAGAAGCCTGAGTGCAATCCAGCCTCTCTCCTTGAGAGAAGGCCTTAAGTAGGTATGGGACAGAACACACATGAGCACATAGAGATGACCCTGAGCTATGGCGCCAATGCATGTTATCGTGTTTCAGGATTTCATTTAGATTTAGGGAGAGGGAGATTATTTAATTATACCTTATATTAAATGGCCCTAAACTGGATGAGTGGAAGGAAAGAAAAATCAATCTCATTTTTACTGAGAAACTACAATATGCCAGCCCTGGTGCGAGACATAGAACCATTCATTCCTCAGAAAAGCAATGACTACACCTAGAGATGGAACTGAAGCCTGGGAATTGAGCCAAAACCCAAGAACCTGCTTAGTTACTGAAGTGCTCTCCAGTGCTCATTGTCCCCAGAGGGAGCAGTCAGACCAACTGGTGTCAGCTGCCCCATGGCTCCCTGGAAGTCTCTTGTTTTAAAGCCCGTTGCAAGTAAAATGACTTATGTAAACATCCTAAAAAAAGCCCTAATTCTGAGATGAACAAATCCAAGAGGAATTCCTTCTACATGCTTCTAACACCAAAATGAAGCACAGAACCCCAAATTAGCCACTCCTTGAAACCAGTAAATTGAGCACCACATCAAGAGTCACTACTCTATCCCTGGGACAGTCTATGTTCTCTATATCCTTGAGTTAATATTTATTGAGTTTTACCATGTGTCACTCATTGTGATACAAATAGGGCATTTTATAATAGATAAAAATTAGTTTTGTGTCTTTAGGAATGTATACTCTTTTAAGGAGGTACGAACACACAGCCAGCTCTGCAGGTTAAGATGTTGCTGAGGGTTTTAATGGAATGCAAATGGCAACCTAAAGAATGGAAAGATTAATTACTATTTTGAAGCATCCAGAAAAGCTTCCCAGATCTGGACATTATTAAAAGCCCAAGATTTTTTTAAATCTTTTTCTTTTAAGTTTATTTATTCCAAGAAAGGAAAGTGGAAAAGAGAGAATCTCAAGCAGTCTCTGCTCTGTCAGCACAGAGCCTGATGCAGGCAGGGCTCGATCCCATGAACTGTGAGATCGTGACCTGAGTTGAAATCAAGAGTCAGACGTTTAACTGACTGAGCCACCAGGCACCCCAAAAGCCAAATATTTTAAGGCAGTGTAGTACATCCCCTGTAGACAACATAGCATAATAATGGCACAAAAGTATATTGTATGTTTGAAAAAATCATGTGGATGAGTTATTTAGGAAGGGAATGTCATCCTAAAATGTTCAGCCTTGATTTGTGAGGGGACAAAAAGCCAACAAAGCCCTTGAGCAGTGTGTTAACATAATCAACACTATATTCAAAGCTAATGAGCCAGGAGAACAAGGGAGGGCTTAACAGAGGAGGTGACTTTTCAGGTAGGTCTTGAATACTACTTCAGAAAATAAGAATACTGATCAAAAGAAAGGCAAAGACCCTTCCCTCGAAGATGAGTAAAGACACAAAGGCAGCAGAGCCCAGGGCACATTTTAACAACATCCTGGAATCTAGTTTATCCAGGTGTTAGACAGTACACATGACAGGAGAGTTAGAAGCAGATCATGAAACACCTTGAATACAAAAGCAAAGTTTTCAGAATTTTTCAAGAGATGCTGAAAAGCTACCAGTGTTTTTGCTTGGATTTTGTTCATTAAAGTTTTGCTTAATGAGACTGAAACTGACAGCCTGAGATAGAAAAATTTAGAGAAAGACAATGGAAGAGAGGCGATCAAAGGAATGTTGTAATAACAATGGCTAACTTTTATCGAACACATAATTACCTTTATGTGCATTATTTCATTCTTCACCTATGGGGGTCAAAGCTTATTTTATCTGAGTTAAGGGAACTAAGCATTTGAGAGACTGAATAACTTTTACTATGGCTCACAGATAGAAAATAGCAGAGCTGGAACACAATCCCATTCCATCTGAAACTGTATCTCCAGTACTTAGGACAGCTCCTGACATAACGGTAAGTAACAAAAAATGGGTGAACTACTTTTGTTGAACCATCTCAACTCTGAGGCCTAGATCCAATACCATCTATTAAAAAAAATATTTTCAGCTCAAAAACGATATATTTTTCGGCATCCCAACTCTATGGATTATACTAATTTGGGAGTATGTCCCACTCAAAGTTTGGGTAGGTAGGCAAGACATGTACTTCATTTATCCTTGCGGTTCTCACAAGATGTTCACCACACTGTCTACTATAGACAAGAGGCTTGATAAATATAGAATTAATGAAGGGATGGATGAATGAGTGAGTAGCATTTGCTAAGTGGTCTCCTCTCCATTTTAGCACAGGTAAATTTCAATGACGTTTCATGAAACACCCAAGGCATATAATTGACTCAGGATTCTCAATCAGATAATTCCTTCCATTTTCTTTTCTGATGAAAATCTTTATTGGTTGTGACTTAATTTAATCATTGCATTCATATTCTCTTTATAGAAGCCCAGGGGCTCTAAGGTGGTGGGTTCTGTTTAATTAAATTTAATCAAATAATAATGATCTTTAATTTCCTAAAATCAGGATCATTGAGCATATAAGAGGCCTTTATTTAATGCAATTTTATGACGATGTTCTCATTTCTGTGTTAACAGATACATGGATCAACTAGGTGTCCTCACTGTGAGATTTAGTGGAACTAGGAAGTCTCTTTATTTAAAAATAACTCTCATACTAGCCCGCTCCACTCACTAAAATTCCAGCACTGATATCTTATTTCTTTGGGTCAGCAAGGGATTCCTTTTAAAATGCAAATGATTCATGTCAGGGAAAGCAAAACCTTAAGTGACCCTTTGCATCTCTTTTATCTTTTCTGTGCAGGGACAAAGCAAACTAGTATTTATAGATGAACATCTACACACCAGGCACTGTACAAGGCACTTTACAGACATTACTTCATTTAGTATTCACATCTCTGTGAAATATTTCTTCATTTGCAGATGAGAAACCCAAAACTCAAATGGCGATGAGAAATTGGACAAAATCAAACAGAAAACAGTAGAACTGGGATTCTGGATTTGCTATTTCTAATTCAATAGTTCTTTCTTCTTTTTTATGCTGCCTCATCTTTGAGAGAATGAAGTTGTGAAAGGAAAAGGGGGGTATTATGTTGTAATGCAGTAATATGGTAGGGCTATACCAAGAGACTGAACTGCCAGTGGGCAACAGGAGAGATCAAGGGGATTCTAAGAGAAAGAGGAGTGGTTATAAAACTTATTGGCCATAGAATGCTCTAGGCCAACTGACTATAGAGGATGGCTTATAGGTAACTAATTTCAAAGAAAATACTTGCTGATAAATGTCAGCATTTGTCCAATAAATCATATATTAGAAATATACAAATAAAAAGGTACTATTTTCTTTCCATTTAACCTTTGCTTTTAAACCAATAAACTGAGAGATTTTCCCAAAATGTTAACATTTTTGCACACCATCCATTATGAACTAAGTGTTTATGAGGGGAAAAAAAAACTTTAGAAATCTACAGCGTGGATTATGAAGGCAGAATTGGAAAGTCTCCAGCCATATGAAAAATTCACCAGGCTTTTTATCTGATTCAGAATCACAGACCTCTTAACCTGTTTCTGAATGATATGTGACATTTGGTCTGAGTCTTATGGATCAAACATGCCCCAAAAAAGACTGGCCTGGGTAAAACACACACAATGTTACAGCTATATGTTCAACTTTAATGCCTTTATAGAGATGAATCAAATCAGTGTGCATTTCTGCCAACTGCAGTTTCTTGGCGGCTTTTCACCTTTAATTTTAGAAAAACTCACCTTGAAAAAAACTGTGATTTTTTTTATTTTTCACTGCAAATTAATTCTTCACTCTTAATTTTTATGCTCACTAATAATTGTTGTAGGATTTGGGGGAGGAGAGGGATTGTCAAGAAACTAGTGAAATCAACAAATTTAGAGAGAAAGAAAAACCTAGAATATAATTTCATCCCCGACTTGTATTTTACATCTGGATGAATTGCCTCAACTCAAGTCCTCCTGAAATGTACCCCAATGAGTGGGAGGTGGCTCTATTGAAACACATACATCTTTTTATGGCCAATGTACTGCGAGTTGTTGCTTATAGAGACACCACAGGATCAATATTGCAGGGTACCCCAGTGTACTATATTATTGTTAACATCCTGCTAGATTTCCATTTAATTGTGTTCTTATTTAAAATGTCTGCTGCACCTGCAGCTGACTTGATCAGTATTAGCTATTTGCCTGGTGTCGTGCACATTCATGAACAATGAAAACTTTAGAAAAAACGTCAGGAAAGATACACAGATCATAAATCACAAGATGATAACATCTCACATGAAAAGAAAGTCTCTGAGAAAACAGCTCCAGTGATGTAAATATTGAATTTACCAGCCATGCCATATCCCTATGGAGGCTGGACAATAGGCTGTTTCTTAAATGGCAAAAGGGATGAGCTCTCTCCTTTATCTGTATTCACTTTTCCTTTTATTTCATTCCTGGGAAAGAGAAATGCCAGAGGAGAAGCTTAAAACAGATTAGACTGTGAGTACTGTATATAGGCTATTACATCATAACTGTCTTTGAAAACTCTCAAACAGCTGACCTGTTTATATTACAAGACAGGGTCAATTTCCATTCTAGCGACTCTTTTGAAGTTTGTGAATACTAATGGTCTCCCCAGAATGCTGGCTTTAGAATAACAGCAATTGAACCATTCAGCCTTCTCTGATGCAATCTTTCTGCAGCTAGATAGGATTCTATACATGGATTTCATTGAGCCACACAGCTTGGCATGATCAAAAGCTTTGCTGGAGCCATCAGTAAATGATGTTTCAAATAATAAAGTCACAATGATGCCTACAGTTTCTACTCTAGTCACTGAGGCTGTACGTATGAGCATGGATGTGTGTATGTATGTAACAACAATGCTACAGTTTTGCTTCTGTTGGAATGCAGAATGATTAAACATCAAAATGAAATAACAGGGTCATTTTCATCGTAAATGTCTGAGAAAGAGAGAGCTCCACAGCCACACAGAATGCTAAAGAAACTGGTATAGCTGCGGTGTGAGCAGGACATGGATTTGACTTCCATTGCTACATCTTTCCAACAATGGGAACTCAAGCAATTTATTTGACCTAGGCCTCTGATGCCTTATTTCTAAAATGCAAATGACATCATCAACCTGAAAGGTCGTAATGTAGAAGGGATTTATATACAGCAGCAACAACAATAATAATAGTGATTAACACTCTTTGGGAAATTATCACATGCCAGGCACTCAACCCTTGACATACACCATCTCAAACCAGTCTTCACAAGAGCCTCATGAAGTAGGTACCATATTTATCCCCTTCCACATATGAAGAATCTGAGACTTAGAAGTAAGATTTGTAGAGATGAGTAAAAGGCCATGAATACACACTTCTTAAGACAAATCAAATAAGCAAGTTGGCGCATATTTTTAATGGAAAGGCTGTTCTAATCAACATTTTACCTTTGAATATTAGCAATAGAAGAGACCTTAAATTATGTGCAGTCCAACACTCTAAAGTAGGAATTCAGACATCCGCATCCCTTGTCACCATCCTGGTCAACACCTTTAGCACCACGAAGCCCAGCCCCACAAACCAGCCTATTCCACGTATGGACAGCATTCCCTGTTACAAAGAATTTTCATCTACTTCCCTTTATACTCCACCCAATGGCCCTGTAAAGCTAAACACTGACCCTTCAAATATTGAAAAGTAGCTTCTTATTTCTTCTAATCCTTCATCAGGCTGAGCATCCCCAGATTCTCAACTGTTTCTCCTTAATCTCCTCACAATCCTAAACTTCTCTGGTTTGTCAATGCCCCCCTGAAAACATGACAACCGAACTCTGGGCACTTTAAATTAGTTTGTAAGGGTAGTTAGTTTACAGTTTTATAAAGGAAAGATATCAACTCCTCTTATTTGCCACAATCTATACCGAAAATCAGATTCCAGATATTCGTCCCTTCATAACTCAGCCTTCTATTGAAGATTTTACCACCACTTCCATTTGCAATAGAGAGGCCTTGCTATTCAGAGGGCGGCAAATTATGAATTATTTAAATTTTATTTAAATACTTTCCGAGTTTAATCTCCTTCAGCCAGCTGGGCACCAAATGCTTGATAGCTTCAGTTTTGTACTGGCAGGTGAATCAGACACAGAGTCTTCCAATGGAAATACTGACTCTAAAAGCTTAATCACTGAAATTATAATTTTCTCCCTTTAGGGCAGGAAGGGGACCTGAATTAAAGACATTTCTTCCTGCAAAGTAAGGGATTCATTTTTTTATGGCAATGGTCTCAGGGTTCAAATTGATTAAAATTTTATAGCATTTTTTTCTTTCACTTTGATACAGTGAAATAATGCTCCAGCTCTATTGTTATCTGGCCACATTACTTTGGGCAATTCCTCTACATGTCAAGTCCTCACCTGTGAAATGGGTATAATATTTATCTAGCCAGGTGTGCTCTGATGATTAAATAAGAGAATACAAAGGTGTTAGTATGATTACCACTGAAAGGGAGAAGGGGCCATGGGGGGAAGAAATGGAGCAAGAGGAAGAGGAATAAATTAATACTCAGGAAGGGGAAAGCCTATCCCTTTCTGTGGGAAAAGTCATGAAGTTAATTTTTACTTAACAATGAATTATATCTGTATGGTTGTTTTGCTTTCACTTACTCCATTCAACCTCAAAACAATCCTATGATGTATATAGGTCAAGATCCATTGTTACCACACTTGACACTTAAGGAAAGAGAGGTTGAGGGCGGGTGAGTACCAAACCTCCAAGATCACGCAACCCAATGAGGCAGAGCTCAACTAGAAAGATTTTCTAACTCCAGAAAGAGCTGTGGAGTAGAAAGAGCATGCACAGTCTGTCTACAGACCTGGTCTGCCACATACCAGCTGCATGTCCTGAGATAAGCTATTTGCTAACCTTGTTTACTTTCATAAACTGCTGATAATTACTACCTTTCCCAGTCAGGCTACTTCAGAGAATCACAGTCAACAGGATAAGAAGATGCAGTGGGTAGGGAGGATACAGATGCACATGTTCAAAGAATGAAAGATTTATTTTAATGAATAGGCTCATACAACTGTGGGGGCCTGCAAATCCTAAATCCACAAGGGAGCCCAGTGGGCTGAAAAACCAGGTAGAATTTCTATGTCATTCTCTTGGGGCAGAATTCCTTCATCTCCAGGAAATCTCAGTTTTGCTCTTAAAGCATTCAGTTGATTGGATGAAGTCCACTCACATTACTGAGTGCATTCTCCTTTACTTAAAATTAACTGATTGTAGATGCTAAGCACATCTACAAAATAACTTCACAGTAACATCTAGACTGCTATCTGACCAAGCAATTGGGCACCAAATCCTAACCAAGCTGACACATAAAACTGATTATCATGCTATTTCACAGAGTTTTTGTAAGTTTTAAAAGATAAAACTACGCATCTCGTTCAAGGTGGTAAGCTCTATAGATCGGCACAGGGTGAATGGGAATCCAGGGGTTGCTTGATTCAGACACAGGATATCGAGACAGAATTCCCATAAGAAGTGAAGCTTCATTAGGTCCATTCACCTCTTCCCAACATCTACTCGGGAATGAATCCAGGTATGTGAGGTTTGAAGCTTCTACAATTTGGATGTCCTTCTTTAATGGCCATAAAAATAGTCACAATCATTACAAATTTAAAGTGTTAAAGCAAGTGAGAAATTATACACAATTTGGCCAACATGGAAGCATATCTTCTTTGTTGTCTTATGTCTACTTATTAAAGAATGGAGAAAATCAAATTAAAAGTTAATGAAATATAAAAGGAAAGCACACAAGATAAGCACTGAAATCAATAGAAACTGGTTTGACATGAAGAAAATTGAAACTGTATTTTTCAGATCATACCCAAGGCAATAATTTATTAAAAGGAAGAGATGAATTTTGAATAGCAACCATAAATAGACTTCTGGGTTGTTTGATAATCCAATTAATGAAAAGGAGTGAATCATATGAAAACATTGGCAAAAGATTTTAATTTCCTGCTGATTTGATACTTAAATAACAAAACTACCATGCTATTTTTTTTTCTGGATTTTGTAATGCTTCAGCTATTTTTCAGCTTTTAGTCATTTGTGTTTAAAACTGTATACACTGCAGGGGCGCCTGGGTGGCTCAGTCGGTTACGTGTCCAACTCTTGATTTTATCTCAGGCCATGATCTCTTGGTTTCGTGGGATAGAGCCCTGCGTCCACCTCTGCACTGGCAGAGAAGCCTGCTTAGGATTCTCTCTCTCTCTCTCTCTCTCTCTCTCTCTCTCTCTCTCTCTGCCCCTGCCTCGCTTGTTTGCATGCCCTCCCATTCTCTCAAAATAAACTTTAAAAAATAAAAATAAAAAAAAATTTGTATACGCTGCATTATTAAGAAACTTTCTGATAGTAAAGGACTTCTTTTTTGACCAGGTATCACTGAAAAATCCTCACATGGCTCATGTTTAGAAGGATTTTCCACAGACCACCTCTCAGCTCCACACATATGAAATCTTGCTTCTTTTCCACTACCCATGTATTTCTAGTGGGTGCTGGGTGTACAGGGTGTGCTTTTACCACAAGACCATTTGTAGTTCTGAACTTTGGTTTCATGACACCAGCTGGACCAGCACAGTGGGAAACAGGAGTGTTCCTGGAAACTGTTCCCACACCAGGGTGACTAGTAATTACTTAACTTTACAGAGAATTAACTGTGAGCCACATATATATGACCCACTAAATTGAAACCAAAAGCATCCTCAACTTAGCCTCCTCTTAGCTAGATACCAAAAATGCCATGGCCTCTCCAACATCTCTGGACAAGAGGGGAAGATGGGGGGTAGCTGGAGCAGAAATCCTTTTAGTTAAAATATCTTACCCTTCAAAATTATACTATATATAGTATAGTATATAAAAGATAGAACACCTGTGGAGTCCCAGGTGCTTTAATTAGAAGGCTGACATGACATTTAAGTGCTGCCTTTTTTTTTTTTTTCATTTTGTTTAAAACTTTTAAGCCTAACCGTTTTGTTACAAAAATAAAATATTTATTGGGCGCCTACTCATTGCTCAAAACTGATCTAGTTGCAAAGGGTACAGAGTGAGCAGTTAACAGTCCCTGACTTCATGAGGTTTATAAAAGGTGTGTTACAACCAGGTGATTGCAACCAGGCCATTGAAAGTAAAGGGCTCTGAAGCTTAAGCTTCATTAGCTTAATGTAAATCAGCCTCTGCCTAGTGCAAAAATAATTTTTCCCCAAATGGAGAAGATTTTTGAAAAAGTGTGTGACATCTCTGCAACACACATTAGCTGGACTCTTAGTCCCCTGTCCTTGCTTCTTTTCATATACAGGTAGCCCCCCAACCCTCAACTGAGCTCTAAACCTCATGAAGTCACGTACTGCTCACTCTGTACCTCTTACAGCTACATCAGTTTTGAGTAAGGAGTAGGTACCCAATAAATATCTTACTAACAACATGACTAGGTTTGAAAGTTTTAAACAAAATGAAAGGAAGGGCAACACTTGAAATGACTGTCATGACAGCCTTCTACTGAAACCTGGGGTTCCACAGATGCTGCAGTTTTTTATAACTGCAAACAAATTACTCTAAAACTTAGCAGCTTAAAACAATAATCATTTATTTTCACTCAAGGTTTCTATGGGCTGGGAATCTGGTGCAGTCAGATGGTTACTGGGGCTGGGTCATCTCAAAGACTTCTCCATTCATGTGTCTGGTACCTGGGCTGGAAGAACCCAACAGCTAGGGCTGACAGCTGCAGCAATTTGGGCATCTCTCTCCATCTCCCTCTCTCCTTCTCTCCACCCCCCTTCCTCTCTCTCCCCTCCCTTCCTTTCCCTCTCCCTCTCTCTCCCGTCCTTCCCTCCATCATTCCCTCTCTCTTTCTCTCCCTGCCTTAGTGTCTTCCCCGCTCTTCCTCACTCCCTCTCCCTCCCTTTCACAGGCAGACTCAAGTACTCACTCGTGTTCTCTGGTTTCTCTGCATAATCTCTCCAAGTAGGCAGCTGCTAGGGAGCTGGACTTAATGTTACCTTATGTTCTCAAGGTGTATGGCCCAAGGAGAAGGGCCAGGTGGAAGCTATTTTGCCTTTTATAAGCTTTTCCAAGACTGTGTCATACACAGTCTTGGAAAACATGCAGCCTCACTTCCATTCCATTCTATTGGCTGAGAGGGTTACCAAGATCCCCCCAGTTTCAAGGGGTAAGAACATAGACTCAACCTCCTTACAGAGGCATATTAATGTCAGGCATATTAATTGTAAGTAGATCATCTGGGATAAGATATATACTGGTATGGCTATTTTAGGAAATATAAACTGTCCTATAGGAGATAGAGGTTTCTAAATTTATAAGCATTTTTTAAATAATGGAAAATTTTTGGGCTCTTGCTACTAGCTACCAGCTATTGTTCCTTTGGGGCCAGATCACTGGGTGCCCCTGCTAAGGAAACAAAGCATTGCACATAAACATTGAAATGGCCTTCCTTTCAGGATGCACACTGGTAGATGATGTTACATCTCAGAGTAGATGAAACATGTGATTTACTCTGGTTTTCGAAGTGCCTTCTAGAGTTCCACACAGCAGCCCTCTCTCTCTCTCTGTTGCTACCGCTATTCAATACAGGGTGGCCAAAGTGAGTAACTAATATAAATACAACACAGCTGTATACTGTATTGTTTGTGTCTCCTCCAAATTCATTTGCTGGAATCCAATCTCCTATGTGATTAGGAGGTGTACTAGGAGGTGGGGCTGTTTGAAGGTGAATATGTCACAGGTTGAACCTTCATGAATGGAAATGGCACCCATTTGGAGACCCCAGAACACTCCCTTGACTCTCCTGCCATGTGAGCGCATAAGGAGAAGTCAGAAGTCTATGAACCAGGAAATAGGCCCTCACCAAATAACAAACCTATCAGACACTTGCTCTTGGACTTCTCAGCATCCAAAATGGTGAAAAATAAGTTTGTGTGGTTTATAAAACGTCCAGGCTGTTGGTGGCAGCTCAAACTAAGACAAGCCCTATATTCTATTTCACCCTCTGAGGATATAATAGGCACATCTTATGGACCTCCTCAGATTCCTGGACTCATCTCCTTTGTTGTCACCTTGCACTGCTGAGGCAAAAACAACTATGCAGATCTGGGAGGTTCTGCCTCCACAAGCTGACGAACCTCTTTCCTCTAGTTGCTAACACCTCCCACCACTTCTACTTCAGACTCCAATAAATGGCCACGCAACAGGATATGGGATCTGACTTTGGGAGCAGCTACCAGTTAATGCCCTGTGGGACAAACTGTGACCAACTGCAGACAGGATACAGAAGGGAACCAGCAGATAAATTCCCTCTTCTCTCTTCTCACTGATGGTCAGTCTGTAACCACAGTATTATTTGTCTGGAGAAATTCTGCAAGGCCAGACTGGTGCACCTGCCGTAGATCATGCTGTAGTGCCTGGCACAGTACTGCATTCTGTTACATAAATTCTCTTTCTTACCTGCTACACTTCCTTTTTCACTCTCAATGCTCTGGGATGACATCCCCCCCAAAAAACACAGCAACTAATCCTTTACTCAGGCTCTGTATTTTAAAGAACCTAGGCTAAGACTGAAACCATTCTCATTATCATCATTGTCTTCATTTTAAATACAAGAAAACTAAGACTCATAGAATTTTCTAACATCTTGCTGAGTGAAAAACAGTATTTGTAATAAGCATTTTTCCCCCAACTACAAAGTTCACATTTTATTTCCTTTTCCACCATGCTACTTTTTCAAGAAGTATAGCACATAGGAAAGCTGGAAAACAGGGTTGTAGTCATAACTGCAATGGTGGATCAAATAAACACTGGAAGTAATATAAGAATAATATTAATAATTAGTAAATAATAATAGCTAACAATTGTTAAGTCATTACTAAGTGCCAGACTCTGTTCTACCTAATTTATACATAATTCCTTTAATTATAGAAGTTACTTTATGATTTAAGTAGTATAATCATCACTACTTTATAGATGAAAAATCTGAGACACAGAGGTTTTCTACCAAAGGTTCCACAGGTACTAAGTGACGGAGTCTTTGTATGTCTGTCTGCCTATCTGTTAAATGTAGACATAACTCCTCTCATGCTTACCTCACAGCACTCTCATAAAGATTTGACAATGACATAAAAATGCTTAGAAAAGTACAAATATGAAGCCGCTTTAATATCTTATCTGTCCTTTTGATAAATGGAGTAAAATATCCATGTACATGCAGCATCAGAAAGCAGGTCTTCAGGCATGATCTTCAGCCAACAAAAGGCTCTACCTGGCATGCCATCTGGCTCAGTCAGTAGTGCATAGGACTCCTGATCTCAGGGTTTTAAGTTCAAGCCCCACGTTGGGTGCAGACATCACTTAAAAATAAAATCGTACACAAACAGGCTGTATCAAGTAGAACCACATTCCCCAGTAGGCATTAACCAGGCATCCATACTCCTGTGAGGAAAGGCACTCACTCTCTCTCCTATCTTAAGATCTCAAGTACACACAGAGAGCTTTCTGTTCCTCCTCTGAGTTCAGCATACCCATTTCCTTTTGATTTCTATGTATTCTAAAGATCACATTATATCAATAAAGATCACTTAGAAGGAATCATAAATCACCCTCAATGTCATCACCCTCTCAATACCTAGGAGATTAGGTATTTTCATACGTGTGATTTCCCTTTGTCCTTACGCATGAACATTTTTTACACAGTTGTAACTATAATGCAGGAAAAATAGTTTTATTCTACTTAATATTATAGGATAATTTTTAACCTATCTCTAAAGAATTGTTGTTACCAACATTGAGTAGTTAGTAGAAAAGAATTTCATCATTAATTAGTCTATTTTCACCATGAATCTGGCAACAGACAAAATCAAGGCAATGGGCAATCTCTTACCAACCCATTTTCTAACTCCACTGAATCTGACCTCACCACCATCTTAATTCCCAACCCTACAAGTGCATCACTGCCTAATCAAACCTCACCCTAATTTCTATGTGGGCAGGGACCATACCTGTGTCATTCATCTGTGCTTTAATAAATCACCTGAAAGTGTTAGACACTCAAAATTTCCCTTCCCTATACTTCAGAAATTGCTCAAAATCCCATTACCACAGCATTTTACATGGAATTTCCCTATCAGCTGCATCACCCAAAAGCACACAGCAGAATGCTCGATTCACATTAGAAGTACACATCATGGGCTGACTATATTTGAAAAGAAATTAACTTTGAGATCACTGTTTAATTATACCTGCAACCTCATGATCTGGCTTAGGTGGCAATCACTATAGTTTCCTTCTAAAAATTGAAAATGTAACATGCAAATAAAATGTAAATTGTTAAGCTCTCTGAGGGCAGAGACTGTTTCTTTGGTCTAAAATCTGATAGTAGTACTGCTCCTGCTTTTCTTTTTTTTCAGCAATGTTTTCATGGTGTAACTTTTCTTTCTTTCTCTTATAACATACCTATGTTATAATACTTGAAGTGAATTTCTTGTAGCCAGTGTATTGTTGGGTCATGTTTTTTATCCACTCTGGCAATTTCTGTCTTTTAAATTAATTAACTTTAAACTATTCACATCAATTAGTGATATGGTAGAGTTGAAGTCTGTCAGCCATTTTTTTCCTTGTTGTTGTCTATCTATTTCTTCCATTCTTCATTCCTGTCTTCATTTTCTTCTTTCCTGTGGGTTTCAAACTTTTTTTTTCAGGATTCCATCTTGACTCATATTTAGTGTTTTTGATATATCCCCTGGTTTAGTTTTCCTCGTGGCAGTTTTAGGTATCACAATATGCATACATAATTTCTCTTGGTCTACTGGTATCCACATTTTACCACTGCAGTGACACAGAAATCTATTTTCAAACTTCCTTCTTGTTAAATATAATTATTTTAAGTATTTCCCCTATATACATTGAGAACCACAACAGATGTTTATAATGTTTGCTTCAATCATTAAACACTATTTAAGAAAATCTCATGAAGATAGTCTATTATATTTTGGTTTATTTGTACCCATGCTGATGGTCTTTTTTTCCTTTCTGAAGCTCCCAGCCTTCTTTTGCTATCATTTTCTTTCTGTTTAGAGAACTCTCTTAACCATTCTTCAAAGACAGATTTTCTAGCAACAAATTCTGTTTTCCTTCACCCAAAATTTTCTTTCTTTCCCCTTCTTCCAGAGGACATTTTCACTGAATACAGCACTCACGCATGACTATTCTTTTCTTTCATTACTTGAAGACTGTTGCACTACTTCCTTCTGGCATTCAAGGCTCCAGATGAGTGACATACTGTCACTCTAATTTGTCCTCCCCTATAAGCAATGAATGCATCTTTTCTCTCTGCTGCTTTCATTTTTTCTTTATTTTTTAGAAGTTTAATCATGATGTGCCTTGGCATAGGTTTCTTTGCGTTTATCCTATTTGAGGGTTGTTCACCTTGAATCTATAGGTTTTTGTCTTTTGCCAAACCTGGGAAATTTTCATCCATTATTTATTTAAATTAATACCACTCTTGTCTCTCCTTCTGGAACTCCATAATATAAATGGATATTACACCACAGGTTCCCTGAGACTGTTCATTTTTATTCAGTCTACTTTCTGCCTTCAGATTGGGTAAATTCTATTGACCTGTCTTCAAACTCACTGATTCTGTCCTGTCATCTCCATTCTACTTTCTGATCTCATCCAGTGATTTTTTTTTTTCTTGATTATTTCAGTGTTGTATTTTTCAGTTCTCTAATTTCCATTTGGTTCTTTTTTAGAATATTTCTTTCTTTGCTAGGTTTTATATTTTCTTAATATGCTTCAAAATAATGATTGAGACTTTTTTTTAGTTGAAGTATGGCTGACACACAATGCTACATTATTATTATTTCTGAATGCACACTATAGTGATTCAACTCTATAAGTTATGTTGAGTTCAGCACACATGTAGCTACCATCTTCCAGCATACACTATTACAGGACCATTGACTATATTCCCTATGCTATACTTTCATCTCCATGACTTATGCATTCCGTAACTGGAAACCTGTACTTCCCACTCTCCTTCACTTGTCATACCTATCTCCCCTACAAGGCAACCCCTCTTGGAACCACCAGTTTGTTCTCTGTATTTATGGGTCTGTTTCTGCTTTTTGTTTGTTTGTTGAAGCATTTTTTGATGGCTGCTTTAAAATCCCTGTCAGGTAATTCTGACATCTGATTCACATTGGTATTGGTGTCTATTGGTTGTCTTTTCTCATTCATGCTGTGATTTTCCTGGTTCTTGGTATGACAAGTGATTTCCTATTCTGACATATTGGATATTATATTATGGGATTCTGGGTTCATTTAATCTTTTGTTTTAGTACTCAGTCCCTCTATTAAGGTGTAGCATGAGGACCAAATGGGCCCCACCATTACCATCTAGCAAAATAGGGGTACTGATTCACAATACCCCATAACAGAACAGTGGAGTGAACATTCAGCTCTCCCTTAGTCTCTGCTGACTCCTTTCCTTTAAAAATGAGGCACTAATAGTCAACTGCCTTATTGTTTCCAAGTGGAAGTGAAGATTAAGACCCCAATTGGGCCCAGCTTCCATCAAGTAGGAGTAGAGGGCTGACTCACACTTTGTTGCAGCAGAGTGGGGATGAGTCTCAGCTCCCCAGTGTATCCCACTGACATGGGGTGGGGGAAAAAGGGAGAATGAAGTCCTTACTACCCTCAATTTGCACCACCATGTTCATTGATGTCATATAGGGGTAGAGACTCAACTCAGCAATAGACCCAATGACACCAACCTGGTGGGAGAGCCAGAGTCCTACCTGGGTCTGCTGGATTGGGGATGGAAGACCAGTTCACCAATACCATCTGGCGCGGGGGAGGTGGAGTACTGACACCTGCTCCTTCCAAGTAAGGAATGGAAGAGAAGGTCTCTGCTCCACTCAGCTGATATCAGCCAGTGGGAAATTGGTGCACAATATTTGCTTCCATGGGGAAGGGACTGAGAGGTAGAAAGAAAGATCAGTTCCTCTCTGGCAGGCTGAAACTATGGAGAAGAAATAGTACGGTTTTTCTGCTAGCATTTGACTGGAGTAAGGTTAAGTACTGCCAAAAAGAGTTCCTATTGTTAGGCTACCCTTTTCTTGGTCCTTTAGCTAAGGGAAAGCTAAGGCCTTTCCTGGAGATTTTTGTCTGTGCTTATTGGTGGTTCTGGAATGGAGGTTTCTGCAGCACCCTGTTGAGGATATGTTGGAGGCAATAAGGAAACCCAGGGAACTTATCAAAGTTTTGTTCCTCAAGTCCTAATGTCCCAAGGCAGTCCACCTTCTTCTTTCCACTTTGAGAGTCTTCCTGACCTTCTTTGTCATGTTATAGTCAGGGCTTTTAGTTGTAAGAGGGAGTACCTGTGAGGAATAAGCTACTCCACCTTGACAGGACCCAAGAGACTATTTCTTATTCTGCAAGTATCTTTGTATGTTATGAAAGTGCCTGGCACACAGTAGATATTTTGACAAATATTTAGCCTACAATGAAGGAGTCACTAATGCAAAGATGGATATAGTACAGTCCTTCCCTATAGTAGTTTAGAGCTGGATTCTCTCGGTTCTAAGTTTATGTTTTACACCTGCCACTTACCAGTTTGGGCAAGGTCGTAAACTCTTTAAGATGTACTACCTCTAAAATGGATATTCTAATCATTTCTGTTGGAAGTAAATGGTTTTCCCCAATTCTTATGTTTCTTTCCATGTCAAAGTGGCTTCATTAACATGTCAGTCCTGGCCTCTCTTCCCAGTTTCTTTCTCTACCCCAAGCAAGTGGGGTGACTGCTTGATTGGTGAGTTTGGAAGGAGAGACTAAAAATATATACTGAACTTCTAAATTATTCTAACTTATCTACACAGGCATCAACAGCACTGGTTGGGGGCATGTCTCACAGGGAGGATCATAGAGGATTGTATGTCTCCACTGGGCATCTCATGTCCAGGGAGACAGAAGGATGTGCTCTGCATACCCAGTGTCATTAAAATGGATTATAAACTTCTGTCTCTCCTAATTCATTGTAAGGTTCTTGAAACTAGCAAGGAATATTCAATAAATACCTCTTAAGCAATGACCAAGGGCCAGAGATTGTGTCGCTAAACAAAGATGAATTATTTAAGGTGCCTGCCTTTGTGTAGCACATTGACTATTTGGGAAACTGAAAATATAAATAGTAACAAGCAAACAACCTCTTAAGTGCTACAACAGAATTATGAAAATATGGTGAATTGAAACAAAAGTGTGGAGAGCAGGTAAGCTTTCACAAACATGGTCTAATTAACCTAGCATCAGAAAAAAAAGAAAAAAACACCTGGGAAGTTAATCATAGTAATAATCACAATAGTAATAGTATTGGGCACTTACCATGATGAAGTGCTGAGTGCTTTACATGGACTATCTCCTTAATATCAAAGTAACCCTTTAAAGAACATACATCCCTACCCTCATTCAGGGAAGAGAAAACTAAAGCATAAAGGAGTGAACAAGCTTTCTTGAGATCACACAGGTAGTTAATGATGAGTCCACTCACCCCAAAGTCTATAATCCTAACCAACAGAAGACATTCTCCACTCTTAAAATGAAGAAATTAAGGCTTAATTTTATTTAGTTTTACATCTCCAGCACTTTACCGCATGCATGGCACTCAATAACTACCAAGCACTCAATAACTACCAGGGGATAAAAATAAGATAGGAAAGGAGAAAAGAAGGGAGGCTCTTTGACTTAGAAAAAAATCATCCATCAGAAAAACAGAATGATATATTATTGTGGCTCCTGGTAGTGGTACGACTGTTGTCACCAGGAAGCAGTCATTGAAGGACAATATATTTGTAAATATTTTGAGTTCTGATTTATTGTAAAAAGGGCAGGCTGAATACACAGCTGTGTGCACTCCTATATATTTGTTTGGTCTATAAATAATAGCAATGTGGTGACAGTCCAGAGGCTACTCAGAAAAAGCACTCCTGGGTGACTTATCTCACCCTAAACAGCCAGGCTTCTGAGACCAGTCTACATGACAAAGCAAGGGCTTTCCATTCTAGCTGACCTTAGCCAGAGAGTCAGGGCAACACAGACGACACAGGTCAGAGGAATGACCAAAGAGTTGGAAAATAGAAACAGTGGTCAGTATTTGATTACCGTTTTTTGTTTTTGTTTTAAACCATTTTAACTCTCTGGAGTTATATTCTCTATTTCTTCAGAAATATTTCTATTTCTTCTTCTATTCTAAATCTTCTTCTATTTCTTCAAATTCTACAAATTTGAATTGTTAACACCAATTAGAATTAATTCTACCTCTCAGAGAAAATGTAAAAATAGTTTCATTATTTCTCAGGGCATTTCTTCTGCCATGCACTATATAGGTGTATTCTGGCATGTGCCTGTCTGATGTTCTAAATACACACACGTTATAGGTAAAGGCATGTTGTTTTTTAAATTTTATTTATTTTCTTCACTCCTAGTTTCTTGCATAATAAAGATATAAAATGACACATGAAAACTCTCAGTAAATGACTGAGAAATTGGTAAGTAGTCATTAAGCAGTCCATTTTTCCTCATGCTACCAAATCTAGAGACTGAGTATTTTAGTCAGAAGAGAAAATAGGATTTAACCTGTTGGCAGCTTCCTCCCTGCTTCTCTCCTCCCAATCCATCCAATCTTCTCCACCTATTTCCTGTTTATCTTCTTAAAAGCACATTGGGCTGCTTATTTTCTAAAGCTGCGCTTTCCCATACAGTAGCCTCTGGTCACGAATGTCTGTTTACATTTAAACCAGTTAACATTAAATTAAAAATTCAACACTTCCTCCCCACTTGCTGCATTTCAGTGGCCAAAAGTCCCAAGGGGCTAGTGGCCACTCTACAGACAACACAGAGAACATTTGCATCTTCCCAGATAGTTCCCTTGGATAACACTGCTTGAAAGACTTCCTTCTGCCCCCAGCTCTTAAGGTAACACCTTTATTAAGAGTCTGACTCCTGCTTCCCCCGGCATACATCTATGTTTTAAAATGCACACACATATCTGCTGTGATTTCTCAGAATAATCTCGAGGCAGGCACAGAGCTGGTAGGAAATATCTAGAGGACTGTTGGTAAAGGGGTTGACTGATGTAAGTGTCTAAAATGTGACTACGCCCCACATGAGAATAGGCTCCCCAGGACTTGTGCTATTTGAGCAATTACATGTCCAGGGTTAGATGATTTGCATTCTGATGGGGTTGAGGGGTCAGGTCAAAAAAACAGTGCATCTCTCAATTCTTCTCCTAGGATGTGAGGGATTGTGTGTGAATCATTTATATGCTCCCCATAAATATTTATAGAAGATAATATATATGTATAGATATATGTATATATTTACTCTATGCATATGGTTAAAATTCATCTACATTAGACTTGAAAGACCTAATGTTTGCCATACTAGAACAACTGTTATGCAACTAGAAATCATTCTGCAGGAATGAGAGCAGGGAGGATGCCTTTGCCGAGGCAGAGCAGCCAGGGGTGTGCATCTAGTGAACAATATGGCTTTTCTCCAGCCATTTTTTTTTTTTTTTCCATCCAGCCACTGCTGATGCAGAGATTCATTGCTGTGACACTGTAAGTCTTGCTGTCTACTTCATCGGGGGGATCTCTCTGATTGTCAGGCTGTTCCATCCTCTCCATTCCCATTGTAGGAATGAACCACACCATTGTTTTTATCAACCCACTTAAATACCAGTGTAATGACAAGAAAAAAAATCCTCATTGAAATAGGTTGATTTTCAATGTGCTTTTATCCGCCTGAAATGGAAATCTTGCTTCATTATTATTAATTTGTTGAATGCTTACTGTATACGAGACTCACTCTATCCTTTACCTTATCTGATCATGACAATGCCCTACAAGAGCAGCACCAGTAACATATCCATTTTAGAGATGAAGATATTAAAGCTGAACTAAGTTAAGCTCTTTTCAAAGATCACACAGCAGGTAAGTCTTAAGATTCTGGCTCAATATGAAGCACATCATTCTAAGAAGCTGGGAACGTGGGTGAATTAGGATGGAGGGAAGGGAACCTGATGTTGTACATCTTAGTGATTTATGTTTGCAGCAGAACTGCCACTGTCTTGGGATACTTGTCTATGTGGAAAGGCCATTCGTGCTCTAAACTTGACACTCACTCAGGAGCACACATTCCTGCTCTGTTATTTCCCCACGGACATGTTCATTTCCCAACTAGTCTTCCTTTTTGGCTCCAAAACTAGGATTGCGCACAGTAGCAGGGCTGGACACTAGGTTTTTAGATTGGTGAATTCCCTGTGTGCTTCCCTTAATTTCTTCAGCTTTCATTTTCACACCCTTTGAAAGAGGCACTCACAAATACTCAAACAGAGCAACCAAGAATTGAACCATCTATGGCTTCAGATAAGATTATTCACAAAGACAAAAGCCTGGAACAGTTAACAAATGCAAGTGTAAGCAGCCAGTTCAGTCTACGAGGGGCGGAGAAAATAGATTGCAGTGTCAACTTAATCAATGGTTCATCGCTGTACTTTTTCAGTGCTTGAACCTTATTAGGATTGAGGCTGCATTGCTCAGTTGAAAATCAATCTGGAATTTTTCAAACAGCTACAAACTGTAGAAATAAAATTGCAAATAATTTGGTGACTTCTCCCAGTACCTTGGGAAAATCCATGCAGAACTAAGTGGGCGTGGTACATGGATGTGCCTCTGGCTGAGGCTCAAGGGCAGGAAAAGGATGAGGAAGCCAGTGGAATCCATGTTGGGGTTCCAAATCCAGGGCAAATTGACTGAACTCCTGTCTGAGCTCAGTTTTGAAGATGCAGTGACTAAACATAGTGGTATGAATATTAGACTCTCTCAATACAAAAACTGACTTCAGGCTAAGGTCAGAACAACAGAACATACACAAGATCATAGAGTTTCTCTTTGGAACCTGACCTAGCATTTAGAAAGGCTTCAGGGATGATATGGATTGCCAGGACCAAGGGAAAGAAGAGAAGAGACACTGAGAGATGAAAGGTGAGATAGTCTTAGTGAACCTAAGCAGGACACAGTGTATATAGACTTATATGTCTGGCCCCAATTAGCTTGTGGCTGAATATATGATAGAATGATGCTCAATGCAGACATTAGAAAATAATTTCTAAAGTTTTAAGATACAGGGAATCCCAAAATGGCTAATAGGCTCATAAGTATAAAAATAGACATACTTGCATTGTGGCTAAGAAAATGAACCTTCATATAAGTGAAATCTGGATTAAATCCTGCTCCACCATTTAGTATAGGACCTGGCAAGAAGTACTCAACCTCTCTGAGTCTCAATTTCATAGTTAACAATGCTAGCACTTCCCACCTCTAAGGCTTGATAAGAAGATAAAACGAAATCATTAAATGTCTAGGACCATGATTGGCATGTAATGCATGGTTCCAAAGGGTACAAGTTGATGCTATTACTGTGAGGAAAAGAAAAAATACAATTTTAGACTAGGTCATTGTTATGAGTTGAATTGTACCCCTCCCCCCAAAAAATATGCTGAAGTCCTAACCCCTTATATTTGTGAATGTGATCTTAATTCTAAATAGAGTATTTGCAGATATAATCAAGTTAACATGAGATCATTAAGGGAGGCCCTAATCCACTATAGCTGGAGTCCTTATGAGAAGAAACAGACATGCACAAAGGGAAGATAGAAGAGACACACAGAGAAAATGACCGTGTGAACCCAGAGACAGAGATTGGAATTATGAAGTCCTTGAGGATTCCAGCAGCTAGAAGAGGCAAAGTTTCACCCCACAGAGGTTTCAGAGGGAGCGCAATCCAGCTAACATATTGATTTCAGACACCTGGCCTCTAGAATTATGAAAGAGTAAGTTTCTCTTACCTTAAGTTACCTGTTTTGTGGCACTTAGTTATGGCAGCTACAAGAAACTAATACTGTCATAATTCATACCCAAAGAAAGTCTGTTTAGAGGACATTTAATTAACTCTCAGTCTTAACTAACTAGAGTCACTTTGGTGCAGTAGGAAAGCTCACAGAAATACAGAAAGACTGCAAAGTTTTGAATGCTGTAATTTTGAAAAAAATTGTGATTTTTAATATAGTTATAAGTTTAAAAATATGGTACAGTTTATTGCATTAGTTAGCTCAGGCTACCAAAACAAAATACAAAAGATTGGGTGGCTTAAACAACAGAAATTTATTTTCTCACAGTTGTGGAGACTGGAAGTCTGAGATCAGGGAACCAATAAGGTCAGGTTCTGGTGGAGACTCTTCCTGGCTTATAGATGGCCACCTTCTTCTTTTTTTTTTTTTTTAATTTAAATTCTAGTTAGTTAACATATGGTGTAGTACTGGTTTCAGGAGTCGAATTTAGTTATTCATCACTTACATATAACACCCAGTGCTTGGGGCACATGGGTGGCTCAGTCGGTTAAGTATCCAACTCTCAATTTTGCTCAGGTCATGATCTCACGGTTCATGGGATCAAGCTCCTCATCAGGCTCCTTGCTGAAAGCATGGAGACTGCTTGAGATTCTCTCTCCCCCTCTCTCTCTGCCTCTGCCCTGCTCTTTCTCTCCCTCTCTCAAAATAAACATTAAAAAAAATAATTAACACCCAGTGCTCATTCCAACAAGTGCCTTCTTTAATCCCCATCACCCATTTAGCCCATCCCTCCACCTACTTCCCCTCCAACAACCCCTTCTTGCTGTGTCCTCACATGGCTTTTTCTTGATGCCATGTGAGAGAGGAAGAGCAAGCTCTCTGTTGTTTCTTCTTATAAAGCCGTTAATACCATCAGACCAGGGCCTCATCCTCATGACCTTACCTAATCCTAATTGCCTCCTAATGGCCCTATCTCCAAATAAATATCATCACATTAGGACTTAGGGCTTCAACATATGAATTTGGGAAGGGATGCAATTATTTACTTCATAACATAAGTGTTGAACCAGCATGCTATATATTATTCACTTTCTCCCTCAAATATATCATGAGATCAGGTTCACATACCACTTTGGGTGAGAGGGGACAGAATATGCCCAGTGGTTAATAAGACATGGTCTCTGCCCTCAAGCATCTTACAGACTAATGGAAAAGATAGTTTCTTAATAGAACACTACAATCTAATATGGAAGATACAGTGCTGGAGGTGAGCCTGTGGGACAGCAGAAGAGGTTCAGGGAAATGTTCCTGCAGTGGACCCCTAAGTCCAGGGAAGGGGTATGCCTCATTCCTTCTCATCCATTCAGAGCACAGCATATTGCAAGTGATATGACTAGTGTTTAATAAATACTCATTGAAGAATAAAGAATAAATGAAGCATATTGCCATTAACTAGAATACAAAAATTCCTTACCACCAAGGATGGTATGTTAGAATTTCATTATAAATTCTAAAATGTAAGTTGAGTTGTCGTATAGGAAAAAACATAGAACTAGGAATCTAAAGAATAGGTTTTATTCCTCACTGCCTTAAACTAGCCCAGGAACCTTGGGTAAGAGACTGGAAAGGATACATTGGAGAACAAAGGGATTCATTCAGCTCCTGTTAGCTCTAAAACTATAATTCTGGGATTCTCTTCTTAGATTTCATCTGAGGAACATTATGAATAACATCAGGATTTCTAAAAGTAACTCATTACTCTCTGTATGGTAAGAAAGGACTCAACGATCCAGATAATAGCCACAGACATCTGCTGAATAACAAACATTCAAATGTTGGTTGAATGTTTGTAAGTAGTATAATGCAGAGGTGCCAATGGATTTTATTCATTCATTTGAAAGTATTTATTCAACTACTACTAAGCATCACTCTAGGTACCAGGTAATGGTATATGAAATATATGTAAGTATATGTATATATTATATTTATATATATATATATATATATATAAATTTTCAAAAATACTAAAATATATTTCTCCTGAGCAACTTTCTAAAAGGCTTTTTAAACTTTTCAACCTGACTGCTCTGTTGCCACAATCTCACGTTAGCAGTGCTCTGTGGAAAGGAATTTCCTCTAATGCTTTTAGTGTTTGGCTCTTATATCTGAACCATGAGGTTATTGTAGTTGATAAAAGCCAAAAATAGTTTTATAAAATGCAGCCTCTTTATTCCCCTTATAAGTTGAAAATTCTTAATAAAGTTTCATTCATTTCCAGTTTTTTGGGAAGAATATTTTTAAATTCTTCCTGAAGTCAAGTCCATCCCAGTATCAATGAAGGATCGCTTCCCAGCCTTTCCTACACCCTAAAGAGATAATGAAGTTTAAATATACAAAGAAAATGACAGCCCGAGTCTTGCTCCTCTCTGCCCTTGCCTTAGGTTCCAAAGAATCATAGAATGTTAGTGGTAGAGTGACCAGAGGGCTGATTTAATCTGACTCCTTCATTCTGCAGATAAAGAATACCTAGAGGAATGAATTGATTACCCAAGGTCTTTCAGCTAACTACTTTGTGAGGTTGAGACCATCTCCCAAGTCTCCTTATTTTAAGTTACAGTCGCTCCACTAAACCATGCAGCCCCATTGCCCAGTTTCCTTTTTGTCCTTCACATGGCTTAGCTCATAAATGTGGGCATTCTGACATCTTTGTCATGCATTCAACTGGTTCATATCTGTTTAGATCAAGGGCCAGAAAACTTTTTCTATAAAAGGCCAGATAGCAAATACTTTAGGCTTTGAAGGCCATATGGTCTCAGTTGACATTCTCAGCTGTCAGTGTAGTGAAAAAGCAGCCATAGACAAAATGTAAACAAATAACAGTACCTGTGTTCCAATAAAACTGTATTTACAAAAACAGGCAGTGAGCTGCATTTGGCCAGTGGGCCATAGTTTTCCAAACTCTGGTTTAGATAGATTTGTCTTCCCTACTCCTGATCCTAGAAGGCTACTTGTCAGGATGAGAATGAAAGATACCATCTTTCTTCCCTTATTGTAAAAACAAGATCTTATGAATTTTATACATTAGCTCTACAGAAATCTATTGAATACCTACTTTATGGGAAAAGAACAAGTGGTAAAATACACTGCAATAATAATAATAAGGTATGATATCTGTTGAGCACTTACTATGTCCCAGCTGCCAGGCAAAGTACTTTATGCACATGCTTCTCATTATCCTTACAAAACCCCATGTTACTGCTAAGGAAAGTAAGGCCTAGCAGGAGTAGGAAACTCATCCACAGGCATACAACTAGAGAGTTGTAGAAGTAGGATTTGGGTCCAGATATGCATGGCTCTTATCACTGTCACTGTCTGACTTCCTGAGATGTTGGGGAACCTGGTCTCATGTAACAAAGGCGGCATAGCTCTAACCTGGGGTCCATTACTTAGGAGCAGGAATCCCCTCCCCCATCTATTCTTCCACCTCTGCTCTCATTTGGCAATAATTTGTGTTCCCAGAGATAGCTGTGAATGGCGTGAGTTGTTGAATCAAAAGAACAACAGCAAACTATGGTGATATATTAGTCTAGGTTTCAAAAAAAAAAAATGGTTAAAAGCCTAATTATAGACCTTTTATTTTTTTAAAGGTTTATTTTTCTTCTGACAGTTTATTTATTTTGAGAGAGAGAGAGCAAGCGAGTGAGCAAGGGAGGGACAGAGAGGGAAAGAAAGAATCCCAAACAAGCTCCATGCTATCCGTGTGGAGCCCAATGTGGGGCTTGAACCCATGAACCAGGAGATCATAACCTGAGCCGAAATCAAAAGTCAGATGCTTAACCAACTGAGCCACCCAACCAACCCCAAATTATAGACCTTTTATAAATATATATCAATCAGTCTTTCAGTTTCTCCATATGTATGATTTGTCCACTCACTCTGCCGCACACAGTGCTAGGCACGGCTAGTCCCTCACACAAGCAAGACTTTGAAGTCCTAAGGTTTAGCCCTTACTCTTCAGCTATTTAGTCAAGAGAACTTGGTCCAATACCTGTGATCCTTACATTCCCCTTAAGTAAAATGAGGGAGTTTTATTTAACACTGACCAAGGCTCAGATCGTCTTCTTACTGAGTCTACAAAGAAGGTAAAGTGCCACACATGCAGCCCTCCGGATTTGACTGTTCTTCAAAGAACTATCTTTGCTCCATAAGGTTCATGTGAAGGATGTTTCTAGGGACCAAAATTTAACTAGGAGCACCGACTTAATACAAATGCAACTGCATTTGTGTGAGCACACATCTGCATGTGTTTGCCCAACACTGTAATGCGATAGTTAAGAACCCTGGCTTGGGCGTCAAACACCCCTGGTATCATGTCTTGATTTTACTGCTTTTTGATTGCATGGGCCCCTGCAAAGGGAGGGTTAAAGTGGACTGGACAACAGGTCTTCTCTAGCTAAGACATGAGAAGGGAAAGAAATGGAGGTGAGGGCACTGGAAGCTTCACAGTGTAATAAATTGAAACACTGGTGACTATAGGGGAGATGTCAGATCCAGATAAATAAAAAAAGGAAATGAAATGAGTAGGAAGGCTGTGAGCTCTCTGTCCATGGGAGGACTCAAATAGCAGCTGGACAATCACTTTTTGAAAATTATAAAAAAGGAATTGAGTTACCAGATAAGAGTACAGCCCAATAGACTCCAAGATCCCTTCTCTGAAATTCTGTGACACTAGGGTGTATGAAATGGATTTGTTTGCTTATCCTCTGTCAAATATATAAGTAGTCCAAGGATCATTTGGGTTTAGTTTCCATTCTCTTGGAGTATCATGAAGAGCACTCAGCAGACATAGCCTTTCAGCATGCCCAAAGGGCATTTTCTTCCTTCCTTAGAACCCAAATGACCCCTCAAGTTATTTGTCCAGCATGTATGCAGTGACCTTGAATTCACTCTTTTCAGGCAAAACAGACTGACTGAGAGCTGTCTAAGTGGCTCCATGGAGTTCTCAGTTCAATGTTCCCTAACTTCATGGTCACAATTGACAAAAGTTTACATTGCTATTTAGAGCTTTCCAGTCACTAATCAGAACCCTCAGTGGAATGAGCTGCCTCTACAAGGTGTGGGCCCTCCTCACTGCAATGTAGTAGTTGGATAAATACTCTTTCATTCAATTAACAAATCATACTGTTGCACTTTCTAAATGACAGGCACCATACAAACCACTGGAAATACAGGAGCCACTTGCCATTAGCCCTTTGTACCCCTAGTTCCCAGCATTAGTGCTGTGATTGATAATACCTTGTGTCTGGATCTCTGTGTAGGCAATGCCAGCACTGAATGCAACAGAGAGAAGCATCACTATTGGAGCCAAGTGTGATGTGATGAAATGGGATGCAGGGTCAGCAGTAAAAGTACATGAGATGATGTTCTCTCCAACAGGCGCATCTCTATTTCTGACTTTTTTTAGCTGCTTTGAGAGGCTTAGCAATAAATTGTCCAAGAACGTATGTGTCCAAGCTTTTGCCATGTCCTTATCAAAGTCTGCCATTTGAGCTCTGTTTTGGAATTTGTCCATTCCTCCCTACAGATCATCCAACTAAGTAACTCAAAATTCTTGAGGAAGTGTGTGGGGCTCACCTCCAGCTATCGTATCCTCTGACTTCCTTCTCAGATTTCCCTTTACATGATTCCTAACAGAACAGAGCTGGAATAGCAATCATAATAATAGCAACAATAGTAACTGTGGCGTATGTTGCTGACTGATACTCAGTACCATCCCTGCATTTCTCAAGGACCGAAAGCCTAGAACCTGTATTTTTGATATTCTTCTTCCTCCAAGATGTATGCTTAACCAATAAGGCACTTTCACAAGATCTATAAAACATAAAAAAAGAAATACGGGCATGGACAACACAGCCCTTCTCCAAATGCTTTCTAGAAAATCCCTGATCATCACCCATTTCCATGATGCTGGCAGCTGAGATCACAGGTAGTGGCTTCTCTGTGAATCCTGAATATCAGTGTGTTCTGAAACCCAACAGCAGCCGTCCTAATCTTCTTGCCCCAGTTCCTCCAAGTCATGTAAACCTCTCTCTGGACCAAAACTATAGATCCTAGTGGGGCTCATCTAAACTTTGACAAGTCTCAGTCTTGAAGGAACCTAAGTGCCAGAAAGGACAGCATAGCAGGAACTCAAGTATGGGCAATAAGACTGGGATACAGTGACCATTTGAAGTGGTCAGAGTAGAACAATGACTGATAGAAAGTAAGAACCCTCAAAATATGAAATGTGATGGCATGCTCTAGCAGCTTCTTGGCTACCCCTTTTCACACCGTCCTAGAATCACACTGGGATTGTTCTCAGAGACTAGTGAGGAGATAAACTTTGATGTGGGTGTCAGGAGGCCTCAGTTTTAGAATTTGAAAAAGTGAGAAGACAGAATTTAGACAGTTTATCATTAACATGCCATGCTTTATTCTTTTCCCTTATCATTGAGCCATTGTGTTGTACAAAGAACCACAGGCTACAAAAAAAATAAGCAATAAAAGCTATAGGGTGTGTTAGGTAGGGTTCCCTAAAAATTTATTCAAGCGATTTATTCAGGATGCATTCTTAGGAGAAGGATTAAAAACTGAGGATTAAGGATCAAGGATTAAGTCCTTTCTGATGTCACAGGGAAGCTCTGGAGAAGAAACTGCACCACATAGTTAGCCCCACCTTAAAGCAAGTGAGATGGCCTCTTAAATGACCATGCCAATGAGATTTCTGCCCCAAAAGAGGGAAGGAGGGATAGCCTCCAAGGTGAAGTGCTCCATGTTAGTCTAAGGTGATTCTTTAAAGAAGGGGATAGCCGTGAACTATTGCCAGCCAACACTCTCAGCAGGTGGGTTATGGGTACCCATGGTGATTAAAAATATCTGGGCAAGGCCCCAACAGCATCCACTTCAGTTCACTGCTTACAGCACTTCGATCCATTTGTTTCCTACATTAAGTTCACTCCTTCTGAGTATAGATTCTTGAATTCTCTTGTGTCTCAATTTCTTAGAGAACTTACAGGAAGATGGTGAATTGAGATGAACAACATCTGCTGCTGCTGCTGCTAAGGCATAACTGATACTCATTATCTCTAATTTCTGATGTCTGTGTTAGATTTTGCTCCCCTTGGGCCACAGTTCTACTGGTCTAGGTGACTTGTCTGATGCCTTACCATGAATTCTCATCCCTAGGGCTCTAAAATCCTGGTTACTATGCTCTGATTAGACAATGGTTGCTCTATTTGTTAATTTGAAATTACAAGTGGGCATAAAGTACCAAGAGATGCCTAAGTGGATTAGCTCTGTTAGGCATATTCCTCCTTGCCTTCATTATGTATAAGGAATCCTACCACCTCATGATAATCAGGGTTAAACACCTCTGCCACTATGGTAGCTCCTTTCTTTGGCTGATGGTCAGCTGGCTTGAGGATCCCAAGGTGACCATGAGGCCGCCATAACTTTAGATTAGGAGTACTCTTACTATGTCTCCTGGTAGAAACAATCCCTTCTGGGACTTAAGACCTTTAAACCCACAGAGCCTAAATTTGCAGGAAAAGTTTGCAAAAATTCCACAAATCGTTTACAGGGAGTAAAAATGAATGGTGCCATTTTTTTAAGCTTATTTATTCATTTTGAGAGACACACACACACAGCGGGGGAGGGGGGGATGAAGGGAGAGCACGCACAAGTGGAAGAGGGTCAGAGAGAGAGGAAGAGAATTCCAAGCAGGCGACAGCACAGAGCCTGATGCAGGGCTCAAACCCACAAACTGTGAGATCATGACCTGAGCCGAAACTGAGTCAGATGCTTAACCAACTGAGCCACCCAGGTGCCCCAAGAATGGTGCCATTTCTACTTCAACTCTTTGCTTCTCAGTCCCATGTATTCTACCTATTGGGAACATAATAACATATAATACCATTAAGGTATATACTGATAACACTCCATCTTTGCAGGTGTCTTCTCAAAGCTGATGTTCCAGCTATGACATTAGGAGCTTATTTTCATTGTTCTCCCAAGCTGTAATCTTCTGGATGCTATAGTACAAGGTAGGAGCAGTGGATGCCACAGCCATGGGCTGCTTATGTCCAAGCTTTTGCAAGCCATCCCAGCACTCAAGGTCCTATGCCAAGGTGCTAAGTGCTATGTCACAAGAGAGTGCCCCCAGTACAGATAGACTCTCCTTATCTAGCTTTATATTCTATTCCCCATGATCTAGCATTGATTCATTCACAGGTATACTCTCCAGTTCCTGCCAGTACATGTGAGCCTAGTCCTACAGCTATTTCAGCATACAGTCCTGTCCTGTCTTAGTAGGATGGTTAGGTTATGCTGCAATTTGACTTTAATTATGCATATGGAACCAGAGGAGGTAGGACAGATCCCAAAGTGTCTTATAAGCCTCCTGCTTCCTTTGAAGTCTCTCATAGTCTTCATTCAAGGGGGTTAGGGGGGCAGGATTCCATTTCTAGAAGCTACTTCTGCCAGCCCAGATGGTTCCAAGGAATTTGGTGATTCCAGGTTCTCAAGTGCATCTACCAGCTATCCCCATCCCAAGGCTCAGAGTCTGACTCATTCCCTAAGAGGGCCTTGTCTTTTTCATAAAAGACTTGCCTAGGCTGAGGTTTCAGGCCTCTTTCAAGTTCTGCTCTCTTTTGATAAGTCTTATTCCTGACCCTCAGCTGTGGTTCCCCTCTAGCTGTTGGAGATGAGGGCTTTTTTTGAAAACTTCCAATAACATTCCCTGTCTCTCACTTGGCTTTAAATTGCTGATAACTACATCCAAGACTGTCACTTCTCTCTTGAATGAACTGATGATGCTAAGAACAACTACCTACTTCCATAGTCTTTGGACTGCTATTTCCCTGCACATCTCAAATGCCTAATATAATGCATCAGCTAAAGCAACTCTTCCAACCCCAGCTCACCTCAGGCAACCTATACCAACCTATACCAACGCCAGCTCACTTCAGGCAAAGGTGAGCTACCTTTGTCAGAGGTTATCCTAGCTACCTCATGCCAGAGATTATCAAGACCCCACTTACTACCAGTGACAGGAGTCCTCATTGCCATCCAGCCAGTGAGTGATCCAACTCCAGAAGCCCAACCCAGGACCATCTGCGGTGCAAACTGACTCAGGTCTAGAAGCAGAGCCCAAGAACAAAAATTGGAGCGCTCTCAAGAGAAGTGCCAGGGAAGCAGGGTCAGGAACAGGACAATTTCTAAGCAAGAATGTTATCGCATCTAAAGATTAGCATAGATTTGATCCCACAGGCACACTCTGGAACACGAACTGTACCACAGAATCAATCCTATCCTGGGGCAAGTGGACCAGCCTCTTAAGCACCTATGCCAGTCTATCCCTGTCTGCAGTTTGCAGCAGGTGAGCAGGGGAGCACAAAGCAATTGCAGCTTACATTTAGCCAATGGTACTTCTCTAGAGGGAGAAGAGCTGTAAACAGTGATCAGCCAACCCTCACAGCAGTTGGGGAATGAGGTAAAGGGGATCTAGGCTGGGCCCAACAGCATCCACTACACAGGAAAGGATCCTGCTCAAGAAAATGTAAAAGCTTATAACTGAATTAGTTATTGTTTCTAAATTTTAATAAGCAGTCACCAGTATAGGGTGAATTCCTTATCACTAGAGAGGTATGATCTGAGCTGGCTGGCCATTTGGAACTGGTAAGGAATCAGTCCACTGGGCTCTGAGGTCCCTTCCACATCTGAGATGCTATTATTGCACTTCAGTGGGGAGAAAAGGAGTTGGAAAAATGAATGAGGAAAAAAGGGAGGTTAGAAGAAAAAAAAAGAAAGCAGAATCAAAGCCCTAGAAAAGAGGTCATTTAGCTGGAGCCATTGAGCATGGACAATTTAGGATTGCTCAGGAACCCCTGAATTTGTATGCAAACTTCTGTGTGAATGGGAGTGTGCTTTTTGCTAGGAAAATAGTCTATAGCTTTCATCATATTCTCCAAAGGGTCTGTGCTATAAACAGAATTAAGTGAGAGAGAAAGGCTCCTTCTTAGAGAAGCAGAAATCCCTCACTGGAACTCCCTACATACTCCATGGCTGAGTTTTCCTTGTACTGTTTTGAAAATGCATTAATTGAATTTCTACAAGAGGAGATTGAAATCAAAACACCAGAGAGTAAAGACTGTACCTGATGTTCTGCCGCATAGCTTACAAGTTTTGGACCGATATTTTTTCAGGACTAGTCTTCCAGTGGAGAAAAGGAAACCAAAGTAACTAAAGACATTTCATTTGTGCTGAACTAAAACAAGGCCCTTCCTGGTGAGTGTCACAACCCTACCATAACCCGTGCCTTTGCCACATATATTTTGATTCTGACTCTAGTGAGAGAAAGTTCAAGTTTGGGAAGAAAATTACAAGAGGAATAAGGAGGAATCGCCTCAGAGGACAGAAAAGTCCTACTGTAGAGATAACATATTTCTCCGGAATCCAATAAACCTCAGCTCTGTGTCAACAGCTCACAAAACCGGGAAAAGACACGTAGTCCCTGTTACTCAGTGAGCAGCCCCCCCCCCCTCATGATTCAGCGGTGAGGATGGGTCTGACCTGCAGGACTTGCCCTTATGAGATTTTTATTATGACAGCATTGATTCGCTCTACTGGATAGACTCATGGAAGGGATTTTATGGTTTATCTCAACGACTTCCTCATTTTACCAATTAACAAGCTGAGGCCCAGAGCAGAGAAGTGTCATGCTTGAGAGTGGCAAAGGTGAACCTAGCCCCAGATAATATTGTACAGAGAAGACAGCTGAGATTCTTAAACTAAGTTGCCTCAGGCCAAATCCTGACTCTGCTGCTTATTTGCTGACCTGCAGCAAGCCAGGTAACCTCAGTCTACTTGCCTATAAAATGGGGACCAGGTTATTGCAGATGGAACGAATTAGTTCTTGAAATTACTTAGCACAGATCTGGTATATGGTGAAGGCATAATTAACATTAGCTCTAGTATTGTCATTTAAACAAAAGTCACCTGACTCTGAATCCAGTTTTCTGTTCAATAAAGAACAACAGGATTCAAATTTGGAATATTTCACCTATGAAATGGGACTTTTTGGACACGTGACTTAATCTCTCTATAGACTCATTCCCTTATCTGGAAGGTGACAATAATAACATGCATATTGCATGCAACTGTGTGAGGACAAAACAAAATAATGAGTGTAAAGCACTTCACATTTAAGAAACACGTCACTTCCCTGAAAGCCTTTGATTTAGGACTTCATATTGTGAGAGAGAAGAGGGTCAATGGTAGAGAACTCAGAGACAATTAATGATTGTATCATTTTTATGCAGTGGGTTTGCTTTTACCTGTATCATCTTCATTACCTTCAATCCAAAACCGTGTCTACTATTAACCCAACTTTACAGATGAGGACAAGAGCGTCAGGAAGCTTAAGGAACTTACTGGTAAGTCTGCAGTGTTAATGTGCACCAGCGTCGGGAGTCCTGCTGAGGTGCCAGGTCACAGAGTTTGTCCACCCCACTCACCAACGCTGGGGAAATGGGGAGTTACCACCACACCCCCAAGCCCCTTCCATATGCACTGCTCTGTGCTAGGCTCTGAGGGGAATACAGACACAGGAGGAGTGAGAACTACCATTGTCAGGTGCTCCTAGATCCAGGTTTTAACAATGTTATTCCATTTAGGAAGACATGACATCCTGTGAGCCTGGAAACCAGTTCCAAGAGGACAGCACAGCATCTCACTGTCTTGTGTTTCAAGTCAGCACTGTCTGATTTTTTTTTTTTTTTTTTTTTTTTAAATACTAAGGTAAGCAACAGTGGTGAAGAGGCTCCTGGGTCTGTCCACACAAATGTTGACTCAGTCACCATCCCTCAAACAATTGTATTAAGTAAACTTCGAGGTGAGGAATGAACAGCCAAAATCAATTGGAGTTGCACAGTCCACATAGGTTATCTGCACAAATATTAAAATGCCTTCCATGGATTTGGAATTAACTTCTAATCCTATGAAGAGTGATGTCTGGAATTCATTGGCCACCAGTCCAGAAGCCATGAGCTGGATGTACCAGCACCAACCCGGATCTGGCTGTGGACAAGTTGGGCTTAGAAAATCAGCTTATCTGAGCTGTGAAAGCATTGTTAATTTAGCCATTTCTTGAAGAAACCACAGTTGTTATAACTGTGATGATTAGGCTGATGTGCTCCTAGCGAGCTCCTTTCATATCATTGTCTACGTATTGCCAACACATCATTTTAAAGAGTAAAAAAATAATTATACCCACATCATTGGTGATTATTTTAGCTACACACATCCATATAAATGGCTTATTACCATATTAATAATAATCAGTACATGCATGTTACTTTTCCAAAGGACATTGAAATGTTTTCTTTTATCCTGACAACTCTGGAAATTGCACTTGAGTTGTTATTCCCAATTAACAGATGAGAATGGAGAGAAATTCAGTGATTTTACCCAATATTACACAGCTGAAAATTCAGACATACTTAAGGTGGTCCTGAGTGTTTTTACCTAAAAGCTACTGCTATGCTAAGATACCAGATGTTAATGTTCAAATATCAGTTTGCTCATCTGTAAAATGGGGACATAATACTATTAAATCATAATATTATGAGGATTAAATGAGATCATTCAACTAAATCACTTAGAACAGTGCTGGAAACATTATAAGGACTCAGAAATTCTAAATGCATTATTAACAGTTCACAGATGTAGCAATGGACTCAAAAAGCACGAAGGTTCAGGTCCTGACCTAATACTTTATAACTGCATGAGTTGCAGATATGCCTAAATATAATATATTAAATAGGATTAGGTTATTCTTGCACTACTAATTTCACAAGGTGTGTGACATTAAGTGGAAACGCTTTGAAATTTGCAAGGTCCTATGAAAATATCAGAAGTTATTATATTAGTGCAATAAAAGCTCATCAGGCAGCAGAAATAATACTAGTTAACAAATACTGGCTCCTTGCACACATGCGAGACACTGTGCTCAGTGCTTTATAAGCTGACTCCTTTGTCATTCTCACGAAGACCTCAAAGGGCAGATACTAACATCCCCATCCAATGGATGAACATGCCAAGGCTCAAAGCAATTAAGTAATTTGCCCAAAGTCACTCAACAATAAGTGATGGATGGGATAAGACCTAAAATGAAATCCAAATCTTAAGTTTAAGCTCTTAAGCACTATACTATAAAGATGAGCTGGTGAACTTTATAATGGTGAAGAAAGGCTCAACAATAAAAGAATAGCATTCTTTTATAAATGCAAGGATCATTTACAACATACCAGTGAGACTGAGTAGATAGGCTTTGTCTGGCCCTGAATGCATTGTCAGAAAACAATAAATTACATTTAGCTAAATAGCTTTGTCATCTTCACATATGGACATTCTCCCCACTTGGGGGTTCTACTGGGGAATCCCAAACTGATTTCTTTAAAAAACCTACCTAAGTATTTGTACCTCTTTCAACTAGAACCCACCACTTTAAAATGAAAACAAGAAAGTATTTAAACAGTGCCTCTCTCCCTCTCTGACCAGGGTATTCTAGAGAAGGAAATTAAAATGCCATTTCAATGGGGAAAAAATTTGAATATTTAATCTTGGGTATTTCAATCTGTTCTTTTGGAGCTTGGCAGTATTACAAACTTATTGGCATGTTTTTTAAGGAAAATACTGTGGGAGGTCCGATTGGATTTATTTTTACATAGCCATACCCCATCACCCCTATTTAGATGAGGTCATTTTGGAGGGATATTTATCTTTTAAAACTCAAAAACAAATCAGAATATTTTTTCTTTAAAAAAAAAGTTTTCAGTACATTTTAATAAGGCTCAAACTGTCTCCCTGTGAGTTTCCCTCAAGTTATCCATTTTTAATTGTCTTTAGATCTTGGCATCTTGACGCCATGGATAGGAATTGTGGCTCTGTTCTGCCAGTCTCTCCCACCCCCTTCCTTGTATGCTCACTGAAATAAGCTTAGCAGCCATCTGCATCTCCGTGTGGAGGCAGACTGAATGTCAGCCCTCCCGCAGGCTCCGCACATAAGAGAGCTTCAGAGGACCTGCTGGTCTTGCACCCAAACTGCCGTCCCCTTGCCTCGCTGTCTTTTCCTATGAATATTTCAGCGCTTGGGTTGCCTGGGCTTCGGAAGCCCTTTTGTCTCAGTAGGGAGCAGAAGACAAGCTCCATAGAGGGTCTTTTTCTTGCAGTTTGAGAACTAGTATTTAGATCTGACTAAAGAGCAGGCTCCATTATTGTCTCCTTGTAGGCTAGAGAAACTAGATATTCATGCTAACCTTTAGGAAAAGCAGAGGAGAAAAGTACAGGTTGGGCTGAATGTTAAGTAGAAGAGAAGGATAGAAAAGGGAGAGAGGACAGGGTGAAGAAGGAGGCTTATGGAGAAACGGTTCAGAAAAAGGGGAGAATCTGAAGGAGGAATGAAAGTAGACAAAAAGAATGTAGGCACTGTGCCTAGTGTTGAGATTGCAGTTGTAGGTATATCTACAGTCAGGAGAAGAGAAGTCTCTGAGAAGAGACATGGAGGAAGGAGAAGAAAAATAAAGATACCTGTAATGCCTACTATGTACATACCAAGCAGGTGTTTGGGCTTTTATATCCTCTCTCATTTAATCTTTACTGCAGTCCTATCTGGTAGGTATAAAGAAAATTAGGTTCAGAGTAATTTTGAAAGTTGCTTAAATTTTCAAAGCTAATAATAGAATCCAATCCTTACTGGTCATTATGTCATCAAGCAAATATTTGTTGAGTACCTTATGAAGAGATTCCCTAGGCTATGACAGTTGTCCAAGAAAGTGATGTACAGTTTCTGCTCTCCAGAACCTCACAACAAATTGTAACAGACTTATCTGACAATAGGATGAAGCCTAGCCTCAGGTTGACTTGGCAGGGCTCACAGTCTGAAGAAGTCCATATAATAGAAACCAGTCTCTGTGTTTCAGAATCAAGTTAGGAGCTTGTTCTAGGTTGGCTAGAATGTCTCTCTTTAGATTGTTGATGGAAGTTGCTTGGATGTAGGGCTCACGTGTTACTCAGTTTTCTCTTAATCTAGAGATATTTTATTGAGGTCAATGTGTCCCACACATACGAGGGCAAACATCAGCAAGATGATGGGCCAGGATGCCCTAATTCTTATCTCCCCTACAAAAACAACAAAAACAATAAATAAACTACAAACTGACAAAAAAAAAAAAAGGCTTTGGCAAAGCTCTGGACTATGAAAGAGTAGGAGAAATCCTGCAAAGCTCAAAAACTTAGGATAGCTGCATAGACAAGTATGGGAAATGGTTTACCTGAACCACGGCAGCCCTGAGTCCAGAGCAGCTCAGTATCCAGAAGGATTTCCACGGGGAGATTTAACCCCAAAAGGAAAAAGGAAAGCAGGAGAAACACAGCAAACCTCATCACCACTATGAATGCTTGTAGCCCTTGCTACTGAGGACCTCCATGGTCTTTACCAATGCAGAATCCAACTGATGGAGCCACCCAGAGTCCCCATCACTGCATTCCCACCCCAAGGCTGGAGTTGTTGTTACAGTGAGACCTGCTCCCAGAGACTCTAGTCGCTGTTGTGAACCACTTGTCAGGTTCAGGACACCACAGCACCTCGCCATCTATAGGACCAGAGTGGCCACTGCTTGGCACCCCACCCTTTGAGCCCTAAGTCAAGGCTTTAACCTGCCCAAACTGGGTCCAAGCTGCCAATGCTCTGTATCTTGCCCTCTGGCTCCAGACATGAGGCTTCAATGGACCATTGCTAGGGCCATGCTGCTGCTATTCTATGACTGCCTCCTGGGTCCTAAGTCACAGCTTGGACACAACATCACCAAGCTGCACTGCCGCAGTTCAGTGCCCCACCCCCAGAGGTGTAAGTTGCAGCTTTGACCCGTCATCACCAGGGAAAGCCGACATTGCCCTGTGCCCCACCCCCTGGGTGTAGCTTTGACCCTCCAGCTTAAAGACTGTGCTGCTTTGCTGGTGCCCTGTCCCCAACTCACTGGGTTTTAAGTTCTGGCACTGACCCACTCTCACTGATCTGTGCTATTCCATCTTTGTGTTCATCTTCCTGGGTCCTGAAGTGAAGCTGGGCCTAGCAACAATGGCCTGTGTTGTTGCTGCTCTGAGACTTACTTTCTGAGTCCTGAGCTGGGGCTTTGTCCAGTATCACTAGGGCCATACTGCTGATGCTCTGCACCCTGCCCATAGGCCTAAGCCACCACCACACTCTGTCATTCCAGGGTCCACGCTGCTGCTGCACCTCTCGTCCCCAGCCTGAATCACTGCAGAAAGCCCCAAAGACCCAGACCCCAGCTCCGAGGAGATGTGCGCATGCCTGCACTTCTGGCACCAGCACCACCACTGCAGCACATGTACATGTACCCCTTCTCCAGACACCATGGTAGTTCCACATGTTCCTGATGCCAGGCCACTGGCTCCACTGCTACCTTGAGTACCAGCACACTAGACCTGGCACCAAGAGAGATGTCCTCATCCAGAACTTCCTCCCATGGACAATAAAGAAGAAGAGGCTAACCCACAAGCCTTTACCACTGAAGACACCGATACCCTTAAGCTACCACTGCCATTCACAGGACCTCCACAGTCTTGGACACTGAAAAGACCCATCGTCTTTGCCAACACTGACCTAAGCTGACAGAGCTACATGAAGACTCTGATGCTATACTCTCCCCAGAACCAGAAACACTGCACTCCAGCCAGCCAGCACCCTCTCAGCCACTTTCAGGTGAAAATCTTTCCCCACTGAAGCCAGTCCAAAAACACTGCACTCAAATGTGCAGACATCAACACAAAGTCACTAGGAACATAAAAAAAAAGTAAAAAAAAAAAAATGACAGCCCCAAAATGCCAAAACAATTTTCCAGTTAATTGACCCCAAAGAAATTGAGGCCCGTGAGTTACCAGAAAAAGAATTCAAAATACTTATGTTATGGAAGCTCAGTGACATTCAAGAGAACACAGACAATTCAATGAACTCAAGAAAATAATGTATTAAAAATTTGAAAATTTCAAAATACAGAGAAATTATAAAGAAGAATTAAACATATCCTGCACATGAAGAATACAATAAATGAAATTTAAAATGCAATGCAGAGCTTTAATAGTAGGCTCAATCAAGCATTAGAAAAACTCTGCAAACTTGAACACAGGTATCTTGAGATTACCCAGAGGGGGATGGAGAGAAAGAACAATGAAAAAGAGTGAAGAAGGGGAGCCTGGGTGACTCAGTTGGTTAAATATCTGACTTTGGCTCAAGTCATAATCTCACAATTTGTGAGTTCAAGCCCTGCATGAGGCTCTGTGCTGACAACTCAGAGCCTGGAGACTGCTTTGCATTCTGTGTCTCCCTCTTTATCTGCCCCTCCCCTAATCACACTCTGTCTCTCTCTCTCTCTCAAAAATAAATAAACATTAAAAAAAAAAAAAAGGAAAAGAGTGAAGAAAGCCTACATGAGTTATGGGACACCATCAAAAGAAATGATATTTGCATCATGGAAGTCCCCAAAGGAGAAAACAGAGAAGGGAACAGAAAACTTATTTAAAAAAATAATGGCTGAAAACTTTTCAAAGCTGGGGATAGATATGGCCTTCCAGATACAGGAAGCTTGGAGAATCCCCAAAAACATTCAACCCAAAGAATTTTTCACTGAGACACATCATAATTAAACTCAAAAATCAAAGACTAAGAGATTTTTGAAAGCAGTAAGAGAAAAAAAAAATACTTATCATGTACTAGAAACCTGAGTAAGACTATCAGCAGACTTCTTAGCAGAAACCTTACAGGCCAAGAGAGAGTAGGATAATATATTCCAAGTGCTCAAAGAAAAAACTGCCAACATAAAATATTTTACCCAGCAAAGCTGTCCTTTAGAATCAAAAGAGAGTTAAAGACTTGCCCAAAGTTGAGGGAATTTATCACTACTAGACCTGCCTTACAAGAAACAGAATTTCTTCAAGCTGAAATGAAGGGACACTAATTAGTAACATAAAAATATATGAGAGTATAAAATTTGCTGGTAAAGGTAAGTAGTGATATTCAAAATACTCTGGTACTGCAGTGGTAATGTACAAAACACTTTGAACTCTAGCATAAGTTAAATGACAGAATAGTTAAAAATAACTACAACTGCTATATTTTATTCATAGGCACACAATATAAAAAGATGTAAATTGTGACATCAACAACATAAGTGTGGAGAGTGGGGCAAGTAATGTGCAGAACTTCTGGTTGTTTTCTGCTTAAAATATGCTCATGACTATAAGATGTATTATGAAATCCTCATGATAACTACAAAGAAAAAAATCTATATGAGACACACAAATGAAAAACAAAAAAGAACAAAAGCCTACCACCACTACAAAAAAAATCATCAATACATAAATACAGCAAAAGAGGAAGAAAGACCCAAAAGACTACAAAACAATCAGAAAACAATAAAATAGTATAGTAAGTCCTTACCTAGCAAAATTACTCTAAATGAAAATTGTTTAATTTCTCCAATTAAAAGATATAGAGTGGCTGTTTTTTGTTTTTGTTTTTGTTTTTTTTTTTTAAAAAAAAGACCCAACTATATGCTGCCTACAAAAGACTTGCTTAAGCTTTAAGGATATTCATAGGCTGAAAGTGAAGAGATGGAAAAATACAGTTTGTTCAAATGGAAACCAAAAGAGAGCATGCATAGCTACAGTTATATCAGACAAAATAGTCTCCAAGTCAAAAGCTGTAACAAGAGACAAACTTCACTATAAAATGACAACGGGGTCAATTCATCAAAAGTATATAACAAAAATATAAATATATACATACCCAATATCACAGCACATAAAGATATTAAACAGATCTGAAGGCAGAAAGAGACAGCAATAAAATAATAGTAGAGGACTTCAATACCACACTCTCAACAATAGGCAGATTGTCCAGACAGAAAATCAATACAGAAACAATGGACTTGAATAACACCATAGGCCAAACGGACCTCACAGACATACAGAATATTCCAACCAAGAGTAGCAAAATACACACTCTTCTCAAGCATACCCAAAACATTCTCAAGGACATCACAAAATAAGTCTTAACAAATTTCTGAAGATTGGAATCAGATCTAGTATCTTTTTCTGACCACCTGCATGGCACTAGAAATCAATAACAGGAAGAAAGCTTAAAAAATCATGGATATGTGGAAATTAAACAACATGGTTCTGAACAAAACGGGCCAAAAAAGGTATAAAAACGGACATCAAAAATAACTTGAGGCAGACAAAATTAGAAACACAACATACTAAAATTTATGGAATGCAGCAAAAGAAGTTCTAAGATGAAAATTTATAGTAGTAAATGCCTACATTAAGAAAAAAGAAAGACCTCAAACAATCTAACCTTAAACCTCAAGGAACTAGAAAAAAAGAAGAACTAAGCCCAAAGTTAACAAAAGGGAGGAAAAATAAAGATCAGAGTAGAAGTAAATTAAATGGGTACTAGAAAGACAATAAGAAAGGTCAAGAAAACTAGGAGTTTTTTTAAAAGTTAAACAAGTATGATAAACTTTTAGCTAAACTGAGAAAGAGAGATGAGGCAAATTACTAAAATTATAAGCAAAAGTCAAGACAACTGATATCACAGAAATACAAGGGGTCATAAAATACTGCTATAAAAATGATATGCCAAAAAATTAGCTAATTTGTAGAAGTAGATAAATTCCTGGAGGCATAAAACTTAGCAAGACTGAATCATGAAGTAATAGAAAATCTGAACAGACCAATAACTAGCAAAGAAATTGAATCAGTAATCAAAACTTTCCCAAAAAATAAAAGCCCGGGACCAGATGCCTTCACTGACGAATTGTACCAAATATTAATATGAAATGAATTGTACCAAAGAATGAATATTAATCCTTCTCAAACTCTCCCAAAAACTTGAAGAGGAAGGAACACTTCCAAACTCCTTTTTAGAGGATCAGCATTACTCTGATACCAAAGCCAGACAAGGGCACTACAAGAAAAGAAAATTATGAGCCAATATCCCTGATGAACACACATGCAAAAATACTCAATGAAATGCCAAGAAACTAAATGCAAGAACTTCAAGAGCACATTAAAAGGATCATACACCATGATCAAGTGGGATTTATCCCTGGTATGCAAGAGTGGTTTCAATCAATAAATATGATTTACCACATTAACAGAATGAAGGATAAAAATCATATAATCATTTTAATAGATGCAGCATTTGACCAAAACAAATTTAAATAAAAAAAAAAAGCATTTGACAAAATTGAACATCCTTTCATGTTAAAAACCCTGAACAAATTAGGTATGGAAGGAATGTACCTCACTCTAATGAAGGCCATACATGACAAGCTCATAGATAACATCATACTCTATGGCAAAAAGATAAAGCCTTTCCTCTAAAATCAGGAAAAGACAGGGATGTCCACTCTTGCCACTTCTATTTAACAGAGTACTCGAAGTTCTAGACACAGAAATTATGCAAGGAAAAGAAATAAAAGATATCCAAAGTAGAAAGAAAGAAAGAAAGAAAGAAAAGAAAGAAAGAAAGAAAGAAAGAAAGAAAGAAAGAAAGAAAATTATCTGTTTGCAGATGACATGATCCCATACATAGAAAACCGTAATGTCTCCACCAAAAAAAGAAAAAAAAACACCTGTTAGAATAATTCAGTAGAGTTGCAGATACAAAATTAACATACAAAAATCAGTTGTGTTTCTATACACTAACAATGAACTATCCAAAAGAGAAATTCAGAAAGTAATCACATTTACAATAGCATCAAAAACAATAAAATACTTAGGAATAGATTTAACCATGGAGGTAAAATTGACTTCAAACTGTATTACAAAGCTATAATACCCAAGACAGTATTATACAGGCATAAAAACAGAACCATGGACCTGTAAAACAAAATACATACACCAGAAATTAACCCACTCATATATGGTCAACTAATCTTTCACAAGGGCACCAGGAACACACAATGGGGAAAGGATAGTCTTATATAAATGGTATTAGGGAAACTGAAAATCCACATGCAAAAAAATAAAGCTGGACTTCTGTCTTACACCACTCACAGAAACTAACTCAAATGGATCAAAAAATTTAAATGTAACACCTAAAGCCATAAAAGTTCTAGAAGAAAACATAGGGGAAAAGCTCCTTGATATTGGTCTTGACAATTATTTCCTAGGTAAAAACACCAAAAGCACAGGCAACAAAGTTAAAGTAGGACTACTTCAAACTGAGGAGCTTCTGGGGCGCCTGGGTGGCTCAGTCGGTTGAGCGTCCGACTTCCGCTCAGGTCATGATCTCGTGGTCCGTGGGTTCAAGCCCCGCGTCAGGCTCTGTGCTGACAGCTCAGAGCCTGGAGCCTGTTTCAGATTCTGTGTCTCCCTCTTTCTCTGACCCTCCCCTGTTCATGCTCTCTCTCTGTCTCAAAAATAAATAAATGTTAAAAATAAAATAAAAAATAAAATAAATAAATAAATAAATAAATAAACTAAAGAGCTTCTGTACAGCAAAACCTGAGAAGAGGTTAATGTCCAAAATACATAAAGAATCCATACAACTCTTGAAGGGATACATGCACCCCAACATTTGTAGCAGCATTATCAACAATAGCCATAGCCATATTATGGAAACAGCCCAAATGTCCATAAACTGATGAATAAAGATGTGGAATGGAATATTACTCAGTCATCAAAAAAGAATGAAATCTTGCCATTTGCAATGACGTGAATGGAGTTATGGTGTATCATGCTAAGTAAAATAAGTCAGTCAGGGAGAGACAAATATCGTATGATTTCGCTCACATGTGGAATTTAAGAAACAAAAGAAATGAATATAGGAGAAATAAAAAAACAAGAGACAAACCATGAAAACAGTCTCTTAACCACAGAGAACAAACTGATGGTTATCAGAGGGGAGGTGTGTGGGGGCTGGGTTAAACAGCTGATAAGGATTAAGGAGGGCACATGTTATGATGAGCACCAGGTGTTGTATGTAAGTGATGAATTACTAAATTCTACATCTAAATTCTACTAAATTCTACACTAAATTCTACAACCAATATCACACTGTATGTGAAATAACTGGAATTAAAGTTAAAACTTAATTAAAAGGGCACCTGGGTGGCTCAGTCACTTAAGCATCTGACTCTTGGTATCAGCTCAGGCCATGATCTCAAGGTTCAGGAGTTCAAGCCACGCATCAGGCTCTGCACTGACAGTGTGGAACCTGCTTGGGATTCTTTCTTTCTTTCTTTCTTTCTTTCTTTCTTTCTTTCTTTCTTTCTTTCTCTCTCTCTCTCTGCCCCTCCCACATGCACATACTCTTTCAAAGTAAATAAACAAACTTTTAAAAAATGTAATTAAAAAAAAGAACTCATACATCTCAATAGCAAAAAAAGCAAATAATTCATTTTTTTAATGGGCAAAGACCTGAATAGACATTTTTCCAAAGACATACAAATGGCCAATAGGTACATGAAAAATTGCTCAACATCACTAACCATCAGGTAAATCCAAATCAAAACCATATAAGATATTACCTGTTAGTATGACTATCATCAAAAATACAAGAGCTAACCAATGTTGACAAAGATGTGAGGAAAGTGGTAGTATTACACACTATTGCTGGGAATGTAAATTGGGATAGCATTATGGAAAACAATATGACAGTTCTTTCAAAAATTAAAAATAGAACTACCATATGACCCAGCCACCCCACTCCCCGGTATGTATCTGAAGGAAATGAAATTGGTATCCAAATGACATCTGCACTCCCATGTTCATTGCAGCATTATTCACAATAGTCAAAATATGGAAACGACCTTAATGCCCTTCGACAGATGAGTGGATAAAGAAAAAAATGGATAAAAGAATAGATAAAATGAAATACTCTTTAGCTACTAGAAAGAAAGAAATTTTGACGCTTGCAACAACAGGGGTGAAAGTGGAGGGGATTACACTAGGTGAGATAAGCTGGGCAGAGAAAGACAAACAAATGCATGGTATCACTTATAAGTGGGATCTACCAGAAAAAAAAAGTCAATTTCATAGAGACAGAGAATAGAATGGAAATTGTCAGGGGCTGGGGGGACAGGGAAGTCAGAGATGTGAGCTAAAAGTTATAAACTTACAGTTATAAGAATGAATTCTGAGGCTCTAATGTACAACATGGTGACTATAGTTAATAATATTGTGTTGTATATTTGAAAACCGCTGAGAGAAGATATTTAGTGTTCTCACTGTAAAATAAAAAAAAAAGTGAACCATGTGAGGTCATGGATGTATTAATTATCTTTTTTTAAAGTGTATTTATTTGTTTTGAGGCAGAGAGAGGGAGCGAGTGGGAAAGGGGCAGAGAGAGGGAGAGAAAGAGAATTCCAAGCAGGCTTCGCACTGTCAGCGCAGAGCCTGATTCAGGGCTCAAACTCACGAACTGCGAGAGATCATGATCTGAGCCAAAACCAGGAGTTAGAGGCTTAACTGACTGAACCACCCAAGAGCCCCAATTATCTTAATCTTGGTAACCATCACAACAGATATGTACATCAAATCATGATGTTGTACACCTTAAATACATAAAATTATTACTCAAATATGCCCCCATAAAATTGGAAAAACAGAAATTTTAAAAAAGAATAGGAACTGAGTTTAGCTACAAAAAAATAAAGAGATCTATTTCATGCAAAAATGAAGAAAAGAGAGGTACCTGGGTGGCTCAGTCAGTTAAGCAACCAACTCCTGGTTTCAGCTCAGGTCATGATCTCACGGTTCATGGGATCGAGCCCCGTGTCCGGCTCTGTGCAGAACCTGCTTGTGATTATCTCTCTGTTCTTCTCCTTACCCTTCCACTCGTGCTCTCTGTCTCAAATAAATAAACTAAAAAAAAAAAAAAAAAAAAAAAAAAAACGAAGAAGAAAAGCCAAGGGCTTTGGTATGCAGAAAGAAGAGCCACAAGCTCGACACTCTAGCACTTGTCATGTGCTAGCAAAGACAGAGGTCTGCAATGGCTGAATCTAAGAAAAGGGAAGAATCAGAAGGAAAATTATAGTAAGGATTTTAGATTTTTATCCTAAAAAGAAGCCTTGCGGAGTTGTAAGCAGGAGAATTATGTGATCTCATCATTCATAGGTGTTCAAAGGATGATCTAGGCAGGTGGGGAGAAGGGTAGACAGAGGAGGCGAGAGACTAGTTAGTTGACCAAGTCAGTAGTCCAGGTGATAAAAAATGACAGCTGGGACTGGTGGTGGCAATGGAGATGAGGAGAAGCTCAGATAAAGAACGTATTGTAGTGGCATAGTTAGTGGAACTGTCTCATCAATTAGATATGGCAGGGTGGGCAGAACAGAGAAATAGATGATTGCTCAGTCTCTGGTTTGAACAATATAGCGGAAAGTGTTGTATTCACTAAGACCAGGAGGAGAGGTAAGAAACACAATTTTTCATTAAGTTATTGGCATGTAGAAACAATAGTTCTTTTTGGGATTTTTTACTTTGAGATACATTAATTAAATACACTAGTGGAGACGTCTAATAGACAGGTGGGTATATAAGTTAAAATTTAATGGAGAAACTGGGGCAAGAAGCACAAGTTTTCAGCACATACAGCGAGAAGCGTAAATAGATGAAAGAAGTCATCCAAGAACTAAGCCATGATGTATTTCAACATATAATAGGCCAAACAGAGAAGAGGGAGCAAGCTCAAAAGTCAGGAAGGAATGACCTATAAGGTAAGAAGAAAATTAGGAGAGTGTGATGTCAGGAAAGCCAAGAAAAGAGAGCATCTCTATTGGAAGGGTCAGATGAGTGATCTACTGCTGAGAATTTGTGGAAAATGAGATCAAGAGGTAGAGCTATTGAATTTGGCCAGATAGAGGTCACTGGTGATATTGAAAAGAGCAGTTTCCATGGAGTGTTAGGTATAGAGGACTAATTAGAATAGTTTGAGGAAGGAAACAGAGAAGAATGAGAGGCACAACATGACTCTTTTGAGACATTCTGCTTTGAAAGGGGGCAGAGAAATGGGGCAGTTTTTAGAGATGGACCTCAGTCAAGAGTAGGCTTTTCTCCCCCCTCATAATGTGGCAAGTCTGAAGTTAGGTTTCCCTGACACGAGAATTCATGCGCAAGGACATTATGAAGGAAGTGTCCCCAAAGATAATAGTAAGGGAGTCAGGGAAACGAAATGGGGAGGAGAGGAGGCCCAGCAAAGGTGGGATCTCTGACACAGTCCTGCTGAGTACAGCTTCAGCCTAAGGCACCAGGGGAGCTGTGTGGTGTAAGGTACCTTCAGAGCTCTCCATACCAGAAGCAGGGAATGCTGGACTCTCACAATCATTCCCCACCATCTGCCCCCTCACATTGCTAATAACTTCTAAGTACTTTGGATTTCTGAGAAGACATTAGAAATGAACGAACAGGGAAGTGAGTAAGGAGCTTACTGAAGAAAAAGGAAAGAAAGGTGGAAGGGAGGAAGGGAGGAAGGGAGGGAGGGAGGGAGGAAGGAGAGGAAGGAAGGGAAGGAGAGGAAGGAAGGGAAGGAGAGGAAGGAAGGGAAGGAGAGGAAGCAGAGCTGAGAAGTGTACCATCTAAGAGATGGCTGTTCTCTCTTGAAAGAAGTTAAGTGGAGACCTGACATAGACTCTGTGGGAACCTGTCTCCGTTTTGCAGCATGAAATTTCATTCCAAAGATATTTACTGACCACCTACTTACTACCTGCTTGTCATGAATCCTCAGTGTTGATTTGTAAGCAAGGATGGAGCCTGGGCCTTTCTGCAATAAGCTGTGTGGTTTCCATAACGGACAGAAACTTATTATATACCATCCAAAGACAAAAACCTGTAAGTATTGAAGGGCTTTAATTATGCTTTCAATATCCATTCAACAGTTATTTTTTTCAACCTCATCCCCTGAGTACTTGCCTGGAGTTCACTAGAAAGTAAATTGTTTTCTTCCCGCCTCTGACCGGAAATAAAGATTTTGCAATGCAGACTCTGATGACAGCTTAGTTGTTGGCATGAGCGAGATAATGGATTTCTCTGCTCCCACTGTTCTATTGATGGAAGAAGAATATAGCTAACACTCACAACTTGCAGGAAGAAGACAAAGGCATTACGTAGGCTGATTTCATATACTCCCCAGCTCTAAACACATATTCAGTCCCCAGAATTGTCCATCCTGCTTGGTGCTGAGAATACAGAGATGAATAAGACAGCCCCTACCTTTGGTAGGCTGGACAAAATCCAAAAGTAATACAGAAACATAGAGCACCAGCAAACATCAATCTAAAATTATGTGAATTCATCCCCATTTCTCTTCCATCCTGACAGAATTGCTCAGCCCAGTAAATTAGCATTTACTCTGAGCCATATTGTGACATAAAAATTCCTTAGTGTCAGTTTTTGATACCTTCTTCCTTCTCCATAGCCAGGACTGTTGTTATATTTTAAAATCCCATTTCCTTAAACAGGCCTGTCAAGCTGACAATGCACGAGCAGTATAAGGCCCAGAACAGTTCGAGCCTACCTTGAGACCCAGCTCCGTAAATATACATGGTTTCTAAGGCACCTAAGATTCAGTGTTTTCTGAGCACGTGCAGATCCCTCTTTCTTTGTCAGTTTCTGGACACAGCCTCAGGCAGCTTTACAGGACCAGACATTTCATCACAGTGATATGTGGACATCATGAGAGGGAAGGACAAGTCCATTGCCTACTTCATAGAACTCTTTCAGTGAGAAACATGGCCCCACATTGGTCAAAGCTGGAACAGGAAGGCTCCTTCATCCCACAAACATCATGGAGTTCTGTTAGTAACACTGTGATGTGCACGCCCTCCCCCCCCCCACTTCAGAACTCAGGTATACACAGTCCCGCTGTCAGAGCACTGGCAACTACAATTGTTTCCCAGGACTCTTGTGACACAGTGTACCACAAACAACAGAATTGCCTTGTCTCAGAGCTCTGGAGTTTGGGAGTCCAAAATCAAGATGTGTGTGGATTGGTTCCTTCTGAGGGCTGTGAAGGAAAATCTGGTCCTGGCCTCTCCCCCGATTTGCAGATGGCAATCTGGCTGGGTGTTCACATGGCCTTCCCTCTACACCTGTCTGTGTAAAAATGTCCCCCTTTTTATAAGGACGTAGTCATACTGGATTAGGACCCACCCTAATCATATCTTAACTTGATCATCTTGACCTCTGCAAAGACCGTATTTCCAAATAAGGTCACATTTACAGGTATCAGGGGTTAGGACTTTGACAACTTTTGGAGGGACACAATTCTAACCATAACAGCAACTGAGCACCTGCCGCTAAAACGCCTCCTGAGATTGCCCTCAGCTAAAGACAGGGACCTCTCCTCCCAAGTCACTCTCCCTTCCCTGCTTCAAGCCCACATCCTATGACTGATCAATGCAGAGAGTAAAAAGGCCTGAATCCCCTGCCCCAATTCAGGGCAACTGCAGGGTCATCCCAGCTCCAAGACTCCCTGTAGTGGTGGCAGAGATCTCTGCCTGGCCCTTCTTCCTTCATTTCTCCTACAGGCAGTAAACTGGAAAATACACCCCACTAAATTTCCTGCATGCAAATAACCAAATCAGTGCCCACTTCCCAGGTCATACCTCTTGTAGCAGGGACTCTCTGAGCCTGCCCTGGGCCAGTGATGCTGTCGAATCAAAGGCAACAAGACAAATCGCCGCCCTCCAAGACTTTCCTCGATGGCAGAAAATGTTATAAGGTACAGAACCAAAGGCTTACCTCAAACACGTCCTGCCTTTGGGACCTCCATTCTCTGTTTTGTGATTTGTCTCCCTTATCTGCTCCTCTCCCAAATCTCAAACAATGGTCACATTCTTCTCTTCATGAACTGTGCTTCTATAAGAAAAAAATAAAGAGGAAAAATAATTGTTAATTAAGTAGGATTCAAAGCTAGGTATTTTGCATATGTGATTCCATTTAACTCTTTCAACAACCCTGCACCTTGACATTACAAATGGAGAAGGTGAGATTCTTGGAGGACCAGTGACGACCAGCTCTTCTGCCTTGTAGTAGAACTAGAAGGAAGGAAATTCAGGGACTTCCAATGTCAAAGCTTGTGCTCTTTCTACCACACTAGTGGTTCCCAAACTTGCATTACACAGGTCAGTAAATTAAAAACAAAAAATTGGCAAACAGAAATAGAGCTGGCAACTTTGGATGATGCCAAAAACATTTATTAAATGTAGAAACTACCGTTTCATAATCAAAGGGACATTCCAACACAGAAACTTTTGCAAAGACTGAATCACAAAATAGAGGATAAGCACTTATAATTAAATGAATTTAGCTTCATGCAAAATACACCACATTACCCTTCATTTTCATTTAGCTAAAGATTCGTGAAAATTTTCTCAAGAACCAGTACAAATCCTGAACAAAGAAAAAAAGGGATTAGAAATCACTTCTAATAGATTTGGAATTTGTTTACACTTAAGTGAAAATGACTGCTCTGGGTTACTTAGCAAAATATTTTGAGTGTTTCAGAAGATGTATCTAACCTAGCTTTGATGTGATCAAACATAACTAAGGACTACATGGGAATGTTACATTTGAAGAAACAAAGTGAAAGCAAAAGGAAATGATATTTTATAACTTGGCTATTTTTCCCCAGGTCTCAGAGCTCCATCAGAACTCAAGAGCTGGCAAGGGTCCAGTTTTCAATCAGATTTTCTTTCGGCTCTGTCCATTCACATTTGAATGCTGAAGTTACATTCGACAATTTTTATTCTGCCATCAGTTATCTCTGACAGGGAACAATAGTTAAAATTCACATGTTAGTAACTGAAAGCTTGTAACATGACAGCTTGGGTTTGAAATGTATACATTCTATAATGCTTGCTGCACATTCTTTCTAATTATTTGGAGGCAGTGTAATGAGCTAATATATTTAGCAGCAGCAACAAACATGTCGTGTGTAGAAACACCACGGGCTTGCATTCACGAGTGTCCTTCATTCTGGGTGCTCTCGAAGCACCTCATAGATGTCGTAAGGATCAGCCTCCCACCAGCAGATGCCTCAAGGGTAAAAACCCTTGTGTCTGAGGTTTTAGCAGCGCAGAGAGCACACTGCAGCATTACATGGGATGAGGCCCTAATTCCCCAAGTATTACAGATTTAGAACTGACGTGAGGTATTTCGTTTGAAGAACAGAAGTATTTTAAGAAGGCTGAGTGCAATTCTGAAGTGGCAATCATTCCTTACAGGCAGCTTGTCATAGCAGAAAGAATGAAGTCTCAGGAGTTCATCAGAACGAAGCATGCATCCCAGCTTCACTCCTTATCCAGCAGAGTGACCCTGAATATAACCTGCTTCCTCTTCGTAAAAGTGGGAGTGATAATGATACCTTCCCACAAACTTGCTGTAAATATCGAATGAAAGACTGCACCCAATACATGATAGTCATTGTATTTTATCTATAAAATGGAGGTATCCTCAATCTCAGATATTGTGAAAATAAAAATAATAAAGAACAGGTAGTGAGGAGGTACAATGTGCTGGGAAATGTGCACGGCGCTTTACACACATTATCTCACCGAATCTTGACGATAAACATATCATTTTAACAGGCGAAAAAAGTGAAATCTCCGAGAGAAAGTGACACATCCAAAGTCACTGTGCAGTGAGGGTCAGGTGGTACCCAAATTTGTATTAAGTGCATAGATGGACCAAACAAATGGTATTCAGCTGATCTCTTTAGAGAATCTCATCTCATCTCCCTACACCCATTCATGTCTCTGGCAAATTATTCTGAAGGGATTCAAAGTCCAAGTACACACTGCACCCTTAAATTTGCCCTCTCCAGAATAGCTCCAATTCCATACAATAGCTCCACCAAATCATCATGGAGCTCGGGCAGAGTGCAAACACTGTTGCAGGCACCACAGGCGTACCAATGTTTTTGAGAAGCGGGTCCAGTGCTGTCTTGTACCAAGGCTATAATCACAGCTAATTAACACACAGGTTAGACTGAGCTAAACATGATAAAAGAAGTATTACCAAAATTTTATGGACTCAAAGGAAAAGCAATTAATTCTGCTTGGGAAGAGAGGGAAATCTACAGAGTGGGAGGAGCATTTCAGCAAGCCTCAGATAGTACCCTCTCTAAGCCATCCCTGATTGCGGGTGAGGAGTTCATTCCTTCAGCTAAGCAGTGCCCTCTTCTAAAATGTAAACGCCTCTTCCTGGAAGAGGAAGGTATTACATCTCTTACACAGGCACTTTTTTTAGATCATTTTCAGCTGTGTCAGCAGGCTCTGGGAAGGTCAGCACACAGGGCCCTGAGAGAAAAGGAGCACCAGGGCAGGAAGGAAACAGGAAACCACACACAGGTGAGAGGCACAGTGGGCAACCTTCAGTGAGTTCGCCAACGTGCAGGACTATTAACGTGGAGCAGTGACCGCTGCTTTCTTGGCAGAGGCACAACACCCTTCCCAAAAGTCATGGGCTGGAATATCAGAAGCAGAAGTGTATGTTAGAAATGTGATGGGACATTTCCAAACGGCATCTAAGTTTTCAGTTCCAGAGTCCATTTACAGGAGTTTAACTGGAGTCATCTGATTTCTGCACAGGATGCAAGAAACTGGGGCAATGCCCTGTTCGGGGTCTTCTCAGCTCTCCTTAGCATCTTGTTGCATAAAGGCTGTACTCTAGGAAATTTACTTCATTTTCAGAGGGTAACCAACATATCCAGGGGGAGGGAGGTCATTTTTTATAAAAAAATCTGCCTGAAGCTACAATAATGTCATAAAAAAATATGAGTTTGGAAGCCAAACAGGTGTGGGAATCTATTTCCTTTCTACAGCTAAACCTTGCAGATTCCTAGCCGTCTGGTCTCTCGCAAATTAACTTTTCCAAGCTCCAGTTTCTTATCTGTAAAGTGTGAATTGTACTGTCTACCTAATAAGGCTAAATACAAGATATAAAATAACATGCAACACTAGAATATAAGTCACATGAGGGCAGAGATTTTTTTTTTTTCTTTAGTGCTGCATTCCTGGTGTCTAGAACATTGCCTAACATTTACTAAATGAATGAATCAATAATAACATCCACTCAAAACCCACTTGTGCTAGGTTTTGTTCTAGTAACTGGATTCCTGTAAACAATAAATGAGATGGTACCTACAAAGCATTAGGTAGGCTAAATAAATGTTGTTTCTCTTTACATCTCGAACAAGAGCAGTGGATAGGGAAGGGAGAATCAACCCAAACTTTATTAGTGCCTGCCCTACACTCTCACTAATGTTCTGAATTGATCTGGAGGAGGTTCTCACCCTGATCCCAACCCTTTGATTCCACCAGCTGCTGTCCCTTTATCAACAACTGAAAATCCTTAGATCCTGATTCGAGCACCGCCCCACTTGCAAATCAAAGTGAGCCTTACTTAAAGCAAATTCTAAACGTCTTTCCCATAAAAGGCTCACCTTGAAATAGAACTGATTTCCTGCCAATGCCTATTTTGAACAGACATATATTTTAAGCTCCTCAGGTATGTCTTTAAGTCTCCAGCATTCAGCAAGGCATTTAGCAGTGTTTTGTACACAGCGAGTGCTCAGTGAGTGGATTTTTTCTTAGGAAAGAAAGAGGGGAGGAGGAGGAGCAAAACATGGAGAGTGAGGAGAGATGGGGAGAAAGAAAAGAAGATGAGGGGGAAGGAAAGGCAGGAAGGAAGGATCTTACCCTTGCTTGTGTGCCTATCTGTCCATTTAAGTTGCTCAGGGCAGTAGTTCTTGAACCTCAGTGCACAGAATCACTCAGGTAACCTGTTGAAAATGCAGATTCCTGGGGCGCCTGGGTGGCGCAGTCGGTTAAGCGTCCGACTTCAGCCAGGTCACGATCTCGCGGTCCGTGAGTTCGAGCCCCGCGTCAGGCTCTGGGCTGATGGCTCGGAGCCTGGAGCCTGTTTCCGATTCTGTGTCTCCCTCTCTCTCTGCCCCTCCCCCGTTCATGCTCTGTCTCTCTCTGTCCCAAAAATAAATAAAAAACGTTGAAAAAAAAAATTAAAAAAAAAAAAAAAAAAAAAAAAAGAAAATGCAGATTCCTGCCCCCGCTCCCAAATATTCTAATTCAGCAAGGCAAATCTCCCCAGTCATTTCTGATGCAGGTAGCCTGGGGACATTCTTTTGAGAAGCATTGCCCTAGGAAAGGCATGATAAAGGCTGCTGCAAAGAAAGGAAGTCGTTAAGGAATAGACACCCCATAGACTGAATTCAAAAACCTCAGGGACAAGGAAGGGAGTGGCTATTTTCTTTGAAATTTCACCACTGCAAAGAACAGAGTTAAAACATTGCTATTATTACCACACTATATTCTTGCTAAACATTACAAAGTGTTCTCCACTGCCAGTAAGATAATTTTAGGAAGACACTCCATAATCTGGGTGCCACTACTTTGCTAGCTGATCCCTTTCCTCATGCATTGTTCATTGCAGGCAGAAGGATTCATGCATTATCCCTAGCATACTACAAACACCCCCTCTACATCTACGGTAGAATATTAAAGAGTTGACAAATAATTTCCACAATTGGGAGTGACTTAACACTTAGAATTTCTTCAAATCCAAGGACTGATGGCACCTCAGACTTTTGGACAGCTCCTGATATCCTGTCTCCTAAGGCCTCTGAGCCAGACTCTCAGGACTTCCCGGCAAGCCTATGAGTCCTAAAAGTCTTCAAATAAATTCTCCTTTGCTCAAGTGATTGAGAGTATTATTGTTGATTTCAATCAAAGAACCCTGACTCATACATATTCTTCCCTTTAACCTTTATTTTCTGTACCTTTCACTGGGCACCTTACATATACTGCGTTATCCCATTAATTTTTCATACACCTCTGAATTCTTCTGCAACTAAATGCAAGCTCTTTTGGAACAGAGGCTGTATGTTATAATTCTTTATGTGCCCCCACGAAAGGCCTAGGATAGTGTGTTGAATAAAACATCTGTGGTTTGGTTGGGTAATTGACTACCCCCAGAGGTACAAAGTCACCTTTCTGGCCTCAGCATAAAGTGTCCCTAATATTCTGACATCAAACTAGTTCTGGAATTTTCCAAGTCATTAGTAATCCTTTGCCAAGCCAATCTAAACTGTGATGGACAGAAAGCATTCCTGTCTGTAACATTTCCCTGGTGCTGTTGCTTAATAAAGATTGCAGCCCTGTGAACATCTGCTTAAAAACAAAAACAAAATGCCTCTAGGGTAACTTGATTTCTGATCTTCATCAAGATGTCTTGGATTCCAGCACTCAAGGGAGCATTAGCAAACCCCACACTATAATTACAGAATGCTAAGCTACCCTTTTCCCTCTGTTTGGGAGGTAAAGGGTGGGTTTTCAGTGACACACCCTCTTGGCAGTTCTCCAGGCTCCATTCTCTTGCCCTTTTCTAATTACCCAAAATATGTACTCTTCTGTACCCAGAGTACAGAATGCGTACCAAGGCTGCTTTTCATGAGTGAAAGGACACTGTTAAGTCAAATGGATTTACTGTGAACGTTGCCTTTCTAATTTCCACATGGAAAGCCCACAAAAACACAGTCTATAACTAAAATACTGTTAGTTTGCCCTTGGCAATACAGACAGTCCCCAACGTACATTGGTTTCACTTAGAAACTTTTCAACTTTACAATGATGCAAAGTGATACGCATTCAGTAGAAACGGTATTTCTAGTTCTGAATTTTTATCTTTTCTCAGGCTGGCAATATGCTGGGCAGTGGCAGCTAGATCCAGTGCACCGTCAGCCCCATGACCAGGACGGCCAACACCTGATACACTTAGAACCATTCTGCACCCATACAGTTTTTCACTTTCTCTATGGTATTCAATAAATTACATGAGACAGTCAACACTTTATTACAAAGTTGACTTTTTGTCCAATGATTTAAAGTACTGTGAGTGTTCCGAGCACATTTAAGGTAAGCTAGGTGAAGCTGTGCTGTTTGGTAAGTTAGATGTACTAAATGTATGTTCGACTTATGGTATTTTATTGGAGTATAACCCCACCGTAAGTCAAGGAAGATCTGTAATTTCAGGTATTACGTAAAAAGCTATTTCTTAAGTAATTTCATGTGTACTTTAAAAGTACCCATTTTGGGGGTGCCTAGGTGGCTCAGTCAGTTAAGCATCTGACTCATGATTTTGGCTCAGGTCATGATCTTGCAGTTTGTGGGACTGAGCCCCATGTTAGGTCTCTGCACTGATAGCATGGAGCCTGCTTGGGATATTCATTCTCTCTCTCTCTCTCTCTCTCTCTCTCTCTCTCTCTCTCTCTCTCTCCCCCCCCCTCCCCTGCTTGCACACACACTCTCAAAATAAATATTTTTTTTAAATGTACCCATTCCTTAATATAAACTGATATTTGGGGAGGAAATGGTGAAAAGATTTGGATATAAGCAATTGCTTTGGAATCCTGTTCATACACCCAAACGCTTACACCCTTTCTTTGCAGAGACTCAGGGATATAACAAGAAGATACATAGATATCTTTGCTATATTCAGTCTTGGAATATACTTTCAAACATTTTTTAGTATTTTTCAGTGTAAGAATAATCCCCTTTCCTCCCACTTCTCGTCATTTTGTCCTTTAATCCCTGGGAACCCAAAAGAAGGGAGTCTATATGCTATACTAATAACTTTCAAGATTGGATTTAATTTTTTGACAAGAAAAATTAGCCTGAAGAAAAAAAGCCTGAAGCAATCTCAGGGATATTTTCCACTTTCAGGTGACATTTCTTCTATGATAACCTAAGAGAATTCAGCCTGGGGTTACATTAAGAATAAACAAAATATCTTCTAAAGATCTTAATGCTAAAACTCAGACAGTGACACAATTTAGACTTCATAAGAAATCTGTCTCTATCAAGAATTCCTTAGACAACCAAGTACTACATTTAGAGCTCTTATTCTCTCAACACAATGGAAAGTGTCACATGCACAAGAAAGCCAAAGTTTTTTAAAATCCTAAGAAAACAATGTGACAATGTCTTGCCTTCTACTTCTCCTCACTGCTTATTACTACTATTAATAAGCATTTCTGTTCCACTAAAATATTCACATTACCCCTTACAGTCATTCTATCTATAAGCTGCCATTCAACCCCTACATGAGGTGAATTAGTTTTATCCTGATTTTATTAACAATAAAACAAAGACCTCAAGTAAATAAGTAAGCTGCTCCTTCTGAAATGCTTTTACTTAGAAGAAATCAAAATTCATATTTTTATCATATATTAATACTCTAAAAACACGATGTAGATAAAAGCACAAAAAATTCCACTGATAGTGGGATAATGATTTTTCTGCAAATATCCTCAAAGGTAGTCTCATAAATCTAGAGCTTTAATTTCTTTGCAATTGTATTCAAGGAAACAAATATTAAGCTTGTATCCAGGCTTAATTTAACCTTCTTCAAGCAATTGTCAGAAACCTCCTTGGAAATGCTGGGGTTTATTTCTAGAAATTATGACAGCCGAAGTCATGTGTGACAGAAACTTTGTTTTACTAAGAACAAGGTAGAATTCTAACTATGAAGTCAACTGTCCCACCAACGTATCACCAAAACACAGCCACTAGCCACAGATGGTAGGTCAGTAATATATGGGGTGCAATTTTCAAACCTGTATATTTATTAATACATATTCCTAATGAAGCCCCTAATGCTAAGAGCAGAGCTACTGGGTTATACCCTCCCCCCTCCCCACCTTTTCAATGTCAGTTCATAATTGAGTGAAATACAAACCTTTGGAGAGGAGCTGGGGAAGAGGGCAGAACAGGAGGACCCAAAGATCAACCCACACCCATGTTAAACTAGATATCACTCATATCTATGAAAAAAACAAAAACAGAGAGCAATCCGAAGACTGACACAATAAATTCCACAACTAAATGTACAGAAGAATCTACATTCGGAGAGGTTAGGAAGGGCAGAGACAGTGGTTAGGAGCTGCCTGGAGGTGGGAAGGAGCTGAAAGCATAGAGAAAGGAAGGAAACGGTCCCTTGTGCCAGGGAGATCACAGAGGGAAGACAAACCCCCGTAACACCTGGCTTTGAAAATCAGAGGGGCTGAATTCCATGAGGAAATGCATAAGGAGCAGGACAAGGAGCTTGGAGATTTAAAAGTCAGCTGACTCTGCACTGGGTAAGCTAGTAAGGCAAGTGATAGCTAAGTTTCCACCCTTAAAAGGACAGCAAACCACAGAGATGCAACACAGAAGGGATAGTTTGCACGCCTGGGGCAAATGGAAGGAAGATCTATTTATACTGATTTTGGAGCATGTTGGGGGACTTCTCTCAGAACAGAGGAACTAGTTGGCAGGTGCTGTTTTCCTGCCCCACCCCACAACATAAATACAGAGCCACCAGCAGGAGGCAGCACTACACAGACACTTGCTATCCGAACTGCTCACAGTGCATCCAATCCATGCATTCTCCTGGAGACCCTCTCACTCCAAGCCTGCTGGCCTTGGCCCTGGGCTAAGCACAGAATTTGCTAATGCCATGTTTCCAAGCACCCTGCCCAGCCACTGTGCACAGAGACACCACGGGACCCCACCTGCCAATGCTGTGACTCCAGCTTCAATGTTTCCCAGGAACCCAGACTAGGACTAGTAGCTCAATGTAAGTTTTGCTAACACCACTGCCCTGCTCCCGAGTCCTCTTGTGGTCACACCCTCTCAGAGCTGACCTGCCTGGATCTCACTAACACCACAGACAAAGCACAACCCACAACAGGCAGAGAGTCAATGAACACATCTGGACTGAAAGAAATAGTGAATCAGACAACAGCAGGACACAAGCAACACACACTACTCAAGTGCCAGGTTCTGGCGAACAGGGGGTACTACACTGCAAAGCACTACAGGACCTCTTCTTCATAAAGCCACTACTTTCTAAAGCAGAAGATATAGCTGATTTCCCTAACGCACAGACAGACAGAGAGAGACAAAATGAGACAGAGAAACATATCCCAAATGAAAGGACAGGACAAAATCACAGCAGGAGATCTAAGCAAAACCAGTAATAAGTAATATGCCCAGTAGAGATTTTAAAGTAATGAACTTAAAGATACTCGCTGGACATCAGAAAATGGTGGAGCACATCAGTGAGATCCTTACAAAGAAATATTAAAAAAAAAAAAAAAAAAAAAAAAAAAAACACATCAGAGATGAAAACTCAATAAAAGAAATTAAAAATATAATAGATGGAATAAATGTATGCTACAAGAAGCAGAGGAACATATATGGGACCTGGAAGATAGAGTAATGGAAAGCAATCAAACTGAACAGGTAAGAGACAAACACTATATAATGAGAACAGACTTAGAGAACTGAGCAACACCATCAAGCATAATAACATTCACATTATAGGGATCCCAGAAAGAGAAGAGAAACAGGAACAGAAAATTAAATAATTACAATTAATTAAATTAAAAATACAAAAGTAAATTAAATATAAATATAAGATGGCAAAAAAAATTGTGATAAAGCAAGAATTTTAAAGGTTGCAAGAGAAAAGAAGGCAGTTACATACGAAAGAAACTCTATAAGCCTATCAGCTGCTTTTTCAGCATAAACCTTGCAGGCCAGAAGGCAGTAGTAAGGTATATTCAAAGTACTGAAAAGGAAAAATCCACAGCCAAGAATAATATATCCAGCAAGGCTACCATTCAGAATAGAAGGACAGCTAAAGAGTTTCCCAGGCAAAAAAAAAAAAAAAAAAAAAGAAAAAAGTTAAAAGAATTCACGACCACTAAGCCAGCCACATAAGAAAGGGGAACTCAGGAGTGGAAAACAAAAACCATAAGTACGAAAAAGAAAAAAACGTGAAGCAAAAAAGGGGAAAAAGTAAGTATTTCTGTAAAAATCAGCTAAAATAAGCACACAATAAAATGATGTCAAAGATGTTCTCAAATGGTGAGGGCACAGGAGTAAAGAATGGGTTCAAAATCAAGCAACTATCAGCTTTATGTAGGTGGCTACATGCAGAAGATAATATAAATAAACTTTATGGTAACCACAAATTAAAAACCAGTAATAGATACACAAAAAAATAGGGGCACCTGGGTGGTTCAGTCTGTTAAGTGACCAGCTCTTGGTTTCAGCTAGTTTATAAGTTTGAGCCCTATGTCAAGTTCTGTGCTGACAGTGTGGGGCCTGCTTGGAATTCTCTCTCCTCCCCTCTTTTTTTTTTTTTTTTTTTTTTGCCCCTCCCCCATCTCTCTCTTCCTCAAAATAAATAAACAACTTCAAAAAATATGTGCAAAAAATAAAGAGTAAGAAATCCAAGTATTTCATTAAATAAAGTCAACTTATGACACAAGAGAACAAGAAAGGAACAGAGATGAAATAAAAAAACAACCATAAAAAAGTAACAAAACGGCAATAAGGACACACATATCAATAATTACTTTGAATGTAAATGGACTAAATGGTGCAATCAAAAGATACATACAGAATGGATTAAAGAAAAAAAAAAAAAAAACAATACCCATCTCTATGTTGCCTACAAGCGACTTATTCCGGAACTAAAGATACATGCAGACTGAAAGTCAAGGGATGGAGAAATATTTATCATGCAAATGGAAGTGAAAAGAAAGCCAGAGTAGCAATACTTACATTAGACAAAATAGACCTTAAAACAAAGACTATAACAAGGAACAAAAAAGGACACTATACAATCATAAAGGGAACTATCCAACAAGAGAATATAGCAATTGTAAATGTACATGTGCCCAAAATGGGAGCATCCAAATACATAAAGCAGCTAATAACAAACAAAAAGGCACTAACTGATAGCAATACAATAACATTAGAGGACTTTAACACCCCATTTACATCAATGGATAAATTGTGCAAACAGAAAATCAACAAGGAGAGAGTGGCTTTGAATGACATATTGGACTAGGTGGATTTAAAAGATATATTCAGGACATTCCATCCTAAAACAGCAGAATACACATTCTTTTCAAAGGTACATGGAATATTCACCAGAACAGATCATGTATTAGGCCACAAAACAAACCTCAACAAATTCAAGAAGATCAAAGTCATACCATGCATTTTTCTGACCACAAAACTAACAAACTAGAAGCTAACCACAAGAAAAAACCTGGAAAGCACACAACTACATGGAGGTTAAATAACATGCTACTAAACAATGAGTGGGTCAACCAAGAAATCAAAGACAAAATCAAAAAATGCATGGAGACCAATGAACATGAAAACACAGTGGTCCAAAATCTTTGGTTTACAGCAAAAGCTGTTCTAAGATGGAAGTTTATACAGGCCTACCTTATGCAGCAGGAATATTCTCAAATAAACAATCTAAACTTAAATCTAAAGGAAATAGAAAAAGGACAACAAACAAAATCCAAAAACATTAGAAGGAAAAAAGAAATACTAGAAAGAGAAACCAAAAAACACAAAAAACAAAAAACAACAGAATGGATCAATGAAAACAGAAGCTGGTTCTTTGAAAAGATCAACAAAATTGATAAACCCTTAGCCAGACTCATCAGAAGAAAGAAAGAAAGAAAGAAAGAAAGAAAGAAAGAAAGAAAGAAAGAAAGGAAGGAAGGAAGGAGAGGTCTCATATGAACAAAATCAGAAGTGAAAAGGGAGAAGTAACAACCAACACTACAGAAATACAAAAGATTATAAGAGATTATGAAAAATTATATGCCAACAAATTGGATAACCTAGAAGAAATGGATAAATTCCTAGAAACAAATAACCTCTCAAAACTGAATAGCCTAAACAATCTTGAAAAAGAAAAACATAGAGGAGGTATTACAAATCCAGATTTCAGATTATAAAACAAAGTTATAATAATCAAAGCAGTATGGGACTGACACAAAAATGGGTAGATCAATGGAATAGAATAGAAAGCCCAGAAATAAACTCATGTTTACATGATCAATTAATCTTTGACAAGGGAAGAAAGAATATGCAATGGGGAAAATACAGCCTCTTCAACATATGGTGTTGGGAAAATTGGGCAGCAATATGCAAAAAAATGAAATTGGGCCACTGCTTACACCATACACAAAGATAAATTCAAAATGATTAAGCACCTAAATGTGAAATCTGAAGCCATAAAAATCCTAGAAGAGAACATAGGCAGTAATCGCTCCTACATTGGATGTAGCCACTTTTCTCTAGATAATGTCTCCTAAGGCAAGAGAAACAAAAGCAAAAATAAACTATTAGGACTACATCAAAATAAAAAGCTTCTGCACAGCAAAGGAAACAATGAATAAAACTAAAAGATAGCCTATGGAATGAGAGGAGATATTTGCAAATGACATATCCCGTAAAGGGTTAGTACCCAAACTATATAAAAAACTTAAAACACTCAACACCCAAAAACAAATAATTCACTGAAAAAAATGGACAGAAGACATGAACATATATTTCTCCAAAGAAGAAGTATAGATGGCCACCAGACACATGAAAAGAATGGTCAACATCACTCATCAGGGAGATGCAAACAAAACTACAATGAGATATCGCCTCACAACTGTCAGAATGACTAAAATTGAAAACACAAGAAACAACAGTTGTTGGAAAGGATGTGAAGAAATAGGAACACTCATGCACTGTTGGAAGGAGTGCAAACTGGTGCAGCCACTGTGAAAAACAGTATGTAGTTACCTAAAAAAGTTAAAAGTGAAACTAGCCTATGATTGCAGTAATCACACTACTGGGTATTTATCCAAAAACATACAAAAACACGGATTCAAAGGAATACATGCACCCTGAAGTTTATAGCACCATTATTTACAACAGCCAAGATATGGAAGCAGCCCAATTGTCCATTGACAGATGACTGGATAAAGAAGATGTGGTATATAAATGCAATGGAATATTATTTAGCCACAAACACACACATACACAAAAATTAAATCTTGCCATTTGCATTGACATGGATGGAGTTAGAAAATATAATACTAAATAAGTCAGAGTAAGACAAATACCATATGATTTCACTCAAATGTGAAATTTAAGAAACAAAACAAACAAGCAAAGAAAAAAAAGAGAGACAAACTAAAATACAGATTCTTAAATATAGAGAGCAAACTGATGGTTACCAGAGGGCAGGTGGGTGAGGGGACAGGTGAAATAGGTGAAGGGGATTAAGAGTCCACTTATCTTGATGGGTACTGAGTAATGTATGTAATATATGGAATTGTTGAATCACTATATTGTACATGTGAAACTAATATAACAGTATACGTTAACTATACTGGAATTAAAATCAAAAACTTAGGCAAAGTAAAAAAGAATAAAATAAAGACAAAACTTTGAGAGAGAAAGAAGTGGTGAAGCAAGCTTTGTTCTGGATATCTCTTGTAGTGATGGTGAGCACTTTCCACTAGCAAGAGGTAATATATTAAGCATTTACACAGTGCATGACTTAAAGAGAGTACTAAATAATTGATAGGTAATTGAAATAAAGTTGAATAGAATCTCAGAAAGTCTACTGTACCAGATTGAGTTATTTACAGTCTTTTCTGTTGTCTCTACCTGTTTCATGTCATGTAATCATTATACCAAGTATATTTGCATTTGTGAACAAAGAGAGGAGTCATACCACCTCTGCAGCCCCCATGTATCTAGTCCTATTTCCAGTATAGACGACCAGGGCCACCCCATGACCACACTGCTCACTGCACAACTCCAGGCAACCCTCCAATGGTCACCAATAGGAGTGGCCCTTCCTGGAGGCTCACCACATGATAACCCTACAAAATTCCTTTCAAGCATGAGGCCCTCAGGACAGATGCAGCTTTGATGACTCCTTCTGGACTAGGGTTCAGAGTCTGTCTGGCTTTTCCTGTCCTGAGGAGAAAAGGAGATGTAGTGTTAGGTCTTTGCGGATCATCTGAATGAATGTAGTGACAAATGTGAATGTCAGTCCCAGGCTGTGACAAGGGCTTAAAGCTTCATAGAGGACTCACTGACCACTTCCTGACTTAACTGGTCCCTTTCCCCGAGGCTATTATGCCTGCCATAGGGGTCTTCCCCTTACTGTTATCTCCTCCAAAACCTAGGGCAAAAGGTTAAGTAGGATCTTACTACTATTAGCTTAACTGCTCAGTCTTAAGAAATACAATAAGCTAATCATCATTTTGGTTAGGTCATGCTGTCCAACATGAACAAATCTGGGGGGGGGGGGGGGCGGGGTGGTGGTGTTCTATTCATCTGAAGTGAAGACACACTATTTGAACCCTAAATACAGTGTTTATGACTTCTGTTACTCTGTTACTAAGGAAAGATCATAAGAATACTGTATGAGAACATTCTCAATATATAGACTGATACTTATATTACTTTTTCTCATCCTCTAAGTTTAAATTCTTGCAAATAGAATTTTAAAAATATCTTTAAAAAAATGTTTTTATATAACACCATACAGGAAACATTTGCTCACTCCACAAATAATGAATACTTTCATAAGTGCCAAGGAAATAAAGATGAACAAGACAGACACAGCCACTGCCTCAAGCTGATAATAGTTTGTCTCCAGGATCTTGAAAGGAATAAAAGATTTTTCCAACCTGCATACTTCCTGTAAGGAAAACCATCTCATCCAGTGTTAATCCCATAGTAGGAGCTCAGCAATGGTTCATTTATGATAAAGAATAATCAGTCCCTCATGAAACTGATTCAGTACTCCAGAAATGTCACTATTTAAACGTGTCCTCCATTTTTCCATCTCTTCATATCAAAGTGACAATTGGTCTCAGCACCTGCAAGGTGCACACAGGTCACTTACTAAAAGTGTAAACATGCACTGATCAGCATGCAGAAGATCTAGATGCTGACATTTATTTTGTCTCTTCTTTCTGGGTGGCATTAAAGTCCCATAGAGAAGGAAAAGCAAAAGTCTGGGTTGGATTATAGACAAATGGGAGCCTAAAAGTCATGAGCAAGCAATTGATCTCTCATCTACAACATTAACCCTAGCACTTAAGTTACTTAAGTAAAAACTAGGGACGTCTTTTAGGCTTCACTGTGGAGCCCCAGCACTCTAAGATCCCAGATATTTGAGATTCAGAGGTCTGTTGTAGCTTAAAATATTTCTCAGTAAAGGGATGCCTGGGTGACTCAGTCAGTTAAACGTCTGACTCTTGGTTTTGGCTCAGATCATAATCTCATGGTTCATGAGTTCGAGCCCCACTTCAGGCTCTGTGCTGCACTCTCTCTCCCTCCCTCCCTCCCTCCCTCTCCCCTCCAAAGCATTCTCTTTCTCTCTCTCAAAATGAAGAAACTTAAAAAAATAATATTGCTCAGTAAGTTATAACCCCACATATAGGAAATTACCCTAGGCCTTCCAGTAGGACTCCAAGAGTTGAAATTCATTGAGGTCCAACTGTTCTGTTAAACTTAACAAGGGTGGCCTGTTTCTATGGCCAAATACCCTTTGTTCCAATAGGACTTATCTTCTCAATATATCATGCCCTTTTGTAATTCAGGATACATTTGAGATTTATCAAACCCGATTCCATCACCACCACCATGAATACAAACATATGCACACACACCCCACACACACATTTTTCTTCCTATAGGAAATCCTTAATTATCCGTAAGGGCTCAGACCAAATATTCCTTCTTCTGTATCAGTGTCCTACAGGCAGAGCTCCAATATAATGCTGTTCATATTTCCAGTTTGAAATTTAACACATGATATTGTAAGATAAATATTTACATCCAGGTTCCCCAACTAATCAATGAATTCCTTAAGGATAGAGACTGAGACCTATTTATCTTCTTGCCACAAAGCCTAGAACACAGTAAGTGCTTAATAAATACTGAATAAATAAAAACATGGTTGAATGCGACAAACCTACCCTATCCTAGAATATTTCATAGGCCCACCACCACAAGGGTCACCTGTCAGGACAACCATCCTCAAGTGGAGCAGTTTACTTTGGATCTAAAGTTAATCCTTAAAGGGTCACTCTGAGAACATCTAACTCTCTATGGGTTTAGGGATATTAGTAGAAAGTGTAATTTTTTTTTTTAATTATGATAGATGAAAGATAGATAGATAGATAGATAGATGATAGATATTCCAAGAAGCTCTGGGGCTTTGCAGAGAAATATGTGGATTTAAAGGAAAAGAAATATTCCATCTTCGGCACAACCTCAAGTACCAAGAGCTGATTTTTCTTAATGAAGTGTTAACAAAGTGTCAGCACAGACCAGAACACTGCTGATTTGCATACTCCTTGGTTAATAGTATTAAACTAGGATTGCATGGATGTTAAATCCTGTTTATGTTAAAGAACTAAAATGCCTGTTAAGATTATTGATTCTTTTTGGAGACTCTTCGTGCAGAGTAGACTAGTAAATTAAAGGTGGATTCATTTGATTGCTCTGGAATGGTTACAATTCTAATTTTCCTTTTTTTTTTTTTTTTAATTTTTTAATGTTTATTCATTTTTGAGAGAAAGAGAAACAGAGTATGAGCGGGGGAGGGGCAGAGAGAGAGGGAGACACAGAATCTGAAGCAGGTTCCAGGCTCTGAGCTGTCAGCACAGAGCCCCACATGGGGCTTGAACTCGTTAACTGCAAGATCATGACCTGAGCCAAAGTCAGACGCGTAACCGACTGAGCCACCCAGGCAGGCGCCCCTGCAATTCTAATTTTCAAATAATATTTCTTCATTGTATCTTCATTGGATACATTTCTTCATTGTATCCAGAAACTAAAAGGTTGACTGGCCTTGAATTTTACAGACAACCTCTTGGTCCTGAAAATTTGAGATTTTGTGTACACCAGAGAAAGAGTTAATAAGCACTGGACCCAAAGTCACTGAACCCAGCCATTCACTCTTGACCACAGAAGTACTGGGAGGCATAAGTGCTAATGAACATACTGCATCACTGTTTTTTAAAATACAGTGTAATTACCTTCTGGAACATGCCGTATCAGCAAAGTACCTTAAACAGAAATGCAAATGTACAAATAGTTATATATATTAATTTAATACATATTTACATAATATTATATAAAATCATATAATATATTTATTTAATATTGATATCTGACATTTAAATATGTAAACATATTTATATAACTTATAAATAATATATATAAGTTATATATTAGCTTAATATAAGTATATATTAAATTATATATTGTATATAAATATTTATAATACATATAAATATATAAATACTTGATACATGCATTTAACACAATGTACAATGAGGTTTCAAGCTATACTGATGATAAATACAAATTCCTATGTGCATTTTATTTTCCACCTATTAGTATTACACCCATATATTCATCTGGAACTTCAAACTTATCAACTCAACAGCCACAAAAGTTACTTTTCATCTTCTTTTTCCTTCTCCCATAGCCCTCTCCCTGTTCGGATCAATAGCTACCCAGTGAACCTGCAAAAGTCATCCATACTTCTCTACGTCCCTCATTTCCCCACACTGCAATGAATTACTAAGTAATTCCAACTTGACTTCTTTAATGTTTCCCAGAAGATACCTTTTGTTCTGTTCCTACAACTACTTCCCTGGTTTAAACCCTCCTCGTATCTCCTGAACATCACTTTCTCTCCAGAATCTGTCCTCCAACTAGTTACCACCATGGTTCATCCAAAATCCTGATGTTTCCTTGGTTTAAAACCCTTCAAGGGGCCCCTGGGTGGCTCAGTCCAGTTAAGCACCCTCCTCTTGGTTTTGGCTCGGATCGTGATCTCCAGGTTGGTGAAATTCAGCCCCTGTCAGGCTCCATCCACACTGAGTGGGGAGCCTGCTTGGGATTCTCTCTCTCCTTCCCTCCCTCCCTCACGCACAGGTGCTCTCTCTAAAATAAAACGAAATAGAGTAAAATAAAATAAAATAAAATAACCACACAGAACCTTCAATGACAGCACATTACTTACATGACAGGTTCAAGCTCCCTAACAAACCAGGAAAGAAGCGTCTCTGCTCACCTTTCAATCTCATCTCCAGGAACCGCATGCCTTGCTCTTTACATTCCAAAACACCTAAGTATTTATACTCCTTTACACAGAGCATGACGGTTTTTGTTTGTTTTACTTTTCTGGATTTTTTTTTTTTTTTTTTTTTAATTCTGAGCTGTTCCTCGGCGTTCTTTCCTCATCTTGGCCTTGGGGATTTCAAGACGGAACTCAGATGTGTTCTCTATCAAGCCTTCTCTTACCTCTCAGGTTTCCCTTCTAGGTATTCTTTTCCTCTTCGTGCTTGGGTCTGGCGTCGTTCTTCTCCCTTACTGCTTCCTGGCGTGGTGAGGGGGAGGTCAGACCCCGGATCAGGATGAGCCCTCGGAGGCCCCTCTCCCACCCCTCTGCCCTCGGGGTGACCTTTCCGCTCACGTGTCGCACAGCCAGAGCCATTCTCCAGGAGGCGGCCGGGAGCCTGGGGACTGCAGCTTGCTATTGACACCACCTGGACAGGACACGTGACTCAGCCCCCTTAAGGCCTCCTTATAAGCGTTGAAGACTCTGGCGCGCAGGCGCAGAGGTTTACGCAAGTTGCGTCGGCCCAAGACAAGCCCGCAGGTAAGTTCCCTTAGTAAACCTGCCACGGGCCTATCCAGGAGCAGCCTCTTTCCTTAGCGTGTCCTCGCCCTGTGGGTACGTGTCCAGTTTGCAAACCAGCAATTGGTGAGCCAGCCGGGGTCGGCGGAAACGAGTCTTGGGGAAGAGGCCTCTGTGGGGGGAAATCCCGAGCTGGCCACCCACCTCTGTGTGGGGAGAGGTGGCCCGTACGCTAGAAGCTGTGGACCACCCTGGGACACCCTCAAAAACGCGCTTGTCTGAGGAACTGGGCCGAGCCCACTGCCGCAGAGAAGGGAAGCGCGTGGCGGCCACGGTGGGCTGGCCTCTAAGGGGGCAGCTTTGCGGTCTCTAGGTGCCCCACTCGGGGCTGGAGCTCGCGTTAGAAAGGAGTAAGCGCTGAGGTTGGAGTAGGGCGGGTGCCCCCTACTCCGCTGGCTTTGGGGCCAGCAGACAAGGTGGGAGAGCAAGATAATCATCTGGGCAATTTAGCGTGCAGTTTTGCAAAGCTCGGCGGGCCCACGGTGGATTAAAGCCTGTGCATTTGGGACAAAGCCTGATTGAGCGGCCAAGACGAAGATCCCAGGCAAAGTGAAGAGAACCAAAGGAAGGATGTTGTGTTGATTGACAGCGAAAGGGAGGAAGTACCCTGTGCTATCGGACCCCTACTGCAAAGAAAATGTTTAAATAGGCATTATCCTTGACTTCTGACAACAGAGAAACATACCCCAAAACTCCTAGAAGACTTGCATTCTTTCTCTGTCCCTTGAAGATATAAATCTTACCAGGTCTTTGAAAGGTAAATACTCCAGGAGATAACTAAAAACACTGCCCACTGTTGCCTGAGACTAGACCATGAGCTTCATGAAAGTAAGAACTATATTTGTTTGTTGATCACATCCCCTAAACCTAACATGTGGCCTGGGAGACACTTGTTGAATGAATGAATGAAGCCATTCTTGTTCACTTCTAACTTCCCTTAAGAATTTTTTTCAGGTCTTGAGGCACCTGGGTGGCACAGTCTATTAAGTCTCTGACTCTAGATCTTGGCTCAGATGAGGATCTCACGGTTGGTGAGTTCGAGCCCCGCCTGGGGCTCTGAGCTGAAGGTGCAGAATTGGGAGTCTATCTCTCCTTCTCTGCCCCTCCCCTGCTTTTGTGTGTACACGCACGCTCGCTCGTTCTCACACACTCTGAAAAATAAATATTTTAAAAAAAAATAATTTTTTCAATTCTTAGGTAGGAGTGACCAAAGTTCTCAGAGCTGTTCTTGCCTCATTCTTTTCTACACTATTCATCTACTTCACAAATGCTTCTCTTATACCTTTCCCCTCCCTGCTATTTTATGGTTTTTAAAACTAATTTCAGAAATTAACTTCAGGATGGTCTCTATTCCCTCTATTTCATTAGCTCTAAACATGGCTGCACTTAATTTCCTACTGGATAGGTCTGTGCAATCCTAGAATATACTGCTCACCTCTCTCACACGTACATGGTGAAACTACTTGCTTTAATTTTCTCTCTCTCTGCTTAGTTGTGGAGGAAAAGGACCAAAAAAACATTCTTGGCTTCCTGATCTTTCTGACATGACTTCCAACTTGAGTACATCCTGAGAAACTCCCCCACAAAGCAGAAATAATTACCTCCTCCTTAATTCTTGTATTGCATTATGTGACACAACAATGAACAAGATACAATCCTGCCTTCAAAGGGTATAGATGTGTGAAGACATAAGACAAGAAACCAGACAACTGCAGCCCAGTTGTGGAAAACATTGTAACTCTCACCGGGGAGTTACTTTGAGAACTGGAGCCCCAAGGACAGGGAGTTGAGGTGCAGGAGACCTGCCCATCTCCCCCAGAAGTGGAATTCTGCCCCTGCAGTGCTGTTCTCCGCCTTGTGCCCAGCGCAGGGGTGTCTGCAGGTGCTCTGGCAGTGACCAGCAGGTGTGTTTCAGCCCTTCAACCACAAAGCAAAATAAGCAAGTTGCAGGCACTGCCTTAACGAGATTGCCAGTTAGGAGGGTGGTTAGTTCTTGGGATAGAATTTTAGGCTACTCAAAAGGGATGCACGTCCTCAAACTCCTAAATGTACTTGTTTGGGAGAGTGTCAAAGTTATCAGACCTTGGTTCAACTCAGTGCCCGGCTCAGAACAATAGCTCTCTTCTCTAAGAATCGTAAAAGCGGTCACAACTGAGCCATGCCTCAGAAAAGAGCAGGCTCACTTTCTTAAGTGTGTTAACCAACTAGTGTTGCAGTTAATAAAACCTTGAAGCTGTTGCTTAGAAGCCTTTGATGGGAATGGAGAATTTAGTAAACATTAATACCTTTATGTATTCATGCATTCGATAAACACTTATGGAGAAACCACTGTGTGTCAGGAAATGTACTAGGACATAGGGAGACAATCATGAATAAAACATAACCCCTACCACCAAAGGGTTTACCGTTTAGAAATTCGGGTAACCTTCAATTATAATATGCACATGGAACATGTGGGAGGGTTTGAGAGATCCCCAGGTTTGAGAGATCATGGAAAGCTTCCCAGTCAAGTCAGCTTCCACACCCAATCTTGAAGAGATTAAAAAAGGGGCTTAGGACCCAACCTCGCATTTGCTCTCAGTTAACTCAGACTTGTGGGACACACCCCTCTGCCTTAACTCTGTACTGCAGAAGTTCTGGCCATCCTCTCCTGAGATGAATGGAGACGTGTGGTAGAGGCACAGGACAGGGCTGGATTCGTTGGCTCACATGTGTGATAGTCTTGCTAAAGGAGTCCCAACTGCAGTGTTTACTGAACATATTCTTCATTGAGACAACAAACGTCTTCTCTAAACTTGAGGCATAAAAGTCTTTGTTTCACCTCTGGAAATCTGGGTCTACTTGTGCATGATTGAGTGAACCCAGAACAACAGAGAATAAAAGTACTTATCAATAATCTTACTGATTGGTTCTGAAATGGAGACTATTCTATGTTCTGGAATGAATATACTTCATGTTTTTCTTTAAAAAAATTTTTTTTAATGTTTTTACTTATTTTTGAGAGAGAGACAGAGCAAGGGACAGAGAGTGAGAGGGAGACACAGAATCTGAAGCAGGCTCCAGGCTCTGAGCTGTCAACACAGAGCCCGATGCGGGGCTTCAACTCACAAACTGCAAGATCATGACCTGAGTCGCAGTTGGACGCTCAACCGACCAAGCCACCCAGGCGTACCTATGTTTTTCCATAGGAGGGTTTCAGTGTTGTTTTATTTGATCTGTTTCATTGGCTTTAAGTCACAGCTTAAAAACCAGACATGTACATTTAAAAGTACTTCACCAAACAGCTGCCTTCTTTCCCAGCACAAAATCTTTCTGTAACCATTTGAGTCAATACAATTATGGATATATTTTGTTTGTGATGGAACTTTAAATTGTTGAGACTAGAGGAGCCCAGGTGGCTCAGTCGGTTAAGCCTCTGACTTTGGATCAGGTCATGATCTAGAGGTTCCACCCCATGTCCTGCTCTGTGCTGACAGCTCAGCTCCTTTGGGTTTTGTCTCCCTCTATCTCTGCCCCTCCCCCACTGTACCCTGTGTGTCTCTCTCTTAAAAATAAATATTAAGTTGTTGAGACTAAACATTAACCAAAATTCTTCAAAACGGATGCCTCACAGGGTGCCTGGGTGGCTCCACTGGTTAAGTGGCCAACTTTTGTCTGCTCAGGTCATGATCTCATGGTGGTGAGATTGAGCCCAACATTGGGCTCTGTGCTGAGAGTGGAGCCTACTTAAGATTCTCGCCCTCTCCCTCCCTCTGTCCCTACCCCACTTGCATGTGCGCGCATTCTCTCTCTCTCTCTCTCTCTCTCTCTCTCTCTCTCTCCCCTTGCTCTCAAAAAAAAAGGGGGGAGGGGAGATGCCCCACAAAGTGATTACTTGGGTTATCCCCAAGGGAATAGTATTGAGGTAAGGGCGAGCTCTGTTTTTTACTTTGAACATTTCAGAAGTGAGGGTTTCATTTTTGTAATACAAAATACAGTAAAGATGGAGGCTATAACTGCCAAATTTTGATTCTGTGATGAGACCAGGAGAAAATAATATATTTCTCATGCCTGGGAACATTTCTCTTACAAAAGATAGAATGATAAAGATATTCTACATTAACTAAGATTCCAGGTGCAACATTGGATTAAAAATTAAGCTCATGTTATTATCATAATCCCCCTTCGCCATGGGTGTCAGAGGGATAGCACATGGAAGCTGCTACATCGTCAGCAAGACAATCTTAAAAATAAGTGAGCAGATATTGTACAAACATCAATTTAATCTCCCAAGCAAATGCCACCTGCACAGACATCACTCCATTTATGAGTCAAATAGGTGAACCTACAAAGTACATTCTGTTCTCCAAATCTTGGAACTATGGGCTCTTAAAAGAAGAACCATAAAAATTCATGGAAATATTTGTAAGAGCAACATAAATCATGTGACATAGGTATTGTTTTTAAATCAAGTCTACTCTCCATGACTGGGCCAAAGTCCTTGAAAACCTATATTGATATCAGGGAAACCAGCTGAGTTTGTGGAAACAGACATCCAAAATGGGACTTTGTGACAGCAACAAGATTATTGATAATTTAATCTGTAATGGATTGAACCGGAAGGAATGGCAGAAGCAACATGCTGAAATAGAATCATGATTAGGTTGGTTAGGGGCTTAGGCAGTGCATACTACCATAAACAATGCTGGTCCAGGGAATCCAAGAGTGAAAGTTCTAGTAGTGCCTTTGTCGCTAACTACAGACTCAGGAAAGACCCTTCACTCTGTTATAGGAGGATGTGCTTGTCCTTGTTTTTATAAGGCACAGAACTTGAGGGATTCAACCAAGGAGTTCTTGGCAAGCACTTGAGAAAAGTCAGAGCTCTGTTGGAAGGGAAATAGCATCCCAACCTAAAAATACTCCTGCTTCCCAAGCCTCTGCTGAAATGGGTTGGCCCTCTGACTTGGCAAACGTATAAGTGAAGCTCTTTACTTCCGTAACATAATGATGACTCTGCCTCTTTCATGTCTAGTGTCTAAAGCATAAGGGTTTCACATTAGCCAATATCGTGGAATAGTTGTTAGGGAGGTCAATCATGAATGGTCTATGAGCCAGCACCTGCCTGCCGACAGCTGGCTTAAGCCATCTGATATTTGAAAAAGATGGTCTAATGGGTATGCTAAATACCCTTTCTCCTAGATTCTCCAAGCTCGCTGCATTTTAAGTTAGACCACCAAGAAACAATGTGCTTGGACCAAATTATCTCAGTTCTCCATAGAAATGCCTTTGCTGATTGATGATGTAAGATTTTGCCCTGAGCCTTTACAGAGGGTCGATATGAAAACTGTCTCATCAGTATTTCTGTTGTTTTTGTAAAGCTGTAGCCAGGCAATGTCCTCTGTGCTTGCAAATATCAGTTTTTAAAGGCCCCACAGAAATTCACCTCATTTAACTTAATTCCAAGAAAAGATTTGTTTCTGTCTGTAAATGTGTATGCTTTCATTTGTCTGTAGTGAACATTGGGTAACTAATGAGGTTTCTTTTTAGAGCTACATTCAGACTTACTTTAGAGATTAACTCACCCTAGGTTTATGGCACTATCTATTTTTGGGGGGAGGGCAGGGTTTAGATAGCATTTCTTCTGTTGCAGTCACCAACTATCCATTTTACATGATGTTTAACTTGGGAGCTGCTTTCTATCTTTTTCAAATTTTGGAGGCATATAGCTGAGAGGGTAAATACAAAAAGAACCACAATGCGCTGAACACTTACCCCGTGCCGGGTAGTTACATATATAACCTTGGGTGATATTAAGTAACACCATAATCTTTTTTTTTTTTTTAACTTTTTTTTAACGTTTATTTATTTTTGAGGCAGAGAGAGACAGAGCATGAACGGGGGAGGGTCAGAGAGAGGGAGACACAGAATCCGAAACAGGCTCCAGGCTCTGACCGTCAGCACAGAGCCCGACGCGGGGCTTGAACTCACGGACCACGAGATCGTGACCTGAGCCGAAGTCGGCCGCTTAACCGACTGAGCCACCCAGGCGCCCCACCATAATCTTTTTTAAAGATAAAGTTAGGGTATGTCAAATAACATAATCAATGTTAGAAAGCTAGTAAGAGTAGAGCTGATATTTAGACCCAGATCTTTTCTAGGTTTGTTCAAAGTATGTGCTCCTATTGAAGACTCTACTGTATATTTATTAAATATAAATTCTTAAGCTTATTTTGAGCATGATTATTAAATTAAGTATCTAGTCTCCTTTGCAGTACTGTTGTGAGAGTAAAATAAAATTTAAGTATGAAAGTACTTTGAAAGAATTTTAAAATGGTACACAAATGTGAAATGTTTTATTGTCTGTTACTCCATTATACATATCATTGTAAGATTTGAATTTCTATATTAAAATCTAAGGGTCACGTGTGAGTATGCAACTCTTCATCGTGAAGCTCCCCATTTCATTACAGTTGACCCTTGGACAGCACAGATTTGAATCAAGCAGATCATCTTATACATGGATTTTTTTCAATAAATACAGTACCGTAAATGGATTTCTTCTTCCTTATGATTTTCGTAAGGACATTTTCTTTAGCTAACTTTATCGTAAGACTATAGCACATAATATATATGACTTACAAACTATGTGTTAACCGATTATTTATGTTATAGGCAAGGCTTCTAGTCGACAGTAAGCTATTAGTAGCTAAGTTTGGGGGGCCAAAAGTTATGTGTGGATTTTCAGCTGCACTGGGGTTGGCATTCCTAATTCCCACATTGTTCAAAAGTCAACTTAACATTCAACAATGATTTTTAATCAAGGGGAAAGCCAAAAAGTGCTTTGATAAAAGTCCCTCAGATGTAAAACACTTTACCGAAATTCATTAACAAATGACATTCTAAATTAAACTTGAGCTCATAACATTCCTATCCTAGTATAAGAAATTATTCTTATACCATACATATAGCACCTTCCTGTTAGCTATGTGAAACCATCCATTTGGAGATCCTACAGTGGTCTTGTGGTGTTGTGACCTGCAAACAGGTATTTCAAAGAAGACACATAGAGAAAATAGTTTTTTCCTATGTCTTTTTTATTTATTTATTTTTTAATGTTTATTTATTTTTGAGACAGAGACATAGCATGAATGGGGGAGGGTCAGAGAGAAAGGGAGACACAGAATCCAAAACAGGCTCCAGGCTCTGAGCGGTCAGCACAGAGCCCGACGTGGGGCTCGAACTCACGGACCGCGAGATCATGACCTGAGCTGAAGTCGGACGCCCAACCGACTGAGCCACCCAGGCACCCAGGTTTTTTCCTATGTCTTAAGAAACAGCCTCAGACTTTATGAATTGATCAGCCACCTCCAAACACAGATAAGAACAGTCCCTTCATTCGTTACCCCAGCCTGAATCCTCAGCCAATAAAGTACAGCCTCATCATGCTTGATCCTATTTCATTAATGCCTCTCTCTCCGTCTCTCTCTCTCCTCATTTCAGCACTTTATCCTTCCAGAAAATGACTTTTGCTATTTCAACACTTGATACTAATTATATTTTTCATGTTGTGTTAGTTCTACTTCCTCTGGCTTGTCAGTGAGAAACTATTTTAAAACATACTGCGTTATAAACCATGAATATTTTTCTAAGCATCAACTGCCAGTATAGCACAATGAAAACATCACTATAATGGGAAGAGTCTAGTACTCTTTCATTATTAAGAAGGTAAACAACTCAGGAAGTCGAATGCAGTACTGAGGAATATTTAAGTAAAGCTTAATTCCTTCAGTAGGATGTTTAGCAAACTGCAGACAAATTATCTTCTCTATCTTATTTTTAACTTAATGATTTGCAAGGATATTCTCACCTAACTCTTGCCCATACTTTGTCCTCACTGGTGGTTGGGGTGTTCATCTTACTTTTGTTTGTATTTTTAGAGGTGCTTGGACACCTGCAGAGCCTTTTTTATTTATTTATTTATTTTATTACATGGTGAGATGTGTCATGGAGGCTTCTGGTGCTCTATAAATTATAAATACAAAGGAAATAATAATAATATGTGACCCTTATATCAGAATAACAAAGGCAGTTCTCTTGCTGACACTCTGTTAAAGTGGTAGAAACAAAGTTGGGGTTGCAGAGATGAGAAGTGCCACCTCTTTCTGAGGAGTATGTCTAATCCAAAAGACCTATTGAGGGACTACCTGTTGAGCAATGTTGGCATATTGGTCTGGGAAACTTCACGACTCCCTTGAAGCCAATGCAAATGCAGAAAAATAGCAAAGAAAAATAAGGGAAAACGTGACTATACCTGACAGTTCTCTTGTCAGGAAGTAGAGCCTGAGGCACAGATTTGGATGCAATCTGTAAGTCAGAGAAGGAAGCAGAATGGAAGAGAGAAGCAAGCAAGGACACGGTGTCAAGTGAAGTCTAGCAATGGCCTGATGTGTTAGGGTTAGGCGAGACTCTAGAACAAAACCTGGCAGGATTTTTCAGTAAAGGGCCAGTTAGCCTTTCTTGCAACTACTCAGCTCTGCCATTGTAGCATGAGAGCAGCCACAGACAATAAAACAAATGAGCCTGGCTTTGTTCTAATAAAACTTTATTTACAAAAACAGTCAGTGGGCCAGATTTGGCCCCAGAGACCATAGTTTGATGATTCATTCTCTGAAGTATAAATCACACCACAGAATTGTCTGACCACCCCAGAGGAAGGAGTGTGGCCCTTACTACTCTGTACCCACCGGTCATCAGCTGTGGAGCCAGGGCAGGGGTGCTGCCTCACCCCCCAAGGTGGTTATCTCAACTAGGATAGTAGTTCCCAAACTTCACTCTGAATCAGAATCACATGCAGTTCTTTAGAAAACACATTTCTGGGCCTCACACATTAGAGTGATTCAGCAGTTCTGGATGAGAGTCTGAGAATTTGCATTCTGTAGCAAGTTTCCCAGGGAGGTTAATGCTACTTTTTGGGAACCACTGAGATCACCAAGTTCAGACAGTTCTCCAGACAAGGGGCAGTTGTGAGCTGTTTTCAACCAATACTCAAAACAGCTAGAGGCCTGATGCACTGAGAGTAGCACAGTAGGACATCAACAGCATCTGGAACAACACTTTGACAACTTCGCATCAGGAAAGATACAGGCCTTTTAAAATGTACCTCTGATAAGGAAATGTTTATTCATGTCCGTTCTCTTTTTGATGAGGCTGCTCACTCTCAAGCTGCCTTTGCCTAGCCTATTCTGACCCAGTTATTTCTTACTACTAAGTTATATCCGTCTGACTATGTTACTTATTTATGTGTGTTTTCCACCATGTGTTTACTGATGCACTCACTGATATTGGTTGGCATACTGATCTTTGTTAAATTCTAATCTCCTTGAGAGCACAGACCATGTTTTCTCCTAATTTTATAGCTATCAAGGGAAAAGAATTCTATGCACTTCACGGCTGCTTTGAATCAATATTTCCCTAGGGAAAATGAAACTCGTAGCACATAGAAAATAAGAATTTCTCTATTTAATTCGTCTCCAAACTTCTTATTCTTAACCTATATTTCTGTTATCATAAAATATTTTCCCAGGGGTGCCTGGGTAGCTCAGTCGGTTACGTGCCTGACTCTTGATTTCTGCTCAGGTCATGATAATCATGGTCATGAGATTGAGCCCCATGTCAGATTCCACACTGAGCATAGAGCCTGCTGAAGATTTTTTCCCTCCTTGTCCCTCCACCCCTCCCCTACTGGCATGAGCATGCATGCTTACTGGCTCAAAAAATTAAAATTAAAATAAATTAAAATATATTACCAGACAATTTACATGAAGATTATAAACATTGACTCTCTCACTAAATTTGTCCTTATACGTAATATGGCCCAAGGACTAATGCCTGCCTGTGAGTACTCTAAGTGGCTCATGGTTTCATTGTTAGAAGACCAAAGCAGAAAAAAAAAAAACAAAAAAAAAAAACTCTTAATTTGTGCCTTATGAAGTCAGTTGTCTGAAACACATGATTTTGAGGGCAAAGAATAGATCACTGTGTGGTGAACTGTGTATCTAAATCTCGATTTTATCTTTCTTGCTATCCTTGAAGACAAAGTCGAGAAATGAGGCTTGCAGTTCTGACTAGTTAACTACTTACCCAGTTTCTAGAGTGAAGTTAAGTCTACCTAAAGGATAATGATTGATGGAGTTATTTCAACCTTAAGTGTTCAAATAATAACACACAAACACAGTAGGCCAAGAAGTAAATACTGAGGCAGGATGCTGGCTCATTTGGCCAGAGCAAGAGATGGGGAGTTGAGGGGCTAAATAAAATGTGGAATATTATATTCTATCAATCAAAGCAATAAAAACTACAGTAGCAGATCCAAACCAAAATGGTTTGAGAAGCACTGAGGGTCAAAAATCAGGCAAATGAACTAAAAACATCAAGTGAGTAAGAGCTATATCATAAGCCACAGGTGAAGCCAAGATTCAAATAAAAAACCAGTAGAATTAGAACTCAAGAGGTCATAAAGAAAGGAAGGTTAGACATAAGGAGGTCATAAAGAAAGGAAGGTCAAAAATCAGGCAAATGAACTAAAAGCATCAAGTGAGTAAGAGCTAGATCATAAGCCACAGGTGAAGCCAAGATTCAAATAAAAAACCAATAGAATTAGAACTCAAGAGGTTGTAAAGAAAGGAAGGCTAGACATAAGTGATGACCAAAAGAAAATAAGATAAGTACTTGTGACATGTGCAGCTTTTCTTCAGGTGTGAAGGCCTAAATGAAAAGCCAAGCCAAAGGCATTATTTGTAATGCTGAACATCAGCATATATACTTTACAATCCAGCAATACCACTTACAGATGTATAAGCTAGAGAAACTTACCAAGGTGCACCAACAGGTATGATTAAGAGTGTTCAAAGCAAGGTTATTCGTAAAAATAAATAACTAGAAACAACCTGAATGCCTATTTACAGGAAAATGGATAAATGATGCTATATTCACATAACAGAATATTATACATCAGGGGAAATAAATGAACTGCAGCTACATGCAATAATATAAATGAATCTTAAAAATATAATGCTGAGTAAAGAAAGCATATAAATCCTGCTTCCACTTAAGCTGTTGTTCCTGTCCTGATGACAATAACAAAAACCAGATAGTATACAAAATCATAACTTTTCTTGAACCCTTCAGGGAGCTGAGGTCACGAGGCAACCACAAGAACTGAATTTCAGAAAGAGACAAGCCCTTCCAAGGAGAAATAAGACATGGAAATTATTTTACCTTTGCCAGAGCACAAGCAAAACACAGAGCTGCTACAAAAAAAGGTAAGAAGAAATTAGCTAAAGTATTAACAAATTTCTAAAGGCCACATATGGGCAGCATATAAATTTAGAATAAGTAATTAAAAGAAAGTAATCTGCTTGGATTAAGGCACAAAGCACCATCCATTTCCCTTGACCTGTCTTTTATAAAAAGTAAAAGCCTGGGACACCTGGATGGCTGAGTTGGTTAAGGGTCCAATTCTTGATTTTGACTCAGGTCACAATCTCAATGGTTTGTGAGATCGAGCCCCATGTTGGGTTGACAGCGTGGTGCCTGCTTGGGATTCTCTCTCTCCCTCTGTCTCTGCCCCTCCCAATTCATGCGCTCGCTCTCTCTCTCTCTCTCTCTCTCTCTCTCAATAAATAAATAAACATTTTAAAAAAGGTAAAAACTTTAAACCACTTGGGGAAGGGCAGCAAACCCTCTGTTCCTTGGGGTCACAAGGGAAGAGATAGAAGCAAAACCCATCCTTCTTTGAAGGAAGAATATAACACTTCCCTTCCTGCCACCAGAAACCTGCTTGGGGAAGAGGAGAAACAAGTTGTCTTCCCAGGAGAGAGAAAGGAAAATCTTTATGTCCAGGGTCCTGCACCAATATATAGCAGAGGTCTGCTACCCTAGGGAAAGGTCAGGAAACCCTTCTGCCTAAAACCTGCCACAGACACAAGACAGAGTGTAGTTGCCACAAGTGGAATTGGCAGGCACACTATACACACCCCATCCTCAAGGTCCAGGCACATAGATCCTGGCTAAAGATGAGACTGGCCCAAGAAAACCAAAATATCCCCCAGTCCCACAGCAAACCTAGCAACAAGTAACAAGCAACAGCAATCTACCCCTAAGGAAGGGAAAAGAGAGTAGAAAGAGAACTTTGTAATATAAGCATACAGGGACTGCTAAAAGGTGAGAGTAGAGATGAGGCACAGGAAATAACCCTCCAGTACTCCAGGCCACACAGTAAGATGAAGGTAATGGCTGTTCACTACTGGAGGAACTCAAAGCCTATGGTGTGCTAATAGTAACTATAGCAGCCATGGCACAGAAACCCAATTGAACTAGTGACTAGATTGACTCAACCCCCAACACTAATAGTCTGAGAAGATCCAAGTCCATTTCCAGGAATAAATGCTATTGACTCCAGTCTCTGCTGTCTACAAATGATGTAGCACATTCAATCAAAAATTATTGGCTGGCTGTGGGTAGAGCATGCGACTACTCTCGATCTTGGGGTTGTGACTTCGAGCCCCACATTGGCTATAGAGATTACTTAAAAAGAAAATATATATATATTAAAAAAATTATGAGACAGACCAAAACAACAACAAAAAAGAACTATTGTCAAGAGATAAAGTAATAAATAGGATCAGAGAAAATTCAGGTGTGAGAACTCCTAGACAACAACTTTGATTAATATGCTAAAAAATCTAACAGGTTGAGAACATAGATTTAAAAATGAGGGATTGTAGGGGCACCTGGGTAGCTCAGTCAGTTAGGTGTCTGACTAAGGCTCAGGTCATGGTCTCGCAGTTTGTGAGTTTGAGCCCCACGTCAGGCTCTGTGCTGATAGCTCAGATCCTGGAGTCTGCTTTGGATTCTGTGTCTCCCTCTCTCTCTGCCCCCGCCTCCCCACCTTGTGCTCTGTCTCTCACTCAAAAATAAATAAATGTTAGAAATGGGGGATTGTATGTACCAGAGAGATGGAACTATTAAAAATGTCAAATATAAAAGCTATAAATAAAATTTTGATATCAGAGATAATTCTTTCAACAGACATATCAGGACATGGTATATGGCTGAGGGAAGAACCAGTGAACTTGGAGATAAGTCAAGAGAAATTAGCCAAACTTAAGACAAAGATGAGAGGGAGAGAATCAGAGCAGAATATCTAAGAGCACTGGTAGAATATCAAATAGTCTAACATATATGTAGTTGGAGTTCTGAATGACGATTGCAAACTTCTCTTCAGAAATATTGTGACCTAGAGAATATTGAGACCTATAATAGAATATCATAATTAAAGTGCTGAAAGAAAACAATCTGTCAGCCCAGAATTCTACACTCAGCAAAGTACCCATCAAAAAGGAAGGTGCCTGGCTGGCTCAGTCAGAAGAGCATGACACTCTTGATCTCAGGGTCATGAGGTCAAGCCCCACATTGGGTTTAGAGATCACTTAAATAAAAACTTTAAAAAAAAGGAAGGCAATGGGGCGCCTGGGTGGCGCAGTCGGTTAAGCGTCCGACTTCAGCCAGGTCACAATCTCGCAGTCCGTGAGTTCGAGCTCTGCGTCAGGCTCTGGGCTGATGGCTCGGAGCCTGGAGCCTGTTTCCGATTCTGTGTCTCCCTCTCTCTCTGCCCCTCCCCCGTTCATGCTCTGTCTCTCTCTGTCCCAAAATAAATAAAAAACGTTGAAAAAAAAAAAAAAAAAGGAAGACAAAACAAAGACTTTTCCAGAAAACCAAAAGCTAAAATAACGCCAGTAGATTTGGATGGCAGTAATTTTAAACAAAGTTCTTTAGGCAGAAGGAAGATGGTATCGGATGCAAATTTGGATCTGTGTGAAGAAATGTAAAGCATCAGAAATGGTAAAAATGAGAGTAAATATAAAGACTTTTTTCCTTATTTTTAATAACTTTACATATATATTGTTTAAAGCATGAAAAGTAGCAATATACTGAAGGGTTTGCAGCACATGAGAACTAAAATGTATGACAACAATAGTGCAAAGAGTGGGAGGGAAGAAATTGTTACACGGTTCATACACTCAATGTGAAGTAATATAATATTATGTAAAGATACACTATAATGAGTTAAAGACTTATATTTTAAACCTTACAATTATCACCAAACACATTATAAAGGTGACTTAACTAAAAAAAAGTGGAAGGGAAGTACAATCCAAAAAATGTTTGATTAATCCAAAAGAAGTCAGGAAAATGAATGGATAAAGAAGATGTGGTTTATATATACAATGGAATACTACTTGACAATGAGAAGGAATGAAATCTGGCCATTCGCAGCAACATGGATGGAACTGGACGGTATTATGCTAAATGAAGTAAGCCAGGCAGAGAAAGACAGATACCATATGTTTTCACTCATGTGGATCTTGAGAACCATAACAGAAGACATCGTGGGAGGGGAAGGGGAAAAAAAAAGTTACAAAGAGGGAGGGAGGCAAACCATAAGAGACTCTTAAGGACTGAAAACAAACCAAGGGTAGATGGGGGTGGGGGAGAGGGGAAAGTCAGTGATGGGCAGGGAGGAGGGCACTTGTTGGGATGAGGACTGGGTGTTGTATGGAAACCAATTTGACAATAATATTAAAAAAAAAAAAAGTGAGGAAAAGCAGAAAAAAAAAAGAACAAAGAACAGATCAGACAAATAGAAAGTAAGATAGTTTATTTAAGTCAAACCATACCAGTAATTACATAATGTAAATTGAATGCTATAAGAATAATGTACAGAAATTTAACTCTAACATGATAGCATTTTTATAAACCTCAAAAATGAGCCAAACTAAATAATACCATTTCTAAGGATATATTTATATGTATAAGTATTTATTTATTTATTTTAATTTTTTTAACGTTTATTTATTATTGAGACAGAGAGAGGCAGAGCATGAACGGGGGAGGGGCAGAGAGAGAGGGAGACACAGAATCAGAAGCAGGCTCCAGGCTCTGAGCCATCAGCCCAGAGCCTGACGTGGGGCTCAAACTCACGGACCCTGTATAAGTATTTAAAATATAGGGTCAACTGAGTGGCTCAGTCAGTTAAGCATCCAACTCTTGATTTTGGCACAGGTCATGATCCCACAGTTTTGGGATTAGGCCCATAACCGAGCTCTGTGCTGAGCATGGAGTCTGTTTAAGATATTCTCTCTCTCTCTCTCTCTCTCTCTCTCTCTCTCTCTCTCCCCCTCTCTCCCCCCCTCCCTCCCTCCCTCCCCCTCCCTCTCTCCTTCTGCCTCTCTCCCCAGCTTATGCTCTCTCTCTAAAAAAATAAAATAAAATAAAATAAAATAAAATAAAATAAAATAAAATAAAATAAAATAAGAATAACAAAATTCACAGCAGAGATTACTTACAGAAAGAGACCAAGAACACAGAATTTGAAGGAATAATAGCAGCTTCAGTGTTACGATAAAATTCTGGTTCTTAAATTCGGTGTTGAGTATAGATTACATTATTATGCTTTGATACTCATATGCTTTCTTATATTTTGTAATGTGTATTAAATAAAATATTTTCAAACAGAAGATTGCATAAACTAAATATAGGAAGGGACCTCAAAGTAAGGTAGACTGATTTTCAAAAAGTAAAAAAAGAAAGTGTTTTTAAAACTATACTAAAGTGACAGGTCCCATAAGAATTTAGTTCAACAAAAAAATTTTTGAACATATATTCTGTCTGCAGGATGCTGAGCTATGCAGTGGATATAAAATTATGAGTAAGACAGCATTCCCAATTTGGACCGCTTACAGCATAGTGAACAGTTTGTTGTCAAATCTCTATCTGAATATAATATGTGGTTTGAACATACCTTAAAATGCCCCAGTGGTGGGAGCACAAAGAGGGAGTCAGTGAAGATACAGATGAGATAAATTGGCCATGAGTTGATAATTTTTGAAACTCTGTAATAGGTATGAGGTGTTAATCTATTTTTCCACATCTATATATTTTTGAAATTTTTCCTAAAAAATGGTTTTATTTTGTTTGTTTTACAAAACTATCTGGTTCCATACTTCTAAACTAAAAATAAGATGAGGAATTGGTGAACTTTTTGATCAACAAAGAAAAAACGAGGTGACAGTTTCATGATTCCAAAGTTCTTGACAGGCTAGAACAATAGGCTAAATAAAAAAAGAAGAAACGTAATAGAGATGCAAGAAAAAGAAACAAAAGACATACTCATTGGAAAGGAAGACATAAAACTGTCTCTACTTGCAAATTACATGATTATCTATGTAAAAAATCTCAAAGAAGCCTCAAAAAAGCTATTAATTAGAGAGTAGCAAAGTTGAAGAATACAGTGTTAACATAAAATGTAATCATTTCTGCATACTAGCAGTGAATAATCAGAAATTTAAGTGTTTTGAATTACCATTTTCAATAACACCCCAAAAATGAAATATTTATGTACAAATCTTGCAAAATAAGTGCAAGATCTATTTGCTGAAAACTGCAAAAGATTGTTGAAAGAAATCAGAGAAGATCTAAATAAATGGAGAGATACACCAGTTCACAGATTGAAAGATTTGAAATTGTTAATAAGCCAATCCTCCACAATCTGATCTGTAGATTCAAACATAATCCTAGACAAAATCCCATAATTTTTTTTTTTTTTTTAGAAATTGACAAACTCATTCTAAAACTTTTATAGATAGGCAAATAAACTAGAATACTCAAAAACAGTTTTGAGAAAAGAGAACAAAGTTGGAAGTTTCATGTTACCCGAATTCCAAACTTACTATAAGAGTATATCTTTAGGTTCCGGTACCAATTCCAATGTGGGTGTCGAGGGTCCCCACACATACAGCTAGCAGTGTTCTAACACCAGCTGAGTAGCCTACAATTTAACCCAACTCTGACAGTCTCTACCCAGAGATAGCATCAGACCCCACAGATTGAGAGGTCAGTCCTACAAGACTGCCCCACACATGCACTTCAGACACCAGTCACAAGCCCAGATTGCTACCTATACTTCTGACTAACTGGCTATAAATAAGAGAGTCTCAAGACCCCCTCCTAAGGTTTGATTAATTTACTGGAATGGTTTACAGAATTCAAAGAAACATTTTTCTTACTAGAAATATCAGAGAGACATTTTACTTATGTCTTACTTTACTAGATCATTAGATCAGATGCATAGGGCAAGGTGTGGGGAAAGGGTATGGAGCTGGAGGTGTGACACTATCCCAGCTCCACGTGTTCACCAACTCAGAACATCTCCAAGTCCAGTCCTTTGGGCTTTTTTGAAGGTTTCATTACATAGGCATGATTGATTGAATAATTGGCCATTGGCAACTAATTGAACTTCCAGCCTCTCCCCTCCCTGGAGGTGTCTGGGGCGGGACTGAAAATTCTAACTCTCTAAATGATATGATTGGTTTCTGTGGTGACCAGCCTTCATCCTCAGGTGACCTAGGGGCATTCCACAAGCCACCTCATTAACATAACAAAAGACACCTTTATCATTCCCAACACTTAGGAAATTCCAAGGATTTGGGAAGCTGTGAGCCAAGAACTATGGAGGAAAACAAAACATGCATAAGAAATATGTTTTAGTCCTCTAAATGACCAAATATATGTTTTTATAAATCAAAATATCACACTATCAAAGTCAAGAGAGTCTGATGAGAGAGTACAGACATAGTATAAATAAATGGAACAGAAGAGTCCAGAAATAGAAGCACACACATAGTATCAATTTTTTATGAAGGTGTAAAGACAATTCAGTGGAGAAGGGAAAGTCATTTCAACAAATGGTGCTCACGAGACAATTGGATAATAATGGGGAAAAATTGGATAAAAATGCGTTATGTTTTAAATGAACCTCAATCCATACTTCTCACTCTACATAAAAATTAACTCAAAATGGATCATGACCTAAATGTCAAACCTAAAACTATAAAATTTCTACAGGAACACATAAAGGAAAAGCTTTGCATTCTTGAAGTTAAACATGAATTTCTTAGATATCACACCCCAAGCACAGCTCATAAAAGAAAACATTTGAAAAATTGGAACTTCATCAAAATTAAGAACATTTACTCTTCAAAAGAAAATATCAGGAGAATGAAAAGATAAGCCACAGAAAGGGAGAAACTGTTTATAAATCACATTTCTAATAAAGAGCATATCCAAATTATGTAAAGAACTTTTAAAATCCAATAATAAATGGAGGAGATATTTGAACAGGCACTTCATCAAAGAAGAGATAAAGATTTCAAATAAATACATGAAAAGATGCTCAATATCAGTAGTCACTAGAGACAAAATAAAAACCATAGTAAGATACAACTATATACCTATTAGAATCAAATTGAATTTTTTAAAAAATCTGAAAATACCAAGTGCTGACATGGATGTAGATAGACTAACAGGAACTCTCATACATTGCAGAGAGGAATGCAAAAGAGTTCAGCCACTTTCTGGAAACATTTTGGCAATTCCTTGCAAATTCAACATACACTTAACAAGTAACATAGAAATCCCACTACAAGATATTTCTCCAAGTGAATGAAAACCTATGTTCAAACAAAAAGAAGGGCAAAAATGGTTATAACAGCTTTATCTGTAATTGCCAAAATCTAGAAATAGCACAAGTGTCTCTCTACTGGGGAATGGATACACTTGATTATAGTATATCTGTATGATGGGATAATAGCAATGAAAAGGAACAAACACTGGGTACATTCAACAAGCTGTAACTGAGTGTCCAATGCATTATACTGAATGAGAGAAGCCATAGTCAAAAGCCTTTATACTAAATGATTTCACTGAAATGACATTCTTGCAAAGGCAAAACTATAGGGGCAGAAAACAGCAGTGGTTGCCAGAGGTGGGAGTGGGAGGCTGGTTGGCTACATAACTGTGGTGGGGAATGTTTTGGAGCAATTAAAGTTTTCTTTATCTAGATTGTGGTAGTGGTTACATGGCTACATAAATTTGTCAAAACGTGCAGAACTGTACCATAAAAACAGCAACCTTTACTATAATGAAATTATGCCTAATTTTTTTTCTGTAAAAAAATCCCCCTCCCAAAATATAGTAGGGATAACTATAAAATATTTAGATTCACAAAATTCATAAATACAACATGAAGAAGATATGATTTAATGTACATCCATGTAGAAAAGCACAAGAAATAATTGTAAAATCTATATGGATAAACACCTGGCATGGTTGACCAAGAGTCAGTTAACTCTTAAGAGATACACAGATTTCAAAATAAGGCAGGGACAAGTACCCTATTATTCTGTACTACTGAGACTCATCTGAGGCATTAATTCAAATCTAGGCCCAGGTGGTAGGAGGGATATGAACCAAATACCACTATCTACAATAGAATGGCCTTTTTCCAGCCAGTGTGAATTCACCATCACTGTGTTCAAGTAGAGAACACTGAAATCAATTTCCAAGTGACTTAATAAGCCAGAACTTTAGGAATTGTTTGCTCCCTCCTCCCCAAAAAGTATCAATAAAGCACCTACTGTGGGCCAAGGACTGTATAGTCATGGTAATACGACAGTAAACAGATAGATGTGTTTCCATCTTAGCAAAGACCTAGTTAAAGTTATGAAACTAAGTACTCTTTTCTCCAAACTGCAAAACCTATAGCTAGGAAAGTAGAAATGCAGAGAACAATGCTTCCTATTTTATTTTAATTATGTCCAGGAAATTCTCAGGTGTTTTTGGTGGGAGGTGTAGGAGAACCACTAGGGATAGTGCCAGATACTACTCAGGATTAGTAATTTCAGAGCTGTTACCACTCCTAAGCTCAGAGAAAAGGAAAGACAGGATCACCAGGGAGTCCTGCAGAAGACCATCTTAAGAGCAGCAGTGACTTGTGTTTGAGAGGGATAATGAGCCCAAAGAGACTCCTCAGACAGACCTGGGGGAATAAACACCCTGAGCCCACCCTTCTGCCTGCTTCCCATCTCTAACTAGGACTCTCATTGGCCAAACCAACTCAAAGGCCCAGGGAATGGGGAGCAGATGATATTATCTATCTTAGAAAATGGTAAATGGCGGAGAGTTAAGGTAGAGAGCAAAGAAAAGGTAGCCAGCACACCAACTATGATGCTTTTCATTTCTCTTGGTTAACACTGCATGAGCTCTTTCCATCAAAAGACTTGATGCATCTCAGCTCTGGGAAGTTTTATTCTATTTCTTTTATACCTTCCTCCCTTTCTTACTTTTCCCTTTGCTTTCTGAATGCTTTATTTTCTCATTCTGCAGCACTTCACTTGTTATCTTCACCAAACTGTAAACGTCTTGAGGGCAGAATCCACAAATTACTTACCTTTCTGTCTCCTACAGTACCCAGCACAATAGCTTGAACATGAATGATACTGGGAAAATGAGTTCTAAATTGAATTAAGTCTAAGCAATTTTCAGTTTCAGTGTTGGTTGCTGTACAATATTTTATCATGAGACTTTAGAAGAGAAAGGCTTGCAACAGCATTTACTTTTCTCTCTCTTCTGCAGTTTTGCTTTGATATCTGCACTGATACAGGGAAAAAAAACAAACGGAGTTTTGTTAGATTTTTAATTAGGATTAGGAATGAATGTATATTCCCTTTATTCACTTAAAATGTACAATACATTAAAACATCTAGCTCTTTAATAAGAAAGTAGTAAACAAACAGTAATGACTAACAAGGTATTGAATTTACACCTAATTTTCAATATACTGGAATTTTTTTAAAAGACACTGCTGAGATTCTGTGTTACAATTTTAGGTTATCATGGTGCAATCCATGGGTAGAACCCTTCATCATCATTTTGTTGCTGTTGTTTACAATTTTGAGTTTTTCAATGCCAAGATATATTTAGTCGAGTTATTTCTATCAGAGGAAAATGGAACATGTAAATTCCCATACTGCTTGGAGTCAGAAAGACCAACTCCAACCCAAGCTGTGCATTCTAACTCTACCAACCACCAGCTGATTGAATATAGGCACAATATTACCCACAAACTTTACATTCCTTACCCACAAAATAATACCTTAGATTATTATGACAATTAATTGAGATAATTTTGAAAATACCTTACTAACAGTCACCATGCCAGGAAGACCTATCCTCACATATTTTACAGACTAATGGAGAAGATAGCCAATTAAAAAAGGAATTAAACTAAAATCTATAGAACATGCTAGATTGGGGAAGTCTATGGATGTATGGGAGCAGAAAGTAAGAGAATATTATTTCAATGGAGATAGAATGTATAATAATGAATATAACAAGTAGCCTAGGTCAGGAAAAGTATATTGGAGGCAGATGGAATCTAATGTGTCTGGCACTTGGTGGGTGCTCAAAAAATGGTAGTAAATATTATTCAAACACTTGATGCACTACTGGGTGCCAATGCAACCAGTAGATTGGCTAAATGATACTCAGAAGCAATGAAGGAGCCCCTGTCCTCCAACTGGGCATTCAAAGCCATTCTGTGGGGGGTTGTTCTTCCCCTGCCCATTAGATGAAATCTAGGCAGTCTCCATAACTTGTTCATTCCCTCTTAAATGATATGTACATACATACATACGTACATACTACATGCACTGGTTACTATAATCTCAAAAAATAGTCTTATTTCAGTAATTAATATGTCTGTTTCACTATAATAAAGTCATCCAAAGTCAAAACTTCTCTCTTCCTCATTCAGAAGGATGGGTGTTGGTTCACAACCTAGGGAGTTCCAGGGTAAAATTGGAAACCAAGCAACCCCTGTGTACTTAGGGCAAGGAAACACCAAAGAAAACCGTAGGCCACTCCAGACTGGTAGGTGGCAGGGTTGGCAATTGGGAGAACTTACTTAAGAGACTTGTCCTGGGTGGCTGCAAGATGAGTAGATGTTCACACCCACCAGCCAGAATCTGAAAAGTTTATATAAAGACCTCAGTGGGGTTCAGTCAGGTATACCATCCAGAGGGTCTCAATAGCACATTGCTCTCTCAAGTCCTTCAAAATGGCTCCAGTGGAATGGTGGGTGGAGCATACATGCCAGGGACATGGGAGGGAGGAGGAGCCTCCAGTTGCCAGGGCCACTCGAGGGTCTGGCAGTCATGTCCTCTTAATAAGCGACAATGAGGGGAGCACTTTTTACCCCTCCCCCCCCCCCCCCCCCCCCCCCCCCGCCTTCTACCAACCCTGGGCTGCACATGCTTTTCCAAGTTAGAAGCCAAGGAAGAGAAAAGAGGTAGGGAGTAGGAAAGGTGTTACTTTCTCACATTACTAATCTACTTTTGGTTTGCTCTGGACTTGTTGCAAGTCTAAAATTAAGTCTCTTTGGGGTTGGCAGACATTTAGACTGGATTCCTTGCAGACAGTGTCATTGCTGGGATCTTTCACTTCAGTTCTCACAACTGAGGCAACGCTTCATCTGCTTGTTCCCATAAAATCCCCCATCTGCATGATCTATGCCACGCAGACTCTCCCTTTTGAGGACACATCACTCTTCCTTCTTCAAGTCATTTCAGAACATCTCTGGGTGGATTTTGTCTCATATTGTCCCACATCTGCTCATCAAGCAGTCATCACGCATCCTTTTGCCAAAGGATCCTTTTGACAAACTGAGAGTTCAGGCTTCCCTAACACAGCTGCCTCTCCTCTGCTGTGAACGCAACTAACCAGCTACAACCTCATAACTGTGGGCCTCTCTACGCTTGGCCCAGGGCCTACAGAAGACTCAGGTCAGTTAGTCTGCATGGTTTCCTCAAAGCAATTCTCACTCAACGTGGGGTGAGTGTGTACAGAGTGGGGGTGTCCCAGCCTCGGTGCTGCCATAGCCTTTCTACCTACATTCTCTAATTGCTACCTTATTATTCTTCTTCTAAAGGTGGGTGTTGATTCAAGGGCTATATAGCTGGAGTTGGAAAACTCTTTTGTGGATCTTGAATAGGTGGCCTGGTACTTCACTCCATTATAGAAATAGAACGCAGCTGTTTGCCTCTGCCAATTTGGGGCCTCAGCCAAAACCAAGGCAGGAATTCTCCTTTGTAAAAGTCCTGCAAACCATAGTAGGGACTCAGTTAAATGATTGTCCAGCAGCAGTTTGTGTGGGCAAAATCCTCAGAGCAAGATAAGCAGATACTATGAAATAAAGTGACAAGAAGATAAAAATCTAACAAGCACAGAAAATAAGTATTTCAACAAACCCTACTGGGGAAGACTTGAGATAATAACGGGATGATGAACCTGACCCTAGTAAATAAAATAATAATAGTTACTAGTTATTAAGGGTTTAGTCCTTTCCAAGCATGGTGAAAAATACTTTATAAACAGGATCTCTCTTACTGCTCAAGCAACCCTATATATTAAGTATTATTGTCTTTACAATTCATGTAAGCAAATCAAGGCTGAGTAACCTTTCCAAGGACAAACATCTATGATATTATGTGTAGTTTGTTGTTGACAAGTATGTATTTAAGCTTATGTATTGGATGCCCTCCTGAGGTTCCCATAAAGAATATTTTAAGATATTTTTAGAGGGAAGATTGCATTTGTGAGACCCAAATGGCACTTACAATCCAGGTTCTGGAGCTCAGAGAGCACAGGTCAGGTTAGAGGCACAGTAACCAGAGAGTAACTAAATCAGGTCTATCCATATTTGAGGTGTCCCATTGCAAAAGGACTTTTATTTTTAGAAAAGAAACTGAAAGTTATCTTTACAACTTATTCAGAGGTCTCATAACTCAGATCATCTAAGATATAACTTCAATATAAGCTAAATCACTTATAACCAGGTTTTTCCCCATTTATAACACTATTTAACCCCTAGCCTCATTCATGGTTTAAGCAAAAGCCATTTTTAATAAGTAGGGGGAAAAATCACATACAGGAAACTTATAAGCTTCTAATAATTTTATGCCAATAACTAGCTAGTCCTTGAAGAATTTCATAACGTGGTGTTTCCAATGATTCCTTGTGACTTGTCAGAAACCCTGAATTTTCCTTCTTTCCTCCCTCTAGTACTTTCCAAGTCTCTTTTGATTTTCACGTATCATGCTGGCTATCAGATATATTCTTTAATTTGCTCTCTGAGATTTCAAATTTGCTTTTTATGTTAGTTACCAGAAAATATGCAGAGAGATTCACCTCATCTTACCACACTTTGAAGTACTGAATATGTATAAACAAATTAAAAACAAAAACAGAAACAAAACCCGACATCCTGAAGCCTAGTCCTCCAAGGCCAAGCACCTGCCAGTCCCTCCAGTGAATGCATCCTCTTTGAAGAAGGAAGAGCTCCATCCACCTAATGGTTCAAGTCATTCCATCCACACCAAAGGACACCTCAGATATCTCCACCTACCTCTATCATCACAGAAAACACCCCGGTTCAAACCACCAGCGTCTTCCCAATCCTCAAAGTGATCCCTTCACTTGTGTCCCTGCCCCGTCCAACCCTTTCTGCAAATAACAGCCACACAAGGGCTATTAAAAATATAAATGGCATTCCATGCACCCCTATTTGGAACCTTCAAAGGCTTCTCATTACAATCAGAATAAAATCTAATCTTCTTAAAATTGCCTATAAAATCGTACATGGACCTGCCTCTGCTAATCCCTCCAATCATATGCTGACCATTCCACCCAGCTTTTATCCCAATTTTCAGTGTTTTCTGTGTAATGTTTCTCTCTCCCACTAGACTATGTGTTGCATGAAGGGGGCCCATGATGGTTTTATGCACCACTGATCATTTGACTGTCCCAAAATACCACATGTAGGTTCTCCATAACTTTTTGTTAAATAAATAAATAAACTTAAGTAAAAATTGCTATAATCAGTAGGAAGTATTCTATTACATGCAGCCAGTAAAATGGAAATTACAAACACAATAGAGAAATGTTTACAATGATATTATGTGGGGAAAGCAGAATAGGAAACATTATGTAAAATACAGTTGCACATACCATTTACAGTATGACTAACATAATATTTACAACATGTATATGTTGTAGATATGTATCATATTTATAATACAATTGAGCCCATTAGAACATAGAGTACACTTGCATAGTTTTTAAACTAATCCTGCTTTTAAAGAGAGGGAGATCTATTTAAACAATTATAAGAAGGGTCTGCATTCTGAGGTGGAAACTAGAGTTTATCTTTAGAGCAGATGATTCCTTTTTGGAAGGAAATATTTTGGTGGCCCTTTTGGTTACACTCAATGAGGCAAAAGTCCTCTGAAATAAGAAGGTGTGTGGAACGTAACTGCTCTGCATAATAATGAGTTTGCCTTTGATGTAGGTAGAGGTGTATCTCTGTGGATTGCCTTTCCTTTTTGAAAAACCTCCTGAGCCTACGCTCCCCTCCTCCCCTGTGGGTAGCAGTGAGTGGAGGGGGGCAGTCTTTCGAAGATGCTGGAACATGAAACTGTGTAGAAACACGGCCTAGGAAATAGTATGCTAAGGCAGCTCATGACAGCTTCTAAGACCCAGCTGTTTAATTTTCAGGGATTTTGTGAGATCATTGTAAAGTGCAGACGTTATTAAAAACTCATTATAAAAGCTTACAATTAAAAAAATTTTACTAACAATGAAGGTAACAAATATTCAAAACCCACCACTTCCTGTTTTATTATATTGTACTTATGCTTTTCAAGTTACTTACACCTCTTGTATCAGGAGGGTGGAAATATTGTACAATGTTTGTTTTCGTTGTTTCACTTTTGCTATATTCCTTTATGCAAACCAAAATATCAACCAACATTTATGTCAGGACCACACGTTTTGTCAGTCACAACCATATGTGTTCTATGGGCACAAAAGTTCTGCAAAAAACAGTGAAATCAGGGGCACTTGGGTGTCTCAGCTGGTTGAGCATTCGACTCTTGATTTCAGCTCAGGTCATGATCCCAGGGTCGTGGGATCAAGCCCTGAGTTGGGCTCTGCACTGAGCATGGAGCCTGCTTGGGATTGTCTCCCTCTGCCCCCTCCCCCACTCACACACTCTGTCTCTAAAAATAAAATAAAATAAATAATAAATCAGTGACATCCTTATGTAAGAATCAATTGCTATTTGGAATTTACTATAAAAACAATTATATATTTCACTATAATGGTAAATTGTATTACACATCCTTTATATCAGTAAATTTAATGATAAACTTGATATATGAGTTTATATATATGCACATCCTTTTTTTTTCCTGGAGAGCCAGTTGTTGAACCAGCTGGGTCGAAGCCACTTCTGTCACAGAATGGAATATGTGAAAGACTAAGCCTTCTTTGGGATACATAGAAACTTTTTAGAAGGGGACCAAAACAACACACTGCCCTCCCGACAACAGGGGTGAGAACTCCAACTATTGATATTTGGGGATTAAAGGTGAAATTAAGTCCTGAAGCCTGAGACTATCTGGTTCACTTGTATTACTTATACATAACACGTATGTGCATATAGACAGGGACTAGGCTATGATTGGAATCATGGCCTATAGCATGGTGGGCTGGTGAGTGATTCTGTCTTATTTGAAAGTTTGTTTAATTATCTTGAAAATATATGAAACACAGTCACATGATTTTCAGAGAATCATTTGTCTCAAATCAAAATCTCAAAGATTTAAGAGATATGCAAATTAAGATTTGAAGTCTAGCTTCCCACTTATAACTAATATGGGTTAAATAGTTGGCCACACTGATCCTGTGGCCCATCTCCAAGGAGTAAAATCACAGCCTGGCTCACCAGGTAATTATGGGGAATAAGCAATGCAGTAGCTTCGTACCATAACTTCTTAAAAGAATGACATATGGGGCAAAGAACACTCTACATTATAGAAATAACTAGAGGTAAAGCTAAAGTGTACTTAAATCTATTATGTTTCCTTGTGCTCAGTTGACATTCTTTATCAAACCTGATGCTTTGAAATATCTATGATCTGTCTCTGGACAATCCTTCACTAATTCTCCCAAGTGTAATCTCTGCCATTAACTTTGAAAGTAAGAAATGTATTCTAATGAGAGTGTTAATTATAGAAAGTGCCTTATGTCCTAACGTGGCAACCTTATAAATCAAATGCTTTGTACTCTATGGCAACAAAGCTACAAATTTGCTCATTTCACAAGGCCAAAATTAGCAAGCAAAATCTCCAGAAGTGACACCAGGGGATGTGGGTCCTATCACTGCTCTGAGAAATCCGGAAGAGCTCTCCTAGCGTAATGACACTTGATTTCTCATATACAATTTTTACAGAAAATAAATTTGTGGCAATGTTTTAAAATAATTGCATTTTCTAGATGAAGATAGTGTCAAATTGACATTCCTATAGGTAAAGGAAGGTTACAACTCACCAGGGAAACTGTTATTTCTTTTAATAAGTGGCCTTTTACCCTCTCATTATTTTTGTTACCTCTAACTGGTGTCAAAATGAGATCAGTAGCACATCCTTACCTCATAGGACTCTTGTAACTATTAAGTGGTATATGGAGTGCTTAGTATAGGCACACAATACATACTATAGAGATGTTGCTATATTATTATTATTATTATCATTATTACTATTATGATAGTAGGAGGAGGAGGAGGAGTATACATGTTGGCTATGAAAATTTGATGTCAGCTCTATACTGCCTGATGTTTTCCCAAAGTACATTTTTACTATCCATCTCATAACTTTATGGCAGGCCATCTTCCCTAGCTGTGTTCTCTTGTCTGACTTCTTTCTTTTTTTTTTTTTTTAATTTTTTTAATGTTTATTATTTATTTTAGAGAGAGAGAGAGACAGAGACAGACAGAGTGAGGGTGGGGGAGGGGTAGACAGAGAGGGAGACACAGAATCTGAAGCAGGATCCAGGCTCTGAGCTGTCACCACAGAGCCCGACATGGGGCTCAAACCCATGAACTATGAGATCATGACCTTAGCTGAAATCAGATGCTTAACTGACTGAACCACCCAGGTGCCCCTGACTTCTTTCTTGTTACTTCATCTAGACTTCTCCAGGATTCACTGGGCACCTCATAGAAATTAGAAATAGATATTGAGGGGCCCCTGGGTGGCTCAGTCAGTTGAGCAGCTGACTCTTGATTTTGGCTCAGGTCATCATCCCAGGGTCGTGGGATCAAGCCCCTCATGGGGCTCTGTGCTGAGCATGGTGCCTGCTTGGGATTTCCTCACTCTCTGTCTCTCTCTCCCTCTCTCTCTTTCCACCCTCCCCACCCTTCCTTGTGCTCTCTATTTCTAAATTAAAAAAAAAAAGAGAGCGTTTGAGTTCACTAGTGGTATCCAGGTAGCAGATCTTCCAGGATTTTGTGCAGTTAGATTTTTCTAAAGCTCTATAGTATGCACCTGATTGTTTCTCAGGTTATTGTGTAATGGCCACCTAGAGAATGTTATTTTTGATAATTTTCTTTCCCTTATTTTGTTTCTTTATTCATTCTTCTTAACTCTAAATATATATTACTGTTTTTACTTGGTGTAATTTTAGAACAAACGGCAAATTGTTTTAGAATTGTGGAATGAAATGAGAAGAACCTGACACATTGAGATGTCAAGACTCTCACTGTGGCATTGCAAAGCTTCCATTGTGAATCTCTCCCAGCTCTCCACCACTTTATGTCATTTATACTCAAGTAATGGCCACATCTGTATCGTTGCTATTTTTATCTGTCTACTCTTCCCACTTGCAAAGGGTCAAGTGGCATAAGCTGTTGAACTATCCCATCACTCTGGATGCTGTCATGGTCTGAGGGTGGACATGTGACCCAAACAGAGCTGATCTGTGTTCTCTGAAGATTGAAATTGATGCTAAGGGAGATTGTCTTCTTATCTATGGGATCACTAGCAGTGAGAATAGTTCAGGTCTAGAGTCCTCTTCCTCCATGCAAAGAAAGCCTTGCCAGGGAATTCAGTAACTTTTAATTAAATGAAGAAATTATCATTTGTTGTATTGGTAGGATATGCCAGGCACTGTGCCTGGTACTTCAGTCTTATTCAATCTTTGCAGCAATCTTTTGAAATGAATAATATCTTTTCACTGGTAGATGAGATATTCTGGATTCAGAGAAGTTGCTTGCCCCACACCGAATTATGCTAACTGTCCATCACATCACATGATGATAAACAATCTCCATGAAAGTGAAAATTACCCAGTGGCTGGAGCAGCCTTCTTTCCCCCAGCAAAGAAGATGGGTGTTCCTACGGTGAGAGCAGCACTGGGAAGAGACCAAGTCTAGCCCTGTTGTTGCCTGGAAGAGATGGAGTACTGCCTTGAAATGTGCCCACTCCACAGCTGTGACGAGAGCTGCCACAGTCTAATTGCTAGGCTGTGTCACCAGATATGCTAGTAGGGGGAAGAGAGCCTGAATGTTGCATACAAGGATTTAAAGCAAATCCAGGCCAGCGCATAACCCCTGTATTCTTCAGTCCTCTAGAGCTACCAACACCATGGTCAAGACAGTCCTGTGGATAAAAAAAGCAGTGACGCAAGGAACCTGACAGATGCTGTGAATGAGTTACAATATGCTATGGGTTTCCCATGAAGTTGAAAACTGCCTCCTATTCTGATTTCTGTAATGTCATTCTCTTGGTTTGGGTTTTCCTGAGATAAAATGAGTGAATTCTCTTTTAATGAATTCTTCAAAATATAAAAATAAAACATCTTCCCCTCTAAACATGTACACGTGCTATGTGTGTGTATACACTACCCCCCTACATACACATACCTCTATTTCTCCTTTGTTCCTCTTTCATTGCTTGGTAATTGAAATTCTTCCAGACATTGCTTTGGATTCTACATTGCTAAGATTCTACTTGTTGTGCTTCCTTGCCTGACTTGGAGCATTGCTGAAGGCACAACTGGAGTAAACCAGTGGAAAACTTTGCCTGTCCCTTTCCTCAGCTCCATGCAAGCCCTGACCATAGAGCATGGCAGTGGTTTACGCTAGATAGTTCTTCCAAAGGGAAGGGTCATTCCTTTTCCCCTGCTCAGAATTCTCCTTTCAAAAGCGCTTTCCGCTGGGAGTTTCTCTAAACATCTCTCACCTACTTCAATTTTGTCCCATTTCAAGAGGACTCATTCTAAAGGTCTCTTCCTTACCTCTCATTTTCTTCATCTGCTGCCTCACCGTACTGAAGCCTTCTTTCTATTGCCATTCAAGTTTCAGTGAGGAATATGCAAACAAAATGTATCCTCACTTGCAATGCTGTTAGCAGGCTGCCCATGGTGGCTCTGGAAGAATGCTGCCCCTGAACTAATCTTTCCTAGAAAATCCTTACCTTACAGCATTCATCATAGGCCAGCTGCTGTGCTAAGTACAGCAGGCCAACTAGGGTGAACCTCAAATGATCCTATCTGATAGTTATCATTTGCAGATTAAGGACCCATGGTTATAAAAGAGAAGCATCTTAATCAAGGTCACAGAACAAATGACTTTGTTTGGATCCTAACCTCAGTCTGTCTGATTCCAAAGCCCACATTGGGGTGTATGTGTGTGTGTGTGTGTGTGTGTGTGTGTTTCTTTTATCTCTTTGTTAACCTGGGCATCTTGTGACTTCCCAAGGGAAATACTGGAAATTTGATATCGGAAGGCCTGAGTTAAAATCTCTGGTTTGCACTGTGGACTTGGATTTCATTCACCCTTTCTGAGTCACCATTAACCTCCTATACCACCTACAGTTCTCTGAGTCTGCCATGTCCTCTTTGTCTTTGCTCCTTCTCCCTGGAATGCCCTCCCACACATTCCATGCTTAGCTAAGGACTACTGCCCTTCAGCCTTCCACCCTGATTTCCTCTAGGCTAGATTATCTCCACCTCAAAGAAGCTCTGTATGCCTCTATGCTCACCTCTGTCAGGTGCCCCATCAAAATGCACTGTAAGCCTCTCCTCCCTTGCATCATGTCCACATTTATTTGGTACCAGCATCTTATCAGTAAACCATGTTTTGATGTAGATCAAATGTGTTCTACCAATATATGTACATATATATGTATTGTATTTATATATATGTATTTATAAATCATTTGCAGTATTATCTTTCTGACATTTAATGCATATTGTAAATTCATACAGAAAATACAAACTTTAATATGAGAAAAATGTTAATGATGTGTTCAATATTTTGGTAATTATAATGTCTTCAGACTACCAATTTGCTAATAGTTTAGGACACAATTTATACTTGGGGCAAAGTTCATCATTAAGAGAGTGGAAATAAATCAGTATTTCAAATAGTCATCTTGGTATTGTATTTTTATGTGGCTTCTCAACACATCAGAATAGTTTGGCATTATTTTTAGCTCCTAATGTGGCTGACAAGAAAAAATGTCTGCCTTGCCATTTTTTACTCTTTGCTTATGTTTGTGTTATTAGTACTGTCTTCAATCCATTCTTTCTTTGAAGGGATCTTTTTAATCCAGTCATAAATCCACTTGGCAACACCCATTTGACACAGTAAATGGAAGCAATAGTAAATAAGTAAGGAAAGAACCTCTCCTGGCTCCTTACAGGTGTAGAACTACTACTCTTCCCACAGCACACTCCCACCTATCCATGGAACAGACTGAGGGCCCAGGAAGAGTCCCCACAGCAACTGGGACAACCTGATGCATGTCCTTCTTTAGACAAAAAATAACAATAAACGGCACCTGGTGGGTCAGTGGGTTAAGTGTCTTGACTTCAGTTTAGGTCATAATCTCATGGTTCATGAGTTCAAGCCTGGCACTGGGTTCTGTGCTGTCAGTGCAGAGCCTGCTTCAGATCCTCTGACCCCTGTCTCTTTTCCCCTTCCCCCCCTCCTCTCTCTCTTTCAAAAATAAATAAACATTAATAATAATAATAAGCACCTGCCTCCACCTTCAGAAGACCACTGCTCTGGACAAGGTCCTAGAGGGCAAGAGCCGTGTTTTCTTCAATCAGAGTTATTATTATTATGATAATCATAAATAGCCAAATTCTGTTACCCTTATTAGTTAATCTGTACAAGAAAACTACCACTTGGATATTGTTATGACTCCCAATTTACAGATGAAGAATGTGAGGTATTGAAAAGTTAATTAACTCGGCTAAGGTCACACTGCTAGCAAGTGATAGATTTGGAATCTGAACCCAGTTATGAGGCCTTCCAATCCCCTTTTATTCTTTTTTTTTTGTAATGTTTATTTATTTATTTTGAGAGAGTGAGAGTGAACAAGCAGGGGAGGAGCAGAGAGTGAAGGAGAGAGAGAATCCCAAGCAGGCTCCACACCACCAGCACAGAGCCCAGTGTGGGGCTGTATCCCATGAACCATGAGATCATGACCTGAGCTGAAATCAAGAGTTGGACACTTAACTGACTGAGCCACCAAGGCACCCTCGAACCCATTTTATTCTTAATGATTTTATTCTGCGTCATCTGTGTGTGTGTGTTATAATGCCTTACATATATAATGTATATAATGTCTTACATATTATATGTGTGTGTGTGTGTGTGTGTGTATCCATCCATCCAATCTTCCATCCATCTATCCATACATCTACTCATTTATTCACATATTCAACAAATAATTATTCAGAACCAAGCAGGGACAAGGTGTTGTTCTAGGCACCGAGGATACACCAGTGAATAAAGCAGACAAACATTCCTGCCCTTAGTGGGGAGAGACAACACATTTAATAGATAATTAACTATATTATGTTCAAAGGTGACAAATGCTATAGGGGGAAAAATCAGGAAAATAGGGATTTTGGAATATTATGGAGGTATAATTTTAAGTAAGATAGGTAAGGAAGGCCTTGCAGACAAGGAACATTTGAACAAAGACTAGGAACGAGTTGAGTGAGTGAGTCACAGGATATTTCACAGGAAAGCATTCTGAGTAGAAGGAATAGCCAAAAGTGACAAGGCAGGAGCATGACCAGAATGTCTGAGGAAGAGTAAGAAGTCCACATGGTTGCAGCATGGTGAGTGTGGAAGACAGAATCATGAACCCCTAAAGACGTCCACATTCTAATCCCAGGAACTTGTAAATATGTTAATTTACACAGCAAAAGTGGTTTTGCAGATGTGATTAAGTATTTTGAGATTGGGAAATTATCCTGGATTAGCTGAGTGGGTCCAATGTAATAATAAGGGTCCTTGAAAGGGAAAGAGGGAGGCGGGAAAGTCAAGAAGGAGCTGTGGAGGGGCATGATTTAAGATACATGGGCAGCCTCAGAAGCTCAAAAAGGTGAAGAATGGATTCTAGAGCCTCTAGAAGGATGTTGGCTCTGCCCAGAGAGACCTCAGATGCCCAGAACTATAAAATAATTTGTATTGCTGAAGCCACTAAGTTTGTGGTAATTTGCTAGAGCAGCAATAGGAAACTAATACAGTGAAGAAGAGGGAGTACAGTAGATGAGATCAAGGACATCACTAGGGTCAGATCCTGTAGGGCCAGTTGGGCCATTTTAGAAACTTTAAGTTTTATTCCAGGTGAGAAGATGACCATTGGAGGCTTTCCACGCAGAAGGTATGTGATCTGAGTTACATCTTAAAGGATTCTTATGCCTGGCTTTGTAAGAAAGTCTAAGGGGAAAAGAGCCTAAGAGACTAAGGGCAGTGAGGGAGGAAGGATGTCTAATTTGGAAGCAGGAAACCAATTGGGAAACCATTGAAATAATCCAGACAACAAATGATGGTAGCTTGTCCCAAGGTGGTAACAATGAAGAGGATGAGAAGTAATCACATATTGGAAATATTTTTAACATAGAGCCCAAAGGATTTGCTAATGCATTGGATATGGAATATGGGATATAAGAAGGAATCAAAGATGATTTTAAGGTTTGGATCGAGCAACTGGAAGGATGGAGTTGCCATAAATAAGCTGAAGAACACCTTAGGTATAGGTTTAGAGTGGGAGTAGGAAGGTGCAGTGAAGATCAGGAATCCATTTTTGGATATAAAAAATTTCTCATTTGCAGTAGGCAGGTGGAACATTATACATTTATATTTACGGTGATTCCTGATACGATTGAAACTATTCCTATCATCTTCTGGTTTTGATAATTTTCACTTACTGTATTTTTCCTTTGTTGTTCTTGTTGTTTAGCCATTCTGCCTTCCATTTGAAGTGATACTTTTTCTACATCCTTTTTAAAATTCTCCTGTTGTTATGGATAGTGTAGAAGACTTTTTTTCTTTTTTCTTTTATTAGACTTTTATTGTTTACTGTCTACCCTCAAAATTTTAGCATGTGTTTCTAAATACTTCTAAGAATGTCTTACTATTTCTTTCTCCCAGCCAACTTGGGGACCTCGGTATGTTTTCTGTTTTAACTATATACTGAAGATCTTCTCTCATCTTGGCACTGCTCACCTTTCTTATTGTAGTTATCTAGAGTTTTCATTTCAATGTAAAAAAATTCAGTTATATTATAACTTCTAAATTTCCCAACAGTTTATCAGTCTGTGTTTGTCAGTGTTTCTGGCTTTTCATTTCTTCCTTCTAGTTTCATTTTTCTTCTTTCTGGGATGTCGTTTTGATGAAAGTCTTAGAGTAATAAACCCAGAGTCTTTTTATATTCGGACGTATCTCTTTTTTGCTTTTATTCTGAAGTGGTAGTTTATCTGGGTATATAAATCAGGGTAGATAGTTATTTTCCTTTAGAACTTTGGGTTAATGTTCCATTAGACTTTTGGCAAATAATTTAGCTGATGAAAAGTATTTTTTCAATTTGGTTATTGTTCCTTCTAGGTAATCTGTCTTCTTCTTGGATAGCTTTACAGATATTCTCCTCATCCTTAAAATTGTGCTGAGGTGCATATTTTAATTTTTATTCATCCTTGTCATCATTCAAAGTATACTTCAAATCTGAGGACTCCTGTAATTTTTCTGACACAGGAAATTTCTCCCCATCATCTTTCCAAATACTGCCTGTAAGGCACACCCCCAGGGTCTCCTTTCCTCTCTGGCTCCATTCCATTACACAACAGGAATTGATTACCTGGAATTACAGAACATAGACAATTTCCTTCCGTTCTCTTTAGTCTCTTCTTCTGCAATTTCTATTAGGCATATTTTTGTTAAAGATTTAATTTTTAAGTAATCTCTATACCCTATGTGGGGCTTAAACTCACAACCCTGAGATCGAAAGTCACCTGCTCCTCTGACTGAGCCAGCCACCAACCATTAGACACAGTTTGGAGCTTTGTGATCTATCCTCTATCTTCCTTACATGTTTTCTTTCATTCACTTATTTTTATTATGAATGTCATACATACAAACGAATATTACTATGGTACATAATTTATAATATATTGGTACTCATGTATTAAATAATCTGCTTCAAAATATAAGAAATAGGGGTGCCTGGATGGTTCAGTGGGTTCAGCATCCAACTCTTGATTTTGGCTCAGGTCGTGATCCCAGGGTCATGAGATTGAGTCCTGCGTCAGACTCTGTACTGAGCATGGAGCCTGCTTAACATTCTCTCTTCCCCTGCTCTGCCCCTTTCCCCTGCCTGTACTCTGTCTCTGTCTTTCAAACAAAAATAACTAATTAATTAACTACTTAATTAATTAAAAAATAAGTCATAAACCTTTAAAACCTTCTATTACAATATTTTCCAGTTTTATTGCATCTCCCACAAGAAGTTAACTCGTATTATGAATTTTGTATGTATAAGTTCTTGGTTTTTCTTTACAATTTTACTGTAGATTTATATATCCCTAAAATAGTTTTGCACATTTCAAAAATGCATACAAATGGTATACCCTGTGTAGTAGTCTTCTGTATCTTGCTTTTTTTTTTTTACTTAATATAATTATTTGTGACATGTATTCACATTGATGAGTGTATCTTTAGTTTATTCATTCTCACTGCTGTATAATATTTCATTATGTAAACATATCACAATTTATTCATTTTCCCATCAATGTACATTTGGTCATATGCTATTGCAAACAGTGCTGCTGTAAGTATTATTGTATAAGCCACCTAGTGAACATGTGCAGGAGTTTTTCTAAGGGGTATACCTTAGAATTGAAGTATCTCTTAGTGTATTAGAATTTCCAGTGATCTATATCCTCACCCACACTTCGTATCATAAGCCATTTTAATTATTACTAATACGATAGGTCTGAAATCACATATTTTTCATTTTCCTGAATTACTGCTAATGTTGACGTCTCTTTGTATACATGCCCCTCATAGGTTTCTTCTTCTGTGAAGCCTATTATGACTTTTGTTTATGTTCTGTTGATTTGTTGCAGTTTTCTTGTTTATTTGTACAAGTTCCTTTAATAGTGTCAGTTTTAGACCTTTGTGGATTTGTTGCTCATACTTCCTCCCAGTTCATGATTTCTCTTTTCACTTTTTAAATATTGCCTTTGAATTTTAAAAGGAAGCTTTTAATTTCAATATTTGTTTAATCTCATTTCACTGGCTACTCTCTTCAATAAAATATCGAAGAGAATTCATGACAGTGGCACCTTTTTCTATTCCATATGTTTAAAAGAATGCCTATTTTACTATAAAGTATGGTATTTTCTGTAAATTATTTTTATATCCACTTAGTTTTGTTTTATTTCTACTGTGCTTTAAAAATATCATCCTGGCGGTGCCTGGGTGGCTCAGTCGGTTAAGTGTCCAACTTCAGCTTAGGTCATCATCTCACGGTTCGTGGGTTCGAGACCCGCTTTGGACTCTGTGCTGACAGCTCAGAGCCTGGAGCCTCGTTCAGATTCTGTGTCTCCCTCTCTTTGTCCCTCCCCAGCTTGTGCTCTCTCTCTCTCTCTCCCCCAAATATAAACATTAATTCTTTTTTTAAAAATATCATCCTGATCTTTTCTTCATAATAGGGATTTTTTTTTTCATTTTCTCCTTTAAAAACCATGAGCACACTTATTATATAATCTTTATTCAAATTCTTTATTCAAATTCTTATTCCTATTTATCCTGTGGTAAATCCCTCCTCCATTTGTAAACTTTTGGATGTCCTTGTTAATTGTTCTGTTTGTTTTAAGTGTATTTTAGATTTGGGGTTGCAGCTTAATCTCAGTAGAGATGTTTCTGTTACTCTCTCCCTCTCTTTCTCCCTCTCATTCTTCTACTCCCTTTCTTGTTCCTTCTCCCTTCTCCTTTTCCTACCCTACCCTGTCAAACCTTTGAGTTTGCTTTCTGCCAACCCTTTGGCAGGACTGGTAGCCAGCTTGACTCCCTTCTTGGTCCTGAGGCTGCGACAATGTCTTCCAGCTTCCATAGCTGTGTAGCTACATATAAACTCCATCTTAGAAGACAGATGACATACTTTTTCAACATTATTTCACCAGTGGCAGAGGCACCTCTGCCACTAGTTTTAAGCAGTGAGCTTGGGGGCACCTGAACCACTCAGTCAGTTAAGTGTCAGACTCTTGATTTCAGATCAAGTCATGATCTCACAATTTATGAGTTCGAACCCTGCTTTGGGCTCCATGCTGATAGTGGGCGGAGACTTCTTCTAATTCTCTCTCTCCCTATCTCTCTCTCTGCCTCTCCCCCCTCAAGCTGCTTTCTCTCAAAATAAATAAGTAAACTTAAAAAAAAAAAAAAAAAAAAAAAAAAAAAGGCACTGAGCCTGGCTTAGGTCTCCACTTCTCTGAGAAACATTTTCAGTACAGCTTCCTGCATAAACTGGATTCCTGACTGACTCTGCCTATTTCTGAACCAGAGGCTGGGAGGCCAACAGGACACCCTCTCCGCTTTACTTTTCATTTATTTTGCTTATTTCATTTGTGGCTATGGGCTTACCTTGTTTTCAAGCACAAAAATCTCTTTAAAAATTTCTCATTATATGTGGGTTGTTTTTGTTTTTATTCCTCTCTGGGGGAGAAGGTAGTATTTAAGTGCACAAATTACAACATTATATTGACATAAGTTCTCTTATCTTTGTCTTCCTAGTAATGAGCACAATTCTCCACAAATGATTGATGCATCAACACAGACATGCAGGATTCCCTTCAAGGAGAAAATAATGCCTATCTTACAACACTGTCTTGAGGCTTAGAAGTAGTCGGCTCTGACTCTTGCCTTTGGTTTTTGTATTTTTCAGCTAGCTTTATACTATCTGAGTTAGTACTCTGAGGAATGTCTGATTGTTAGACAGGAGTTTGTGGGAGGAAAAAGATTGCACAAAACCTTCCTAATCTGAGCTGGCTTCTGCCTGAGGGCAGATTTTGGGAGAGGAGTCAAGTGACTTCATAATTGGAAGAGAGGCGTGAATACCAGACTTATAAAGGAAGCCTCCTGGCTCTGGAAATGGGAGAAGGCTGTGTGGGAAGGTTAAAGCCAGATCTTCTGGGCTAGAATAAAGTGACATGTACTGTGTAAAAGAATTTGAAAAAGTATAACCCTAACCCTGTAATATGGGGATTAACAATCTGGAGACTTCCCTAACCTCTCTGTGGTCTGGTCTACTCATACTCAAATCAGGGGGAGAAAGTTTGTGCCGTCCACAACCCCATAGCGCATGTTAAAGAGTGGCTGAGAGTACCTGCAAAGCATTCTCAGCTTCCTGGAGGGAAAAAGGGCAGCAGAGGGTATATTAATTTTTAAGTGTTTTTATATTAATATTATTAGTAAAAGGTTCAAAATATTCTTTTTATGAGCCCTCCTGATTTAGAGGTGTTTATTACACGTGCTCTACAATTCGGTTATTTATATTGCTTTTCTCTAATTTTATTTTTCTCATATGTAACTTAAAGAATTTAATAGGAGAACTTGGTTAGGAAAGGCACTAAAACTCACATTCTCTTTTTTACACATAGTAAAACTTAATCCTCCGGGGGTAAATATATTTTAAATATATTTGTATTCACCATAAGGCAAAGCTCTGTATTTGTCTCTACTCACTCTTTGAGCCTGCGAGGAATCCCCATCTATGAGGTGTCTTTGGGGTGTTCTGAGCAGAGGCTGACCCAAGGCTGTAAGGACAGCCATGTCGAGCACCTGGCGTACCTGCCAACCTGTTGCTAAACCTATGTTTGGCTGCCAGAACCCTCTTCCAATAAATAAAAATAAATGCATACATGGAGGAACCAGACACTGTGGAAATAATCTTGCTCAGTTTGAAGGGGATTTTCATGAACTGCAATTTTCAAGAACAAGAATTTGCCTCTGAACCGGCTTTAATAATGGAAATTGAAATAGTTCTAAAGACGAGAGGAAGATTAGTGTGTTTGAATACTCACAGAAAGATGTATTTCCTAATGGGAGGTGACAGGTATGAAATGAGGCCACAAAATTGTTGGCATCTATAAATATATTATTTATATTCCTTCCTGAATCCAGGTACCATACTGTGATTTTTATCCAACAGTTAAAAAGCTGTGAACCCTGATAAATTTAACCAAGAGCTATTATACTTCTATCATTACAAAAAGAGACCCCTTTTATTGCTTGAGTTAAGGGTCTGTCCACTGTCATTTTCACCCTGATTTCTGTGAGGTTTTCATCTGTAAAACCATATAAAGGGTTGAACTTGACATATATTCTTCAGAGTTGTAGGCTTTGTACCATTTTTCTTTTCCCGCCCTTTAATCACTTTCATATATTTTACCGTGATTCCCGCAGAATAAGCCAGTATGATCTGAAGATCAGACTGTTCTAACCACTTGCTTGTGTTGCAGGAGAGGCAACATTCCCATTGTGGGTTGAATTGTTAGTTGATTGGGCCTAAAGCAGGGGAGCCGGCTGTTAGGAATGTCTAGCACACAGCACTCTTTCTCAGGTTGTGTGTATCATTTGATCTTTACCACGGCCTTAGGAAATGGGAAGCGTCATCTCCGTCTTAATAAATGAGGAACCACAGGCTCAGAGAGGTGAGAGAACTTGCCCAAGGTTGCACAGTAAACAAGTGGTACGAAGGAAATCCCAACCCACATCTTCTCGACTTCAAAGACCCCCCCCCCACCCAGCCGATATCTTCATTTTCCAGTATGAGGGCTCAGAGTGGGGCAGCTAGAAGGAGGCTTTCAGCTCTCTTTGTTCTTTTCCTTTCAAGTTCCTTGGACTTCCAAAGACAAAGAGCAGATGCTCAGTGTGTGGACTAGACCCAGAAGTGCACTTTAACTCACATCTTTGCCATGGGAAGAGTTGGACACTGCGAAAGAGCTTAAGTAGCCACTCTATCTCCTCCTGATGGTCCATTTCACCAGCCCTGTGAAATGCTCTCTCCCCACAACAGCAGTGCTCTCTTGCCACCATTCGGGTGTCCCGCTGGCCACCCCTCAGTTTTTTATTCTCAAAGAAAAGCCTCATCCTTTAAACCTCTATGGTCAGTCAACAGATACTTACCAAAGGCCTATACCAGCCAGAAACCGTAGCAGAAAAGGAAGATGTAAGGACAGATAAATAATACACAGTTCCTGTCCTCCAGAAGTTTACAGCCTTGGCGGTGGGGTGGGAGGGAAGTGTCCAAACAGGTAATCAACTACAATGTGACAAATACCTTAGGAGGGCCATGAAACAGGGAAGATGAGAACACGGTACAGTGAGAAATGCACTCTCCCTATGGTATTTGGATCAGGCTTCTCAGAGGAGGCGAGATTTCTATTGAGGTTGGAGGGTTGTATAAGAAGTTAAATCACTGAGAAAGGGAAAGGAGAGAATTCCAAACAGAGGAGTTGTATAAATAAGGGGAGAGAGGAGTAAACGGGCATGGGAGTGGCGTGGCTGAGGTAGAGAGTGAGGAGCAGAGCAGAGGGCTGGATTGGTTTCTAATGACCCTTGTAACTGAGCACCAAACACTGGGGCAGCCCACATAGCAGAAATGCACCGTCTCACAGCTCTGAAGGCTAGAAGTCTAAAATCGAGGGGTTGCCAGGGCTACACCCTGTATAGTCTCTAGGGAGGATCTCTCCTTGCATCTTCCTAGCTTTTGATGGTTGCAGGTAACCTTTGGTGTTCCTTAACTTGTAGTTTCTTCAGCCCAGTGACATGGCCACCTTCCTTGTTGTGTCTTCAGATCATTTCCCTCTGTGTGCGTCTGTCTCTGTGTCCAAACTCCCCCTTTTTATTAGGACGTCAGTCATACTGGGTTACAATCTACCCTAATGATTTTATTTTAACTTGATCACTATTGCAAAGACCCTTTTTCTGAATAAGTTTATGTTCTGAAGTACTAGGGGGTTGGTTAGGACTTCAACATATCTTTTGCGGGGGTATCCAGTTTAACCTATAACATAGATTTAAGACTGGAAAGGGAGGTTGGGAATCATTCATTCAGTAAACATTACCAGTCACAGACCATGTGCTAAATATTTTTCTGGAGAAAAAATAGTTCCTGTAAACAAGATGCTCAAACTTATTTGAGCTATGATACAATGAACTTATAGAAATTCAAAGAGCATTGTGTCACTCAGCTATGTAATTGATCACTCCAAACTTGGCGGTTTAAAATAGGAATCATTAGGGGCACCTGGTTGGCTCATTCGGTTGAGCATCTGACTCTTGATTTCAGCTCAGGTCATGATCTCATGGTTCATGAGTTCAAGCTGACAGCACAGAGCCTGCTTGGAATTCTGTCTCCCCCTCTCTGCCCCTCCCTCACTTGTGCTTTCTTTCTCTTTCTCAAAAATAAATAAATATTTTTTAATTAAAAATAAATAAACATTTTAAAACAAAAACAAAAAATGGAGATTTCTAAAAAATAAACATAAAATAGGAATCATTAATTATTGATTATGCATCTGGAGCTCTCCTGGGGGTCAGCTGATCTAGTCTGCATTCATTTGGGGAAGCTGTTTCAAGTATCTCCCATCTTCCTTGGATCAGTGGGCCAGTTGGGACTTGCTCTTCTCCTGACAATGGTGTGGAACAAATGGAAATAAGCAGGGGCTTCACTTCTATTCATACGCCATTGGTCTAAGTAAGACTTGTAGCTGAGCTCAAAGCTTAGAGGGGACAACTGTAAAGTCACATGGCAAAGGAAACAAATAGAGAAAAGGTGAAGAATCGGGGGTGATTTACCATATGGACTCTGCAGTCAAATAGACCCGAAGTCATGTTTGATAAATGGAGATTAGGTAGATGGATAGACAGAGAGATAGGAAGGTAGGTGGATAGATATTAAATCCTTATTTTGGTAGCTGGTACATATCCATTTTAACTTCCTTTATACTAGGCAGTAACTTGCTTTTGTAGAGTGTTTGATGTCAAATTCTGTCCTTTCTTTACTCCTTGTCCTCTTAATCTGTTGTTAATTTGTTGTCAAAGAAGTAAAAATATGACATTTAATTTAAATGATAAGGACTGATAATGGTATAATATTTTCCCAGGAGTATGCTGAGGGACTCTGCCTAACCTGGTGGTGGGTATCACTTAATCCATCACAGTGAGGTAATAATGGTGGAATTTCAGGCATGTCTGACAGACTGGGGGCTAGCCATAATCTTCTCACTAACCTAGATAGGCAGTCACCTACTGCTCCTGTATATAAAGCAATTATGATGCTAAGGATACAAAAAACTCTCTGTGCTTATTTCTCCTTATCAATCATCACCCATTGAGGGTGATGCTAAGGGCTGCCAGGATGCCTTACAGAAATGGAGATTAAATCTAGGCTTTGGGGCCATGTCTACCTCTGTGCTCTGACAACAGCTTTATGTATGCTGTTAGGACTCACTCAGTGTTCTTCCCCCATCATAATAGTCATTAATGTCATCCTCCCACCAGGTGAATGTGTGCTCAGCCTCACTGCCATGGCACCTCCCACAGACCCAAAGTATGAAGACATCTCTGGGCTTCTATTGGCAATTGAATTACGGCATAAAACATACCAATTCTTGATCTGTGAAAAAGGTGAGGATCTGGATGCCACTGTGCTTCATCAGGCAGAAAAACACTTTTGCTTTTATGGAGAAAAAAATTTAAAAGAAGGAATAAATGACTCTTTGTGTTCGCTTCTAATAACTGGCAATTTTTTCCTTTAACTTTAAAAGTAAAGTATGGTCATAGACAATTAGGAAAACTCCAGAAAGATATATAAAAAGAATAAAGACCATCCATAATACCACCACCTGGAGATAATCACAATTAACATGTTAGTGGGTGGGGCACCTGGGTGGCTCAGTCAGTTGAGCATCTGACTTCAGCTCAGGTCATGATCTCACAGCTCATGAGTTCGAACCCCGCGTCCGGCTCTGTGCTGACAGCTCGGAGCCTGGAGCGTGCTTCAGATTCTGTGTCTCCCTCTCTCTCTGCCCCGAACCCACTTGCATTCTGTCTCTGTCCCTCTCAAAAATAAATAAACATTAAAAACAAAAACATTTAAAGGGTTTTTTTCATGTCACCCTTACATGTACATAAATACACATTTTACATAAAATTAGTTCACAGAGAATAAATGGATTATTTTTATTCATCTTTAATATTGTGGACATGAACCCAGGTCATTTTCATTAAATATCTTTGAAGAATGTGATTTTTAAGTGTGTAGGCTAGTCCAACAAATAAATTGATGCCTTTTCACTTTATATTTCAGGTTATGACATTTGCTATCCATGAGTCAAAACTCAAGGCCTAATTTTAAGGATATTCATTGCTAAGATGTTAAGCTTCCACTTTCAATGTTTGCCATAACCTATGTCCCTCAGGAAGTGGAGCCTGTGGCAGAGGGTATGTGTGCTATTAATTTATTGGGAACACAATTCAAGGAAGCAAGAGTTGGGGGGGGGGGCAGGGACGGGGACAAGGAGAGAGAAGCAGAGAAGGAAGGAGAGCCCACACAAATGCATTATCAGGCTGATCCCCACAGTACTGTCCAGGAAGCTGTATAACCAGACCCTCAAGATCATCCGTAGGAAGATGGGAAAGAAGAGACTTTATCCACAGGTACCCATCTCCCGTTGGACAAAGATTCACAAGAGAGTGTTCATTCTCCTGTACGTCGGGGCTGCACCCACATGGACACCAGGTGGAGTGTCTTGTCTCTGGCCTGAGGCAGTCTGCATGAAGTCGTGGGAGCTGGTACAGAGTGGCAGCTGGAAAACACACAGGCAGATCTCAAGTGGTGTAGAAGAGGTGTCTGCCATAATGCCTCATCTACTCTGCACTTGCAAATTTATAACTATTTAACACACAAAACAAGATATAAAAAAAAACAATAAATGTTATTTAAAAGAAATATTTTACTGTTAGTCTTATGATGTTAGGAGACCAAGGGAAGAGGGAAGAAAACCAGAGGAGAGGGCTGGTGTATCATATCCTGGTAGGGCATTTACAGCCACCTGCCATTTCTTTCCTTGAAAATCCTCCCCAGAATAACCTCTCTGGGATGCCTTTCTCTATTTATTCTCCCTGAATGAGCACTGTCTGCTTGGTGCTCCCCTGGCATTTTTGCACTGTCTTCATACCGTAGTCATGACAGTATTGTAGGGTAGAAATTCCCTAGGATGTTTAACAGGGTAGAAATTTAACAGGGTAGAAATTCCCAAGGATGACTGTTTAGTCTTTTACATATCTGTGTGCACTTAAAATTGTGAAGTGATCGAAAAACAGAAGTTTAGAGCTAAGGGTACTTCATTTCAATACGTAAATCGTATCAAATCCCCATCCTGTAAATAGCAACAGTTGGGACAGTTCCGTGGTCATGGAGATAAATTTGATGTGGCAGTAGGGCCGGGAATAAGGTAGCACAGGTATACAAATGTTTTATCCAATAAATGCTGCTTGATCACCTGCTCATTCATGCTAAGCATGAGCAAGGTATACACAAGAATCAGATACAACTCTTTGTTTCAAAGGTTTAACAGTGGAAAAAGTATTCTCTACATTTGTTAAGAACTCAGAGTGCTCTTTAATAGATACTAATTAGATGTTTACAATAATTTTTTTTTTAATGTTCAGGTATTTTTGAGAAAGAGAGAGAAAGAGAGAAAGTGAGAGGCACACGTAGGGGAGGGGCAGAGAGAGAGGGAGACACAGAACTCAAAGCAGGCTCCGAGCTGTTAGCACAGAGCCTGAGGTGGGGCTTGAACCCGCGAACCGTGAGACCGTGACCTGAGCCCAAGTTGGGTGCTTAAACAACTGAACCACCCAGGCACCCCAATTAGGTGTTTATAATAAACAACTCTGGGGAATGAAGGCTAAGCCTCAGGGCTCCAGAGTAAGATGTAGCTTCAACTTTGGTTTTTCCAGCAGCGGTAGTGGGGTGGGGGGCATTCCAAGCTTCACTTCACTTACATAAAAAGGAGAATAGTGATAAAATGAACAACATTCACTGGGTTGCTCTGAGGATAAAATAATATATGTAAAGCACTTAGCACATTGCCAAACATATAGTAACTCCATGAATGTTAACTGTTTTTATATTGTTCTGGTTTCCCATTGAATTTAAATGCATTGTTCAGGATCATATGCCACAGCCAAGACTGGAACTCCTGTTTTCTGCTTCCTAGTCTAGTGATATTTCCTCTGATATATAACAGGGAGGAGCATGGATGCTGGCTCCAGACTTTCAGCCCTAACATCTAGCACAGCATTTTGCGTGTAATGGATAGTCAGTAAATACTGGTGAATAAGGGACTGGCAGCAGTCTCCAAGTAAAGATTACAGAGTTGCTAATGTATAAATAAAAATAAAATGTATTTCAGTGCTTTGCTTGGCATTGCTTGGGAGCATATTAAAGACACCAAACATAGTTTGTTCTCTTGGTCAGCCATCTGGTGACAAAAAATGTAGGTGCTCAGATCACGAACAATTCCTTCAAGGACACATTTTGCTTGAGCAGAGTGGACCTGTGCACAGAAGTGTTGAGGACATAATTCTAGTTCTCATCATCTAATCAGGTAGAAAGCATGAGGTGATGGGAGTGGCTAAAGGAAGAAAAGGCTTTTTGCTTTGGGCTAAGGAGAGACCTATGGCTGACTCTGGAGCCCAGGCATCTGGGGAGGAGAAGTGGTTCCTGGATCACCAGGGTCTGACTCATGCAGGCAGGAAAGGTGCAAGTTATTGAAGTCCAGCCCAACTGGAACAGAGGGACAGATGCTTCTCTGAGAAAGAGCCAGTGGGATGGAATCCACATCCTGAAAGGTTTACCTGTGCTTATTTTCTGGAAAATAATGGTTCTGGAAAAGCACATTGTTGGAATTTTTTTCTATTTCATAACCTAAGTATGAAATAGAAATATAAGTATAGAATATAAATACCTACAGGGGACTTTCTAGTCACCATTTATTATCTGCTGTATGCCGTGGACTGTATATATATTACCTCATTTAATCCTCAATTCTCTTACTTTCTTGGGGCATTGGAGCTCAGGGTAGGGGATTTGTTTGTTTTGCTCACCACTATATCCCTGGTGCCTAAAACAGTGCCTGGAAGAGAAGGTTCTCAACAGTTTTTGCTGAATGTCTGAAAAGAATAGAGAACACCATCCAAACCTAGAGCTCAGAAGGGTTAAGTGACTCACACGTGCTTGACAGTAGGGGGCGGAGGCTGGAACCCAGATCCACCAGCAAGTCCTGCCCTCTCAGCCACTGCCCAGTGTTGCCCAGCCTTCCCGTTTCAAAGCGGATCACACACCGCCACCATTGGTGCCCTCAACACTACCTTCATCTTGTCACTTCTGAATTAAAAATCCTCAATGTCTCTCAGCTGCCTTAATGTGACATTCAGACTCCCTTGCCTAGCATCTTGCCCAGGACCTTGAAAATCTGGCTATCTGTCACAGAAAAGTAGCCCAATAGTCTCGCTACCCCTGGAACACGGTTTATGCATTTCTTCTCAATCTTACTCCCTTTATATATGTCATTGGACATTACCAATTCCTCCTGCCCACCTCTCTGGATCCCCTCCTGTCCTTCAGGGTTCAGCAAAAGTTGAACCTCTTCCATGAAGCTTTTCTGACTATCTCCGTGTGCAGTAATTTCTCATTTCCCAGAAATTAAAAATTGCTCATCATGCGCCCTACTCTCTGGGCAGTTGGATAATGTTCCTTATGATTCTGGTCTTGGTTGTGTTCCTAACTGGTCTTTGTTATACTGCTATGTCACTACAACTCAAGTGTAAGCATACTGAGAGCAAGGAACTTGGCCAGAAGCAAGCAAAGCAAATACTATATCTAACATATAAGAATTATAGGTTGAATGGTTAATGCAACTAAATATTTTAGGTTATGCTAGCTAGATGGCATATGTTTATATATACTTATATATATATATGTAATATATATGTTATGTATGCTATGATATGTTTTATCATGTTACATGTATGTTATATGTGTGTAAGGTTATTGATTTAGAACAAAAAAGGGCTCTCTTATCCTGATACTGTAAAATATCCCTTCCCTTTCCCGTTCCTTTGCTTCCTCATCCTTTTTGGTTGGGAGGGTCCTTATGGGTCCCTGTCACAAGGCAGAGACTGCCAATGTTGGACGATAGCATGCAGGGTCAGAGACTTTGTGAGACAAATGCAGGTTTGAGGCTGGACTGGAGTTCAAAGATTCTGGCCAAGATTTCAGGCGGGCTCCCTTAAGAACTATGGACATTTGAGTAGCAGATTATGCTGCAAGATGACTGCTGATGCAGTTTCTCAGTGACTTCAACAGGGACATGAAGGAGTGCCACTCAACATGCCAAGCCAAATTAGGGATTGGCACTGTGAAAAGCAAGGGTTAGAAAAGATTGTTATTTCTCAACCCTTGTTAATGCAAAACCACAATGATATGCTTCTTATACTTAAGATGGAAGGACCATTCAGACTAAATACGACTGTTTCTTCCAAGTTAATCAATTGCTAGGCAAATGCTAATAAATCTGACGAAATACATGCTGTGTTAGAGGGGTGGTAGGGAGAAGCCATCTCATTCCTGCACTGGTGCAGGCTGCCACAATATGTAAAAAGCCTGCCCAAGTCTGTTCTCAGAAGGGCCATTTCTAACCCCTTTGGGGTAAGAGAATGATTTGTGCTGAGCAATCGCTCAGCAGCTCTTTCTATTCCCAGAGGAATCCAGTTGCTAGCACCAAGGGAAAACACATACCACGGGGAAAAAAAAAAAAACCCTGAAGACTGCTCAGGAAGCAGACTGGGGCCCCTACACCCTGAGAGACAGAGACAAACTCCTGAGATCCTAGGCTGTTCTGGAAAGGTCCTTTATTAGTTGTTCACTTAAAAAAAAATGGTCCCCCTTTCTCTGAACAACAAAGGCAAGTTAGGGACCTAGAGACTCTCTGACAGGGAAAGCCCCTCTGGAAAGGCAGCAGGGTAAGTATTCGGCTACATCAAATTACTGCTGACTTGTGTTCTCCAGCACGGTAGAGGTGACTAGATACAAATAGCGCGGGTGTAGGCTCTTTGAGGCAGGACTGTGTTGCATTAACCTGTATGCCCTCTGCTTCTGGAACATAATAGGCACTCATGAGTGTTTATGGAATGCATTTATGCTTGCGCAAGTCAACAAATGGGCTAATAAATGAACAAAGGTAGTTGTCTTTTTCTATCTTGGATCTTATTGAGTATTAGTCCAAGATTATCAGAATGTTGTTACAAATCCTCTACTGTAGCACTCAAATTTACAGTAATTAAAGACTAATGCTTCCAGAATTCTCTATAGCTTCCAAATATTCTAACCATAATGGACTAAAAGCATGCATGTTTACTCAAAGTTTTAGAATAAAACACTGCACTCCCTGCTAAAAAAAAAAAAAAAAAAAAAAAAAAAAAGAAAAAAAAAACAACTATGCAATTATGATGTGACCTCTAAGTGTTATTTGTCAATATCGAGACCGGGCCAGCTTCCTTGACTGTGACCACTAATAAAAACACACTGTGTGCTACTACCTCTGGGAGCTGAAGGATGTTCAACAGATTTGCAGGAGATTTTCACACTGCTGTGGCCTCTCTGCTAGCTTCCAGGAGCAGCGCTCCAATACCTTGTAATGCCATTACTGTCACTCCCAGACAAGCTCAGAAATATGTACTGAGAAATGAAATTTTCTTCAGACATTCCTTCACCGAAGCCTTCCAACTCAGAGAGATAGAAGGTTCTATCAGGCGAGTCGATTTTGTCTTAAAGGCAAATAAAAAGTTATTGGCACGAGGTTTCAAATATCGCAGGGAAAGTAATACTTGTAGCATGGCTTAAAAAAAAAAAGGTTACTAGTTTGTTTTAGGCGAAACCTGGAGAAAATGAAAATACTTTCTGTGTAACTCCTTAAGCATTCTTTCATTTTTGGAGATGCCTAATCCATGTAAGTAATCTGATTACTTCTTAAAACCCAAAGGATTACTTGTAATCACTTGCCTCAAAATTCCCGTCTGAAGGTTTCAGAAATTGTGTGCCCCGGTGACTCCGACGGCAACAATATACGTGAAAGCAACACACTTAAATCGTGCACAACTGCACTTGATGTTGACAGGAAAATCAAAGGTGCTGAGGTGACCTGCCCCACATCCCCTGCTGTGATTCCAACAATGGGGAAAGACACCCAAAGTGGACCCAATGCTGGGCTGGAAAGCACTTCCTTCTCTCACTCACATGCCACGTCATAGTAGCATCAATTGTAGTAATGAGGGTGTAGGAAAGAACCCTGTGAAAGGGCCAAGTAGATGCAGGTACCGATTCTGTTTCCTTCCTGAGTGGTTCATTTCCCCTCCCTGGCAGGTCTCTGGTTGGCTTCAACCTGAGGGGAACAGACTAGAATGCTTTTAGGATACTTTGGATGGTTTTGCCACCAGCTGTGCTTACCTAAGCAAAATGAATTGGTTAATTGAAGCAATTACCTGGCAATTCAAGTCCAAACACCTCCCCATGAGAAGCAAAGGAGGATAATTTGGAGTATTTGCCAAATTAGGCTAACTGAATACATCCTGAGCACCCATTTAAAGGTTGAGTTAAAGAAGTGTGGCATTTCTGTCTTTGGGGACACAAAATCAGGCTTCACATGGGCTTACTCAGAACTGTGAGCACACGTGTATATGTTAAGAGTAATACAGGAATTAAAATTCAAAAACTTTTAAAAAGTACACCTGAAACTAATATAACACTATATGTTCACTATAGTGGAATTAATTTTTTTTTAATTAAAAAAACAAAAAAAAGAGGCGCGCCTGGGTGACTCCATCAGCTGAGGTCTGACTCTTGATTTCGACTGAGGTCATGATCCCAGGTCGTGGGATTGAGCCCCATGTTGGGCTCTGTGCTGAGCATGGAGTCTGCTTGGGATATTCTCTCTCTCTCTCTCTCTCTCTCTCTCTCTGTCTCTCTCTGCCCCCCTCCCTGCCCCTCTCCTCTCCCTCACTCTCACTCTCTCTCTCTCAAATTAAAAAAAATAATGAAATAAAATGTTTTTTGAAAAAAGAAAGAGTGAGGAAGATCTAGGCTAATGGCTCTCAAATTTTAGTGAGCATCAGAGTCACCAGAAGAATTTGTGAAAACTCAAATTGCTGGGCTCCACCTCCAGAATTTCTGAGTCACCAGGTCTCGTGTAAGGCCTGGGACTGTGCATTTCTAAAAAGTTCCCAATTGATGCAAATACAGTAGGTTCAGGGACCACATTTTGAGAACCACTGAATTAGGCTTCTCTCTTTCTCTCTCTCTCTCCCCCACTGCTCAATAAGATGAAAGCAATGTGAGCCTTCCTATGGAAATTCCATTCTCTCCCATCTCTTGAAAATCCAAACTACTACTAAGATGTAATTATTCATTCAACAAGTAAGTGTTTTGTTGAACATCCATCCTAGGATGCTTGGTGATAAAGAATTAAAGACCAGTCTGTATCCTTAAGAGGTTTCCAGTCTGGTGGAGAGAGGGACAACACCAGATGAAGATAAGAATGAAGTAGTGTGAAAAGTGATACAGAAGTAAAGACCGGGTACCACTGGGAACACAGAGCTCCACTTGGACTGGAGGTCATCTGCCTCTCTGCACATAGTAGGCTTTCAGTGTATGAACGAATTATGTGTCAATTCAGCAATTGTACAAATACTATATAGTGACCCAATCTGCACAGTGGGAAATGTACTGAAGAAGTAGCTTGTTTCAAATTGACTCCTGAATCAGAGCCAAAAGCAAAGAACTTTTAATCACTGCAAATCTGGTTTGAATTGAGGCTGGTAGATTTTGAAATGAAAAAAAAACTGAATCCTATTATCGACTCCTTGAACCTGCTACTTCCTGATAATCAGTATTTTTTTTTCACTTTACTGAAAAGCAACTGTATTTGGTAAGTAGTTGTTTTTGGGTGAACAAAGTTATCAGGTATGAAAATAGATGATGTTCTTCCAGCTTCCTTTGACAAAAGCCCTGGGCAGGAGAGAGGCTGGTTCTCAGTGGCATTTTTGTTATGCAAATAGTCTGATGCAGCTCATTTCTTAAAAACTACACTGACATTCATGGCTAACATTTGGCCTGGTGAAATGGAACAGGCACTAGCTTGCTTAGCTGAAGTATTCAAAAAATAAGGGTAAATAGACCTTTTTGTGAATTCAAAATGAAAAGGGGGGGGTCTGTGTTCCTTAATTTAAGGCAGTATGACAATATTTATATTTAATAATACTTAGCTGATTCAATTAAGATCAAGTTAAAAAAAATCAATTGCTACTATTTGTTCATCGGCCTCTTAGAAAGGCTTTTTTCCTTTTCTTTGGTTTTGGGGCTCCTTAGTTTAGGTGGATTTCTTTTTAACTTTCCTTTCTGCATTAGTCAATGAGTAAGTTAGAAGACCATGTATTTCTTCCTTTTAGCAAGTAGAGAAAAGTCTCCATGTTGTGCCCAGATGATTTTTTGAAGGTATACTAGGGAAGTAAATAAAGACTGAAATAATAAGGAGCTGTGACATGTAGGCAAATTAAAAGACAGTGAGGCAGATAAATTCTACTTTTCTAAGATTTTATGGAACTTACAATAAATGATTACCTCATTTTTATATTACATAGCAACTTTCCCTTTTCCTTAAATTAAGACGTAAAGGAATGTCTTAATTTACAAACAAATAATGTTCCAAATGTCTGTAAGCCAGTTGTTTTAAACTTGGAATGCTTTTCCCAACAGAAATATGTTATAAATTGTGGTTAACTTGATTAGCCACATAAGCATATTTCATTCATAACCTATCTAATGTACTGAAATATAGGGGCAGATAATAAGTACCCATAACTAATAATTTTAAAAGCAGTGATTTGTAAAACATTTTTCAAAATTGTATTTTAGAGAGAGAGCTTGTGCAGTGAAGAGAGAGAGAGAGAGAGAGAGAGAGAATCATAAGCAGGCTCCACGCTCAGTGCATAGCCAGATGTGGGTCTCGATCTCACAACCATGAGATCATAACCTGAGCAGAAATCAGGAGTCTGATGGTCAAATGACTAAGCCATCCAGGTGCCCCTAAAAACAGTGATTTTGAATAAAAAACTCTAAAGTTTCCTCAGGATATTTGAGGAAAAGGTTTAATGAGAGGTCAAAAGGATAGATGAAAGGATGTTGAAGTGAGATCCTGAAACTATTAATAGCTTAGTATTTGATGACATTCGTCATTTATAGGATTATGTCAAAACATGTATCAGGTGTAGCATTAGATATCCTGTTTACATATTGACCATGGTTAGTGTTGAACTTCAGTTTAGTATAGTTTATAAGTATAGCTTATAGAGAGAGGAATGGGAAGTCCTCCTTTCTGAAGTGGTGGTAATCATTAAACAAACAACTTGAAGGGTGCCATGGTGACTTAGTCCATTAAGCATCCGACTTTGGCTCAGGTCATGATCTTGCAGTTTGTGAGTTTGAGCCCTGCATCGGACTCTGTGCTGACAGCTTGGAGCCTGGAGCCTGCTTCAGATTCTATGTCTCCCTCTCTCTGCCCCTCTCCCGCTCACACTCTGTCTCTCTGTCTCTCAAAATAATAATAAAAACATTAAAAAAATTTAAGCAAACATCTTGAAGCATTCATTTGTAGCCCTGTGTCTGTTACGTTTCTTTATATGATCATTTAATAAATGGTGATTCCCATTGGTTTCAAGATCCAAGAGAGCAGATATCTTCTACATTTTTGATAACCAATATGTCCCCAGCACATAGCAAAAAGCCAATTACATAGCTATTTGAGAGTATTTTTTGAGTGAATGAATGAATGAATTGAAAAGAAAAAAACGATTGGCCTAAAGAATATACAATTGTGTTAAAAATATAGATGTGTTGGGGGCGCTAGATGGCTCAGTTGGTTAAGCGTCTGACTTCGGCTCAGGTCATGATCTCGCGGTTCCTGAGACAGCCCTGCGTGGGGCTCTGTACTGAGCATGGAGCCAGCACTGCTTGGGATTCTTTGTCTCTCCCTCATTCTCTGCCTGTTCCTTGCTCACTCGCTCTCTCTCCCTCAAATAAATAAATAAACATTTTAAAAATATAGATGTGTTAAAAGTGAGTGTCTGAAACTACATTTATTATTACTCTCTCTGTTGTCAAAGAGGGGAGAATCATAGGGCCAAAGATAGGGATATAAAAATAAATTTCCCCAAGGATGAGAACAGTTGGTAAGACAGTTTTATTTGGTGAAAATCAAGTAGTTACGTCTGTCCAATTATGTTTGGTTGTTGTTTTAAAATAAGGGGGATTGGGATGGATCAGCCTTAGGATAGTTCAGGAGCAAAGAAGGCCCCATGCAGCGGTGTGCCTACCAACGGCAGGACAGCAGGAGAATTCTGTATGGTATGCAGGTGATAGGTGGGGTGGAAACATTAACTGTAGAGAATTAAAAGAGAAAATTTAAAGAGAAAAGTCAGTCTGCTTCTTGGTATGACTATATTCCTGCAATTCTAAAAGATGTCCGTGATAAAATATTCCTCTGCAACAAGATATTTTTTTGGTGTAATTACTAAAAAATCCTGAAGTTACTGTTGTTTTAATTTGGTTACTGTTGAGTTTTAGTTTGGAGTCTGTAAGCTCCAAATTAGCACATTTTAATTACTTATCTTTTAATAAGCTTTGTAATCTAAGTGGAAGTTAATTCAAAGTACTTCTGGTTGTATACTGGGTCCCCCACAAAGGTGGCCTTGCCGGCAAATGCTTGTTTTAACAGTGAGTTCTTAAGAGTTTGGAATTATCCAAGTTCATTTCAGGTACAATTTGTACTCCTAACCCCGGAGGTACTCCATATTCCTTCCTTTAAATAGCAGACTTAAAAAAGCAATGTTAACTCAGTAAGTAAAAACTTGAGGAAACAGAATTTGAGCTCTGGACTAAATTTTTTCATGCACAACATTTTCCTTAATCTGGATTTTATGGAGGGACTTTGGAGGGACTTGAAACCTACTGAAACAGATGCAAAAACGTATGCATATGTGTGTGTGTATTTTTAAAACAAGGTTCCGTAAGTTTAATCAAAGAGATCTGTGACCCCCCCCACAAAATAAGAGCCACTGGGATAAAGGGTATCCAATCTATCTTTTAGATTCTTCCATGTTTTATAAGGAGGAGGAATAAGCATAGTCAAATGAAGAAACATTTTTCTATAAAAGTATTTAAGTTACAATTATGGCTATATATGAAGTATATGGTATATGTTATCTTAATTATATGGTGTAATTTTGAAGGTGAATTTGAAATCTAAGGAGACTTATTTATTAAGGAAGAGCAGAAAAAGGACAAATAAATGTTCCCATCCAGTTAATATACAGATATAATGGATTGCATGAGGCTGAATATCTAGAACATCGTTATTTTGCTGTATTTGAATAAAAGTCTGCCCTGCAGCTATGTGGATAAGAAGATGTCATATCACAATCATAAAATTTTAGCATGGAAGGTATAGTGATAGACTCTGAACTTTTTTCTGGCTTCTAGCACTGACTTTAAGCTCAGAAAAAACAAAACAAAACAAAAAAAACCCAGGTGGTTTCTTTGTCTCTAAAAGAATAATAATAGCTAAAATTTGTTGGGTGCTTAGTATATGTTGAGCACATGCTTTTATGAATTATCTCATTTATTCTATTGTTATTTTTTTAATGTTTATTTTATTTTTTTATTTTTTAATGTTTTATTTATTTTTGAGACAGAGAGACAGAGCATGAGCAGGGGAGGGGCAGAGAGAGAGGGAGACATAGAATCCGAAGCAGTCTCCAGGCTCTGAGCTGTCAGCACAGAGCCTGACGCGGGGCCGGAACTCACAAACCGCGAGATCATGACCTGAGCAAAAGTCAGATGCTTAACCAACTGAGCCACCCAGGAGCCCCTTTAATGTTTATTTTTGAGAGAGAGAGAGAGAGTGTGTGTGTGTGGGGGGGGGGGTAGGGGCAGAGAGAGGGAGACACAGAATCTGAAGCAGGCTCCAGGTTCTGAGCTGTCAGCACAAAGCCCCACGTGGGGATTGAACCCATAAACTGTGAGATCATGACCTGAGCTGAAGTCAGACCCTTAACTGACTGAGCCACCCAGGCACCCCCTTGTTTATTCTTATAATACTGTTACCGGATAGATACAGTTATAGGTCCTAGATTACATTTAAGGAACTGAAACTTAGGGAAGGTGACTTATCCAAGACAATGCAGGCTGAAGGTGTAAAATGAGAATTCTAACTCAGTCTCCCTCCCTCCAGGGCCTGCTCACTTAATGATCACCCTAAACTGACTCCTTGTTATGATATAACTCGAGTTTATCTGTTTTCAGAAAATTGTATTACCAGAGTTTTTTGACAGAAGCACTCAAGTTGATAAACACCTATCCTTTCACTGAATACTTCCAGGGAAGGAAATTCTACCACTTTCCTCAGTGGACCACTGTGGTAACAAACTCGTCTGTGAAGGAAACCAGTATTGAATGTTTGTAGAAAGTTAACAATAAAGTGGGCATTGCCTCAGATATCCTGCTGGACAATTACTTCCCAGATCATTGATTTTATGAACACAAAAACAAAATGATTGGGATTAATAAGAAGAAATCTGGGCAGAATGTAAGTGATCACCAAGAGGAGCCAGTGTGTGTGTGTGTGTGTGTGTGTGTGTGTGTGTGTGTGTGTGTGTTTGCACGCGCTATGGGGCATTTTGAAAAATCATTTGACTATCCCTTGATATAAATATTTCAATTGGTGGCAGATGTTTAGCTTGGGATTGCCAGAAAATAGAGCCTGCCTGATACAAAGACTTACTGAACATACTTTCTTGGGGGGGTGTGATCCCAGGGATGGAACCAGCAAAGGATAAAGAACCGATACAAGGTTGTGTTACCACGCTGGCCACTGCCTTAGGTGACTGGCTGCTTAATTCAGCAAGACCATTTGAGAAGATCTATGTAACACACTTCAGGATCCTTTGTCAGAGGATAAAAGGGGGAGCATTTATCCATGGGCCCCCATCTCCCATTAGTCAAAGATTTACCATAGGGTGTTTAGTCTCTCATGCTTCTTTCTGGATTTTAGTCTACACCAAAGCTTCAATCAAGAAGCCTCTGGGTGGGAGGAGAGATGTAAGAGAGGTCTAGGGCGAGGCACTGTCAGACTGTATTTGTGTGAAGCTGGCTGGAACCCACTTAGAACTGACTGCTTTTGCAGTGCCTAAAATAGACAGGTAGACTCAGGATTTGAAATGGTACATACGAGGTGTGATCTAGAAAGTAACATTATTTTTTCAAAGATTCACAGTTTTTCACTTGCTGGCCTCCTTTCCACATCTGATATGTCATACTCATTGGGCCTAGCAGAAGAGTCTCAAGCTTTCTTTCTGTGTTCATTCTTATAATATTTACTCATGTTGATTGTGTCAGAGCTTGTGTAGGGAACTGGCAATAGAAATGTAATTATGATCAAGAGATTCTCTGCTATCATAAAGCCTACTGTATTCTCAAGTCTGTGCCTACCACAGTACTAGCACCCAGTAGGCATTTTTTAAGGAAATAAAAGAGTCTCCTAATACAATCAGTATTAAATGAGTATTAAGTACTATGGAAGTCTTAAAGGACCGGAGGGATGGCCCACTAGATAAACCACTCTATCATCCTGGTAGGAAATCTCTTACCCACTGGCTATAATGGCTTATGTCTGCCCTGGGAGTAAAGACTGTTTACTTTATTATCAATGTACTGCCTTGGGATAGGGAGGCTGAAATTTAGACAGATTTCTGTAGTTATCTGTAAGGTGCCTCCTAGGCATAAGAGAACATTCTGAGGAGCTGGAATCCGGGAGCATCACCAGCAGCAGCAGCAGCAGCAGAAAGCGGTGGCGCCCACACCTACACATACCTGGCAGTGTTCCCAGGCAGAAGGTGGAAGATGTCCTGTCTCGTTGCCAGATCTCCTTCAACATCCCACTGGCCAAAGAACCAGCTGACTCCTACCCAAGATGCCTGGTTTCGGGAGCCAACATGTCCTCGCATTCCACAGAAGCACTCAGGTGGGAAAGACACCGATTCATTAAAATTTCTGCTACACAGTTAGCTGCATTCTGTGGTCCAGGGGAAAATGCCATGCCAGAGACATATTTGTATGATAATGAAGTTTTCAATGCCTTAGGAAGATGCTGCAATAAAAATAAAATCAGAATAAAATTATTCAAATGATAACATTTGGGAGGGCAGGTAAGTCCTTCTGGCCTTGGAAGTGGTTCCCCTTCACTGCAGACCCATCTTCTGGCCCTCTGTGACAATGAAGCCCGAGGTTACATCATGCCGATTACCTCCGCGAATTAGCTGATGTATGGGGACCTGTCAGTGTTCTTTAGTATTCACATTAAACTCTCAGGGCAGAGTGACCAGAGCATGCCAGTGCTTTATGGAGCAGTCAAGGCAGCGAGGCTGCTGGAGGCTTTCAAGAGGAACTTTCCACCTGTGGGGAGTAGCGGGGCCATTGTGTAGTGGCATCAGGGCAGAGGCCCCAGGCTGGGAGCTGGAAGGAAGGACAGATAAACTCAATTGGCTCTTCAAATGAAAGGGCTCACTCTAGTGACTGAGCACAAAGCGCCCCCCCCCCCACAACCCCTACCTCGCTCCCCAAAGGGAATTTCATGGTTCAAAAGGAGTAAGGATATCTTGTGGAGAATGGATCTGCAGGCCCAGCGCGCCTCTCCCCCAGGTACCAATGGTAGTGGAGTCGAAGAGAAATCGCCTGGGAGAGAGCATCTGAGGCAACTCGCCTGCTGGTGTGCTGCTTTAGGGACAGATGTGCATTGCTGTGTGTGTGGGGGAGTAGGTGGGGAGGGGAGGCTGGTGCTAAGACTGCCTCTCTGCTTTCAGGGGAAGAAAGGCAGAAGTGCGAGGATACACAGAGCGGGAGAGCTTGGGCTCCAGGGCAGCCGCGCGTGGACGTGTGGATGTGGTCTGGGAGTACTAGGAGAGGTGCGGGCGCAGAAGTTACTGGAACAGGCGTACTGGCAGGTTGAGTTGCAACTCAAGCCCCAGATCAATCACTCATTCTCTTCAAAGTACTTTTTCTGTTCGACAAAAATGTTGATAAACGCTTTGGAGTCAGAGAAGGAGGTTAAAGAATGCTCCTCGTTACCTTTTTAGTCCAATCCTACTCGCTTCTCCACAGGGAATCAGAGGACCCCAGGATTCAAAAAGGTGCAAAGTAGTAAGTAGGAGCCCTGTCTGGGAAGCACATTTGGAATCAAGAGGCACAACCTTTGATGGTTTAATCCTCACGTTACAAACTAACCTTGGGATCTTAGATAAGCCATTGTAACCTCCTTGTGCCTCAGTTTCCCCATCTGCCCTCTGAGTATGGTGAGCTCCATCCCCGCGCCTGGCTGGGCCACTGATTGGGCTGAAAGCGGTGTGTGTGCTCTCCCCGAAGCCGGCACCACGCTCCAGGCGAAGCAGGGAGGCACGTTGGTGTTCTCCTCGAGCCCCGAGAGACTGGTGGGGAAGACTCGAGCTCTAAAATTAGTCCAGCTTCCAGGCCCTGCGCCGGGAGCGCCCTCCAGCTCGCCGCGCCTCTCCCACAGCCCCCTCCCCGCCCGCCCCCTCTCCCCCCTGCGCGGCGCTCCGAGATCGCGAGTCAGCCCGGACGCCGAGGCTTCTCTCCCCTTCGCCCTTTTCGCTCGCGGTTTGGGAGGAGGAGACAGCGAGAGAAAAGCGAGAGGGGGCGACGAGAGAGGGGCTTGGCTGTGCGTCGGCGTCGGCCGTGATGGGGAGCTGGGAGCAGCGAGGCGGCGAGCAGTAGCGGCGGCGGGGCGGCGGCGGCGGCGGCGGCACGGAGCAGACAGGAGAGCCCGCACTGCTCCCGGCAGGCTGCGCTGTGATCTGGGCTTCGGATTGGGAACTCGCGCCCCGTCCCCCTCCTCCCGCTGCCGCTCTCCTCCTCCCGGCTCCCCTCCTCCGCCAGCGAGCCCCCCGAACGCCTAGCGCCTCTGCCCGCGGCTCCAGTCCCAGAGCGCGCGCGGCGGGCACTGCGGCGGCGGCGGCGGCGGCAGCCGGGTGGCCGGCTCGCTCTGGGCTGGAGCGCTCGGAGCGGAAGACCACGGAGGCAGCGCCTAGTGGAGCCGTGGATCGCCGGCGCAGGCAAGGGTGCGTGGGGATTTTAGTGTGATTATTTGGCTGCCGGGTGCACCGGCTGAAGCGCGCCTCCGGGAGCAAGCTCCAACTACAGGGTGCAAATGGGCTGCGAGGTGGGCTCGGGGAGGCGAGAGCCGGCGGAGCGCGTGGGGGAAACTTTTCACCTTGTAAAGTTCCTGCCTCGGCACGGCTCCGAGCCGCCGCCGCTGCCGCCGCCAGGAGGGAAGAGAGGTTCGGTCCTGCGGCAGTAGCCGGGAGGTTGGCATGGAGAGTTGGCTAAGTTTGGGGGTGAGGATTTGGGGAGGGCCGCGAGGGGGCTTGCGGATCGGTGCACCTATCCCTGAGTCCCCCAAGCCCCGGCTGCCGGTTGCAGGTGGATGGATGAGAGGATCCAGGCGGCTAGCCTATTAGTTAGCCGGTAGCTTTCGGGCGCAGTGGGGAGGTTCAGATGCCGATGGATGTACTTGGGCGACCCGGAGGCCAAGTTGGGTCGTTGCTTGGCAAGGTGCAGTGCGGAGCCGGGGGGCGGGGTGTGTGTGTGTGTGTGTGTGTGTGTGTGTGTGTGCGCGCGCGCTCAGACTCCACTTTCTCCGGGGAGAGGAAGGGGTTTCTTGGACAGTTCACAGGTCGGCTCCACGCTTGACTCCGGCTTGCGGGGGGTAGTGGGCAGGGTGAAATGTTACGAAAGGCAGCGGCTTTCGGACTAGGGCGACAGCTTTTTAACAGAGTGGCTGGGTGGGAGGATTTTTCCTGCTACCTTCACAGGGAGAGGGAAACAGAGCGCCTGGGGAGAGTGCATGCTTTTTGGCGGGCGGGCGGGCTTGCACGCGTGAAGGTTGCTTGTCTTTGAAAAGAAAGCTGCGCGGGTCTGAGGGTACTGGGGGTGCGTTGCCTCCTTCCCTGGGTCGGCAGGCGGGAACGCGACGGCGCGCCAGCTCCGCGCTGGGGGCCCCTTGCCGGGCTGGTGTGGACGGCCCCCTAAACCAGGACGAGAGTGGGTGAGGGGGCCGGCGTAGGGGCGGAGGGGAGCGGCCGCGAGGCGGCGGAGACGACGGCCGGGACTGTCTTCGCGCGGCGAGCCATGCGCGCCAGGATTCCGCCAGTGGGGGTCGCTGAGCTAAAGTGCATCAGGCCCCCGGGCGTGCGCAGGGCTGCGAGCCCGGGTATTTTTAGCGGTGCCGTGGGCTAGTCCTCCCTCCTCTCTCCCGCTGACTTTTGTCGCGCGTGTTTTCCGAAATGGTTAAACATTGACCTCGATTAGGCTTCGCGGAAAGCAACTTTTATTGTGCAGTTTCCCCTGCTCCGCTGTCGTGGGCGGCGGCGCGCTTGGGGCTGAGATGCGGGGGTGGCGGGAGTTTGTCTGAGAGCTGGGGGAGCCTCTAGGGGAGCCTGCGACAAGAGGAAAGGGGGACGCCCCGGACGTGTGTGTGGTGGTGGTGGCGGCATTCTGCGGCTGCAGCTCCTCGCAATAATGGGGGCCAACTAGGCAGTGGAAGGGTTCCCTGAATGGATATGAGGAGAGAGCGAGGCTGCGGTGACCGGGTGAGGTCGCCTTTGGGGGGGCTACGAGAGGCTTCCCGGCGGGAGAGGCGCCTGCGGCCCGGAGCGTGGGCGGTCGGCGGCGGTGGTCGGTAGTGGCGGCGGCGGCCGGCGCCTGGCGAACTCGGCCCGCCTTGGTCCCCAGCCCGGTCTCCCGCCGCCGCGCGCCGACCGGGACTCCGCTTCTGGTTTGGGCGAACCTGCAGCAGCCCCGGCGGGAGGAAGGGAAGCGCGGACCGCGCAAATGATTGAAGACTCTTTTCTCCTCCCCGGCCCTCCTCCGGCTCCTCCCCGCCCCCAGACTCCGGCGCGTTTGTTTTCCAAGTTGGATCCCACTTCCATTTACAAGTGTCAGACGAACCCGCGCGAACCTCCCCCACTCACCCCGGCCCCAGCCAGACGGGAGAAGGGGCGGGGGGCGAGCTGTCTCCTCAGCGCTGGGGGCTGCTCGGTTCTCCTACCGAGGGCTTGACCAGCCCGGGTTCACATCGGAGGGTCCTTGGTTAAGAAAATACACATAAACACGAAACCCAGACCGTTCCTGGCCACTTTGTATTCCGTCGCTTTTCTCTTCCTAGCTTCGGACGTATTAATTTTCTGGCCCCAACGCTTGTTTTTTCAAAGGCGAGTCGCGGGCGGTGGGAGGAAGGGGGCGGGGGAGCAGGCCGACCAGTTCATCACGGTGGATTTGTGCTTCTGGCTTTGTTGCTAGGATTAGATTCTCTGATTGCGCCCAGGCCGAGTTAAAATAGATGCGGAGACTGAGAACCGGCCAGAAAGACTGCAGACGACTTTGCCTGTGATCCAGGCGGCAAGTTCAGGTGGTGGAACGGGGAAGCCCGCCATCTAGGAATTGAGGACTGAGGTGCCCCCTTACCGGTGTCGATCAAAGAGAGCCCAGATTTTGGCCCTACCTTCAGGCACTGAACTTCTCTTAACGTTTACCAAATGCTTGAATGATGTTATGGTTTGTGACGTGAAGATTTGAATCTGAGAAGCGTAGGAAGGGAGGGAGGGGCTGGAGGTGAAAGAAAGGGGGAGAAGAGATTGAGAGATGGAGATTCTGCAGAATCCTGGAAATTGCACAGAGCCAACTGCTTCTGCTTGCCTTTCTTTTCTTTCTTTTCTTTTCTTTTCTTTTCTTTCTTTTCTTTCTTTCTTTCTTTCTTTCTTTCTTTCTTTCTTTCTTTCTCTTTCCTTTTCTCTTATTCCTAAATTGGAGCAGTTAAGCATCGAGAGAATAAAGAACAGCCAAGAAAACCAGGGCGCCAAGAGACAAAGACAAAAAATGCATAATAACTTTAGCTTTGATGTGTCTTTTTCCCCCCTAATAGGATTCCGGTGGGGGAAGGGTTTTTTAACATTTTACAAGGAGAAAAGTTGTCTCTTAGAATTAAACCGAATGCTGATATTTAATCATGAATCCTTGTGGTTGTCTTTTTGTAACTTAGACAATGAATAGTGCTGGGGCCAGTTTCTATGCACAGTGCACTGGGATGAGAAAGTTCCCAGAACTGTCCAGTTATAATGTCTTCATATCTTAACCACACAGAGAACTCCACGTGAACGGCAGGCAGCTGGCTCAGAGATCAGAAATCAGTCGCTGCTGGGCTGGGTCCATCTCTTGTAGCTGCAGGATTTTCACAGCCAGTGTTTGTTGACCAGTGACTGGCTGTCAGCCCCCCACCCCGCTTTTTTCTCCCACATTTTATTTATTTTGGTTCTTGGCGGAGTCATTTTGGGAATTCTTTTAAATAGGACCCAGTGTATCTGTTAACTAGCAATTACAGTTATGCTGAGCTCCTCAGAAATGAAATGAGTAGCAATAAGCAGGGTGGATGCCCACTGACCTGTATGCTCTATGGTTATTTTGCCAGCTCACAGCTTTTTGTAAAGCGGCAGCTCTTCAGGCTGCTCACAGAAGAACATTTTGATGTGTCAGGTTATGTTATCCTTGCTTTCTTCATATGCTGCAGAATGACCTGCTGTAATCTGGCTGATGAATTATGTCAAATAGAAAGAAGTAGGCAATTATTGGTGAGGAGAGGAAATTTAGTCATTACCAGCTGGTCCTAGGAGTGCTCCCAGTGGCTCTTGTTGTGTTGTGCTGCTATATTTATAGCTCACAATGCAAATAGGACCATTTGTGGAGTTGGGTGTGGCATTCGATGATACCCCACATCTGTCCGGTTAACTAGTGGGTGGGCTTTACCTCTGGGCCAAGAGGGAAAGGATAGTATTTGGGGTGTTTGATTTCTTCCATTGTGGGTCATTCTTAGGCTCCTTCCTTGGGCAGGAGCTTTGAGTGGGGATCATCTGATGGGATCAGGTGGGCTGGGCCATTTGGATTGATTTCCTTTGATTGCTGGGGAAGGGCTATTGATGAATCTTTGTCTTTGCTGATTGTGAGAAACACCAAGGAGGAATAGAAATTTAAAAGAAGGGATGTGACAGACCTAGAAGGAGGGGCTTGTCTCCTGTCCAGTCCTTCCTGCAGAGAAGAGAGCCCCTGATTTCCACTAATGTTAAAAGTGTTAAAGGAAGAAACATGTGTATATTGCTTTGCGTATTGATTAAATTTTCTGAAATAGTTTTCAGTCTCTAAATGTTGAAGATATCATTATGAGCATTTTTCTGCCCAGTTATGGGGGTTGGGTCTTTGTTTTGTGTTTGTCCTTTTGATAGATACTTGCTGCTTAGGTGACTTCCTGGGCAAAGACCTTGAGGGTACATATCTTTTCTAGGTTTGGCCAATTTCATTCTACAAGCTTCTTAAACTCACTGATTTTCAGTCAGTTGAAGAATATCTACTTCTTTAATAAAGCTCTTCTCTTTCTTTGTTTACATTGCCTCCTTTTCCCCAAATTTCTTTCTTTCTTCCTAAAATTTCTAATAATTTTAGGACAGCTTGCCTTTCCTTAAAGAAATAAAAATAAAAAGATTCAGTGTAATGCCACAAGTTGAATTTACTGAGAACATATTTGACACTTGTCTAGTGGCTTCCAGCCAGTTTCTGGTCTACCAAAATAGTCTGTCAGTTACGTGTAACAGTGACAAATGACCATTCTAGTGGCTCTGGATTGGAATGGCACTCCCAGGTTAGTCTTCATTTTAGCTTGTTCTAGGATTGAGATATATTTGTATGAAATAGAAGGGTCGGAATTTGAGAATGGATTTACTGGCATGATGCTGGTCAGAGAAAATAGAGAACACATTTCAAGACGGAATGATCCAACTCCTTGTATAATCAAAGTGTGTTACTTCCCTCACTGGGTGGATGTGTGTGATTTTACAGGCCTGGGAGGAGGCCTGGGGAGGGTTGCGGGGTTGTCCTCCCTTAGATTATGTTTTATGAGAGTGTTGCCTTGTCTGGGCAGAAAAGTCTTGCAGGGGACATTGAGAGGGACCTAGAAGAGATTTTGGTATTTCACCTTTTTGAACTTTCAGGCTTCCCAGACTGGATGACAGCCTCTATTTAATAAAGGAAATTTGTTTAATTAACTTTTGCTCTTATATATCTTATATTTTACCCCTTTGTGTTTATTCTGTGAAGTCACATAGAATTTAAAGTCCTTTCCTTTATTTTTCCTTCACTTTTCTTTTTTCTTTTTCCTATTTTCTTTTTCTTTTTTTCTTTTCTCTCTTCAAAAAGTTCATTTCTTTTGCGTCTGAGTCTTGATTTTGGTTCAGGTCATGATCTGAGGATCCTGAAGTTCCTGAGATCAGCCCCATGTTTGTGGGGGCTCGTGCTGACAGTGGGCAGCCTGCTTGGCATTCTCTCTCTCTCTCTCTCTCTCTTTCTCTTTCTTTGCCCCTCCCCCGCTTGAACTCTGTCTCAAAATAAATAAATAAACATTAAAAAATACATTTGTTTTAACTTTCTTTTCAGTATATTTACTCAATCTACCTCCCTTTACAAGGCAGTGGGCAGGATTCAGATATATCCTTCGTAAAAGTAAAATATATCCTTTGCCTCCAAAGGATAGATACCCATGTATGCAAACTAGAAATCAACACATGGCCATGTTTGTTAATTGACAAAAGAGTGTCACTGAACAGGGTCCTAGAGGACGAGGGAGAGATTAATATGAGCTGAAGTAAACTTTTAGGAGGAATATAAAATGAATATAATCCAATTTAGTAATTCTTAGTGAAGCCTAATATGGGCAAGATATTACAAAATTAATTCTTTCATTTCTTTAGGACAGGGCTCCTTCTCTGGAAGAGCATACTAACAGAATAGGTCAAATAGGCTGTTGGAATGTTATTCAGTATTTTGGGAAGGTACCGGGAATTTATTCAGGCCCTTTTCTTCATTATCCTTTTGTGCCCCCCCCTCAACTTCAAAGAGGACCCTTAGGTGTTTTAATTGTGTCTGGGAACCTGCCTGCAGGTGCATGGGCATGCCCCCACTTCCTCTCCTGCATATACACACACGGGCTCTCTAGTGGTTATATCACCAATTCTGGGATTTTTAGTGGACTATTGGCAGTATCTAAAAAGTATCCATGTAAATAAGCTACCTTTTAGGAGACCCTTTAAAGAAGCATTCATTTTTGCTGTTTTCATAAAATTTAATGGGTTGTTTATGGCACTACCTATTATTATTCATAGGTGACTCCTTGAGGCCTCTCACACCACCCAGCGCTCCCCAAAGTAGTCCTAAAGCAGTTCTCAGCCTTGACTGCACTTTAGAATCCCCCAAAAGCTCTGACAACCACTGTGCACAAGCTGCATGCAGGCCATTTAAATCAGAATCTTTAGGGGTAGGGTCCAGGCATCAGTATCTTTTACAGCCTCCCAGCAGATTTCATGGGGTAGCCTCCCTGGAGAAACTCCACTCTAAAGGTTGTGTCTCAGGTATGGAGTTCGACTCTTGGCCAGAGCTCCTGGACCTCAGGGAATTTGAATGAAAACCAAGAACACTTGTGGTCTTCATTCTCCTGCTGGGAATGTAGCCCCTGAGAATCTATGCTGAGCAGAAGTGGAGCAGGCCTGGCCCTGAAGGAAGTAGCTAGAGGTTCAGGGCCTCCACCCTCCACAATGTTTTGGTTCCCAGTTTGCCCGTGGGTAACACTCCTGTTGCTAATGTGGGTTTATCCTCCATTTCACTCTGCTTTGTCTCAGTTCCTTCTCCGGATGGTAATCACAGCTGGTCCAGGAGCTGATAAATGACATTTTGAAGGCTTCACACATCTCCAGGAATAAAAATTCTTCCTCCTTCCATATTGGACTCTGGCTCTGGGGTCTGCTTTTATGTACTTCTGAATTCAGGGAATGAATTTAATGTAATCCATTGATGTTTGCTCAATTCTCTTTTTATTTGTAGGGATTACAAGAGATGCGTTGCATTAAAATAAAAAAAATGAATCCTGTCCTCCAGGAACTTACAGTCTACTTGTGGCTAAAGATGTGTACACCTAAGGAACAAACATTTTTAATGTGGGAGGTTGAAGGAAACCTACCAAGTTTAGCAGGCATGCTCCTGGCACATGCTCGGAAGAAACTTCATTCCTACAGGCTGATGTACTTGGCATATTCTTAGTTCTCTGTTTTCCTCTGAGGCTTCGTTAGGAATCTCAGAGTTAGCTTTGGCACAGAGAACTCTGAGGTGTTCTGTTCTTTAGGAATTCAGCATTCAGCTCTGTTACTCACTTTATAACATTAAAAAAAAAAAAAAAAAAGGTAAATAGTATGCATGCTAATGCTGGCTTCCAGAACGTGAGTGAAAAGGCTAGAGCCTTGGATGTTCAGCATGACTTGCTGATATCTGTACTTCGCAGGGCAGTTGCAGATAATATTTCGGTTATTCTTTATTTCTTTTCTTTTGTTGAGATGTCAGAGATAAGCCCAGCCGTTGAATGAGGCACAGATATGAAAGGTTAACTGGAAGTTTAATTGTAACTTCAGGACTTCAACTAGATGAAATTCCAAATAATCTGATAAAAATTATAGCCTTTCAGGACCGGGGAAGGTTAAAAAGTGAGCACGATGGAGCAGAGATTATGTTTCACATTTTGAAAGAAACCCCAAATTATTAATGCTACTAAATATCGTTGAACATTACTTAACACTTATGAACATCTGAAAGCATGCCAGATAATACAGATTAAATCTAGTGGCAAATGTGCTTAATGACAGTGTAAATATCATTTTTTTTCTACCAGATAAACATGGCGTGTGTGTGCCCACGTGTGTGTGTGTTGTTCTTCAAAGGCAGAATGAGACTGTATCTTTTTTTTTTTTAAGTTTACTTATTTATTTTGAGAGAGACAAAGATAGTGCAAGTTGGAGAAGGGCAGAGAGAGAGAGAGAACCCCAAGCAAGCTCTGCACCACCAGCACAGAGCCTGACGTGGGGCTCACACCCATGAAGCCATGAGATGATGACCCCGGCTGAAAACAAGGGTCGGACACTCAACCGACTGAGCCACCTAGGCACCCCAGTAGATTATATCTTGGAAGAAGTGGTAGAGGGGTACGTTGATCTTTTCTGAAACCTAGACCATCTATTACAAATGACATTTTGTTGATTTTTTTAAGTCTCTAAGTGTATGATTAATAGTTTGGACATCTGAAAAAAACTATTTTGGGCATCTGAAATCTGTTTCTAAAGCTGCAGTTTAAAATGTTGTGTTTGGCTCTAAGTGGTGGCCAAATGATAGCAGTTGGTTCTGTGATTGGTTGAGGAGAGTGTTGTGTGATTCATGTGGTTATAGTTCCATGCCAGGCCAGGGTTTATGGCTACGGTTTCATAAGATTGGCCTGGGTGTAGAGACTCTTAGTGGAAAGAAATGTACACAGGAAAGTGAGCCACATACAGATAGATGACCTTAATGTTGCTAGAGTTATGGACACAGTGGGGTGTGCATGTTTCTACATTTCCAAAAAAAAAAAAGTTTCATAATAACAGTTTCAATCAGATGAATCAGAATTCAGAAGTGTGTAGTAATCTCCTTTGAGAATTTGGTACCTATCTGATAGGACTGTAAAGGCATTTCAGAATGTCAATTAAATGGAAAAATATGCCTGGAATTGAATATAATTAAGAAATGTTGAAGTCTGGTGTCTACATATTCAGACACTGTAGTAGATGGTTTAATTAGTGAACCAGGATTTGGATTTATTGACAGAAGGTCTCTTTCTCATGGCATGTTTCACTCATTAAAAGCTCATAATGTCTTGGATCTTTTTAGCTGTTGGAACTTGATCATTTGCCATTTTGTGCTTCTTGACTTCAGTGATGTGTGCTTTTTTTTGACTTTGCAACTGATTAGGATGATTTCGCTTCTCCCATTGATACCCATCCCCATGGAGTGAGCCCATGATATTTTCTAACGTTATGAAGTGTCACCAAAACATCAGGCAGGGCTTTGTACCTATGAAAAACAAGGAATGGGAAGTGAAACTAATAGTGGAATTTTTGCTCTAGCAGTTTAAAAGTAGTTTGTGAGATTAATTTCTTCTTTGTAACTGTTAGTCCTTCATTGTATTTATCTGATTGCAGAGTTTACAACCTACATTTCTCAGTGTGCTTTTCAGTTTTATGGTTGATGGGTTACTGGTAAAATGATTTTTACTCCAGATTGTTGGCATGGAAAAGTTTCTAATCATATAAGAGATTGGGAATTGTTTTTTTTTATTTACTTTTTTATTATGAGAGGGAGAGAGAGTACACACGCAAGCGGGGGAGTGGGGTAGAGAGAGAGAGAGAGAGAGAGAGAGAGACAGAGGGAGAGAGAGTCTCAAACAGGCTCCATGCTCAGGTGGGGCCTGATGTGGGGCTCAATCCCATGATGCTGGGATCATGACCTGAGCCGAAATCAGGAGTAAGACACTCAACTGACTGAGCCACCCTGGTGCCCCATTTCTTTTTAAATATACTTGTAGGATATATTTCTTTTGGAACTGCATTTGATAATTATAAATGCTTGCAAGTACCACAATTAGTAAAGAAATAACTTGGGAATGTTAACAAGGGAAGATGCGAGAAACACAGCTCACCAAATCCTTGAGGATTTGTCACTACCTGTTTACAATTTTAATTTTAGCTGTCTCTTGTAATGGTCTTAATGTGAACAGCTAGTTTCATAAGATTGCTTAATTCCTTGTCTTCCTAGGTACATTTCCGTAACTAGGAGCTTAAAAATACCCTGTCATTCCATCTTTCTTGTAGATGTAGCAGCACATTAGTTGTCTGGGTGATCTAAGTACACGTTACGCTGTTAGTCTTTCTGAAGGCCTATGTCAGTTCTTCAAGTCCACAATGTTGTTGGCAAGAATGTATTGAGTGCTCTAATGACCTGGGACTGATTTTGTCTGAAGCATATTTAAAAAAGTGTGGTGCCTGACCCTTGAAAAGTTGGCTTTCTCAACTGGATGATGTTTACCCAGGTAGGCCCAGAAATGGACAGAACACATGGGTGCTCTAAGTCAGAAAGACCACACAGCATCTTTTATTAGGTTGAAGTGACCTCATCTGCTTGGAACAGCCTGGATTAACAATGAGACATAATCCCTCATTTACATTCAGAAGGCAACTCCCACAATGAGGAAATTATGCAATGTAGGCAATTGATTGGGAAGTGTAAGATGAAAACATATTATATTGCCAAATCAATTTCCTAGATCTTCCTGAATTATCCAATAATTGGATAATCTTCTTTTCCTTTGGAAGGTGTAGATTTCTGTCTGGGTAATTATTTATGTTCGTCACTTTATAGCCAAGTTTTATTCAGTAGTGCACACAGTCTGTTCAGTTTATACTCTCTATATTTCTGTTAAGTAGGTAGGATTAATAACATATTATACTCCCTCTACAAAGAGAGAGAGGGAGATACAGGTATTTTATGAGATATGCCATTTTCCTACAGCTCATCAGTGGTTATTATAATAATCAAGGTGAATAAGCCTAGATTGCTCTTATACAATAGATACATTTTTAAACATGAGTGCAAATCATATTTTTCAAAGCAAATCACATTTTAAATGCATTCAATTAGGGAAAACTCACTATTTAAGCAGATCCCGGGGCACATTATCTTATATGAACATTTTGTTTCTCCTTAATTTGCCTTTTTTTTTACTTTAAATTTTTGTATATCAAATTCCTTGGAGGCAGGAGTGTCCACGTATGAGAAGTATATTTTATTTCAAATATGTGACGGTCTGAAAATTATAGTGTGACCTTTTCCTTCAACACTACTTTGAGGTGAGGGATCCAATGAGAAGCCAGAGGGACAAGAGAGGAATGGGACAGAGTTAGGATAGAAAAGCCCACCTCATTTATGGAGAGGTTGAGGAAATGGTAAGCTGAAGAGTTCTGGGGCCATTCCTACCCAGTATTACACTTCTGATAGTATCAGCTGTTTCATGAAGATACGAAATAAGGATCACTCCTTGTCCCAGACTTTGCAACGTCCAGAAAAGTATCCCCTTGTTGCTCAGGGCTTGTAACTTTCTACTGTCCGCCTTCTTACCTTGTGCTCTCCTTGGTGCTTGTCGGCCCCTTTATATGTGCCCACCCTGCCCAACCTGTGTAGTCACTAGTCGGAGCCCTGTGAGCCCACTGCCATCTTGCAGATTGGATTAAACCTTACCTCCTGTATTGCTTTTCCACATCTCTGCACTCAGGTCCCCACTACAGTTTGTATTACTGTTGTGGCACCTAATACCGTCTGCCTTGTGATGAAATTACCTGTGGTGGTATCTCTTCCCAACTATATACCATCATTCCCTGGGCTGAGGAGCATAACATAGTCTTTAACCCCCACTCTTATTATTGCTGGATGTTTGAGGTCCATATGTTTGAGGTCCACATTTTCTACTGAAAAGAAAGATCGTCCAGGCATAGACACCCAGGTTCTTGGTTGGCTGACCTGTCAAAGCTGTGGCTCTTTCCTGTGTCTGTCTCTCTTGTCTCTCTTCCCTTCCCTTCCCTCCCCTCCTCTCCTTTCCTCTCCTCCCCTCCCCTCTCCTGTCTTTATATTGAGAGAGAGAGAGTGTACACAGCAGTGGCAGAGAGAGAGAGAGGGTGAGAGAGCACTGTGAGCATGGAGACTGATATGGTGCTCGAACCCACAAACTGTGAGATCATTACCTGAGCTGAAACCAAGAATCTGCTGCTCAACTGCCCAAGCCACCCAGGTGCCCCTCTTTCCTGTACGTTTTTAATGAGTGTGGCAAATACACCAAAAAGGCATGTTAGATACATCCAGATACTGGTCACCTTTCAGTAGCACCACTTTGTTTTCAAGGAGGTCTTGATAGAGGAATTTTTACGTAATGATACATACGCATGGAAATTAATGTTCACAAAGGTAAAATACACTGGGAGGTGTGAGCACATTTCAGTTTTGAGCCTTTTCTGTCTTAGAAAAGCATAAAATACATACATATATAAGAATGTTGTTATTACAGGGATCCTTGGAGTCTTTCTAATTTATATTTAAAAAATCAAGTCATTTGCTATATCAAGTCATGTGCTATAAATATTGTGCTAAAAAATCAAGTCATGTGCTATAAATATCGTTATACTAAACTACAGTTAACACACTATTCTGGTGTATACTGAGACATGAAGGTTCCCAAGGGTACTGTTTACTCAGTTCTGACCTTTGTGGGCAAGAGAATCTTGCTTTAAAGCATTGGATTTACAGTGTCAGGCACATAGTGTGTATAAATGAATGTATGAAATTACCTGGCACATAGTAATAAAATAGATTAAAATGCAAGTCTTGTTAAATTTCAAATACCGGGGCACCTGGGTGTCTCAGTCAGTTGAGCGTCTGACTTTGGCTCAGGTCATGATCTCACAGTTCATGAGTTTGAGCCCCGCGTAGGGCTCTGTGCTTACAGCTCAGAGCCTGGAGACTGTTTCAGATTCTGTGTCTCTGTCTCTCTCTGCCCCTCCCCCACTCGTGCTCTGTCTCCCTCTGTCTTAAAAATAAATAAACATTAAAAAAAATTACATTAAAATAAATAAATAAATAAATAAATAAATAAATAAATAAATAAATAAATTCCAAATACCTACTTTTTGTTTTTGTTTTTTCCCCCTGTTATATTGCAGTAAAGCATTATTTGAGGGGCAGGCTGGTAAAATCAGCAGGTGAACAGGTGTGTGTTTTGGGATTGTCACATATAAAAAATGCTCAATTACTATTTCTTGAATGAATGGAAATTGGAAAAGGCCGTGTCTGTCTTTTAGACACTTTGTCATTCTGTGAGCTTAACAAACAAAATCTCATTAACACCAAATCCACGGGAGCATGAGAAGTGTGTAATGCTCTTAATTTCTTATTAAGTGATTTGTGTTTATTGAAAATTGGCTTGAAGGTACACTGAACATAATTCATAATATTGCATATAGGTGGGCCTAGATTCTTGAATCTTTTCCACACTTAGAATGTGCTCTCACAGTTCAGTATTGAAATAGAGGGTGAGAAGAGTGATATCTTATTTCTGGAAGGATTTACTGAAATGAGAAGGTGACGAGTTAGACTTTGGAGACCCTTTTCTTATGCTCCTGTGTCTTTTAGGTTTGTGTGATTATTCCAGGCCTTTATTTCTCCAGGCACACTTTGTACGTACGTGTCTACAAGCAGATGAGAGAGAGCGAGGGCACTCAGGGGCTGGTGGAGGCAAATGTGAATCCCGTTTTTTCCCTATTAACTCATGAGGCCTGCTGGGTAGCAGCAGGCATTACCAGACATTTAATTGTGTGCTAGGTAAGGCTGGCGCAACTCCAGCATCATGGTGGAGCAAGAATTACACTAATCAGCTGGGATATACTGCATATATTGATTAGAGTTGGATTTTGTTATGCAAAAAAAAAAAAAAAAAATCCTTACAAATAGTGGGAAAGTAATTGAGAGTAATTAAAAAGGCAGAGAGTTAATTCACAGTTCTTTAGTTGAAAAGGCATTTTGATCCTTTGCTTCCATGCAGATTTCTGGGCAGGCCGGAGCAGTCTGAGCGCTGAGTCTAAATGGTGTGATCGCTGTCACCACTGAACTGGAAAGAGAGTAAATGGGCAGGCTGCAGAGATGAATCACTGGCGACCAGGTTCCAGCAGTTTCTTCGTGGTGGCTCTTTGCTGCTGGAAGCCTTCTTCTTTGTGTGGGTCTGGGGGCTTTTCATTTCCTTTTCTTGGCCTCACTAATAGCTTTTGGTTATTATTAATATCCCTGATGGGAACTGAATTGGGACCCCAGTATCCTTGTGAACACTGGTGAGAACATTAAACCGTGCTGGAATTACCTGGGACACCAGCATGTTTTGTCAGTGGCTTCTGTCCTTCCCCCAACTGAGAAGGCTTTGTAGCCATTTGCTGTCATGGAAAACGCTTCATCTGTGAAATGATGACCTAGATGGAACGGTATATTTTCACACTCTTTCTTGCCTCCTGGACCCTTGAACTCATGGACAGTGCCTGCCACACAACATTTGCTTCATGTATATTTGCTGAATGGATAAATGAATGAGATGCGTAGATTTTCGATGCTGGACTGATTTAGCATCTTTGGGTGAAGTTCTAGGTGGTGGCTGGTAGAGTTCCAAGAATCATTATGATCTGAGATCCTAAATAACCCATAGGAAAGGGGAAATGTCAGGGGGAGAAGAAAATGGCTAAGATCTAGTAAACATCTACTGCATCAGGCTTTTTGTGTATATACTTTTATCCCAGCGTTGACTGTGTCCTAACAGGTGGATGTTAGCATCAATATTTCATAGGCGACAAAGATATGGTTAGGAATTGAACCAAGGTCATGGAGCTTAATTGGCAAGACCGGGATTGGAACCCACAGCTCTTGTCCTCAACCAGGGTTCCTCAAATGTAGCCACACAAATCCTTGTACTAAAAGAGGAGGATGGTCTCCTACTCTCAGAGCTTGGTAGTAGGGTGCAAAGATAGACCATAGATATCAGTCAGATTTCTTTGAGGGCGAGTATTTTTTCTAACAATTTATGTGACTTTTACAGTCTGTTCATAATGTCTTTATTTCAACGTGAAATAATATTTTAAATCACTTAGTTATCAATATACTTAAATTTTCTACCCCAAATCTTTAATCAAAATTGATACACCTAAAAGTTGCTCCAAGTATATCCTCTGGGACATCCTTAGAATTTCCATGTAGAGAGAACCAGAGGTGGTAAGTGTATTGGAAGAGGGACTGGGGAACCTATTGTGAAGTTTTGTTTCCATAGCAAGTAGAGATTTTACTTCCATTGCATGCTTATTTGCCAGGGCCTAGGCTGTTAGAGATGGGAAGGTGCTAAAACTCCCCGTTTATTCAGGAACTTGAGGACCAGTGATGTAACTGCTCTTAATCCAAGTTTGAGGAGAAGCCCAGAGCCTTATTGCCCTGCATTATTTGGGTAATAATACGGATGACAATGACAAATACTATGCATATGGTTAACTACAAAGGGCTGTTTTATGATCCCAGTTTTACTGTAGGGATAATCAAGTGTATGGGAGAAACTTGAAAAAAGGAAAATGTGGATAAAGAATCCTGAAAAACAGAACACTTCCAGGCTTCCTGGTGGTCAGTAAGCATTGAGTCGATAGAGTATTGAAAAGAAGTTCTTGACAATGTTAGTAACTTACATTTGTTTATTTACAGTTCCTTCATGCGTTTTTGTATTTGTTAATAACTAACATTGAGGAGAGGCTTATGCATATTACCTCATTTATCCCCAACAACTCTATGAGGCAAGAGCCATTATTATTATTATTTTTTTAAATAAAGTTTACTTATTTATTTTGAGAGGGAGAGAGCAAGTGGGGGAGGGACAGAGAGAGAGAGAGAGAGGGAGAGCGAGAATCCCAAGCAGGCTCCTCACTGTCTGTGCAGAGCCTGATGCGGGGCTCGAAGTCCTGAATCCTGAGCTCATGACAGGAGCAAAAATCTAGAGTCAGACGCTTAACCAGCTGAGCCACCCAGGCACCCCAAGGCAAGTACTATTATTATCTCTATAGATGAAGAAATTGAGGCACAGAGCTGGTAAGTGACTTGACCAAGGTGACATGGCTTTTACAACATGTGCTCTTTACTCCTCTGCTGACCCGACAGCTGTTTCTCTCCCTGGTGGAACTCTGAGTTCCTGGCCTGTCCCAGCCTTACTCAAAGTTACAGTGACCCCATAGTGATCCTGCTGGAAGCTTGGAGTCTTCTCAAGACTACGCTGCCCCTGAAAACACCTGCCAGTCCATGGCAAATATGGTTTCATTTTTTAAAAGTTGAGTGTGTACCCAGGTCAGCAGGAAGCAAATTGAATGCATCCAGAGAGTCATGGCAACGATATGGATTCTCCTTCTTAGAAATGACTTTTCCCTTCCAGGCAAGTCTGATAACACAAAAGAAGATGGAAATGTTAACCAATGCTCAGTAAATGCGGGTTATTACGATGCTCTGCCTGAGTCATTTGCCACTTGCTGGAACTAACTTCAGAATAGTCGTCGGGATGTCCTAAGTTCTGTTACGTTATTTCTTGGAGTGGGCTGTCAGATTTCCAGTGACTGCCAGTCAGGCGGGTTTCCAGCGCTGTTCTTGAACAGGACAGGTTGGATCAAAAAGCCGGAAATCTGCTCTTTTCTGATTTTGGCTTCTCAGCTGAATGTAAATACAAAGATGGAAGATAAAATGTAGAAAATTGCATTAGCATGATTAGGGGTCTTATTTGCATAAAAGAGTCTTTGAATCACAATTACCCTCTGGCTTTGGACCCTGCTTTTCTCTCCTTTCCTATTATCCCGTCCAAGGTCATTACTAAAAGGCTTCCTATTTCATGGAAGAAGACTCACTGAAATATTAATTTCATTGCCTGAAGTAGATTCATATGGTTTGGTGAACAACTTGAGGTTCTCTTAAAATCACAAAATAAGAGAGTTATCTTTTATGCCTTTGGAAAGGTGGTTCAGGAGTTTGAGTAACAGGCAGCTAAAACTTTATTTTGCCTGTCTTTGTGATAGAAATGAGTAAAAATGTCTATGTTCTTTGGCAATTAATGCAGGTAAACAACCATAACTGGGTAACTTGCATGTTCAAGGCATCAGGGAGGAGGTTTTTTGTTTTATTTTGTTTTTGTTTAATTGCACTGTGACTGGGTTTGAATTTGGTGTGTAGCACTCTGGGAGAGAAATGAACTGGTGACACGTGTCCCCCCCCCCCCCCCTTTTTTTAAAAAAATATAGATAGAGCTTGAGTCTTCAAGATTTTGTTGAATGCCTTTTTCATTTTGTAAATCCTTTAACACAAACGCTTGATTTCAATTCTGTTTCATTGTTTTCTTTGCAGCCTCAGCTGTATGTGTAATTTAATCCAGTATATTAAGAAGTTGCATTCCTTCAATGGTAGAGGGAAAAAGCCCCCAATTTCTCTTAGTGTTAGCTAGCGATAATAATACTTGCAAGCACAATTCCTTAAAACAAAATAAGACAAAACAAAAACAGACCCCAAACTGTAACTGAAGGCTTTTGCATCATTATAGGCAACAGCCTAAGGCTGTTGTAACAGATACACTTTGATGAGAGAGTTTGGCTCATTTTATTGATGTTTTGTCTGTTGTGAGTAGACATGCATTATTCTTGGCCCAAGTAACATCTGTCAGTTGACAAAAACCAGCAACCTACTTACCTGGTCTCACTTTGGAAATATCCTTGAAAGTTGTTATTTTACTGTTGTTGTTGTTGTTGTTGTTGTTGTTTTCAGATGGTTTTGTTCCCAGAGTGACTTAGTAGCTCTTTGCACAGCTACTTTCCAGTCTGTTTTATAATCTATACTTGTTCCCCCTTCCCCGCGCCCTCCCCCACGCCTGAATTGCTGGAATCGTTTCTGTTTTACTTTAAAACGCAGTTTGCTTAATGTCACAACAACATAAAGCATGGATTAGAAACAGCATTGCAGTTTCAGACTTAATGCCTTTGTGACATCTCATTGCTATGCAAATGAGATTCAAGGAGGTCATCCCTTTAGCAGTAGCTCTAGCCCTGGTATCTACTTGATATTCGTTGGCCAAACTTACTAAGCATTCATTACAGAACTAGCCTAGGTGTTTAACTCCTTGCTGGCTTTGAACCTGCTATTCTGAGGCCACTGAGCTGAACAGCTCCTCCCTCCGGGTGTGTTTTCATTTCAGGGACCTCCTTGCTTCTCCCCTCTGCACTGTGGGTACCTCAGGAAATCTAGTAACTCATATTTGCAAGATACGCTTGTTTGTATGCCAAGACGTGTTGGAAAAGCTCGTTTGTGATGTTTCCCTTGCTGTCTCAAGTATTTTTATCACTGTTAAATGTTGTATTTTTAGTTAGATGTTTTATTCACTTGCATCTGGGACAAGTTCCTGCAGGTATTTCGTAGAAAATGGGGGTCTGTGCTGCTAAGTGTTCATGTAATACTTATTTTAAAATTAATTGTCTGCAATTCAAATTTGATTTCATCTGATTTAACAGCTGTGTTAATAGTAAGTAGTTACTGAAGGTGGAGGAACCTGATTTTAATTCAGTAAGAACCAGCTATCTCTAATGAGTACAGATTATTGCTGGTGTTTCATTTGCTCAGGTAAAAGATTTTTTTTTAACTCACTAGTTTGCTAGGTTGTTTTTTTTTTTAATGTGGTTATAAAAATATCCATTTCTTTTATAATGGCAGTTATGAATGAGCCTTTTGTGGTTTGAGCAACTGGCCATATATATTTTTTAATGTTTATTTATTTATTTTGAGACAGTGAGAGAGCAAGAGAGAGTGCGTGCAAGCCAGGGAGGGGCCGATGGGGGGGGCAGAGAGAGAGAGAGAGAGAGAGAGAGAGAGAGAGGGAGAGAGGATCCCAAGCAGGTTGTGTGCTGCCAGATTATGACCCGAGCCAAAATCAAGAGTTGGACAATTAGCTTAATGAGTCACCTAGGCGCCCCACAACTGGCCATATTTAAATGGTTAACTCATTACATAATTATTCTTTTAGTGATTATTTCAGTACAGTGGATTTTCTTTACACACCTGCATATGCAGTGCTCTTTAGACACTGAGTTTGTTCTGAGATTTTGGCTAAAATAACCACTGACTTAAAGAGAAACACGTTACACTTGGGGTAGAGGCTTAGGAACTATGGAGAAGAATATTGATCGTACTCATTAAGGAAGATCTCCTCCACATTAAGAATTGAAACGATGGCATTGCTGGAAGGGATGATTCGAGCAACTTTGTGTTTTGGTACTGAGAATTCTAGAATGAGGTTTGACCCTTTTCAAGGATTAAGAAGGTGTCTCTGGATTAAGGTATTGCATCAAATACAGATATTTTTAAAAGATGCTCCTTTGGCCTTTTATAAACCAGCACCTGACTAGAAGTGCCTTATCTGACTGCCTACTGGTGTGAAGGACTGCTCAGACATCTGATAATGACAGGTTATCTTGAATTGTGCTGAGAGAGGCATTACTCCTTATGATTTTGATCAAGGGCAGTAGAAAACTATGAGTGTTAAAATAGTGGAACAGTATTTGCAGGGCCAGTTAAGTGCAACTTCAAAGGGAAGGCTTAGAACCACCCTTTTATGTGGTTTCCCACCTCTTGTCCTTTTCTTTACTGGCTCTTAAGTATTCACGGAGACCCTGTTATCCCGTGACCTCTTGCTGGCTGCTGGGAGGGTCAAGGAGATAAATACAACACTGTTCTTGACCTCAGGGAATTTAAGGTGTGAGGATGAGGTAAGGCCTACTGACAACCGTTGAGGAGTAGAGAGTGATTTTGCTGTAGTGGGTGTGTTCTGCTGGTTTGGGCACAGAAGTGTCCTCTCTGAAGTCACCAGGGACTTGGTTTGTGACCTGAGTCTTCCAGTCAGCTCCCGGAAAGCAGGACTCTCCGTTCACAGTAGCACATCCCGGTACAGGAGCCGAGGGTGGCTTGTTATCCAGTAATTACTACTTCAAGAGCCAAGGTTCTCAACTTTATGCTTCTGATATATGCTGGCAATTCTTATTTATTCACAGAACAAGTAGTAGAAGGAAATCTTATTGTATTTAGTAGATGTGTTCTGAGAAACAATGTGTGGTTTGTGATGAAGTCTTTTCACTTAAAAAAGCCTTACAGGTTATACTTTTGCAGAGAAGCAAATATAATTTCTGAGTTGTAAATTTGGATTTACTGAAACAATGCTGGAATTTAAAGTCAAGGGTAGTTAGTGGTATTCGATTTGCAGATTATCTTGGTACCTGGCAGCTGCCTTTTTGCTCTTGTCTTCCTTTTTCCACCTCAGCCAGATGTTGAGTGCAGGACTGGTTGAATTGAAATCAACCAGTATTGATTAAAACGAGGAGAGGAGACAGAGGTAGAGTATGTATTAACAAACATGAGAGAAAGTCTGAATTTCATTTGTCTCTGCTGTCATTGTTTCCGTCACCACAGTTGATTCCATGGACTGTGTTCAAGCGTGGGTGAATTATAATAGCAGTAAGTTTTCTTTGGGCGATTTTGGAGAAAGTTTTAAAAATGAGTTTGCTCAGAGTTAGATGGAAATGTTCTCTGATGGAAGTCTTGATAAAAAAATGTTCATGCTCTATGTCTTAAGAAATTGTCTTCTTCTTTTTTTTTTCTTTTTCCTAATTAGTAAGCTGTTAGAATTTTTTTTGTTTTTAATTGGTAGGTCAGACATTTTGCATCCTACCCAACTCATTGTTTTAAAAGACTACTTTCTTGTTACAAAGGTTGCTGGTTAATAGAATACTCTACACTCACTTTTGTCATCAGAGTTCACAGACTCAACGTGGAAGAGTTCTTCCTGGAATCTTGGCTGGCTAATGGGGTAAAATACTACCAGATGAGCCTCAGTGCTTTGGTTTGTGGTCTGGACCATGAGCCAAGGACGTTAATTTTAGGTCCAGATTCCAAACCATGAACTTTTTTACTACGTATCGTTTTTTAAAAAATGGACCCAATTTTTATTAAAATACCTTTCAATAGTAAACTTCAACCATGTTACTGCTCAGTGTATATAAAGGTTGATAAAGATCACAGTTTAAAGAAATGAGCATCCATGTATATTTAATGTTTTTCTTATTCTATTGTGATTCATATCGCAGACTGTTTCTTATACACACACTAGATTAGAATGTTCCTGTCTGCCTTACAACTTTTCCCTCGGTTCCACGCCAGGGTCAGAATCCCCTTTTCTGGGTACTTAGAAGAGGCTTTTGAAGTAGCTCAGCCCCCAAAGACTTTGCAGCTGTTAACTGACATGAGAGGAGGGAGAGAGATTTTTGAAATGTGAGATTTTGAGGTGATCATATTGTTTTTCACTGTGTTTATACCATTGGCTTCCTGAATGAACTCTGCTACTTCTGGGTAAAAACTCCTTCGTGTTCACTATATGGCGTGCATAGCATTGCTAGATTGAATAAATAAATACAGATCTCTAGTTAAATTTGAATTTCAGATAAACAGTGAACAATTCTTTAGTATAAATGTGTCCCAAATATTGCATAATATACATTTTTATCTGGCACCTTGACTCCTGTACAGATCATAGCTTATCCTATAATATAGAGAAAGGGTTTGTTGACTGAACAGGAAGGGGCCTCCAGGTGGAGGTATCAGGTAGTTGAAAATGCTAATTTCGAACACAGTAGAGCTTGCTTCAAGAGTCACCATCTCATGCATGGGTGGTACTTGAAGCCCTGGAGATTGTCCAGTGTCATCATGTGGACCGGTGGTTCTTAAACGGGAGTTCAGCATCAGTCACTTGGAGGGTTTGTAAAACATATATTCCTTTGCCTCCCTCCATTATTTCTCATTTATTAAGCTTCAGGTGGAACTCAAGGACTATATTTCTAACACGTTCCCAGCTAATGTCAGTGCTGCTGGTCTGGGACCACACTTTGGGAGTCCCTATGTAGACTGTCTAGAGAGGTATCGGCAGATGTTTTATGTAAAGGACGGGATGGTACGTATTTGAGGCTGTGGAGGGCATACCGTCTCTGTTACCACTACTCACCTCTGCCTTGGTAGCTTGAAAACAGCCATAGGAGATATGTAAATGAATGGGGTGCAGCTCTGTTTCAACAAAACTTTATAAAAACATGCTACTGGCCCCATTTGGCCCATAAGCCAGCGATGGTTTGCAGTCCCTGCTCTAGGGTGAGAATTGGTGAGAGTTGAGGTCGTTCAATTTTAAGATTGGGGCAGAGGAAAAGGAACCAGAGAAAGAGCAATCTGAGTACTGGTGGGATACCCAGGGGAGGGGAGCCACAAAGCCAAGGAATCCGATTTTCAAGAATGAAAGCACGAGTCACTCTCATCTTCTGTTGCGGGGCAATCGCGGATGCAGCAGTGGCTGGCTGCTGAAAAAGGCCCTTAGATTTGGCAGTTAGGATGTGATGCTGACTGCTGAATGGAGTGGTGTAGGGGGGATGCCTGCCAGATGGCAGTGGGCTGAAGTGAGGGAAGAGGTGGAGGCCACATATTGGGAATATTCTTTCAACAAGTGTGGCAGTGGAGGAAAGGAAGGAGTTGGAGCTGAATGAAGCCTAAGAAGAAAGCTGGGTCTGGGAAGGTGTGTGTCTTTTTTTGTTGTTGTTTTTTTTTTCTTTTTAGTATGAACATAAGTGGAAAATGAGTACAGTAAAACCTTGGATTGCGGGTAACTTATTCTGCGAGTGTTCTGCAAGATGAACAAACATTTCTAATAAATTTTAACTTGATAGATGAGCAGTATCTTGCAATATGAGTAGTTCGTGATGCTGAATGTCACATGATCACAACTGAGCCCATGGTTCCTCTCTCTCTCTCACTGTGGGATTGTGAGCGATCATCTCCCGTGCCCAGATGCTCAGTCTCAAGCTGCGGTGTTTGACAGAAATCAGTGATTTTTCAGAACGTTGGAAGGTGCCCACAATTGGCACTAGTGTATTTTTTTTTGTCACTTTAAAGCACCTATGGACAGTCCTTTGCTTTTCCATACAAGGGTAAGCTTAGGAATGCTTTGATTCATTCTAGGTGAGACTGCCTGTAGATATAGACCGTTTCCTCTGCTGCCTTATTGCCAGTTACATTAAATACAGTATATGACAAGAGTTTATTAATACTGTGCTGCAGTCAACATCTGTGCAGGCATGTACAATGGTCCCCATGCAGAAATAGAGTCCACTGAGCCAAATAGTAGTGGTTCTGTCAATGATAGTCAAAGTCGTCCTACCCAATAACCCTTTTCTCTCTGGTCTTCCTCGTAGCAGCTACAAAGGTTTTCAAAGGTAACTGCAGGTTAGTTTGTTTATTTTTCTTTATATTTTATATTTTCTTTATTTGTATTATGCTACAGTGTTATAATCTTTTTTATATGAATATTTTTGGGTTGTGGAACAAATCATGAGAAATTTCCCCATAAATAAATAAGAAATAATGGAATCTTATTATTTCTTATGGGGAAATTCGCTTTGATACACAAATGCTTTGGATTACAAGCATGTTTGCAGAATGAATTATGCTCACAAACCAAGGTTTTGCTGTGTATTTAGAGGTAGAGAGGAAAGAGCCAGTAGAAACAGAAGCCTGGGCACCTGCTGTCTTCTAAGAAAATGGTGCCCCAGGAGTTGTGCAGGGTGCATTGAAAAGGGAACAGATGAAAATACAGGAGAGTGGGGAGAATTAATGAAGAAAAGTTCTCAAAAGACACAAGATGGGAAGGGATTAAGCCAGCCTTGCAGGGATTGCACCTTGGACTGCAAAAGGGGAAGTTCTTCTAAGACAAGAGAGGGTGAGGATCACTCCATGCAGAGGAAGGAAACTAAGAGCGTTCCCAGAGGACTACCTCTGTTCCTTTGGGGAAGTTGGAAGGCTAGAGTAAAGAGATCATGGGAAAAGTAGGGATCTTAAGGAAATTAGTGAAGTAGACAATGAGGCAGAGTGTGCCAAATCGAAGTATCAAGTTTGCCAGGTAGCATTGAGGGCTCTACTGGGGTTGAAGCTCATTGATCAGTGCACGTACATCACCCTGTTATACAAAACTCTCCTCTGAAGCTCTCCTCTGGTCAGTGGCAGCCTAGGAGGCCGTAGAAAACAAAATGGATGGAGGGGTTATTCAGAATGGCAGGTTGGCTAAAGATATGGGTCAGAATGACATGGAGTGAAGAATTTTAGATGCTCGTGAATGGGAATATTAAGAAAAACTAGGGGTACAAGGGAATGAAAGTAAGAGTGGCTCCTGTGTCACAGGCTGAAGTCCTGATAGAGATGAAGGACAGGTTTAGAGAGAGATGTGAGGGGGTTGGAGAAGATTGGAAATTATGAGAGATGTTGGGATTTCTTACTGGTTTCAGAGATGGGGCATCTCCAAGGAATGACAGAGACCAGGCTGTGGCTGTGGAGTTAGACTTTGAAGGAGAGTTGAAGGCTGTGTTGTTTGGAATTGAGGTGAGTATGTTGGGTAGTTTAGCAGAGTGACCTCGAAATCATGGAAGGTGAAAGTAGGAGAGGAGAAAGCTCTTGCCACAGTAGAGAGACCTACTCCTCCACCTGCCTTAACCTTTGCTACCTAGTTGAGCCTCGAAACCTTATCTTGTATTTTGATTTTTTAAAAAAATATTTGTAATGGTTATTTTTGAGAGAGCAAGTGAGGGAGGGGCAGAGAGAGGGGGACAGTGGTTCCGAAGTGGGCTCCACACTGACAACAGAGAGCCCGATGTGGGACTCCGATCCACGAACCATGAGATCATGACCTGAGTCGAAGTTGGATGCTTAACTGACTGAGCCACCCAGGCACCCCTTCTCTTGTGATTGTTATAAGGCTCCTAATTTTTGCACGATTTTGTCTGCTTTCGCCATTGCTTGGTGTGACCTACCTCTTTCTGTGACTACCGAAGCAATTCGCCACACATTTTCACTCTCTCTTCATTGTTTCTACCTGGCAGAAGCATGAAGAAATAGTTAGACATATAGGGGACCCTTCTGTTGGTAACTTGAACTTCTGTGACTGTCCTTTCCAGATCAGAAGGGAGTCATTTTCCAGTCACCGCTATAGAAGAGAGAGTAAGTCTTCCTGTCTACCAACGGTTACTGGTTATTAGGTGTTGCTGAACATTTGCTATCAACTTCGAGTCCGTTATTATAGCTGACTTCTTTGAAGAAGTCTTTCTGTCCTAAAGTATTTGGACTCTTCTGTCTTTATATTCAAGCTTCTGATTTCAGATTACCTTCTAAAAACGAGATGGATCCCATTCCATGAAAAAATTCAAGCTCATGTAGATGACAACTTTAATAAATGAAATAAGAATAGCATTCAAATGAACATTTAAGAAGAGTTTACAACAAATGGTTAAAATGGTTTCACCCAAGAGGACCCATGCTTCAAAAGAATTGGATTCTCCCCATTGCTCTGGTCCTTTCTTCTTTTCCTCTCTCTCTTACCATACAACCATTTTCTTTTTACCTACAGGAAAGGGGACTAGGTTTTAAATTTGTCTTTGTCTTTGAAGCTTTCCTTTTTTTACAAGAATGGCTTGATTTATATCTGATATGCTGCTGTATCAGTTGGAAAATCACAGAAAACGAATTGGAAGAGTGTATCATTTTTTTGTATTTGAATCAACACATCTCACGCTAGATTTCATATCTCATGCAGATGGCATTACCCTCCGCATATATTCCTTCCAGTTTGGAATTGCCAAAGGAGAGATGTAAATATGAAAGGTAATGGATGTTGGAGAAAGATTATTAGAATAGCTGTCAGATGTTATGAATACCCTATCTGTTTTGCTGGAATATATACAAGTTTACCTTTTGACTAAATCTGTGCAGAAAAGTTTACCATGTGCTTGACATCCATCATTATTTTTGAGAGCTAAAACATTAAAAACAAACCTAAACTTAAAGAAGAAAAAGCCCCAAAAACCTCTAGTCAACTTTGTTTTTTAAATTGTCATTGTGGGAACTGATAGATATTGGTAAGAGAGGCACAGCGCATGGGGTAGTACTTGGCAGTCTGATGTAAGATCTCAAACCCTACTGTGTGCAAGGACATTTCCATGTACATTTTGGTAAGGCGTAGAGTTTGGTATTTAAATAACCTGTCATAGATAGTTTCTAAGGGGCAGAATGAATTTCAATAATATAACTACATTAATGATCCTGAAAAGATACAAGAATCATGGAGTGTTAGGGCTGGAAGAAACTTTAGAGTGAATCTGATTTAAGCCCTTGCTTTACAGATGAGCTGAGGTTCAGAAAGGGCAGATGAATCGCCCAGGATCAACATAGCTAACTAGGGACCTAGCGAGGGGCTAGAATTCAATATTCTAAAATCCGAATTCTGTGCTCCATCACCAAATGGCTACCTGGATTTAAACATATCCGGCGTTTTCAGCATCTAAGGCTGGATTTTAAGGTTGTGGCGGGCATTTTGGAAGACTTGTTTGTGGTTTAAAAGTAAGTTAAAATACTTGCATTTTGCTTGTGAAACATGGAAACATTTTGGCAGCTGCGTCACTTTGGAAACAAACATTATCACCTCGGGTGAACTTGCAGGGAGTAATTTAGATAAAAATGATGAGCTGAGGGGGGGAATGGGAGGTCGTAACAAGGCAGCCTGTGTGTGTAAGTACAGACACACCACCTGTGACTCAGAAGTGAAAGCGCAGAGGCACATGCAATCTGAAATGTGTCTCTCACTCATCAATCAGTGTTTATCAGAATTGGAGGTCTTAGTAAGTGAACTGAATGCTTTCAATCCAGGCATGTCAGTAATTGCCATCGACCAAGCGTTCTGTCACACCTGCCTGCTTTTCTTTCTTTTTCTCTTTACTTCATTACATATTGATTGACTTCTTGGGTTTTACAAGTTCATAAATCACCTTCTTTTAAGAGGCTTTTTGGCTTTTGTGTGTGTAGACTGAGAGTGCTGGAAAAGATGGATACTCGAATTGCAGTAACAAAGAACTTCATCTTCCCTCCTTCAGATTCATATGCAAGAGTAAAGCATCAAAAGATAGTGTCATTATGATGAAACCGATTTAAAAGCGGTGCAAACACCTTGCAAAAACCTGGGGCACTGGCAGCAGCTCTCCTGTCCTCTTGCCTTGCACGCATGGAAGCCATTGGAGAGGGCTGGAGAGACTTTACAACCAAGAAGAGGTTTTAATATTCATTACATAATGAGAGGCCACCCTTGCTAATAATGGCAGATTATTACCCAATTGCAAATCTATAATCCCGGTACAGAATAGAATAGATTTTCATCTGTTTTGGGGGTTTACGTTTTATATTGCCTGCAAAAGAATAATACGTGAGTTGGTACCTATGATCTCTTTTCCTAAAATTTTCTGAATGCATAAATCCTAGGAAATGAAGTTTTGTTATCATCATTTTCATGAAAAAGTTCATTATTTTCTCTGCTTATAAACATTTTAAATTCCTGGTTCCTGGAACATTCCTTACTTGCTGTTTTGGGATACAAACTGATATACGAATCCTATTTTTAGTATCTAAGTGTTTTTGGTTATAATATAAACCAGTTGTAGGGCATTTTAAATTCTTGTTTTATAGATGAATCCTAAAACATTTGTTTTTTTCCTGTTTACAAAGCAGACTTATATATGAACATTGAAGGGATGGTTTTCTATTTTCGACATCTAAGCATTTTTATTATAATATAAACCAGTTATATGAGACTTTTTTCTGGCAAGACCTATGCAGTTATACAATATTAATGCCCATTGTCCTCTTAAATAACAAGGAAGTCAACTTTGTAGGTTGGTAAGTCTAGTATTAGCAACAAAAAAAATCATATTCCAGGCAGTTTATAACAGTTGATTTAATTTGGAGATATTCAGTCATTCCTTTCTGAATTAATTTAATTTCTGACAGCCAGTTTAATACATCAAAAGGGAAAAAAGAAAGAAAAACTGCATTTGAGGATGTCTGTAATTAATAGAGCTGACTTCTGAAGAATGCCAGACTGTTAAACCCTTACATGTGAGAAGTGGCTTATTCTGAAGGGAGAGTGCTTTGAAAGAACAAAACAATCGAAGCTTGAGGAGAGGGTCTCTGAACCGATTTCCACTTTGGTGATTCAGAGTCATTGCTTCTATGTTCTCTGTGGGGATGAGGCAGGGAGGAGGCCAGGAGAGGCTCTGAGAATAGCTGTCATTTCTTAACAGAGTTTGCAAACAGAATTTATGGGCATAAGTGTGTCTTTTGCACTAGTTTAGTAGAGTGACATTAACTTTCACAATGTTGCTACATAAAGTCAAATCAAACAAAGTGATGTGATAAAGCTAGCCATATTTACTGTGTATCAGTCAATTTCTACAGTACATGTGGTGTTTTCTTGAGACAGTTTTAGTAAACACACAGATCCAGAGAAATTCCATTTTATTAAAAAAAAAGTTTTTTTATGTTTATTTTTGAGAGAGAGACACACACACAGAGCAGGAGCAGGGAAGGGGCAGAGAAAGAGGGAGACACAGAATCCGAAGTAGGTTCCAGGCTCCAAGCTGTCAGCACAGAGCCCGATGCGGGGCTCAAACTCACAAACCTTGAGATCATGACCTGAATTGAAGTGGGACGCTCAACCGACTGAGCCACCTAGGCACTCCAGAGAAATTCCCTTTAAAGCACAATCTAAACAAACCCAAATGAAATATATTTCAAATACTTAATTTTAGTTTACTTATTTATTGAGAGAGAACATGAACGGGGAAGGGGCAGAGGGAGAGGGAGAGAGAGAATCCTAAGCAGGCTCCACGCTGATGTGGGGCTCGATCCCACAACCCTGGGATCATGACCTGAGATGATATCAAGAGTCAGATGCTCAACCAACTGAGCTACCCAGGTGCCCATTTTTCCAGTACGTTAGTTAGTAGCAGGCAGCATGAGTGTTTACTGAGCGCCACTACTGTGCTAAGTGCTGCATAGATGGTCTCATGTAAGCTTCCTCACCTCTGGCTTCTGAGGTAGGTACAGACGAGCAACCTGAGCCTCAGGGAGGCTAAGTAACTTGTTGATGGTTGCACACACAATTAGTAATAGAACTCAAGTATGTCAGAGACAATAGCTTTCCTTTACCAACTGTGCTGTATGTCATATTACACTAATTGAATTCATCCAGGTATTTTTCTTAATTTCTTCAGGAACATTTAGAATGGTACATTTAGACAAAAAAGCAGGTGCTTAGTTCCTACATCAATGAAAGTTAGTTGATGAAATTATTGAACTAAAATGACCTCGTGGTGATCTGATTGTAGATCTTCCACAACCAGGTATTTTTCCTATCCTAGTTACCTTACCTCTTACTTCTCCAGTAACGTGCTGAAGGAATTCATATTTATAGTAGTATTAATTGAAATCTAACTTAACAAAGATAAGTCTGCTGGATTAAGGCCCACAAGTTATATTTAATAATTGCAAATTACTTTTTTCATTAATTTGTTGAATAAATAAGCAAGGAGTGCCTGTTCTGTGTCAGACTTTTTGAAGAAGCAGGAGATACGTGGGAGACAAAGACAGGCAAGGTCCTGCCCTCATGAAACTTATATTTTTTGCAGGGGAAAGATAGCTAATAAACAAGATCTGATTTGCTTTTATCCATTTTTGAATTCTCGATGACCTAGAAAGACCCTATGAACAAACTTAGGCATCGAAAGTGCTGTTGGTGTACTTGTCCTCACCCATTTTGCTTTAACAAACTTGAAAGTTCCACACAAAGAACTCACTGATCACTTTCAACGATGTGGCTAGGTTATCTGGGGTTTTATATTATTCCATTTTTAACGTTTATCACCTTATGAAATATGAAGGCTCTCAGGGCCTTGACCTGATCAGAAACGTGTAAAGGGATCAGAAGCCACTTGGCTGGAGGAAGCTTCCAGAGAGGCCCCAAGGAGTCCAGAACCACAGATCTGGGGAGAATGAAGTGCCAGAAGGAAGAATGAAGAAAAACATTTATTGACTTTGCCTAAAACCAGTTTTCATGTGCCATCCTTGGGACTGAGAGCTCGATCTACTACGTTGTATATCTGAGTTGGTGTTGGGTAAGTGAAATGGCATCAGATGGGCTGAAATCCTTTAGGCTCAGCTGCCCTTGTGACCATTTCAACCACATTAGCCAACCGTGTTGCCCCAAAGTGACATCATTAAACAGCAGCAGAGTGAGGACTAGAACTTTATGACCATTTTTCAGGAATCCTGTGCTTGTGGATGTCTCTCCTTTGAGGTGACATCAAGGAGAGAACAGTCTACCTCTAAATCATGTCAGCTGAACACCTCGATGAATTTACTTGGCCGCAAGCACTGCATTGGGACCATGTATCATTTTCTTTCCTTCCTGCTGATGTTTCTGGACTCCATCCACTTTAGTCTCTACCAGTCTCATGCTGTGAAAGCCGTTTCCTAAGCCATGGCTCCCAAACCTGGCTGTGCCTTAGGACCAGGGGAGTTTTTATACACAGATTTCTGGGTCCTGCTGACTTAGGCCACTCATTTGGCTGAGAAGAAGCAAGTAAGTGCTGATAAACCTTCCTCCAGTAGCTATCTGTAGTAATTTTCTCTGAACTCCCCACCAAGAATCTGCCGGGAACACCTCTCTTCACCAGCCCCCTTCCTCCCCTCCTGTCCTGTAGAACTTTAGGTGGGGAGGAGTAAGTTAACAATATTCCATTGTGCTTTTCTCAGGGACTTGACTGTCACCCAGACATCAGCAGTCAAGCCTGAGTATCTCCTGCTCTTTCTGTAATTGTTGCCACACTTTTCTTCTACCACTGCTTTTTTGTCTGGGTCAAGCAGTGGTTTTGCAGGAACCTGGGCTCCTTGTAGACTCTCACCTCTCCCCCATTGCCCAGGGAACAGCCTTGCAGTGTATCTTTTATTCTCTTTAGGCAGTGTGGGGAGGCCCTGAGCAAGACCTTCATAAGTTTGGCCAAGCTTCTCTCTGTAATGCTGAAGCTGGTCCTCCCTGTCCCCTGTTGCTAAGTGATCTGAGTAATGTATACACACTCAGTGGGGAGCACAGTTGGTCCTTCACACAAGTATAGGGCTGTATTCCTTCCTATCCTCTCTCACCCTCTGGACAGCTTCTGCTTCCCTGTCTCCTACTAAAGCACTTCAGATTTGGTCTCTCCTCTTTTTTTCGGTTGGTCTCGTTAGTTGATCTATCTTCTCCTTGGTACATTTAAACATGTCATGCAAAACACTGACTTCATGGTTGACAGCATTGTCCTTCATTCTTATTCATTCTTCCTGCTTATTTCCTTGGTTTCTGCTCTGAGTTTTTCCTCTTTGGAATGGGCCTCATTTGCCAAGGGCACCTAGGACATATTTATTGGCTCTTTGGAAAGGAAACCAACTGGAAAGCTTAAGCATAATTATCAGTACTTGGGATTTATAGAGAGTTATTTCTTCACAGTAACTCACGTTTCTTTTAATGTGAGGTAATTCTGTTCTTAGACACAATTGTAACCATGATTTAGCCATATTTTTTTCCTCCCAGTTCTTGTTTAAGAGGTAAGTCTTAACAATTCCTTTGTGAGGAATTTGTTTACTGCACAGATGTCCAGGTGGTGGTCCAGGCTGACAGCAGATTCACTGAATTATAGAATCTCAAGTTGGAAGAGATTTAGAAAAGATTTCCAGTCTTTAATATCGATGAAGTCTGGACTGAAAAAGATCACATTGCAGATTTCTAGATCGCTCTGAGAGTTAATTCATTTGGGTTTGGATACTTAGACTGATTCAAATCAGGTATTAGTGATTCTCTAACCTTTAAAGCAGTGGCATCTTTTCTTGACATTGAAATCCCCCATGGAAGGTCCAGATTTGAAATAGATAAAAAAATGAAGCTTCTCTGGTTGCAGGGGGAACGGGCTTCGTACCCTGGTGGGCTCTGGGTTAAAGGTTTTTACATTATCTCCTCATCCTTTTATCTGGCATACTGCGCTTCTTTCTGAGAGATAGAAGGTGGGGGAGGCAAAGTAGAAATCCATTGACTCTGCCCTCTCTCTGTCATCTCTTAAAACTATACTGCGTTGTCCACACCCAGGGCCCTATTCTCCACATCCAAACATGGACAATGCAATGAAACAAGATTAAAGAAATGTTAATATCCTGAGAAATCTCACAGAAGGATCCAAGAGCCTGAATTTTATTTTATTTGCCAGACTGTTACTAAGATAAAACATTGTATTAATGCATTTTAGAAAGATTTTAAAGGACAAAGTATAAAAAAAGAAATTTCAAATAATTAAGTTCCTGTTGGCTGGAAATACTAACCCCTGCCACTGAGCATTTGAGAAAAATAAGGCATTCCTTTATATTAGAAATTCATATATGAAAACTTTTAAATTATTAGGCAAGGAGGAGTCTTAGGTAAACTCCAAGGCAATGTTGGATGCCAGGTTAGAAGATAGCTGTTTAAAATTTGGGGGCCAGGGAAAGCATTTTATGACATGTTACCCTATTAAAATTTTGTAGGAACTTATCTAATTTCTAGACATACAGAGACAGCCAGGGAGAGGTAGAAGGAAGGTTGGCATTTTGAAACTTTATTGGCAGCCATCTTGAATATTAAAAATGCGGGCAGTTGGCTGAACAGTTTCACTGGGCAGGACTTGGGAATCCAAATGTTATAGAAACAAATCCAGTGACCACTTTGTGTTTATAATTTTTTTTCAATGTTTATTTATTTTTTATTTTTGAGAGAAAGACAGAGTGCAAGTGGGGGAGTCACTTTGTGTTTATAGATGCCACGGCTAAAGTTAACCCTGGCTAATAGCCCTGTTAGCAACACCAGAGATCTGTGTTTCCTTGCCCTCCAGATCAGGATGGGTCCCTTGCTGTATCCTTTCACAGGTTCCTTCAAGAGGTTGCAGCACTAATCCTGACTTTATTTAACTAATTATTCATATAATTTAAAATTTTAGGATTTCTTTGGTAAACTTTATTTAATTATGTGGATAATTTTTAATTTTGGATTTTTTAAAGTATATTTGTTTATTTTTGAGACAGAGAGAGGGAGGGAGGGGACAGAAAGAGAGACAGAGGGAGAATCCCAAGCAGGCTCTATACTGTCAACACAAAACCTGATGCAGGGCCTGAACCCATGATCCGTGAGATCATGACATGAGCTCAAACCAAGAGTTGGACACTTAACCAACTGAGCCACCCAGGCACCCCAACTTTAGGGTTTTTTAAATAAAAATTTCTCATTAGCTTATAAACATCTTGTGGGCAGATACAATGTCTTCATGACTGAATTCCTACTACCTAGCACAGTCCTTGCCAATTAAAAAGGATATTGAATGAATGAATGAATGAATGAATGCTGAAACAATCAGATTTTTACATTTTCATTAGTGAAGAGGAGCTATTTTGGGCACTTTGGATATTAAGGAGGAAGTTTAGTGGAGTAATTAAGTATATGCTGCTCTGGGTTGAGTGAGGCTCTGCAACTCCCCGAATCTTAGGAGACTGGGAATTTACTTAACCTTTCTGTGCTTTAATGTCCTTTTCTGTAAAGAGGTGATAATAATAGCACCTACCTTTTAGACTTTTATGATTATGGGGCGCCTGGGTGGCTCAGTCAGTTAAGCGTCTGACTTCGACTTCAGCTCAGGTCATGATCTCACAACTCGTGAGTTCGAGCCCCGCTTCGGACTCCATACTGACAGTTCAGAGCCTGGAGCTTGCTTCAGATTCTGTGTCTACCCGCTGTCTCTGCCCCTCCCCCACTCACACTTGGTCTCAGTCTCTCAAAAATAAATAAACATTAAAATTTTTTTTAAATAAAGAAGGAATTTTTTTGACTATGAATGAGGGATCTGGCATATAGTGGGTGTTCAACATTTGAGGAGTGGGTTTAAGTATGAATGAACCTCCTTTAAAACTAGCTCTTGTCAAACACTGATCTAAAAAAATATAAAAATCTATTATTTTTTTCCTAGATACTGATGTGTGATAATGGATATATTTTTGTTGTTGAGCCTAAATGACACTGAGTATCTTTGGTGGTTTTGTTTTACCTTCTTTCGTCATTCTGCTTTGAAAAGATTTGGCATCTGTTGGTGTAGCAAATAATTCCTTTGTGGAGTAGGGTGTGTTGCTTCAGGAGGAATGTGGGTATCTGGTAGAGACTACTCTAGGATGAGTGTATGTTTAATTCACACTTAGTGTTAAAATGGTCATGGTTTCCCTTAGCTACAGAGGCAATGCCTTAAATATTTGGAATTTATAGTCAGGAAATTTATAAGCGAGCAAGATTATATATGACTCATTTGTAAGCTTTATATAAAGCATTTGGGGTCATAAGATAAAAGATGTCCTCCAAATTTATGGTTGTTAACATTATAAACAAGTGAGGAGATAAATAAAAAAGGAATAGAGAATAAGAAAACTCAGTATAAAATTAAAACAAAACAAAACAAAAGTCAAAAAAAACAGCAACTAGGGCATCACTTGGCATGTGTGAATTGAGCCTTTTCTAAATACAAGGTACTGTGGCTCTATTAGGTTTAATAGTAATTTAAGTGCATTTAATACCATTAACATTTACTATGGATTTACTCTGGGCTACAGGATGTTTTGTGCTAAGTATTTTGAAAACAAATTTTTAAAGCTTTTTAAAATTTTTAATTGAAAAACTTTTTAAAGTTTATTTATTTTTACATTTTATTTATTTTTAAAAAAAATTTTTTTTTTTTTAACGTTTATTTATTTTTGGGACAGAGAGAGACAGAGCATGAATGGGGGAGGGGCAGAGAGAGAGGGAGACACAGAATCGGAAGCAGGCTCCAGGCTCTGAGCCATCAGCCCAGAGCCTGACGCGGGGCTCGAACTCACGGACCGCGAGATCGTGACCTGAGCTGAAGTCGGACACTTAACCGACGGAGCCACCCAGGCGCCCCTATTTTTACATTTTAAAAAAATCTTTATTTATTTTTGAGAGAGAGAGAGAGAAAGAGAGAGACAGAGCATGAACAGGGGAGGGTCAGAGAGAGAGGGAGACACAGAATCCGAAGCAGGCTCCAGGCTGTCAACACAGAGCCTGACACGGGGCTCTAACTCACGGACCGCCAGATCATGACCTGAGCCGAAGTCAGACGCCCAACTGACTCAGCCACCCAGGCGCCCTTTTTTAAGTTTATTTATTTATTTTGAGAGAGATAGAGAGCACACAAATGAGGGAGGGGCAGAGACAGAGAGACAGAGAGAGAGAGAATCCCAAGAAGGCTCTGCACTAACAGGAATGCAGGAACTGAACTTGGGAACCTTGAGATCATGACCTGAGTCGAAGTCAGATGCTTAAACGACTGAGCCACCCAGGCGCCCCGTGCTAAGTATTTTTTGTATGTGTTGTGTCAAGATCATCAGAGTTCTATGAGGTAGGTATTATGATGCCTGTTTTATGGTTCAGAAACAGGTTTACAGACATCACTTAATTTGTCTGAGATTATAAAGCTAATAAGTTGTGGGGCCAGAATTGGAACCCAGATCTGCCCTGATTCCAGTGCTGTTCTCTTGACTACAGTTAAGCTCTAAATCACACAGTCTCAAACTTTGGGCAATTTGGATTCTTTGTAACACTAGCAGTAGGTTACCTAGGTTGCTGATCAAACCTTGCTCTTTTACCTTACTAATTTGTTGAGAATTTTAGAAGTTGGCAGCCTGCTTTTGAGCATTCTGGTGGTGAAGAGAAATTCCAAATGAAAATCTCAGGCCCTAGCTCAGAAGTTGTGACTTCTGAGAACGACGATACCAAAATTCGTGCGTGTTGAGGCTTGCTGGGGGAGAACAGCTCTGGCAAGGTTCACTCAGAAATGCATACAAACCTGATGTGCTCTTTTCCATTTGTGCCTAGGATTATTTTACCCCATTGCAAAAAGCAGAGATCCTGGTTTTCATAGCTGTTTGCAATTTCAGCTCAGGTCTTGTTATAAAGTTTACATTTAAAGCTTTACAGTGGTACCAGGTTCAGGCTAAATTTGAAAGTAGCTGTGGAGGAGGCCACTTTAACATTTCCCCAGGGAAGTGGACTGGAAAATTGCTGGAGAGTGAACTGTAGGGAACAGCCTTGAATTGGTCTCTTGGGTTGGTCATAATTACCTAATGGATTTTCCATCTCTCAAAATTTTAGGAAGGAAAAAAATTCCCTTTAAAAAGTAACAACAAGAAAGTGAAACCTACATGCTCATCCATTTCTCCTTAGAACTGTGAACTTCTGCCCTCCTGACTAGCCTTTGAAGAATGAGTGTGTACAGGGATAGACAAGTCAGGAAGGACAGGTGGAAGAGAAATCAGATTGATATGATTGAAAACTCACGAATACGTAGCCCCATTTCCCCCCTCTGAATCATTGTTGAATGCTAAGATTCAGCTCCTTTCAGGCTTGCTTTGGGTGTAGCTGGAACTGTATTTTAATGAACAATATAACCTAATTATGACTGAGCATTTTATTTTTCCATGGTCTCTAAAGGTATCGGTTGAGTGACTTAACTGTTTGCATATCAGGGTTTCCTGGTCAAAGGGGCCTATTATGTAATCAGTTTTCACCCAGAGCACTCCCCTCTCTCTACCCCCATCTCGCTTAGAAATTGTATATGGAACCAGGAACAGTGAAGCCAGCCCCCTCCACCTGTCCCGGATATGTCCCAATACCTTTTCTATTTTAGTGTGGTTTTTCTTTTCTATTATTATTCAGACTGCCCCAGGATGACAAAGTATCTCCTCCCTCTTCTGCTTCTCTGACTTTCATTATTATCGGCTCGTGTGTGTATGTCTGTGCTTGGTGCCAGGAATAAATATACTCCTATGGAGGAAGCCAGCCTCTGGGATCCCAGATGCATCCATTGGAATGGTGCATGTGAGTGCTTGCTGTGTGCCTGATGTTTTGTTAAGTCTGAGATGGACCCACAGTGAAACAAACACTGACTCGCTGCTTTCCTGATTGGGGGAAGTAAGTGAGTTAGAGAAGAAATGAAAACACCAGGTATACTATGGTAAGAGCTGTAAGGGATCAAAATGCTATGAAGTTCAGACAAGGGAGATTTCACCCTGGCTTGAAGGGTCTTGGGTGAGATCATTTCAATTAGCTCCGGTCCTGGTTGTGCCAAGAGATGTCCCAGCTGGGCACCACAGCGTGAGCAGAGGCCCAGGACTGGGGAGCACAGAGGTGACTGGCAGGGAGCAGGCATGGTTTCATTCGATTAGACTATTGGTTGCATGGAGGATGGCATGGGGGAGAAAATTGGAGCCAGATTTTGAAGAGTCCTGGATGTCAGAGAGGGAGCCTGGACTTTATTCATTAGACAGTAGAGCTTCACTGAAAGAATGTGAGCATTTTGGCATCATTATGAGAACCATGATCAGTGTAGAGTTATCTGGAGGTAGTGCGGTGTAAACAGTGTATTTGAGGGACATGGGGGTAGAAGGAAACAGACACAGAAGAGGCAGGTGTGTTTTGATGAGGAGTATAAGGAATGGACCTAGATCAGGTGAGATGGAGATGGGGATCAGAGTACCAAGGACATTTGGAGGGAGAGTGAACAGTTGAGCCACTGATGAGGTGTAGGGGAGGAGGATTAGAGTTTGGATGTCAAAGAGAACAATGGTGGTGTTAACAGAATTAGGTGAGAAAAGAGGAATGCAGTTGGGATGTGTGTGTGTGTGTGTGTGTGTGTGTGTGTGTGTGGCGTTGGGCGATGTTGGGCAGGAAAGAACTGTGGCCGTGTGATCTGACTTTCCCTTAGCTGGTGTCATCTTGGGCAAGCAGTGTCACCCTTCCTAGCATTCTCCTGCATCTTTAATTCATATGACTCACTATTCCAAATAGTATCTGTTTGAGGAAAGTAGAGAATGGAATTGTTCAAGTAGTTCTCAGAAAGTAAGAAAAGGGAAGAACAGGAAATACAGTATGGAAATCTTCTGAACTTTCTGCTGCTGCGTAAGATTTAGACTCTTGACATTTAAAGCGGAAAAATACAATTTAAATGAATGACAGAAGGGTCTGTTAATTAGTGAAGAGGAAGTTTTCCCCTTTGACGCTGAAGATGGCAATAATTGGGGGTAGCACCTATACTGGCCATATTTATAATCAAGGCTAATTGTTCAGTGGGTAATAAATAGAAGATGGGTTGAAATTTCTAAAGAGACCACACCGATGGCCATGTAGTGAACATTACAAACTATAAAAAGAGAACTATAGGTCGTGTTCCTGTCTTACCTTTACATATGGTAGATGACACAAGAAGTCTACCTTGCAGTGGTGGGATAGGTGTATTTGGTTCTCAGAACTCGGCACTTCAGGAAGAACCAAAATCTTTCTCTACATCTCATAGCTTGCAAATTATCTTACGGTGTCTACATTACTTGAAATTTTGTTGATTTGAAATGAATTGGAAAGGAACCAGACCTATCATTGAAAACTAATGGACTGAGCCTTCCTAAATGCTGGAGGAGACCGGAATGGCCTGCCCAGTCTTTAAAGGAGAAGGTTTTCAGCGTGCTTTCATCTCTTCTTCCTTAGGCTATTTTTCTTTTTTCTTTTCTTTTTGTTCCTTGGGCTATTTTTCATGTACGGGATGGAGAGCAGAAGATGTGGTCAGGGTGTTTTTAAGGTGGACTTCAGTTTGCCCTCAAGTTTTTCAAGCATAAGACAGTTTTCCTTAACCAGGGATAGGATCTATTACACCCCGAGCTGCTACTATTTTTGAGTCAGGAAAGTGAAGCTGAAGTTGAAGAGGTTTGTACAGCTGTCATGCAGAATTCTAAGCACTCATTTTATAAAACCTGTCAGTGTCACCCGGTTTCTTGGGCAGATGCAGCCTTGGGCTATGGCCTCTTTTCCTGCTACCCCTCTTCCATCAGTTTTGTTTTGTTTCCTGTTAGGAATGTTTCAGATTTAGCTTAGAAGCCGTGTGTGTGTGTGTGTGTGTGTGTGTGTGTGTGTGTGTGTGTGTGTATTTTAAACATATTCATTTATGTGCTTGGACTTTGACTCCTATTTGTCTTCCAGGAGTCAAATACCAAAAAACAAAACAAAACAAAACAAAAAAGATCCAGGGCTCTGGAAATTTTGTCCTACAGGGAAAAGGAAGAGCAAAAATCCTTATCAGCTTTCGTATTTGGTTATAAAAGTGGTAAGGCATGAAATTGGAACAGATGGCATAAAAATAGCTAGACTTCTCTCCTTTAGTTGAGTTTTGCTGACAATTAAAGAAAAAAATCTTTGTAAACTCCCACTTGCAATGGTTCTTTTAAGGGCCTTTAAGGCCCTGTGGGTAAATGCATCAGTGTAACACGCTCTTATCCAGGTATGTTACAAGAAGAAGGCCATAAACTCCTTCAGGACCCAAGATCTACACTGGAAAGGATTTTTTATGTATCTGTAATAAACAGATGGTAAAGGTAATGTATCACCTGGTCCCTTATCTGTCCCAAATTTGAGACAGTATAGTTCCCATCTTAGGTTGTACCTGAGGGAGTAGAGGCAATAAATGGCCTATCTTTGATGAGTTAAAGTGGACACTAGAATATCCTTTAACAGAAGAGGAGAGAAGATTTGCGAATTGCAGGCTGAGTGTGCCAGCATATAGGACATCAGATAGACAGCAAAATAACTTAAGTAGTGGGTATCCTATTTGCTTTTTGTCTGCACATATTAAGTAGTATGAATAGCTGGGAAAAATTGTTATATCATTATCTGTGGGTAGTGTGGTGATAGTTTATTATAGGGCCGAGTTACTGAAAGAGAAAGAGCTGTATCATTACTCATATTAAAAAATGCTGTGACAGTGTACTACTTCAGATGAGTGTTGTTTCCATAAATCATTTCAAATCCCCATACTCAGGGGATTTTTGAAAAGATAGTATTTTCAGAGACAAAATTACTTCACTTTCATCATGGGAGGAATTTCAGAATGTAAGGAGGAATTCACCCAAGCAAGAAAGCCATTTAATGAGTTCATATCATTAAATAGGAAAGGTAAGGAGGAATATGTCCTGTTTAAAGATGTCTTTTTTTTTTTAAATTTTTTTTTTTTACATTTATTTATTTTTGAGAGACAGTGTGAGACAAAGTGAGAGAGGGGGAGAGGCAGAGAGAGGGAGACACAACCTGAAGCAGGCTCTGAGCTGTCAGCACAGAGCCCGACGCAGGGCTCGAACCCACAGACAGTGAGATCATGACCTGAGCCGAAGTCGGACGCTCAACCGACTGAGCCACTCAGGCGCCCCTAAAGATGTCTTAAAGTAACTCTCCCCAACCTGGATCCTCAGACCTCTGAGTAATTGGAATGTGTGACAGACCTGCTTATTTGTAGACTGAAGGCATAAAAACTGGATTCTTCTCTATTTTTTTTTTTAGTTTATTTTCGAGAGAGAGAGAGAGAGAGAGAGAAAGCACGAGTTGAGGAGGGGCAGAGAGAGAGGGAAACACAGAACCCGAAGCAGTCTCCAGGCTCTGAGTTGTCAGCACAGAGCCCAACATGGGGCTTGAACCCAGGAACTGTAAGATCATGACCTGAGCTGAAGTCAGACACTTAACTGACAGAGCCACCCAGGCACCCCAATATTTTGGCTGTTAAAATGACCTCATACCCACAGGGTTGAGAATTGTTCTCTAAGGTGAGGTATTTTAAGAACAAAGCTTTTGTTCGTTCTCACTCTGTTTGTCTTTTAATTTGGCTGTTTTCTTATTTGTGGAATTTACCTTCAAGAATCTTACGACGTGACATTCCAGTCCAGCTGAGCATAGCACGGCCAAATTACAGCCACTGATTGGACCCAGTTCAGTGCAACATATAACCTAAGAGCCTTGTAACTTCCAAGTGTTTGTGTTATTCCAACACCTTGGTGGCTTACACATTAATACTTGATTCCTCAGGATATTTCTTTCTAAAAGTGGAAACGCCACAACTAAGAGTTAAGTGCAGTGTACTTTGAATCTCCAAACCATTAGCTCTTTGACCTGCTCATGCTGGCTGGATGCCAAGATATCTTAGCCATTCCTTTTATTAAGGATTCTTCAAATTAATGCCTTCTAATTAATATCCTGTTAAATTTATTTTTTCCTTTCCCCCCTGAATCCCAGGTTTTCTTATTCCTATATTGCTTCTTTTTAATGTATATTGACTTTTTTTTCCTTTGCCTTTTTTAAATTAAAAAAAAAAAAACTTTTTAAATGCCTAAGTCTCTGGAAGGCTAAATGGACTCAGGCATTAATTTGCTTCTGTGTAACCGGAAGAAACTTGGACAAAGGCCACCATGTTAGATTAGCTTTTGCTTACCAGAGGCATCTGAAATGATGGAATAGTGATAAGAACCTTCTGAGAAGGAGCATTTAATTGGAAATTCTACTACTGAACAGATTATAAAATAGGAGACCTCTTTAGCTGCCTTCTATAGGTAATAACTGCTCATGGGTGGTTTTAATAGCCTTCAGAATTCCTTGTCTCTCCTTCTCTTGTATTTTTCTGAAAGTAGGCAGTCTAGAAGTAGTTTCAATGGAAGAACAAGTATACACCCACTTTTACCTGAGTTTAGAGACGTCTCTTCACATATCAAGCTCTTTCTATCAGCTGATGAAACCTTAGCTCAGAATTTGGGGAATCAAGCCCTAAATGGTTATGAGATACTTTTTTTTTTTTTTTTTTTTTTCAACGTTTTTTATTTATTTTTGGGACAGAGAGAGACAGAGCATGAACGGGGGAGGGACAGAGAGAGAGGGAGACACAGAATCGGAAACAGGCTCCAGGCTCCGAGCCATCAGCCCAGAGCCTGACGCGGGGCTCGAACTCACAGACCGCGAGATCGTGACCTGGCTGAAGTCGGACGCTTAACCGACTGCGCCACCCAGGCGCCCCGGTTATGAGATACTTTTAAGGCATTCTTGGTGTGGCCCTTGTCAGAGCTCAGAAAAGGTCATCAGACCCTTTAATGATACATGGAGAATCTCAGGAAATCAAACAAACCTCTTTTTCCATCTAGTGGAATTTTTGCTGGTCCTAAATGAGTAGGGCAGAGCATGATATGTTTGAAATAATTTAAATGTTAAATAATTTAGTGAAATAATTGAAACAAATTTTATTTTTATAATTATTTGGGAATTTAGTACATAACCCTTCTTGAGAAAATTATAGATGATTCCACATGGGACTGTGATAAGACCAGGATTAGAAAACATCTCCATAAAAAGGGTTTGGGTGGTGATATCCGTGTCTCTGAAGCTACAATACCTGGCCAAAAGGCAAATTATGTAAATGCTTCTGAAGGAGGACTGCCATTTCTGTCCCATAAGCAACAGAATAATAGAGGTATAGAGAAGTAGGGACAGTCACTGTGGTCAGAGTAGCTACTAAAATGCAAGTATTCCTCTTTGAGCCCTTCTACGCCCATAGCAATGTCTTTTATCTTCCTCTTCTTTTCCTTCTTTATTCCTCCTTACTTCGTAGCTGGTTGCTATGCCCCACATTGTCTATTGTGATAAATGGAATATTAGTCACATGCACCTGGGAATCCTTGGTGGCCTTGTTCCCAGTATTCCCAGTGCAGTGCTGAGGGGCTGATCATTTGTGTGGTGGATGGAGCACCTCTGTGTTAACTCTGCCAGGTTTCCTGTGCTCCACCTTTCCCCAGGTTCTGTCCATCATTTTCTTTTTAATTCATTTAACTTGGTCTTTCTCAGGGTTTTGGGGTCATATAAGAGCCTGGAATTTTATATATCTTTATCTATACACATACATACATAGACACACACACTGTGTGTGTGTGTGTGTGTGTGTGTGTATATATGTATATATACATATATATATTTATATGTATGTATATATGTATATATATACATATATATAATTAATTTGTTGAAAAATATTTCATATCACCAATACTGTGGTAGTAGTAACCATATCACTGCATATAAAGCTTTTAAACTATTTAGCCTTCCTCTAAAATTTCCTTCCTCATGTCTGCACAAGATATGAAGTTTGGATCTGCTAAATCAAATTCCATTTATTCTAAAATGTTGTGTGATAAGAGTGGTTGGTATTTGAATATAAGTCTATACACATGTTATAATTTTAATTTTTAATTCTAAATGCTTGAAAGTGAACAAATCATGAAACATTTCCCCAGTGTGTCACCTATTAGTATTGATCATTTCCTACTTTGTATTGCTTTTAATCTTCTCTCTCTCTCTCTCTCTCTTTTTTTTTTCATCTTGACTTAACTTTTCTAATGACATTTCTCAAGCTCCCAAGAGCAGGGGTCTGCGTTTGATATTAGCTTTTAGAATGAAAGGAAGCTGACATATACTGACTGAACAGCCACTGTCTTCTGGGCATTGTGCTAGGAGGCAGTGTTCAGGGAAGTGCTGCAAGGCTGGTATCATTACCTCCATTTTACAGATAGAGAAGCTGACCAGCAGAGTAATTAAGTACCAGAGACACATAGTTGTGTTTGAGCTACTGACCAGTCACTGCCAAGCCCACAGTCTCATTTTACCATTATGAGATTTTACCATTATGCCACTTTATCTTGTGTGTTCTAGGTGTCATTTTGTTGACTTTAGCTAATTTAATTATACAAATGATAAGTAATAGAAACTTAGGTGTCATTTAATTATACAAATGATAAGTAATAGAAACCAGGGTACTTTGACATTTACCCCTGTCTCATGACAAGCCGAGGGACATTATATTAATGCAGGTATTTACTTTAGATTTGAACGTGGAACAACTTGAGACTTATATTTTGAGCCTTGTTTTCTTTTTTAAAATTGAAGGGTAATTGACATAGAGTATTATGTTAGTTTCAGGTGGGAAACATAGTGGTTTGACATTTACATACGTTATGAAATGACCACTATAATTTTAGTTACTATTTGTCACTATACAAAGTTAGTACAGTGTTATTTGCCCATATTCCCTGTGCTGTGCATTACATCCATGACTTACTCATTTTATAACTGGAAGTTTACACCTCTTGATCCGCTTCACCCTTTCACCTACCCCCCAATACCTCTCTTCTCTGGCAACTACCAGTCTGTTCTCTGTATCTGTGAGTCTGGTTTTGTTTTGCTGGTTTCTTTTGTTTTTTTAGATTCTACAAAGAAGTGAAATCACATAGTATTTGCATTTCTCTGTCTGATTTATTTTACTTACCCTCAAGGTCCATCCATGGTGTCGCAAATAGCAAGATTTCATTCTTTTTTATGGCTGACCAATATTCCATTGCATATATATGCCGCATCCTTATCCAGTCATCTCTTGATGGATACTTAAGTTATTTCCATGTCTTGGGTATTGTATATAATGCTGCAGTGTATGTAAGGATGCATATGTATCTTTTTGCATTAGTGTTTTGTTTTCTTGGGGAGAAAAAAATATCCATAAGTGGAATTTCTGGATTGTATGTGGTTCTGTTTAAGATTTTGAGGAATCGCCATGCTGTTTCACATAATGCTGCACCACTCACTTTACATTCCCACCGAGAGCGCATGAGAGTTTTCTTTTCTTCATGGTCTCGCCAACAGTTATTTCCAAACCTTGTTTTCTTTTTGTATGTGTTCCAGGAATTCCACATATGAATACAACATGAAATATGGTTATTTATAGCATAAGTAAAATGTGTATTGAAATGGTTAAATTGTAGAAACCAATCTTGGGTTGTTTTAAGGACATTAAAGTGCTTTCTGCCCCTTGCCCTATGGAACAAATTGTACCTTTAGAAGGAGCTTAACCAGTAATTCAGCAGACCCTATCACATACCATACACTTACTGTGGGTGAATCCAGGTTGCTATGACAATGGAAATATTTTTCATTTTCTTTTTTTCAGAATATAAACACATGAAACTTGAATATTGCTTAAGTTTGCAATTTTATATTTATCTTTTCTGACTTCGTGTGACAAAGACAAAGAAATGAGGAAGACACAAGCCATTCATCTTCAGAGTTATGCAATTGTCTCTCCCTCCCACTCCCAGCTCCTAGTGGAGGTCCTGGCACTAAATGTGGCTGTCACTAGGCTATGCTGACATCTTAAGGGCAGTTATGGAGAGAGATCAGATGTCTTTCCTTACTGTTATTATTCAGAGATTAACGTGTGTTTATTTCAACTTCGATTTGAAACCCCACTCTCCTTGAGTAAAGAGGGTTCAGAGTCAGAGATGTTCCATGACCCTTTTAGATTGTTGGGACTTAATTCTGTGAGTATTCTGTGGAGAAGAAAAAGTAGAAGACAGGAGAAACAAAACAATTGCTAAGCCGAGAGTCTAGAAATTACCACTGGCTCCCTGGAGGTTTTGGTCTTGGGATCCCTTCTTGGGGACCCACAATGCTACTGAAGATGACCACTCAGGAGTCAGAGAACTATAGATGGCTCAGCATGTTTTGGGGTGTCCAGGAGCTGAAACCCCATATTTACTTAAAAGATAGAAAACTTAGTGCCTTCTCCTTCACTAGGCTAACAACAAAAACTGTTGGAGATTTTAAAAAGAAACAACTCTGCCTTGTGCTTTCATGCATCCTCTCCCTCCAGTACACCCTCTCTTCTTTTCCTCCTTCCTTCTCCACCCTCCTGTTTTAACTGAGAGCCAGGCACTGTACTGGGCACCACAGATACAATGGTGAATGGGGTTGGCCTTTTTCTCTGTCTTCATAGGGCCCCAGTCTCATGGGGAAGACACATGAGTAAACAGGAGGTTACAACCTGAGACCGAGATTTGTTGGAGAGGGCAAGGGGTGCACCACCTCTGGGGAACACCTATGGTCCTGAGAAGACTTCCCAAGGGATGGCTAAGGTCTTGGGAAAGGGCAGGAGGCTCCAGCGTCTCTTCCCTCCTTCTTTCCCCTTTCCCTCCATCAATTCTCCCTGTTTGGGGGCATTAACTTTAGCAGTTGTCCCAGCTGAAATTATGGCTTTAATAACTACTTTTTATTATTAAACATAAGACATGGTTTGTAATATTCTCCTCCAAATCTTTAACTTGGAAGGAGATTTATCTCCGGTTCTAAACGTCTCTTTTAAGGAAATACTGACTAGTTTTTCATTAAGAGAAAGGGGTAATAAATAAGGTACATTTCTTTTCAAAATTTATCAAAGTAGCTCCCTGAGCAATTCATGCTGTTTATTTCATTCTCTAGTTTGGGAATCTGGCCTCATAATGAAAAATTATGTCCAAATATCCTTGAAACTGTATTTTCTCTTTAGTATGGGCAGCAGCTAAAGAAGTGTCTTCAGAACCAAAATGCTATTTATTCCCTGTTTGACACGTACAAATCCTCCTTGTTAAAATGTCATTAGGGAGGCATATGGAGCTGTATGGTCTTGGTTGATAGATATTTTTCAGCTTTTATCACTGTCTCTGTCAGAAAATTAAGTGCAATCGAGGGTGCTTTCATTTCTTTTTAACTCTAGTGGGTATATTTTGTATTAGGGAATATAGTACAACTTTTTGCCGTGGAGAAATGCATGTCCCTTTCCACTCCAACAACTTCAGCTCTCTGGTGGTTGTGGCTGAAAAAGCCTCTTTTGCCCGCCCTCTGGTTGAAAGCAAGAATTGTCTCAAAGACTCACCTCATTTCTGTTGTACAGAGATACTGTATCTTCTATTAGTCGGGTGGTTATTTCCAAGAAGGTTTATGGAAACCCCATTTGAAAATTTGGGGATGCTTTTTGGGTGCCTCTTCCTGATTTCACCCTGATGATTTTCATTCTCTGTGATTCATGCTCATAATTCTCTGTTAATGCTGGCACCCACAGAGCTGTATGCCAATGGCAAATGGCCCATCAGCACGGTCTGTGTGCCGCCCTATGCTGATATAAAGCTGCTGGGAGGACCTTGGACCTTGCCAGTGCCCCAATCTGGTGTGGAAGGGCATGGAAAGGCTGCCTGCCTACAATGCCATACCTGTCACCCGCCACTGCTCCCTGAATTCCCACCGTGCTGATTCTTTATATGACTCATTTATTGAAAACATCTACTGGAGAGGAGATCTACTTGGCACCTGTGAGTTTATCATAATATTTGTTACTCAAGAAGGAAGAACTGGGACAGAAAACAAATCCTATTTTATTTATTTATTTTTTGTATGTGCCTACACTTCTCAAAGATGAAAATGGTGTAGAGGTTGCTCATTGTAGGGACATTCCTTCAGGTGTGTAAAAAATTTCTAATCACATACCAGAAATCTAAATAGTTAATTAGTTCTAATGAGTTAACCTTAAGTATAAAAAAGAAATGGTAGGTTTCTTTGGACTGGGGACCGGGGAGAGAACACAGAGCTGGAGGTCTCCTTAGCAGCTCAGAACGTGCACAGAGTTTGGGGAGGGTCCTTGGGCTGAGAGTGGCAGCTTGGGAGCCATCATCACTTTGAGGAATGAACAGCCAAAGGGTTTGAATGTAGGGAAGAAAGCAGTGATGGTGATGGGGAGGGAAATGATCCCAAAGAAATAGATGTACCAGTTAGCCCTCTCACTTGCTGCCCATTTCTTATATCTTCTGATTAAGTGGCTAAAACATAGTTTTACCTAGAACTATATTAAAAGAAAGTAAAAAAGTCATGTACAATTCTGACACTTCTCAACAGAAGCCATTGGTTAACATTACTTATTTGGAGATATTCCTTTTTTAGGCTAGCATCCTGAAATTCTTAAGGAATCTGAATCTGTGAAAATCCTTTTTGGGACTGCACAAGTGTATGTGCCTTGCAGAATGACACATATGGGCATTTCTTTGTTAGGCTCTGGGGAGCTAGGTCTTCAGATGTTGTGCAGTTGCTTAGATGACTGAAAATTGTGGTCCTTCCCCCTTCCGTGTACATTACCACCGGTATAGGCTTTTAGAGTATAAAGAGAATTTAGTTGTCTGCCCTAAATCCCTCATTTCAAAAAAAAAAAAAAAAAAAAAAAAAAAGAATCAGTTCAGAGAAAGAAAGGGACCAGGAAGAAACCCTGGTAATAAGCTCTGTTCAGGTCATTAATTTACTTAATCCTAGCCCTGAGGGATACCTGGTATCCCCATTTCACATGTGGGGACACATATTCACAGAGTTAAGGAGCTTGCCTGGGGAGATGTGGAACTAGGCAGAGCAGTGTTTAAGTTTAGATCTTCCTTGGGGTGCCTGGGTGGCTCAGTCAGTTAAGCAGCCAACTGTGGCTCAGGTCATGATCTCATGGTTCCTGGGTTCGAGCCCTGTGTCAAGCTCTGTGCTGACAGCTCGGAGTCTGGAGCCTGCTTCAGATTCTGTGTCTCCCTCTCTCTCTGCCCCTCCCCCACATGCACTGTTTCTTTCTCAAAAACAAGTAAACATTAAAAAAAAAATTCAATTTAGATCTGCCTAGTGCTAACGTTCCTGCTCTTTCCACTACCAAAATTAAGGCCATTCTGCTAATTAGTGATCAAGAGAACGGACTGGAACCCAGGCATCTTAATCCCCTAAGCAGTGATCTTTTCAATACTTTGTAATACTTACTTGTAATACTTGGAAGAGTTTGAACATACATGCCAATTGTCAAAGAGATTCGTATGGAATTCCTTTTCTTAATTTTATAAAAAACAAAAAATAATTTCCTTGAGACTGTTAATTCCACAATTCCCTCTCCTCTTTTTAAAAAAGTTTGGTTCTTTGCATAGAAGCTAATTGAACTTTCAGACGCATCAGGAACTCAATTTTAATCTCTGGTCACTCTTCAGTGTATATTTCTTTTCCGTTCAGATGGTAAGTATGCAATTGCGGTTACCCTGATTAATGTTTTACATATTTCCCCAGGCATTCATAGAGAATTGACTAAAATATAAGTTACCCTTGGCTTCAGAAACTTCTGGCATTTAGAAGCATGCACAAACTATACCCCTTGGTGAACAGTGTTCCAACTTACAATTTTCTTCCTTTTAAGGAAGAGTTGGGGGGCGGAGAAAGAGAAGACATTTTCAGGGGAGATTTTGGTTACAATAAAGAGAGACTGTGGTTTAAAACCATTACTTTTTTTCCACCTCAGCCTTTTACTCTGTGTGGGAAAAATAAAAACTGGTTGTGTTCAGGTGTTTTTAACATGACGAGCTGGAAGGGGAAGCAGAATCAGCTCTTTTCTCCTCTTCATCTCACAGCAAAAATATCACCATATCTTAAATTGCCTTGGGTCAGAACACTGTTTGTTGAATTATTCAACAGTTGGAACTGGTAGAATTAGAAGATTCATTAGACTGAAGGTCAGAAGTTAAGTTAAAAACATTTCCTTATCGTTATGATATGACTCGCAATGTTGACAGATTCCAGAAGGGCCGCGGGAGCTGAGAGATGTGTGGTCTTAATGAGCAGGAAATACTCTCTTGCCTGGCCAGTTAGCCCCCATCCATGAGAAGGTGCCCTGAATTCAAATCATTTCAGTCGGTGTTCGGATCTGCAGTCAAGTGTGTGCTGGGTGAGGTTCCTCCTGGTTCTTTTCATGGAACATTAGTTAAGAGTGAAAATATCCCATTGATTTATTTTCATTTTCTTGATTTTATCCACATCCCATGAAAACATGAATCTGGGTCATATAATTTGGACAAACAGAGCTTGTTGCTGTTCAGTTAATCTTCAGGTTATTTTTCAGAAGAGCCTATGGCTTGAAGTCATCAGATGGGAATTAGATTGAGTGGGATTTATCCTTAGAAGTGACGGCAGGGTCGCCTGGGTGGCTCAGTTGGTTAAGTGTCTGACTCTTGATTTCGACTCAGGTCACGATCACACAGTTTGTGGGATTGAGCCATGTGTCAGGCTCTGTGCTCATAGCACAGAGCCTGCTTGAGATTCTCTCTTTCCCTCTCTCTCTGCCCTTCTTGTGTGCTCTCTCTCTCTCTCTCAAAATAAATAAACTTAAAAAAAAAAGTTCTGGCAAAAGAAAGGATATCAGTTCTGTGCACGTGCAGAGTACCAGGAGCTCTTGGGTAATGAAATATTTACCTACCTTCTTCCTCATTCATGTGTATGTAGTCGGTACTTAGTGTTGAGTATCCTCATATGGGCAATGGAGAAGATGATTTTCAGAAAAGAACACATGCACTCTGCTCTCTTGACTTGTCTATCCATGGTACCCCACTTTCCCTTCCCATTTGGCAGCCCACCAGGGAGGTTGGGCTTTGGGGGGCATTCTACCCCACAGCCTCTAGTGCCACCCGAGTATTCACTTCTTGCGGTTTGTTGACATCACTTCTTTTTAACATGTTAAATTATTAGTTTGAACGCTTCAGAAATAATTGATGGTGAAGCCATCTGAGGAGCAAGATGTTCACTTACCACTTTGGCTGTGGCCACTTTTTTCTCCATTAAGACTCTTTTTCCACAGATGATTGATGACATCTTGTTGATTCTAAGCTGCCAGAGGGGGTGAGATTTCTCGGCAGCATTTGGTATAGATGACCGCTTCCTTCATCTTAAAACACTTTGATTTCCGGTCTTCACTTACTTTATCCTCCCCTGGTTTTTCTCCCACCTTACTGGCCATTCTGAGAAGGCCTTTATTGAGTTCTTTTTTGACCCTCCTCCCCATCTGTAAATATTGAGAGTATCTCAGGACTTGAACTTGGATCTTGTTCTCTTTTTATCTACATTCTTTTTCTTTACCCTTAGTGACATCATTTATTCCACTGGTTTTAATACCATCTATAGGTTAATTACTCTTAAGTTTATATATCAAATTGACCTCCCATTTGGATGTCTAAGGGGTATCATCTACATACATGTCTACAGAGAACTAATGTTCTCTCCGTCACCGTCCTGAAACCTGCTTTCACCCGTCTTTCCAATCTCCATAAATGGTACCGCTATCCATGCAGTTGTTCAGGCTAAAACCCTAGGAGTCATCCTTGGTTTCTCTCATTTCCTTATTTCCCATATCTAACCCATTAGCAAGTCCTGTAAGTTTTACTTTCAAAATATATCCCAAACCTAACCACTTCTCACTGTCTCTGTTGTAACAACCCTTGTTCAAGCCATCTGTATCTCTCTCCTAGACTATTGCAGTGGCTCCAGTCCAGATGTGCACCACCTGCCTCCAGTCTTGCACTTTTGTAGCCCATCTTCCACCCCGAGCCAGAATGCCTATCAGGCCGCATCACTATCTTGCTTAAAGCGTTTCGGTGGCTTCCTGTTGCTATCAGCCTAAGATTTAAATTGTTACCATAGCCATGAGGTCTCACATGACCCGGTTCCTGTGTGTCTCTCTGATTTCATTTCTCTCCACTGTCCTACTGGTTATTGTGACACACTGGTCTTCTCTCTGTACCTTAAACCTCTGGAATGGCCTGCCCCCTGACCTTTGGCTCTGTTATTTCTGCTTCCTTTTCCTTAGCATGATCCTATTCCATTTTCTTCATATACATTTCAGTACTTTAAGTGATCATGTTTATGCACTCTACCTTCAGTCTTCCATCACAAGAACTTCCTGTCCTTGGGGGCAGGGAATCTGTCTGTTGGATTCACTGCTGTACTCTTAGTGTCTGCAACAGTGCCTGGAAAATAGTTGCTGCTCAATAAACAGTGGCTGACTATATTTGCCTCTGTAAATTCTGGAACTCTTTTGACTTATCCTTTAAAGAGAGAGGTAACGATTCCTTTGATATGCTGGACTGAGTGAATTGGATTTGCCCCATTCATCTGAATAAACTATCTTGCCAGATCCCATTAATCTTTTCAATGTGAGTTGGCTCTTTCTGTCTTCCTCTAGGTACCCATTTTGGAAGTAGATTTACTTTGATGTTGCAAAACTCTTGTCCCATTTTTAACCCTTGAGTGACAACTCTTGGAAGAAGTGTATACTGATTCCTTGCACTTCTTTCTTGGATTGGGAGTGGTTTGTCATGAGGCTGTGTTTTTTTGTTTGTTTTTGTTTTTGTTTTTGTTTTTTGTTTTTTCTTTTTTCACTATATGGCTGTATGAGAATTAAGAACAGCTCTCCCAAGCAATAATTGGTCTCCACCTTACTTCTGCAGGGTTACAGAAGGAAAAATCCGTGGCTTATTCATCAAAGAGAGACCTCTTTTGATGTTTTTCTAAATTCCTGCCCGTGTCAGATGTGTAGGTAATGATGGGAAGGAATAGCGAAGCCACTGAAACGGCATTAGAGGAGAAATTGGTGGGGCGATTAGTGTTGTACATTGTGCCCTGCGAAGTTTATGCTCCCATAGAAATGAGAGTCTCACCTGGTTGCAGATCACCAGGCAGTGTAGAAATCAAGTAAGTAAGTCTGTGCCAACTTTCTGGTTAAGGATTCTCTGTTCCAGCATAAACTTCGCATTCCCATGGCATGATTAAACTACTTTCCAAGTCCCTAATACGTGTGTGACATTTTGTGAGTTATTGAGTAGTGGTGGAAACAGTGACTGGGAAGATGAATGAGATGTGGATCATGTGCTCAGGGAGCTCTTAATAAATATGAAGATAGCTAGCATAAAAATCAGAATACAGTTTGGGCCAGAAGAAGAAGAAAGAAATGCAGTGGCCACAGTGCAGCGGGTTTTTAAGGTGTGTGTGTGTGTGTGTGTGTGTGTGTGTGTGATCACATGTAGGTTGGAGGGGGATGGGAGAGAATGAAGAAGGAGAGCTGCATGGAAGACGGGTTATTAGAAAAGCACATGTCATATGGGGTTGGATAACCCAGGGAAAATGTGCTCCAGATGACTGAAATGTTAAAGGAAGGGTAATCCCCAGGCCTCCTTCACTTCTGTTCTTGTCCATGACCTTGGACAACCTTGTTAAGGAAAGGATCGCCAAGGAAGCCTGCTTAGACTTTTTGTAGAAGTAAGGTCTGTTGAGCCGAATGAGATATTCATCTGCAAACCTGCTGTCCGACTGCCAGATGGAGATCTGACCCTGTATCTTGTCCAGTGTTGTGTTTATCCCAGGGAAACTGGAGGAAGCCCACCCCGTGGGACCTGGGGGGCTGGTTTCCTGTACATCAGATTTTCACATCTCACTTTCTATCAACATGCCATCGCTTGGATCCCCCTGTACCACAATTATCTCATACCTATTTTTTAATGTTAATTTATTTTTGAGAGAGAGAGACAGAGAGAGGGAGGGGGAAGAGAGAGGGAGACAGGATCCAAAGTGGGCTCTGGGCTGATAGCAGAGAACCCGATGTGGGGCCTGAACTCACAAATTGTGAGCTCATCACCTGAGCTGAAGTCACACGCTCACCTGAGTGAGCCATCTAGGTGCCCCATCATACATATTTTTTAAATTGATCCTCTGTTTTACTTAAACAAATCAATTCCCATCCCAAACAGTAGTATCTGTGAAATCACAAGTCTGATGTCTAGTGTTATGTTTTCCCAAATTATATACTACCTCTATTTACCTCATGTATTTTATGCTGTTGCATTATACTAACGTGTTGTGTTTGTTTATAGAGAACTTGTGTCTTCTGCCTTTTGAAACCATTTCAGTTTTTGGAGAAAAATAAAATTACTTCTTCAACATCTTTGTAGCAATCCTATTAAGACCTTCTCCTTCATCTCCCTCCCAGCTCATCCCCCGCCCCAGCTTCCAGATTCTGTAACATTCTGAGCCTGCAGGGATTGTAGAGGACATAATAAAAAAAGATCTTGGGTATTTTAGGATTTGAAGTGCAATGAAAGGAAATTACCGACACACTGAATCACCATTTAATGGGAGATGGTGATATCGATCTGGTAATGTTTCTTGCGGTCGTAGTTGTAATAACTGTATAATATCGTACACTTTATCAAAATAATTTAAAAGCCGGCAAATGAAGTTGTTATGGAGCCTCTGTGTAAAATGAAATGCAAGTCAGAGGGTCTAGAAGTTGGTGCAGGAGGAAGAACAGAAAGGCCTAGTGGACAAAATTAGGAGAAGACTAAAGCTCTGTAGCCAGATTATATTTCTGAGGATTCAGTAAATGCTTACATGGGGCTTGGAGTCAAGGACCCTGTTATTCTACAGAGGGCAAAAAACAATGCCTTCATCCCCTCATTTGTTTTAACCATTATTATTCTTTTGAGCTGACGGAAGTTAGCACACAAAGTTGCTTGATTTGTAGGATATGATTATGTTTATTAGAACATTTCTGGTATAATAAACCGACTTTATGAGGGGTCTGCTATCAGCAGGTTGCAAGTTAGTGCGTAGCTCGACACATTGGTTTTTATAGCCCATAATGAAATGTCTACTGTTATCAAAATTTTAATGAAAATTATGATGGTATTTCTCAGCTTCCTTATTAAAAAATCAGGTCTCAGTATTTCTAAAACTTTCATTATTACTTTAATCAGTTTGTACTCCCATTATCTTTCTTGGGCACTAAAATTCTTGAAATTTCAAATCTCTTTTAATATCCTTTCTTCACATGCATAATCTAGATCATGATTATAGATAGAGAAATGGTTGGGCATAATTAAAATTTGTCTTTCTTTTTTTGGAAAATTAGCATAAGTTGGAGAAAACACTCTCCCTGTGTTCCTTTACTCACACACGACTGCCCTGCCACCCTTCACTTTGTTTCTGACACCAGATGTGTGGGTTTTCTGCACACCAAGCAATTCTGACACCAGTTGGGTGGCCTCCAATTCAATTCCTGTAGGTTAAGGGCTCAGTCCCACAAGACAGCCCCCACTTGCCAATTACAAGTCTCGGATTGTCATCTGTCACCTTGGGTTCAATAATTTGTTAGAATGACTCAAAGAACACAGGGAAATATTTACTTATGTTTGTTTATGGGTTTATTCTATCATAAAGGATACAGATGAACATCCAGATGGGAGAGATGCATGGGCAGGTATGTGGGAAGGGATGTGGAGCTTCCTTGCCCTCTCTGGGTATGCCACCTTCTCAGCACCTCCACATGTTCACCAAGCTGGGGGCTCTCTGCACCCCATACTTGCGGGGGGGGCGGTTTATGGAGGCTTAATAACGTAATCAGTTATTAACTCAGTTTCTAATCCTTCTCTCCTTCCTTGAGTGTGGGAAGGGGGGTTGTGAATTGCAAGCTTCTAATCACGGCTTGGTTTTTCTGGTGACCAGCCAGAAGCTATCCAGGAACCCACCAAGATTTGCCTCATTAGAACAAAAAACACCCCATCACCTAGGAAATTATAAGGGATTTAGGGATTCTGTGTCAGGAACTGGGGCCAAAGACCAGATATTAGAACAAAAGATATTCTTAGTGCTCTTATCACTTAGGAAAATTACAAGGGTTTTAGGGGCTCTGTGCTAGGGACCAGCGACAGAGACCAATATATATATTTTCTATTATTTCACAAAGCAGCTACTCTTGTTATTACTGTAACAATACTGCACAATCTTGATTTGGGACACCTAAGTGGCTCATTCTGTTGAGCTCCCGACTCCTGATTTCAGCTCAGGTCATAATCCCAGGGTTGTGGGATGGAGCCCAGTGTCAGGCTCCACGCTCAGTGTAGAGCCTGCCTAAGATTCTCTCTCTCTCCCTCTGTCCCTCTCCCTGGCTCACGCTCTCTCTCTCTCTCTCTCTCAAAGCAAAGCAAAACAAAACAAAACAAAACAAAACAAAAAACCCTTGACAAAACCCTTGATTTGGTTTCCAATTAAAATTTTCTGATAACTTGGAGGTCCACTAATGTTTGATTTTGAATTATTGATACAAAGGGGGGGGGGATTTGTCAGAATTGCTTGGTGTGCAGAAAACCCACTTCAGGTTTGACCACTTCAGGTTTGCTTTCAAATCTTAGCTTTTGTGAATGTGATACATTTGTTACAAAGTATTCTTAAATAATTAAGCTATCGAGGATTTATTCTTCTAGAAAACATTTTGGCCAAAAGTGGACATACATTTTTAAATTTTAAAAAACATTTTACACTTAGTGGAAAGCTTTATGTTATTTCATTAGATCTCTGTGCTTTTTTTTTCCCCCAGTTTAGGGACAGAGCTATGTAGTATATTGATCTTAATATTACCTTACCAGTCTAATTTTACTCATGTTTTTAAACCCAGAGGAAAACAGAATGCTGAGTTCTTGACCTTTCCTGTGACTCTGTCAGTACCCACATTTTTCTAGCCTTTCTTATACATTTATTTTGCTGTGCTATTTGCTTTTATGAATGTTTAATAGAGCTTTTCACAGCTGTTGGAAGCCCTTACCTCGATATGAAAGAACAGCGACTTTGTAATTGGGATTGTTAGGAGACATTTTTCCAACAGGGGCCCATTTGCACACGAACGTGATGGTTACTTGCATATTTTAGTGTGTATGTCAAGTATTTAATGCAATATACATAAAGACAGCAACAATAACAGGAAATTGTGCTGCAGTATGGGCCATGATTTCTTTAAAAAAAAAATTATTTTGAGACACAGAGAGAAAACGAGCAGGGGAGGGGCAGAGAGGGAATCCATCCTAAGCAGGCTCCACACCATTAGTGCAGAGCCCGACGCGAGGCTCAGTCCCACAAACTGTGAGATCATGACCTGAGCTGAAATCAAGATTCAGACACTTAACTGACCGAGCCACACAGGCGCCCCAGATGGGCCATGATTTCTAAGCCCTTGCTGCTCCAGTCTTCCTTCCGGGCGCCACCCTGCAAACAAGAGCCTCTCCACTCTCCATCTGTCCATGCGGCGTGCTGTAATCCGGTACCAGACCCTCTTTCCTTGTCTCATACTGCACTGGGGCCATCACCCTCCCCAAGATTTACCTTCTTTCTTTCTCCCTAGCAATCCTTCCAAGTAACTTTTCAGTTTCAGCCACTTTCAATATTTAACTTTCTCACCATATCAAATTCAAACTTTTGTGTATGGATTTCAAATGATGCCATAATGCTCAATCTCCTTTTCAACCTTTTTTTTTTTTTTTTTTTTTTTTTTTTCTAAATACCTACAAGCCTCCCTGTTCATCTCTGGTTCCACTGATTGGCAAACATGCTATGCTTCTTCTTTTCATGCCATTTAGTTATGACTCCCTTTCCCCAGCTTTTCCAGAGTGTGTTTCTTTATTGTTCTTCATTTCATCAAAACCTGTGTATTTTCCAAAGTCTGACTTGATTCCTCTCTTCATCATGTATCCTAAATCACTGCTTTTCCTCACTTTGGAAGACAGCATGTCTGTGCCACCAATTTAACATTTATCTACTAATTGATTACTTTTCGGGAGTACACATGCTGTGTAAAATAACTAATACCTCTGAATGTTCATTTTGATGATAATGATTCTTAAAATTGAGACTTAAGTACATTTATGCTTATGAATCACAGCCTTTTATAAAGTTTCCTAATTCCACTTTTCCAGTAACCTTCCTAACTTGTAAAATGAAGGAGTTGGATTGGGTGCCTCATCTTTAGAATATTTTCATAATTAAAATTTGAACCAAAACGGGGCACCTGGGTGGCTCAGTCGGTTGGGCCTCCAACTTCGGCTCAGGTCATGATCTCATGTCTCATGGGTTCAAGCCCTGCATCAGGCTCTGTGCTGACAGCTCAGAGCCTGGAGTCTGCTTTGAATTCTGTGCCTCCCTCTCTCTCTCTGCCTCTCCTGCTTGCACTTTGCCTCTCTCTCTCTCAAAAATAAATAAACATTAAAATATAAAAAAATGAATCAAATTTAAGAGTGCATTGTTTGTCATATGTTTATGATATCATATGTATAATAATACCTATAAAATAGCAGTATTTTCAAAAAGAACCCATATGTCATTAAATCAAGTTTTAAATGCTAAAAGAAGGCTACTTTGCTGTCATACTTCTTCTGCTAAATTGTAGTTCTCCGTGCTCAAATCTGCAGGGGCAGTAGTCCTGAGCAAAAATGTTTTCTTTAGCGCAATCTGTTCAACAAAACAATATCTGAAACACTAATCATTTTTATTTCTATTAACATTCTCATAGTCTGCCAATACATTTTTATCAAAGTAGTCACAAAATTGTAATGCCATAGAAAGAGCTGAAAGTGACTTTGAATATCAGTTTTAACCAGAATTTTGACATATTCAAGACCCTAAGTAAGCATTTTGCTTTGGTCTGTGTGGTATAGCAGATTATTGCTGAAAATATTCACTCCCTTCCCTCATCTCCACAGTAGTGTATTTTCTCATTTTGGGATCTTGGAATTGGCCATTTGACTTGCTTTGACCTCAAGGTTGGTGAAGTTGGCTACCTGTCCTTGAGGACTGGTATGGTCATGTGACTCCCTTTGACCAGTGGGACATTAGCATTCATGACACAAGAAAGGGCTTGGATGCTGTCTTATGCTTTGCCGTGGCCATGAGCAGAACTTCCCCTTGGATAGCTAATTCCTCTTGGTGCTTGGATGCCTGAATATGTATGCGTAGAGCAGACACAGCCCAATCTACAATGAGGAATGAAGCTTAGTTGACCCACAGCTTAAACCAGAGGTGCTCACCTGCGTCGATCAGAGCTGACTTGGGGACTCATGAGCACGAGAATAAGATGCTTATTAAGTGTCACTGGATTTGGGTGGTTTGTTATGTAGCATTATTGCAGCCATAATTAATATAGTCTCATAGGACAACCATATTTGTTATTAAATAATTTCTATTTGTGACAGAAACTTTCTTAACTAACCCACTGAAATTCCTTTCTGGGTTCATAGACACTCCCTTCCCAATATGAAATATTCAGACTGGTGCCCGTGACTCACTGATTGCCTGCAGCTGGTAGCTTACTCTTTGGTGTGCCCACCAGCTGTTAGGTGCTTGTAAGAATAGGTTTTAATTGTGCTCAAACTGGCTGATACCATTTGGACTTAAATGTTTTAATTAAATATAATGTAAATTAGTGTACTGCATCTTCATAAAGAAGTTGTTTCTGGGAAACTAAGTGAAATGCTGGGAAAAAGATAGTTTCCAAAATATTTCTGTCAAATTAGACAGGTGAGATAACTGTATGAGAAGGGAAAAGACTGTAACATTTAGAAGTTGCTGTATAAGTTCAATTTACATTAAAGAATGGCTATGGGGTGTCTGGGTGGCTGAGTTGTCTGAACATCTGACTTTTGATTTCAGCTCGGATTATGATCTCACGATTGGTAAGATTGAGCCCCATGTTGGGCTTTGTGCCTGCTTCGGATTCTGTCTCCCTCTCTCTCTGCTCCTCCCCAACTCTCTCTCTCAAAATAAATAAAGAAGCTTAATAAAAAGAAAAAAAGAGAAAAAAAAGAATGCCTAACTGGGAATCATAAGGAATGACCTATGTGTGTCATTTAACAGCTGAAACAGGTCTTGGTTCTTGTCAAATGATTGGTGAATAGAGATATTTATGTATTTTATGTTAGAATTGTATGTTAAAGACATTATTTTTTACTTTAATCACTTTTTTGGATTAATTGACCAACTATTGAATTAGAGAGCATCTTTGGGATATTCCCTTAGAGTTTCTTCCATGTGAAAAAATGTTGGTACATTCATGAAATGTTTTGACTATATTCCTCATGTTTGTGCTTCACTGTTTTCCTGGTAGGTCTTACAGGTCAACATATATTAGGATGTTCTGCACATTTAGAATTTGCTGATTCTCTTTGGATTTCTCATATTCAGTATTAAGGGTCATATTTTTTTGATTGTCAAATCTAACAATGCTCATATCATCTGACTAATGGAAACTGTTAGGGGTGGACAACTTTATAAATATATTCTCTGTATATTCTTCATGAAGTACATAGTATGTGTATGAATGTATACATGGTATATATATATATGTTATGTAATATATATGTATATATGTTAACATATATACACTTAAACACATACTATGTACTTCATAAATTTCATTTGTCTATTTATATATACATATGCACATTTTCCCTATATAAGCAAATTATAAGCAATGGTGAAAATAAATGGAAGAATAAAAACAAAATGTGACTCAACTCTTTAGTTTTGAATCCTGCTTGCACAGAGTTTATTTGTAACATGCAATGATTCATGTTAGGTCCATCCACCCCTTCTCCCTCCACCCCCACACCTCACCACAAGTGCCAATTAGAAAAGAGGGGCGCCTGGGTGGCTCAGTTGGTTAAGCGGCCGACTTCGGCTCAGGTCATGATCTCGTGGTCTGTGAGTTTGAGCCCCGCGTCGGGCTCTGTGCTGACAGCTCAGAGCCTGGAGCCTGTTTCAGATTCTGTGTCTCCCTCTCTCTGACCCTCCCCTGTTCATGCTCTGTTTCTCCCTGTCTCAAAAATAAATAAAAAGTTAAAAAAAAATTAAAAAAAAAAAAAAAAGAAAAGATGGAGAGAGTTGCCTGGGTAGCTCAGTCTGTTGAGTGTCTGACTCTTGATTTTGGCTCAGGTCATGATCTTATGGTTCATGAGATCGAGCCCCTCGTCAAGCTCATGCTGACAGCACGGAGACTGCTTGGGATTATTTCTCTCCTTCTCTCTCTGCCCCTCTCCCCTGCAAAAAGATATGGAGATAGAATGAGGGACTTTTTCTGGAGAACAGCCCATCTCAAAAGATAGTCTATCTCAAATAGGATAAATATCGTGTTTGTTGATTCAGTGTTCCCTTTTTACTCCTGTGTATTCACACTGTGGATGGCTTCCTGTCCTCTGGTGGGTACTATTGGATGCTAAGAACAACGGGAATGCTTGGAGAAGAGGTCTGAATTCAGAAATGTGCTTACCAGGCAGATGAAATCCTAGCATGAGTGGTGTAGAGGTGGGTCCAAGGAAAAGTAATATCATTTAAAATCATACTACTGGGGCGCCTGGGTGGCTCAGTTGGTTAAGCATCTGACTTCGGCTCAGGTCATGATCTCACAGTCTGTGAGTTCGAGCCCTGCGTCGGGCTCTGTGCTGACAGCTCAGAGCCTGGAGCCTGTTTCAGATTCTGTGTCTCCCTCTCTCTCTGACCCTCCCCTGTTTGTGCTCTGTCTCTCTCTGTCTCAAAAATAAATAAACGTTAAAAAAAAAAATTAAAAAAAAAATAAAATCATACTACTGTATCCTTTACCTGAGACTTTATAAGCCCTTTATACTGTGGATAAGATGACCTTAGGGCGTGCAGGGCCCATCTGCCTGCTGTCCAGGTATGACCCGTCCCAGTGTGTGGCTCAGGCTCTCCCTTTACTGACTGCTGGTGAGGCCATCATGGCCTCCATAGGTACAAGGGAGGATGTACATTCATTCAGAGAAAAATCTTTAAGGTACTGAAGACATTTATTCTGTCAGAAGTAAGTGGGAGCGTTGATAATTGTTGACATTTTTGGAGAGAACCTGAAGAGCGTATTTGACATGAAGGACATGTATATTCCCCCTATAACTTACATCAATCCATCTCAAATGGAAAGGGTCAATTATACTTCTCCCTGATAGGAGTACTTCACTGTCTTTGAAATCAGTGATCACAGTTTGTACATTCCAACAGTTTAATATCCTTTGTGTGTATCCCTTTTTGTACATTACCATTGCCTTGCTTTGGGCCATTCTTAGTATGCTCCTTGATTATTACAGAAACTCTCAAGGGCGTCTTTTCTGCTTCAGTGTATCCCCATCTGTCATTGCCATAAATGTGGCCTCTTTATATCACAGATATGATCATGTCCTTCTTTTCCTTAAAGTATTTCAGTTTCTCATAACTTACCCCATGATGGAGTCAAATCCCCACAACACTGATTTCAAGACTATTTATGTTTATGATTTGGTTCTTGTCCATCTCTTGAGCCTCATCTCTGTTCAGCCACTCCCTTACCCTAACGTACACACCTCTTTGATCTACCTTTACTAAATTACTTGACGTTCCTGGAGGCTGTCATGCTGTTTCATGACCATGAATCTTCATACACACTATTCCTTATGCCAACACTGCCCTCCCTTTCCATTACTTTACTTCTTTTGGTTCTTCAAAACTCAAGCCTATTTGAAATAAGCATGTTCTCTTTGACCTAATAACTCCACTTGTACGAGTTTCTTTTAATGAAACAATTTATGTGTAAATATGTTTATTGTAACTAGCAATAATTGTACTAGCAAAAATACTGTATTTGGAGTAACTTAAATTCCAATAGTAGGGCAATGGCTTAGTAAATACTATTCAATATTGCATAGCCATTAGAGTGATACTTCTGTAGATTATTGATAACATAAGAGAAGATCTATAAAATAATATTAAATTAAAAGCATATGAAGCACAAACATGTATATGTATTCTCATTTATATGTTTTAGTATATATTTCATGAGGAAGACAAGAGAGAGATTTTAAAATATCATTGGCAGGAGGGGTGCCTGGCTGGCTCAGTTAGTAGAGCATATGGCTTTTTATCTCACGGTTGTGAGTTCAAGCTCCACATTGGGACTAGAGATTACTTAAAAAAAAAAAAGAAAAGAAAAAAATCACTGGAAGGAAATACCTTAAAAATGATAGAAGCTCTTCGGGTGGTAGGATTATTTTATTTTGTCTTTATATTATAAGTTTTTTGTATTCTAAGTTTCTATAAGTGTATGTGTAGTTTACAGTCAAGAGAACATTTCTGATTAAACACATGCAAGTGGATTCACGGATCCACCCACCTGGGAAGTCTTCCATGAACTACTGATTGGGATGCCTCTCTTCATATTCTGAGGGCAAGGATAAGTCTTAAATGACTTTTTCTCAGTGCCAAGCACAGTAATTGCTTTGTGGTAAGTGCTCAGTCAAAGGTAAATGAATCAATAAACAAGAAATGAAGCCTCTTCTGGAGTTAGGCAGACACCCTAATCACTCACTGGCCCCCTGTGTGATAATAGGAGCCCTGGAGAGCACAGAGACCTGTGGAAAGTGCTTGCTTGTCTGGATTACTCCTTTTCCTAGAATTTAAACTAGAGTCTTTATATTCAAGGGTCCTACCGTTCTTTTTTTTTTTTTTAATTTAAAATGTTTTATTTATTTTAGAGAGAGAGAGAGACAGAGAGACAGAGCACAAGCATGGGGAGGGACAGAGGTGGAGACAGAATCTGAAGCAGGCTCCAGGCTCTGAGCTGTCAGCACAGACTGATGTGGGACTCGAACCCAGGGACTGTGAGATCATGAGCTGAAGTTGGTTGCCTAACCACACAGGTGCCCCAATGGTCCTACCGTTGTAGTCCCTATCCCCCACCCTCTGACCCGTCCAAACTGCCCCTTTTCTCAGGTCTGTTTCAAATGCCGTCAGCTCCTTGAAGTTCTTCCTGATATCTCTCTTCTAGTGAGAGATTTTAAGTCTCTTTGGTTTGTCTCCTACCCTGTATCAGTTGTTTTTGTCTGCACCTTCTATGTCAGAAGTCTGGAAGGATCCTAAGGATAGGAAGCATGCTTTGTTTAGATTTCAGCATTTTACAGTGCCTAATGATATTTTTGCATACAGCTGATGCTCTGTAAATGATGGTTACCTTGTGTCACCAATTCTGCCTTATGAATTTTTCTCACTTGGGCTTTCCCTGACCAGTCAATGTAAAATTGAACACTTTGCCCTGGAACTGCACATGTCTCAGATCTGGTTTTTATTTTATTTTGCTGTATAGTGATCATCACCATCAGATACACCAAGTAGTTTACTTACTGATTTCTTTGTTGCCTCCAATCGATAATAGAGATGAATATTAGTTTTGTTCACACTGTATCCTGAAAGCCTATGATTGTGTCTGGCCCATAGAAGGTATCCAGTAAATATTTGTGGAATGAATAGTTGAAGGATAAATAAGTTCAGTTCCATTAACTTCAACAAGCAGGTACCAAATGCTTACTGTTTTGTAAAGCGCGACAAAAAGAGCTGCGGATAAATCAAAGATGCTTCCGTCCACAGAATTATTTTTCAGTCTCATATGAGAGAAGGTTTCAGAGACATGATACAGCATGAACTTTGATAAGTGCGATGATAAAAATGTTGATGGTGTCCAGGGGGAGTCTGAGGAATAGGAGACCTGATTCCCACTAACTCTACGTATAGAGACTTATTGAAAGCTGTAAAACACGAGTTGAGTCTTGAAACATGGGTAAGATCTGAAGAGTAGTAGAGAAGATTGTGGACATGTGCATGGCTGGAGTGAGAAACAAAAGAAGGAGCTGGCAAAATGAATTCTGAAGACAGTAAAGGGGTCATTTGTCTTCCTTATAAAGAAGGGGATGGCAAAGAAAACAGTTTGAAATTTTACTTAAACTCAGGCACATCCTTGTGGATATTGAGCAAGGCAATGTTGTAAAGCCTTGGGAAAGGTACTCTGTAGTGAGGGAAGAACCAGGGATAGGAAGAAGTACAGAAAGTAGAGATCCCTTGGGAAGCTACTGAAATCCGCCTCATGTTCCTTAGTAAAGGGCTGGATTCCGTGGTGGTGGGTATTGTATCTGTGAAGCTTGAGAGTTTACGATGTGAAGTGCTGCAAACACACGTTTTGAGGATAGAACCAGTACAACTCAGCTTCTTACTCTGTTTCTTCATTTATAGAACAAGAATAGTAATTCTGTTTGGCTGACTCTAATGAGGCTGTTTAGAAAATATAAATTAAACCTTGTTCAATATTAACTTTTGCTATGAATGTAGGTAATCTCAGCACTGGACAGGACTTCAATAACCAGCTGTACCTTTTACCCGCTGCATTTACCTGAAATTTACAATCCTGTTTAACTTCTACAAGTTAAGCCTTTGAGGTCAACATGCCTATTCCTGTTTTATAGATGAGAAAACTAAGGTATAGAGGTTGAATGATTTCTCCATAGTCACATACCAGTGAAGTTATAGGGCTGGTACTCGAACATGATCTTTGGAAACCTACTCCTGTGGAAATCCCAGCTCAGTGCTCTGTCTGTACAACCCAGACCAATTCTCTGGAAAATCTTGGTGTTATCTCCCCAGAAAATATCACACCGCTCATCATTTTATTTCCATTAAAGCAAAGTCACATCTGAGACCTCCTTATCAGTGGCAAGTTTGCCCCCTGAGTTGGGAGGCGGTCAGGTTTTCTACTTGACTTGTAGTTTGGAGTATTATAAAGTTCATCAGTCAAAAGTTTGGACATGAAACCACCACCTCAAGCATTAAATCTTAAATCATTCTCTAAAGCATCCTCGGTGCTGTGACAGTCAGGGAAGCCTGTTTCTATCAGGACACTGGCTCTGTTAACACCTCCTAGATTCTCCAGTCATTAGTTTTCACGGGTTTGGGTTTCAGAGAGTTTTTAGCCAGCAGTCAGTGAATGCCCCAAAGAGTTGAATACAGTTTCTTTTGCGGCTTTTACACTTAATGATGGCCTATTCACTTGAATAAGCTTCTGGTCTCACCTTCAATTCAGGAACAGCTAAGTGATATACTTCTCCTATCCCTTCTTACTGAGATCGGAATCCTGGTGCTTTCTGGAAGTTTTTGTTGAAATGGGCTTGCATAAAGTGAGAGCCGCAGGGTGAGTTTGATATGTCATTCATTCATCCATGCCTTCATTCCTTTATTTCACGGACTGCTTTTTGGGCTAGTCCTCCTTGAGGGGCAGGAACTAGATACTGACCTTGCCTTAAAGTAGCTTAAAGACCAGAAGGGGTGCTAAGACCTCTTCCTTGAAGCCGTTGCTGACCCATCGAAGCAGATGATATTCTTTCTTTTGTGTCTTGGGACACAAAAGGGTTTTTGGGACTTTAATAAATCTCTCACCCTATTGTATTGCATTACTCTACTTCCATGTCTCTGTGAGTGTCCTGAGGGCTTGGAGCAAAGTCTATCCATTTATCTCTACCTCCCTAGTATCAGACACAGCACAGGATAGGTTTTTAATAACTGTGTGGTGGATAAATAAATAAATAGGAAGTTTAGGTGCAGAATAACCCTGGGAGGATGGGAAGGAGGTGGCAGTTTGGCTTTCAGGGATAGATATATAGAAAAGGGGCGGGGGGGGAAGTCTTCACAGCAATGGGTGCAGTGTATCAACGATATGGAGACGGAGGTTAAGGCCTCTGTGATTCCAGAAGTGATTCCTTTCGGATGGACTGTGGGGTTCACAAAAGCGGGGACATGGAAATAATGTTGGAAAAGGAATATCTCATTTGTTTCTATTTCTAGATAGATTTCATTGCAAGGACAAACTATAATTTGTGTATCCACTCACATGACAGTGGACATTATTTGGTTGTTTATAGTTTTTTTTTTTTTTTTTCAACATTTATTTTTATTTTTGGGACAGAGAGAGACAGAGCATGAACGGGGGAGGGGCAGAGAGAGAGGGAGACACAGAATCGGAAACAGGCTCCAGGCTCCGAGCCATCAGCCCAGAGCCTGACGCGGGGCTCGAACTCACGGACCGCGAGATCGTGACCCGGCTGAAGTCAGACGCCCAACCGACTGCGCCACCCAGGCGCCCCAATATAGTTTTGACTGTTACAAATAAAGCTGCTATGAACATCAAAAGAAAAAAACGTAGGAAATAATGCTGGAGAAGGTGGTTGGGGTCCAATATGGGTTTTGCAGAGGAGGCAATGAATAGCCAATAATGTTACTGCTCACAGGCCTTTGTGCCACTTCTAAAGATTCCATCTCTTGGGTTTTAAGGGAAAGAAAGGTAAGGGGAAGAATGAGAATATCATGTTATGAGGATTCAGGCCTGAAAAAATTTGACGGAGCTCGGGGCTGGGGATGGCTAAGATGGAAAGGTAGCCAGGGCTCTTGGAATGGGCCCATCTTACCCTGGGGTTGTGTGTGTTGTTTTCAGTTGTCAGTCTTTAGGCATGCTATGTTTGGACAAACCTGTATTGGATGTTTTTTAGCTGAACTTTGCAGAGGATGAGTGCTAGGAGGACGTCACTGCTCTACCCCTTATTAGCTCTTTGCACATGCCCCCAGCATAGTACCTCAGCTGTTGTCCCAGGAATGACTGCAGGTCAGTCTTGGTGGCAGACGGCTGCCACTGGCTGATACTTCTTCGTTTCCCCACTTGGAGTGCATTGTTGGCACATGGAAGAGCCTCTACAAATATCCCCTGAGTGGAATTGAACTGCTGAAGTAGAGCCAAAGATAGTTTTACTCAACCTCGGGGACATCAGAAACAGGAGATTTGTCTAGACTCGAGTTAAATGCACACGGCTCATGGGTGATAGAATTTTCTGTTAGGAAAATAACATTACAGGTATTATCTTCCTGGTTTCTTTATGCAACGGGAATGGGATGGAGCAGAAATAGGAGGGTAGCGGACTCTCATCAAATTAGTAGTTATCTCTGGGACATGAATTAAGGAGTGTCCAGGAAAGTTGAGGTTGTCTGGTGGAGTCAGAGACTGATGTCTTCCATTTTTAATAGAGTAGGAATGGGAGAGTGCAGAGTATTCAAGTCAGCTCTGTGGGCTCTGCTGGGAATTGCATGTGCACAGCTGAGATTACAACTTCTGAAAACACATGCAGTCTGTTTGTCTTTCCAATTAGGCACACACTTGTATGCATGCCCAGCTTTTAGGAAGGAGAAGCTGCTATCTATTAACAAGGTGGTATTATTGTTATTGTTATTGTTATTATTATCATTATTATTATTTTGCCAAATGGTTAGGCTTCCTAGAGTGGAAGTAAATTGACTATGCTGCCTGAGCTTTTATGTGTGGTGGGATGTGAAGGGGCTAGGAGACTGGGTAGAAATAGTACACCTTACAGATTGAGAAGGGCTGGCCATGTTCTGTTCAGAGGCTTCGCCCTTTTCTTGCCACTGCACTGCAGCTCATTTGAGGTATCTAGTCAAGTGGCTGATCATCTGTGTGACATCTGGGGACCGGCAGTTAGGTCTCCTCTGTTTTTATGAAATTATCTATCTTAGCCAAATTTGAAATTATTTCCTTTATACTTAGAGGAAAGCAGTCATCTTGGCAGAAGACTCCTATCTGGTTCCGTTGTGCGTGTCAGTGTTTTGTCTCCTAGAGGAGGCATTTGCATAGTTATAATTCAGTGCCAAAATTAAGAAAAAAATCTTTTTAACCAGTTATATATTTGTGTATGTGTGTTTAATTGAGGCAGTTGAGGATGGAAATGGCAGTGTCACTTATTTGGGTGCTTCTATGTTTTGTTTTCTAGAATGTTCCACCTTGCTTCTCCCTGCCCCTTCTCAGAAGATAATGGGTGTGGTGGGCAGGGTGGCAGGCAGTGGGTAAACAGCTTGGCAGCACTCTTGAGTGCCACTGCTAATGCTCTTCCCCGAGATGAGAGTGTTGGCAAAAATTGCTGCTTAACAACAGCGTGACTCCCCTCTTCTCCCTGGAGACTGACTGCTTCCCTTTGCTGTTGGCTCGGGGCTTTAGATCAGAGACGGTTCCTAATGGGAAACTCTCCCCAGTTTTGGCAGCGGGGATACACATCGCTGGTGATGCTTTGTCATTCTAGCAGCTGATTTATTGTAGAGATTCAGTATGCGGTGCCTGTGGATTGGAAAAATTCAGAGTTCAAGTCTGTTTTATTGACTCCTAGGCAGGCAATCACTGCCAGTGACAGGATCAGTCCAGGGTTTTTGATTATTCTAAATCTCATGTCGCAGAAGCCTGGATAATCTAGCAGTGAGTAATGGATGTGAGTGCCCAGATCCTGGAAATAGCTTTGAGAAGCCTTCCCTTATACACACGGAGGGAACTTATTACTCCATTTGCTCATGGAGTCCTTTGAGTAATCAGCAAATAGTTACTGGAGTGGAATGGGTCATGTTATTCAAATATAGAATGTGTTTGGGGGTAGCCGTTTTCCTGAATGACCACACTTGAATTAGCGATAGTCTCTGAAAACTAGTTCATTTAGAAAAGCCTCCCTATGCCTTTGTCTTAATAATACATAAAACACTTAGGACACGGTGATGAGCGTTTTGGTATCGTCATAGCATAGAAGAAAAAAATCAGTCACTTTTTGGTTCTGCTCTAAGAGCTCATTTGCCATTTGCTATTAAGGCTTGTGGCATCTGTTAGAGAGAAGAAGCTGCTTCGTGGTTTGGGCTGTACGAGGGATGTCGCCTCAAGTACTCAATGCATCAGACTGTGACTTCCAGTTGCCTTGTTACTCCCTCTTGAGCGAGAGACAATATGTGAAGAATTCTGATTACAGCTCAGATCTTCAGCTTTAAGAAGTTGCCCTTTGAGCTTGCTCAGTAAATACTGATTAGTTGCAAACCTTCAATTTTGGCCCTTCATCACCCAGAATGGTGCCTAGGTAGTGAAGAAAAGTGCTTTTCCCACCGCAGAAGCACTTTAAACAGTAGATTCTTTTGCGGGGAGACGAAAATAGGTTTCCTATTGTTCAAATGGGTGTTTTAAGTGCTTTGCAGGTGTATCTTAGAGAATGGAGGTATTTATTTTTAATGAGAAGAACTGAAGAATAAAAACAATCACAGCCTTGGAGAATTGCAGATCAAAGCTTTTTTCATTATAAAACAAATGAGGGCCTCCGTCCTAGGAGCTAGTAAATTCATTAATTTTTAATAGAGGAATAGGCTATAAATGGTAATTTAATTCTTGTGGGAGAAGATCATTTAAGTGGTGTTTAAAAATCTACATACTTAGGTGGTCTAGAGTGAAAACCTGCTGTGATATCGAAGGTAGTAAATGTATGGTGCAGCTAAGCAACTTGTTCAGAAACACTAAGGGTCCTTTCTAACTGTTCTCTTCCTACTCTGTGTACAGTATAATATGGTGTACTATAAGTCATATTTAGCTCTTGTTTTGGACCTGGGTTTCCTGTCTTGCTGTTTGAATCAGAAATGCCTCTATCAAGAAGTAGAATGGTGTGCAGAAATAATAAGCAAATCCCAAACCTTCCAAATCTTACGCATTTTTTTTTTTTTTTTTTTTTTGCAATTGGGCGAGATCCCTCCTCACCCTTCCGATACTTGCGCTCCTCTCTGAGTGATCCACATGCATTCTTTCTTTTAATCTTCAACTAACTAACAGCCATGATATTTATTTAAGAAGCAAGCCCTGCTCTCCACGAGTGGCCTTGTTGAGTTGAATTCTGTAAGCTGCTTGTTTTTGCGACCATGGACTCACCTCCTTATCTTCGTCAACGTTGTGATGCTGACTTGGAAAGAGTCTGTTGGCTCCGAAGTCCCACATGTGCCAGGGGGCAGTGGTATTTGGGGACAGTTGTTAAAGTGAACTGACTTTGGAGCCATCTGGCAGGCACAGAAAAGTTGCAGAGCAAAGGAGCTGTCTATGATATAGACATGTTCATGGAGGCATGCATTGTAAGACTGAAGGCGCTGCTGGTCTGAGAAAGGACTTTGGGGAGATAAGATGAATTGCGAAGTCATTCCTCTGTCGAGGCAGAGGAAGCCCTGAGATCCTCTGGTTCGGTACCCTGTTTTGGAGATGAGGAGACTGTGGCTCGGAGTGTGTCAGAGCATCCCCGGAGCCTACGGCTAATCAGTACCCAAGTCTCCTGTCCTTTAGCTTTGCTGCTGGCTTATTTATGCATTTCCTCATCTAAAGTCTTCCCCGGAACAAGGCAGCACATAAAGAAGTGAATGAATTCATACGTTGTGTGTTTTAACATGCTCATCCTTATCAATCTGTTTGTTTATCCGTATTATAGACCTGCACGTGTTTGCCTATCCCGTTTGCCTTTCCTTTTCTACCCCTCAGATGTGGAGTTGCAGGAAGACGAGAACCTTGTTTAAACTAAAACAAACTTACAGCATTGGCGATGCCATCATGTGCCCAAGAATTCTCAAAAAGTGTTCCTAAGGGATGAGTCTCATCCGTCAAATATTTGCATGTTTTATTTTCTAGGTTTGCTGGACCACACCGGGCTAGCTCTTTGGTGAGGGGTAGTTGGTGTCCTAGGTTACTGCCTTCTTTTCTGTTCTTGCGAATGTACTGACAACTCCACCTCAGAACCGCTGAAGCCTGAACAATTATCTGCAGTTAGCTTCAGCTGTGCTCGCAGGGCTCAGGAGTCAGAGGGCAAGGTCAGGCCCCAACACAGAGGTGCAGGGTTGTGGAAACGATCATCGATAACCCTTCTGGCGTCCATCCGAGAGCCTGTGTTCTCTAAATGATCTCTATGGCCGTTTTAGTCACACATGTTGGATGGCAGTCTGGAAACTTCCACTGTTTGAAGGGTTAATCCTGCAGGTCTGACTCCTAGGTTTGTCCAGGTGGGGGCAGTCAGTTTTCCCTGCCTCTTACCTGTGTTTGGCTCCAGGCTCAGGTTTGGGGGCCCATTTCTGACTCTCTTAAATCTTAGTAGAAACTTCTATTGCACTGTCTCCCTCCTGCATTCTTCTCTGCTTTCTCTTACTTCCTAATGGCATGCACATGTGTTGTAATCCCTCTTATCATTAAAAAACATCTTTCATTTGATTTTACGTCTCCCTGCAGACATTGTACCATTTTATACACCCCTTTTCAGCAAAACTGCTTGAAAGAATTGCTTATCCTTAATTCTTTCACTTCCTTTCCATCCAGTTTCTCCTAGCTCCCAGCCAATCAGATTTGTAGCCTTGTCACTCCACTGGAACTGTCCTTGGCTGTGTCCTCAGTGACCCTCATTGCCATATCCAGTGGTCAGAATGCAGCCCTCTTCATTTGAGCCGTCAGTAGCATTTGGCACAACTGACCATTCCTTCCCTCTTCCACAAGACACATTCTTCATTGGAAGACATACTGGTTTCCTTTTTGACATTCTGCAGGGACCTTCTTGGCCTACTTGGCTGGTGTCTCCTGGTCCCCTTATCATTGACCATTGGAGTGCCCTGGGATCAGTCCTCTAACCCCTTCTCTTCTAAAACAAGACACACTCACATAGTGATCTCTTCCAGTCTCATGTGTTTTTTTTTAAAGACGATTATTATTTTTTAAGTTTATTTATTTATTTTGAGGGGCAGAGACAGCACAAGTGGGGGAGGGGCAGAGAGTGAGGGAGAGGGAGAGAGAATCCCAAGCTGACTCCGAGCTGCCAGTACAGAGCCCGATGTGGGACTCGAACCCACAAAAATGTGAGATCATGACCCGAGTCAAAACCAGGAGTTGGATGCTTAACCCAGGCACCCCAGTCTCATGGCTTTTAATCTCATCTGTGCATCCTAAATGTAGAGCTCCAGCCTGACTCTCTCATGCTCTAGACTCCTGTACTCAGTAGTTTATTCAACATTCAAATAGGATCCCTAAAGAGCATCTGAATCTTCACATACCAGTATGGGTCTCCAGGTCTTTACCCCAAATGCTTGACTTTTTCTGCCACCTTCTTTGTCTCATCTCAACAATGGAAGTGCTAGCTTTCTTCCAACTCAGCGTCTCCATGATATAGACATACTATAATACATTGTAAATTTCTAATCATATAATAGTTAACTGTATACGATTGTAATATATTGCAAATATAATTAACTGGTTTTCTTGCTTCATCACTTCTTTGCTGTGGTCTATTTTTAACACTTCACTCAGTAATATTGCTAAACACTGGTTCGATTGTATCTTCCCTCTGCTCCAAACACTAATGGCTTCCTATCTAACTTCACAAGGCCTCTGCAGAATCTGGTCCCTTGTTTTTCGCAGATTTTACCTTTGCCGTTCTGTAGCTCATTGACTCTCGCCACACTGCCCTTCTTCTTATTCCTTGAGTGCACCAGCCTGTTCCCACTGGAGGGCCGTTTGCTAAATCAGCCTGATGTGTTCTTCCCTCACATGTGTACATGCTCACTCCCTTACCTCCTTCATATATTGATTCCATGTGGCTTTCTCCATGACGACTTATCTGAATGGCCTGTTGAAAATTGTTACCTGCCCACAGTGCTGCCTATCGCTTTTTACTGCCCTCTTTCCATGCTCCTTATTAGCATATATTTTTGGTTATTATCTTCCTTTTCATTCTCCCTCTACTAGAATGGAAACACCTTGGGGACAAAGATTATCATCTATTGTTTGTCTGATCCTGTATCACTAGCTCCTTAATGGTGCTTGACCCATAATAAGCCATCAGTATATTCAATAAATGAACCAATACTTTCCAGCAAAATCTGCCTTTTCGTGGCCCAAAGGTTCTGTTTTCTGTGGCGTTAGTATTTAATGGGAGATACTCTAAGCTTACCAGCACAAGGAATGGATTTAGTTTATATGGCTTTCTTTAGCTGCACACCAGCCACGTTGGAACACCAATGTGATTTCTCTCGTGCAACTTATCAGAGAATTTTCACATAATTACTGTAGTGACGTTATAAATGCTCACTTGAAAGGCTTGGACTTGCAAAGATATATGAGAAGCTGAACCCCCTCAGCTGTCTTTTTAAGGGACCCGAGAAAAAATATCTAACATCTACTGAGAATTTACTCTGGGTTATGCTTTGCTAAATGCTTTTTATTATCTCTGTCTGTGTCTGTCTTTCTGTCTCTGTTTCTGCCTCTCTCTCTCTCACACCACACACCTGTGAGGTAGGTGAATATTTTCTCCATTTTGTACATGAAGACCCTGAAGTTCAAAGGTTTAAGTAACTCGTCAAGTTCAAAGGTTAGTAGGTAGCAAAGTCAGGAGGCATCCGAACCACTCTGCTCTGTTGGAGGGATTGACTTTTCAGGTGTTCACTGAGGGGAGCTTTCCTTTCTTGTCAGGCGTGTGCTTCTGTGTTTTTAGGGAAGCCTGATGCTTGCACTTGGGAAATCAGACCCAGCCAGAAGAGTAGAGAGATGGCAAGGAGAGAATAGTGTGTCCTTAAGTTAAGTTAGAATGTCATCCAATCTGTACCCTCAGTCTTGGGGCCTACCTGTGTGCTTCAGGCTGGGGAGGGGAGGAACATTAGCTAGTTAGAAACCCAGATGGAAAAAGGAACGCAGAGTCTCTGTGTTTCCTGGACAGGGATATAGCGTGTGCAGACTACCTCTGTCTGGACAAAGAAATCTGGTCTAAATGCATATTCTACTCTGATGGCCAAAAATTATTTCTGCGTTCCTGGTCTGAGCCACAGAGAAAACCCCAGTGTATTCAGGTCTCCGAAATCACAGGAATTCAGAGCTGAAATGCATTTTAGAGATTGCGTAGCACTTCTCTTACCATGAGTGCTCCTGCCATGAAGAAGACATATGAATTCTCTACCACATTGTTCTCTTCCTCTCCCTGGACCTTTGCATGCTCTGCCGTCTCTCCCGTTAAACTTTCCCTCCGTGCTCCATGGCAAAGTCTATTTGCACTCTAAGATTCAGGCCTAGCAGAGGGGCTCCTGGGTGACTCAGTTGGTTAAGCATCTGACTTCGTTTCAGGCCGTGATCTCGCAGTTTGTGGGTTTGAGCCCCATGTAGGGCTCTGTGCTGACAGCTCAGAGCCTGCTGCATGCTTTGGATTCTGTGACTCCCTCTCTCTGCCCCTCCCCTGCTCATGCTCTCTCTGTCTCTCAAAAATAAATAAACATTAAAAAATTTAAAAAAACAAAACAAAAGAATCAGCCCAGCAGAGAGAATACAATTGAAAATTTGCAGTTATTTTTTTCAAGAGAAAGGAAGGACAGTTAAACATTAGCATGGTTTGGGCTCAGGTCATGATCTTGCGGTTTGTTAGTTCGAGCTCCATGTCAGGCTCTGTACTGACAGCTCGGAGCCTGGAGCCTGCTTAGGATTCTGTGTCTCCCTCTCTCTCTGTCCCTCCCTCACTTGCACTCTGTCTCTCTCTCTCTCAAAAATAAACACTAAAAACAACAACAACAAACCAGAAGCATGGTTTGCTTTTATGTTTACGGCTTATTCCCTGAAGCAAAATGTTAATTTATGTAAGTAATAGTTTATGTGGATGCTGTCATACAAAAGTTTGGTCCAACTTTTAATCCCTTTTGTTTATTACAAGGCAGAATTTAACCAGGGATGTGAAACCCAAACAAGTGTATTTATGAATAGATATCGATGGCCTGTAATCAAAGCAGAGCCTGTTGGTTAAACATATTTTTAGATTAATAATAAACAGAATAATAGTTGTTAAATATGCTAAGTGTGTATGTTTAGCATAAGTGTGTGACTATATCGTATGGGTTTATCAATATTATCCTTAGGGAGAGAGGGGATTAGGTTATTTTTTAATGAATCCAGATGTCCAGCAGTGTATTTTCCCTCAAATTTTAAACATACCTCCAGTGGTAGGACTAAAGCCAGGGCTGTTGAACATGACCATGGGGATGGTAAGTGAGGTGAAACAGCTGCTTTTGTCTGTGAGGAAACTTAATTTGTGTGACACTTATTTTCTGCCTTCTAGAAAATTAGCATGCATAGTTTTAAAACACAGTGTGGAGATGCTACAGTATTTATTAAGCAAACCTAGTTTATGTCCATGCATATCTGTGTGTATAAGAGATTTTAGACTGTACTACATATGGCAAACATTTATGCACTTGAGATGACACTTTTATTTAAAAGGGACATGTAGGGGCACCTGGGTGGTTCATTCAGTTGAGTGTTCAACTCTTGATATCAGCTCAAGTCATGGTCTCATGGTTCATGGGATCGAGCCCCTCATCAGGCTCTGTGCTGATAGCAGAGACTGCTTGGGATTCTCTCTCCCTCTCTCTGTGTCTGTCTACTGCTTGCCCTCACTTTCTCTCTCAAAATAAATAAGTAAACATTTAAAAGGGACCTGTAAGTGGTAGGGAGGCGGTAGGGAGGAAGGGCACTGGCATTTATGGTATCCATTGTGTACCTGGCAATGGATTAGATGCATGCTTTGTGCACAGGCCAGCATTTCCTACTGTGCTCTGAAATCAGAGGTATTTTAAGAAGGGCACAGTGATGGGCCTGGGATGTCCTCAACTCTTCTCAGTTAAATCAGTTTCCAGTGACCTGAACTGATGGAAGAGAGAAACACTTTGGGAACTGTGGCAGGTGATTTCTCAGGACCTTTCTGGTTTTCTGAGAGAGGGGATGGAGAGCAGAGATGAAGGGAAGGCCTTGGAGGAGGGATGAGGGCTTCCACTTGCACTGTGGCCCACCCTCCTCTCTGTTCTTGCCTCTGGGAGGTTGCTGGGCAGGATTTCAGCCTTTTCTTTTGGAATGGCAAGAGTCTTTACCCTGTGTGTTTTTTTTTTCTTTCTTTGAATTCAAAAGTAATGCAATTATTTGTTGAAAATTCAGAGTAGATGAAGCAGATTTTAATTATACACATAACCACCTGACCCTCATATCACCCTGTTACCATTTTGAATTGGAGACTGAGATGTTACAGAATTCTTTCCTTATCAAATTTGAAAATACGGTACATACCCTTTTACTTAACATATTAGCTATCAGTTTTCTTAATTGAGTAATTGAAAAATAATGGCCAGAGGGGCGCCTGGGTGGCTCGGTCGGTTAAGCATCCGACTTCGGCTCAGGTCATGATCTCACGGTCTGTGAGTTCGAGCCCCGCGTCAGGCTCTGTGCTGACCGCTCAGAGCCTGGAGCCTGTTTCAGATTCTGTGTCTCCCTCTCTCTCTGCCCCTCCCCTGTTCATGCTCTGTCTCTCTCTGTCTCAAAAATAAAAAAATAAAAACATTAAAAAAAAAAAAAAAAGAAAAATAATGGCCAGAGAGTGATGTCACCAAAATGGTGAACTACATTGTTCCTGACTTCATTCCCCATCTTACGAACAACTAACAAGAACAACTTTCGAACAAGTTCCTGTTCAGGAACAGGATGTCATGGAAAGAATCCTAGGGCACGGGGTCAGTCTGCAGCATTCTCTGCACTACTGAGACCCAGACAGAGTGCATTAGAAGGGTAAGAGAAGCAGCTTCACATTGATCTCTTCCTCCCCAGACCAGTGCAGCACCTTGCAAAGAGATGTCCCCTGAATCTCCAGCTCCTCCAGTAAGAAAAGAGAACCCAGGGGGACAACCAACCCCTGTCCCCAAGTATTGGGTTTGCTTTGTGGGAGCCACTACTCTGATCTAGCACCATGGGGATTGCAGGGGAATCTCTAGGAACCACCACTGGGCATCTGACTGTGACAGAGAGGTGGGGAGAGGCTTATAACAACCAGCACTTGGATCTTGGCAAACTGAGTTCATGCCTGAAGTACTCAAGTAGGAATTCCAACCAGTGGCTTTGCTCATTTGCAGAACCAAATTGGGGGCTCACTCTGACCAGGGAACTTGGCGGGGTGCAGATCTGCCTGATTCTGATCCTTAATAAGATGAGTTTTACAAGCCCTATATCTTGGTGTGTCCACACCCAGACAAGGAACTGAATCACAGCCCTACTCCCTGTAGAGAGTGCCTTCCAGCCCCATCTGACAAGAAGGACTGGTGACAACTTCTTGCAGCTGTGGAGTCTGGCAGTTTTTGAGCCCAGAGAAGGGCAGGCAGAATTGATAACTTGCAAAGCAACCCAGTGACCCTGTTCAGCCCAGGAACTTGGGGTATGGATTGGCTTGACCTTTACTGGCTTCAGAGTGGCTTCTCCCAACTGCACGAGGGCAGGGATTCTAATTCATAGCTCCACTCATTGCTGAACACAGCCTCTCTGACCATAGAACCTAACCAGACCACCTGGGAAGCTGCTCATTCATCGCCTGATGTACAGTGGCACTTGAACAGAGAGCAAAACTTATGACTTCCCTCATCTGGAAAGCAAAATCAGTGGCCTCATCTGTACTTAATTCCCTAATTAAGTGCACTCCCTGGCCTGATTTGGGCTCCCAAACAGGCTTTGGGTCCCATCATGTTGCCTGCCAGGGCAGAGAAGCTAATGCACAGACCTAACTATTACTAAATATAGTACCCAGTTCTGACCATCTAGTAAGCCTGACCAGAGAATCCATCCTACTGTAGAGCCCATCCTACAGCCTCACTTGGGTAGGGAACCAAGCCAGCATCCAACCAGCTGTTCTCAGCCAGATGTGCACTCCACCATCCCCAACCTCAGAGTTCAAACCGTTGTCTCACCCCAAAATAGACCATAGTGGCATGTCCCAAAGATATTACCAACAGACACACTGAGAAACCCAAACTGAATTGACTGGTAGAAAGTTGTCTCTGCCAAAGCAAACCTACAAAGACTGAAAGAGGAGGCCAATTACTCAAATGTGCATGTATCAATGCAAGGAATCAATGATCACAAAAAATTAGGTAAATGTGACAGCACCAAAAGAAGCGAATGAAACTCCAATAACCTTTAAGAAATGGAGATCAGACAGAGAATTCAAAATAATCCCCTAAAGGACGTTTAAGGAACTATAAGAAAACACAGATAATTAAAAGAAATCAGGAAAACAATGCATGAACAAAACAGGAAGTTTGACAAGGAAATAGCAACCATCCATCAAACAAACACTAAAAAGGAAATCCTAGAGTTGAAAAATACAATAAATGAACTGAAGAATTCAATAGAGTTTCAAAGGTAGAGTCAACTCTGCAGAAAAAGAATTGGTGACTTGGAGGATAAGACATGAGAAATAACCCTTGGAGGACTCCATACACTCAGAGAAACAAACAGAGAAAACAACAACAACAAAAAGAGTGAAGAGGGGCTCCTGAGTGGCTCAGTCAGTTAAGGGTCTAGCTCTTGACTTTGGCTCAGGTTGTGATCTCACAGTTCGTGGGTTCAAGCCCCACACTGGGCTCCGTGCTGACAGCACAGAGCCTGATCAGGATTCTCTCTCTCTCCCCTCTTCTCTCTGTCTCTTCCCTGCTTGTGCCCTCTCTCTCTCTCTCTCTCTCTCTCTCTCTCTCTCAGAATAAGTAAACAAACAAAAAAAAAGGTGAAGAAAGCCTACAAGAATTATGGGCCAAAATAAAAAGAAACAATATTTGTGTTATGGGAATTGCAGAAAGAGAAGAGGAAGAAAAGGGACAGAAATTCTATGTGAAGCATATGGACATGGAAATCCATATCCTTGAGGCCCAAAGGATGCCAAATAGATTGAACCTGAATAAGGCTACACCAAACACATTATAATTCAGTCATGAAAAGTCAAAGACAAAGAGTTTTAAGACCAGGAAGACAAAAGAGAGAAGTTATATATGAGAGAATCCCCATAAGAAATTGGCAGATTTCTCAACAGAAACTTTTCAGGCCAGGAGAAAATGGGATGACATATTCAAAATATTGAAAGAAAATAATTGCAACCAAGAATTCAATTTCTGGCAAAGCTGTCCTTCAGAAATGGAGGGATAAAGACTTTCGTAAATGATGGAAGCTGAGGGAGTTTATTACCACAGACTTGCCTTACAAGAAATGCTAAAGCTAATTCTTTGAGTGGAAGTAAAGAGCACCAGCTAACGTCATAAAAATATTTCAAAAAGTAGTGTAAGTCTCATTGGTGATGGTAAATATATAGTCATAGTTAGATTCTGAAATATGGCAGTAGTGGTGCAAAATTTACTTACAAGTCTAGCTTAAAAGTAAAAAAAAAAAAAGCAAAAATAATCATAAATACAATAATCTGTTATTAGATGTACAATGTAAAAACATGTAAAATTTAGAAACATGAGGAAGAGGAGAAGTAAAAGTATAAAGTATATGAATTCTATTGAAGTTGCTACCAGTTTAAAATAGGGTGTTATAAGTTATTTTATGTAAGCCTATTTTATGTAAGATATTTCCCACAAGGGAGAATCCTGTAGTAATCACAGAAAAGAACATGATAAAGAAGTCAGTGCATACTGATACCCAAAGACATCAAAACACACAAAAAAGACAATAGGATAAGAAACAAGGAACAAGGAGTCTACAAAACAACCAGAAAAAAAAAAAAAATAACAAATGGCAATAGTAAGTGCTTACCTATCAATAATTACTTTAAACATAAACAAATTAGGGACGCCTGGGTGGCTCAGTTGGTTAGGCATCCACCTTCGGCTCAGGTCATCTCGTGCTTCTTGAGTTCGAGCCCCCTGTCAGGCTGTGTGCTGATAGCTCAGAGCCTGGAGGCTGCTTCAGAACTGTGTCTCCCTCTCTCTCTGCCCCTCCCCTGCTTATGCTCTGTCTCTCCCTCTTTCAAAAATAAACAAACATTAAAAAAATTTAAAAAAATAAGCAGATTAAATTATCTAATTAAAAGATGGTTGAATGGATATAAAAATCAAGATCCAACAGTATTCAGCTTACAAGATACTCACTTTAGCCTTAAAGACACGCATTGACTTAGAGTAAAGGGATGGAAAAAAAAAAAACATTTCAAACAAATGGTAACTAAAGAAAAGCAGGGGTAGCTATACTTATATCACACAAAATAGACATTAAAAATGGTGGGAAAAAAAGGGACAACAAAGGTTATTATGTAATGATATAGAAGTCAATACATCAAGAAGATATAATAGTTGTAAATATTTATGCACTCACCACCAGAGCACCTGAATATATAAAGCAGAAACTCCAAAAAGAGAAATAAGCAGTAATACAATAATAGTTTGGAACTTTAATACCCTGCTCTCAACAGTGGATAGATAATCCAGACAGTGAATTAATAAGAAACAGTGGATTTGAACAACAGTATAGACCAAATGGACCTAATAGACATTTCCAGAACATTCTGTCTAGCAACAGAATATACATTCTTCTCAAATGCACATGGAACATTTTCTAGGATATCATGTTAGGCACAAAATAAGTTTTAGCAAATTCCAGAAAATTGAAATCATACGAAGCATCTTCTCTGACTACAGTGGCGTGAAACTAGAAATCAACAAGAGAAAAACTGGAAAATTCACCCATGCATGGAAATTAAACAATATTCTACTGAACAGCCCATAGATCAGAGAAGAAGCTAGCATAGAAATAAAAATGTTTCTTGAAATAAAAATGGAGACACAAGATACCAGAACTTAAGGGATCCAGCAAAAGCAGTTATTAAAGGGATGTTCATAACCTACATTAAGAAGCAAGAAAAGATCCCAATTAAACAGTTTAACTGTATGCTTTAGGAACTAGAGAAAGAACAAACTGAGTAGAAGAAAGGAAATAATACAAAGTAGAGCAGAAATAAATGGACTAGAGAACAAAAAGACGTTAGAACAGTTTAACCAAACTAAGAGTTGATTCTTTGAATTAAAAAAAAAAAATTTAATGTTTATTTTTGAGAGAGACAGAGAGAGAGTCAGAGTGTGAGGATGGGAGGGGCAGAGAGAGAGGGAGACACAAGAATCTAAAGCAGGCTCAAGGTTCCAAGATGTCAGCACAGAGCCCAGCACGGGGCTCAAACTCATGAGCTGTGAGATCATGACTTGAGCCCAATTTGATGCTTAACCCATTGAACCACCCAGGTGCCCCTAGGGTTGATTCTTTGAAATGATAAACAAAATTGACAAACCCTTAGGTAGGCTAGCCACAGAAAAAGGAGAAAGGGCCCAAATTAACAAAATTATAAATGAAAAAGGAGACATTACAACTGATATCACAGATATTCAAAGGATCATAAGAGGCTACTATGAACAACTATATGACAACAAACTAGACAACCTAGAAGAAATGGAAATTCTTTTAGAAATATACAACTACCAAGACTAAATCAGGAACAAATAGAAAATATGATTAGATTGATCACTGGTAAGGAGATTGAGTCAGTAAAAATCTCCCAATAAAGAAAAGCCCGGGACCAGATGGTTTCATTGATAAATTTTACCAAACATTTAAAGAATTAACATCAGTCTTAAATCAAGGAGAAAGGAACATTCCCAAACTCATTTTACAAGGCCAGCATTATCCTGACAGTAAAGTCAGTAAAGGACATTACTAGAAGAGAAAACTACACGCCAATATTCCTGATGAATATAGATGCAAATTTCTCAATAAAATACTAGGAAACTGAATACAGCACGTTAAAAAGATCACTCACTGTGGTTAAGTAGGATTTATTCTGGGGATGCGAAGATGGTTCAACATACAAAAATCAATCAATATCACATTAATAGAATGAAAGAAAGGAACCATATGATCATCCTAATAGATATAGAAAAAGCATTTGATAAAATTCAACATCCATTCATGATAAAAACTCAAATTAGGTATTAAAAGAATACATGTCAACATAAAAAAGGCATATGTGACAAGCCCACAGCTAACATCATACTCATTGTTGAAAGGTTGCAAGCTTTTCCTCTACAATCAGGAAGAAAGCATAGGTACGTACCCATTCTCACCACTCCTATTCAACATAGTACTGGAAGTCCTAGCTAGAGCAATCAGGCAAGAACAAAAAATAAAAGGTATCAAAACTGGAAAGGAAGAAATAAAATTGTCTATATTTGTAGATGGCATGATTTCATATAGAGAAAATCTTAAAGACTCAACCAAAAACTGTTAAATCTATTCAATGAATTGAATTGTTTTAGGGTACAAAATTAACATACAAAAATCAGTAGTTTTTCTGTACACTAACAATGAATTTTCTGAAAGAGAAATAAAGAACTTGATCCCATTTACAGTAGCATCAAAAACAACAAAATACTTAGGAATGAATTGAAGTAAGTAAGTGAAAGATCTCTATTCTAAAAACTATAAGACAATGATGAAGGAAAGCAAAGAAGACACATATAAATGAATGATATCTTTTGTTCAGGGATTTGAAGAGTTTATATTGTTTTAATGTCAACACTACGAAAAGCCATCTATAGAATCAATTGTATAGATATAATCCCTATTAAGATTCCAATGGCAGTTTTTATAGAAGTAGGAAAAACACTCCAAAAATTTATATGGAACCACAAAAGACCCTGAATAGCCAAAGAAATCCTGAGAAAGAAGAACAAGGAAGGAGGCATCATACTCCCTGATTTCAAGCTAGTACTATAAAGCTTTAGTCATCAAACAATATGGCACTGGCATAAAAACAGACACATAGGCCAATGGAACAGAATGTAGGGCCCAGAAATAAACTGAAGCATGTAAGGTCAACTAATTTTGACAAGAGAGATAAGAATAATCAATGGAGAAAAGACAGTCTCTTTATGAATAATGATGGAATAGTTGGATATTCATATGTAAAAGAATGAAACTGGAACAATATCTTATACCACTAACAAAATTAATGCAAAATGGATTAAAGACTTAAATGTAAGACCTGAAACCATGAAGTTTTTAGAAGAAAATGAAGGAATAAAGCTCCTTGACATGGGTCTTAGTAATGATTTTTTGGATATAACCCCTAAAGTCCAAGCAACAAAATAAAAAATTAACCAATGGGATAATTTGACAGCGGGTTAAGATCCAAAACATAGAAAGAGTACATACAATTCAACATCAAAATAAAACAATTAAAAAATGGGCAGGTTGTCTGGCTGGCTCAGTTGGTAGAACATGTGACTCTTAATCTCAGGGTTGTGAGTTCAAGCCCCACATTGGACATGGAGCCTACTTAAAATTAAAAGAAAAGTAAAGAAAAGGAAAAGGAAAAAAAAAAGGCAAAGGACTTGAACAGACATTTCTCCAAAGTAGATATACGAAAGGCCAATAGGTGCATGAAAAGATGCTGAACATCACTAGTCATTATGGAAATTGAAATTAAAATCATAATGATATACTACCTCACACCTGTTAGAACAGCCATCACCAAAAAGTCAAGAGATAACAAATGCTGGTGTGGATATGGAGAAAAGGGAACCTTGTGCATTGTTGGTGGATTTATAAATTGGGATAGCCACTGTGGAAAACAGTATGGAGGATCCTCAAAAAATTAAAAATGGAACTACCATATTCTCTAGGATTTCCACTTCTGGGACTATATCCAGAGGAAATGAAACACTGACTTTATTATTTTTTTTCAATATATCAAGTTTATTGTCAAATTGGTTTCCATACAACACCCAGTGCTCATCCCAACAGGTGCCCTCCTCAATACCCATCAGCCACCCTCCCCTCCCTCCCACCCTCCATCAACCCTCAGTTTGTTCTCAGTTTTTAAGAGTCTCTTATGCTTTGGCTCTCTCCCACTCTAACCTCTTTTTTTTTCCCTTCCCTTCCCCCATGGGTTTCTGTTAAGTTTCTCAGGATCCACATAAGAGTGAAAATATATGGTATCTGTCTTTCTGTATGGCTTATTTCACTTAGCATCACACTCTCCAGTTCCATCCACGTTGCTACAAAGGGCCATATTTCATTCTTTCTCATTGCCATGTAGTATTCCATTGTGTATATAAACCACAATTTCTTTATCCATTCATCAGTTGATGGACATTTAGGCTCTTTCCATAATTGGGCTATTGTTGAAAGTGCTGCTATAAACATTGGGGTACAAGTGCCCCTATGCATCAGCACCCCTGTATCCCTTGGGTAAATTCCTAGCAGTGCTATTGCTGGGTCATAGGGTAGGTCTATTTTTAATTTTTTGAGGAACCTCCACACTGTTTTCCAGAGCGGCTGCACCAATTTGCATTCCCCCCAACAGTGCAAGAGGGTTCCCGTTTTTCCACATCCTCTCCAGCATCTATAGTCTCCTGATTTGTTCATTTTGGCCACTCTGACTGGCGTGACGTGATATCTGAGTGTGGTTTTGATTTGTATTTCCCTGATGAGGCACTACGTTGAACATCTTTTCATGTGCCTGTTGGCCATCCGGATGTCTTCTTTAGAGAAGTGTCTATTCATGTTTTCTGCCCATTTCTTCACTGGGTTATTTGTTTTTCAGGTGTGGAGTTTGATGAGCTCTTTATAGATTTTGGATACTAGCCGTTTGTCTGATATGTCATTTGCAAATATCTTTTCCCATTCCGTTGGTTGCCTTTTAGTTTTGTTGGTTGTTTCCTTTGCTGAAACACTGACTTTAAAAGATGTCTGTACCCCCAAGTTCATAGCAGCATTATTTACAGTAGCCAAGACATGAAAACAGCCTAGGTGTCCATCAGTAGATGAATGGATAAAGAAATTGATACACACACACACACACACACACACACGCACGCACGCACACACACTGGAATGCTATTTAGCCATAAAGAAAGGATTTTGTGACAATATGGATGGACCCCAAAGGCATTATGCTAAGTGAAGTAAGTCAGACAAAGACAAATACTATATGATCTTACTTGTATGTAGAATCTAAAAAAGGAAAGGACCAAACTCATAGACAAAAATAGATCAGACTCTGATTGCTAGAGGTAGAGAGTGGGGAGGAGGGTCAAATGATACAAACTTCCACTTTTACAATAAATAAGTACAAGAGATGTAATGTACAATATGATGACTATAGTTAACAGAGCTATAGGATATATAGGGAAGTTAAGAGAGTAAATACTGTGAGTTCTTATCACATGGAAAAATTTCTTTTTTTCTTCTTAATTTTCTTTTTATTTTATATGTATGAGAATATGGATGTTAGCTGAACCTATTGTGACAATTGGACAATATATGTACATCAAATCTTCATGTTTTGAGGCATCTTTATGCCTTAAATTTATAAAGCGATTTATGTCAACTATTTCTCAAAAGTGTGGAAAAATGAAGAACCTTGTTATTAAACATTTATAGTTCTTAGGAAAGAAATAATGACTATGTGGGTAGAGAGAAGCCTCAAGAAGAGGATTGGGAGCCATTCTAGTGCTCACAGCCACTGGAGACCGAGTATCAGAGCATGTAGGAGAGAACCCCAGCTCTTTTGATAACAATAGTGCCACACAGCCCTGTGTTCATATAGCTGTTTAATCCTTCAGAAAGTCCCTGATTCTTGTAGTGTTACTAACAGTATATAAAGGAGATTCTCTCTTGTCCATGTTAGAGATGAGGAAATGAGGCACTGGACTATAACCACTTATTTTTAAATTTAGTTATTTATTTTGAGGGGGCTCTCAGAGAGGGAGAGAGAGAATCCCAAGCAGACTCCGTGCTGTCGGTGCAGAGCTGACTCTGGGCTCGAACTTACAAACCATGAGATCATGACCTGAGCCGAAATCAAGAGTTGGACACTGAACCAACTTAACCACAGCCCCTTACTTCAAAGTACCTAGTTGGATAGAGATCCATATTTCTAATGAAGTAGCTTTTCTATGACATTATTACGTTCATCAGTTTCTTGCTGTCTTAGCTTGAGCTGTCATAACAGAATACCATAGACAACAGAAATTAATTCTGTCACATGTCTAGAGAGCTAGAAGTCAAGATAAAGGTTTTGATAAATCAGTTTCTGGTGAGAGCCGTTTTCCTTGCTTGCAGATGGTTGTTTCTTCCTTGGTTCTCCCGGGGGCCTTTTCTTGATGAGTGTACATGGAGAGGACAGAAGGGTGAGGGAAGAGAAATCGTGAGTTCTCTGGTGTTTCTTACAAGGACACTAATTCTACTGGACTAGGGCCCCACACTTATGATATCATTTAACCTTATTTACTTACTTATAGACTCCATCTCCAAATATGACCACACTGAGGATTAGGGCTTCAGCATATGAATTTGAGGAAATACAACATTCAGTCCATAACGCCTGTTGAACAAACATTATTAGGTATCTACTGCTGTTGTGCTAAGTGGTCTAAGGGATGACACAATATCCACAAGCAATTGCCACATCATGCTATAGTGGAATTAAGTGTGAACCCACATAGGACTATATATTAGGTAGAATATCCATTGGGAAGAGATGTGTGAATTACACCTTGAGAGATGAGTATATCTCAGGCAAAAGAGGGTATCGTAATCGAGCGTTGATTCTATGTTGCTGTCTACCGCTAGCACAAAGAAACAGAACTTTGTTTTGTCTTTGCCTCTTTTTTATTTTGTTCTATTTAACATCATTTTGCTGGATTATATGAAATTTTGCGAATCATACAGATGCTCTACATTGTCCCCCCCCACCCGTTTTGGAAAGGTGAAATATGAATAAATAAAATGCAGAGCCTGGAGTCCGGTGGTCATGATGATGTTAATTCCAGGCATGTACTCCTGTCTGTATCTCTCTTCTAAATTCAAGTATTTAGTAGAGTTTGCATAATCTCTGTCAATCCCTATTGATCCCTCGTACTTTAGTTTGCTTGCTTTATTCAGGGGCCATAAGCATGGCTTCTTCTCTCAAGGTCTTTCTGATCACCTTGTGAGAGCAAACCTGAAATCTTAGCTTGCTAAGAAAAGAACATCACAGTGCCAGAGATTTTCTGTAAAATGCATTTCTTGGGTCACTGTCTCATTTACTCATTCAACTCACATTTACTGAGCATTTACTACTTGACATAAACTCTTCTAGGTGGAAATAGTGGGTACAAGGTAGAATGAAATAATTCTTCACTTGGAGATGTGTGTAAGCTAGCACAGGGATGGAAAATACTGTTCAGCTCATACACAAACTTGGTTCTAAGGCTGTTAGGAGTACCTCCATTAAAGGTTTCTACGGCTGCCTTCAGACTTAGCCGGGAGGCTGTACTAGATTAGTGGTGTCACTGTGGGCCAGGGGCAGGAGTTGAGCAATGGACAGTAGTGTTATATGTTTGCCATCCCGGGCTGGGCAGTATGTAAAAACAGTTTTTTCACTGTATTATGGATGCAGAGTCAAGCAAAATGCATCTTCTCAGTTGGAAAAAGCATCTCCCAACATGACCAGTTATTTTAGTCTTCTGAAAAGAAGACTCTTTGTCTCCTTCCTGTTTAAATTTTGGGTTACAGTTGGGAAATTGTTCTCGTCTTGAGAGAGCAATCCATTGTCAGCGGAGATATATATTAATATGTTCCACAAAAGTAGGAGATGAAGCCAGCTGTTGTGCTGCCTGTGGAAAGAAGGGGCCTCTCAAACCCTTGACTTTGTTTCTTTCAACACAATAATTACCATTCTTGGATGCACAAGAGAATTACGTTAGATATTTTTAAAAACCCAGGTCCCACCCTGGACTGGTAGACTTTCTGAGGCATGAGATTCTAATGGGCAGTCACGGTTGAGAGCTACCAACCTATCAGATCAAGTTCAGGTTTGGTTGCTTGGATGTTGGTCTGGTGCAGTTGCTCCTGGCAAATGTGGGGTTAGGAAGGAAGGAGTAGAGGGAGAAGGCCATGTCAGTGGAAGGAAGGAGTAGAGGGAGAAGGCCATGTCAGTGGTTCTCCTGGTTCAGTGGTCAGAGGCAGATGCAGAGTATATAGATGTAATCGAGATATTTTTGTTCAGCTCTAGACCCACAGTTTTGACAGTATCTGCTGAGTTAAAAATTCAGAATTGTAGTCTTTGGGAAGTAGCACAGAGCTGTGGTTAAGACCATAGGCTGTGGATTGGAAAGAAGTGAATTCAGATCCTGACTTTTATACTTAGCAGGTGCATGGCCTAAGCAAGCTACTAAATGTTATCCTGGCTTAGTTTCTACCTCTAAGAAATGGTGGAATAAGATATGCATTTAAGGATTGCATAATGGTTACAATGAGACTGTGCCTAAAGCACTTTATCCTACCAAGTACACAGAGAGGGCTCACTAAACATTGGTTTTTGTGGTAGCTGCATATCTAGTGGAGGGTCAATCAGAGATCTTGGTCCCTGAGTATCTCCACAGCACCAGCAATGCTGGGGTGCACAATCTATCTAATGACCAAGGGACGGGAAGCAAGTTTAAGAACGTGCTATTGGTTGACTGCTATCAGGCCCAACTTGTCATAGCCCATGTATTTCATGGGCCTTTAACAATCAGTGGTGTAAATGGATGAAATAGTTAATAGATGTTTTGAAGCCCAGCATGAAATGGAGGTGATCTCAGTGGTTAGCGTGCTTTCTGTACTTTGTCAGTGACCTCCTTGTTTGTTAGGATGGTGTGCAAAGGGATAGCTCCATTACACATACTGTCCTGAATAATGACAGTCCCAAGGCCATAGGATTCTCCAGGTTCAGAACCTAGAAAGAAGGTTCTGACTTCTTTCTTGGATTTGAATGTGCTTCCTATGCTAAATATTTAGACCACTCAATGATCCAGAGCAGTGCATACTAAGTGGTCCCTCGCTTTTGTTTTAGTAATGGAATATTCTGTATGCATCAAAATTACCCAGACTTCAAATGGGCAACAAAATTGGAGCTTGAATTTTAGTGATCTTGTTTCTGACCTGTTCTCCAGAAACAAGCAACACCAAGTATGAGGAGCAACCAAAGACTGGATGGTCTACAGCACTGGAAGAGTAGTTGACCAAATGTAGTTTACCAGTGGCAAATCCTTCTCCTCCATGAAGCTCTCCTTGAATCCCTGTCCCTTCTTCAGGCAGATGCAACATCTTGTCCCTGAAGTCTCATGATATTTTGCTGATATTTTGATGCCAGTTTTTTCTTTTATTGAAAGTATTTATGTACATATCTCTACAAACGTTTTATAGGAGAGGAGTTGTATTATTTTTGTATCCCCCTTAGCATGTAATACAGAGCCTTTTACATTGTAAGTATTCAGTGTTTATCAACTAAAGTATATGCTTTGGGTGCAATCACAAGAAATGAATTTGTACCATCAAGACTCATCACTATAATCCTGACCATTGAATGACAACTCTCACTTATTCTCTGTCACTTATTCTTCACGTGTGTGTGTTGTGTGTGTTTAAGTAGGCTTCATGCACAGTGTGGAGCCCAGTGCAGGCTTGACCCAATGATCCTGAGATCAAGACCTGAGCTGAGATCAAAAGTCGGACACTTAACCAACTGAGCCACCCAAGTGCCCCTATTCTTCAGATATTTAATGGCATTACTGATGATGAGACATTTTAGATTCTTAGAGTCTTTGATACTTTACTTTTTAAATGTCCACTCTCTAGACAAAACCTGTGGCTAAGAGCAGTGGAGAGCATCCACCATTATTTTTTTTCCTTCCAAATTCGCAACGGGTATGTAAGCATGCATTTGCAAACATACTGTTTTCTGTGTTCTGCTGGCATTGGAGTGTAGTTATCATTTAGAATTCTCCCACCTGCTTCCAGATGTCAAAGGGGGGAGGTGGATTGCTCTTGAGAGCTCATCAATTCTGCTTCAGTGGACGCTGGAAAGATGCATGATGTAAATTTTCTTTTGAAATCTTAAATTGTTCACAATCTGTGGTAACGCTTGCTTTATTTGAATATGTTGGAATGATGGGATGGCAGTGATTTGAGTTAGAAATTCTGTCCAGCAGAAGCTGGACATAAAAAATGAGCATATGCCTGCCTGGTGGTAAGCTCTTTTTGGAAGAGTAAGCTTGTTTTTGTGTGCACAACAAGGAAATGGGGGTGGTGAAGACATCCAGGATAAGACAAGTGGTGATTGACAGCCCAGCTGGTGGAGATGGGTAATTGGAAATTCATGGCACATAAATCTCCCAACACTTATCTTGAAGCACAGGAAGAGAGGAGATCTGAGCATGGGAACGTTTAACTCTTTCAAAAGGATCTAATAATGTAGCAGATCTTTAAGTTTTTCATTTTAACTTTAATTAAATTATGGTTTTCTGTCTTACAGAGATAAATGCATTCTGCTTAAGGAAATGACTCTGGGTGCAGTAAATGGAAATCTGTAGAAATGTTGGAGAACTTCTTCATTTGTTAGTTTCCCAAGAATATGCAGCCTTGTCCCATGGGTCCCCTTCCTTTAGAGAGCTGTGGCTTCCCCTCTCTTGATGGGTTTCTGATTTCTCTGTGTACAGTGATGTCTTTTTTATGTGTCTTAGCTCTCTGATTTCCAAACTAGTGTTTTATGAAATGAGGTGGTATTAAATCATTAGCAAATAACATGAATTAAAAATAGCATAGTGTAAGGGACCTTTGCTATGCTTGTTGACGTCTCTTGCTTTTTCTGATGATTTAATTTTTGGTTTGACATCTTTGAGCTGGACAACTACTTTTCATTATCTTCCTCATGATAACCCATTAGACTATTAAAGATGGTGATTAAGTTACCTCTTCTAATTTTCTTTTTCAAAGGGGGACAACCCCTTATAGCATACATAATTAAACTTTGTAAATCCAACAAAGTTGAGTGCTTTGGATTTATCAGGATATGACTGAGATTGGCAATCTCAAGAATGTCCAGTTCATATCTGAACTTACTCCTTTCTGTACTTGGGATGGATCTTTTAAACGAATGGATCTATTTTATTGGCTGGGCTTCCACTGTCTCTGCTCCATTTTTGTTAATATAAAGACACTTATCTAATCTCAGTGTCTTGTATGCTTAAAGTTGTGTGGCCACATCTGTGTTATTTCTGGCTGCCAAAGTGTTGCATCTGTTGCAATGCCAGAGTTCCTGCTGGTGAACAGAGCTCCTCTGTAGGGGGCTGGCTCTCTAGATGGCTTCCACGCTTCCATGAACATACTGCCCTGACATCTGGCTGAGGCCTGAAAAGGGAGTAAAGATTGGAGAGGTACACTTGGGTACACAAACAGAAATGAAAGTAGTTACAATGGTGGGGTATAGAATGGGTTAATTAATCTGAAGGAATGGATTGAGTTTTAGAAGTGTTGGATACTTGTGTTAGGCATCCTTGGAAATAAGGACGAAGTATGGTAGCCTGATGACCTGAAGCCAGGAAACCCAGGTTATCATCTGAGCGCTTCCAGCAGCAACCTCGTTACCTGGATTGAACTAGGTTTTTAAGATGAGTTGAGAAAAAGTTGGACTAGATAATAAAGTATAGTAGGGACAAAAATGCCATAAACTTTCTTCCCCTATTCAAAGCGACTTTATGATTCTGATGTGTGAAGAATATGTTATCTCACACAATGCTCCTTGCTGTGCACAGAGGAAGAAGACAATAGATACATATGGATTGACTGATTCAATGTGGAAGAGGTAATGGCAGGGGGGTGGGTAACAAGGAATGGGTGAAGACTTATATTTGACAATCACAGCAGGAAACCTTTAGTAGAAGTGATTATCAAGCTTTTAAAACCGTGTTTCATGTCTTAAAAAGCACTGTAATTAATATATGTCTCCTCAGCGAAGGAAACAAAAAGCCACATCTTCATTTAAACAACATCAGCAGCAGCTGTCAGCGCTACCAATATAGGCTTTATATGGGAAGGCTTCCGGGTTCAATGGTAGGTTAAGTTCATTTTTGTCATCCTTAAGGTTTGTTGTGAATTGTAAAACCTTTGATGGTCCCCATACCTACAGAAATAAGTCCAGTTCCATAGCCTTGTCCATTCCAACCTTCACAAACTGTCATTAACCTGTCTGTCTACTCCTCATCCCATTCATTCAACAGATATTAATGGGCTCTATGTGCCAGGCCTTGTACAAGAAGCTCAAGATTCAGATTCAAACAGATTAAGTTTCCTGTTGTCAATGAATGAACGTTCTAACCATGGATGAAAACATGAAACAAATATGTGCAATTAAGTGCTTAGATGTGATGAGAGTAATTTCTGCAGGGTGCAAATGTGAATCATGGATGTGTCAGACATTTTCTTATTCCGTCGCTTATTATATGTCCTGTCCCCAGAACGTTGCTTCCCACACTCAAGTACGAAGGGGACTTTATAGAAATCGTCATGGACTCTTCCCATCGGTGTTTGCGTGGGTGTTTGGGGGTGCCCTTGCTGTGTCACCATGTCGGTGCTGCCTGCTACACGTGGAAGTTTAAAGGCAGAGGATTTGTGTTGTTGGCTTTTGTGAAGAGTGGGAGCTTAATGAGAGTTTACAGGAATGCGGGCAGGCTGTTATGGCAGACTCTTCAAGTGTCCTGCCCTCTGTCTTGATTCTTCGCAAATCTTTGAATTAATGACTCAGTCTCAGAGAGGCCTCCGACTATGTTATCTAAAATAGAGACTTCTCCTTATCCAAGTGTCTATTTATCACTCTGTCATGTTGGTGCATAGCACACATCACTCTATGAAACCATCTCTTATTTGCTTTTTTTTTTTTTTTTTGCAACTAAACTTCAGCTTTCTAAGAGTGGAGATCTTGTTACTCTGGTTCCTCTGCTGGATTATGTGCACCCAGAACAGTGTCTGACCCAGAGAAAGGCTTCAGTATGTATTTGTCTAATACGTGAAAGACATTTTGTTTCCTTTTTTACCTGGTTTGTGTTTCTGATAAAGCACATGTTTTTATTATTAAAAAATAAGCTGTTTATAGTTTTTCACAGTGTTTTCTTCTCTCTCTGGGCTTGAGTTCTTCTGCTTCCTTATAGATAACGGTGGCCAGATGACACATTTGGCATGTTCAGCTCTGTGTCGCTCACCTTTCGTGGAGTTTTCCTCAACAGGTGCCACACAAAAATGAGTTTTTTCTGAATCATGGAGTCCCTAACCCTCTCTTCCTGTGCTTTGGGTGTCAGGGCTGGGCTTCTGATTGCATTTGTCTTTCTTGACTGTTTGTCTCCATCAAGGCAGCTGGCTAACCCTGATATATGAATTATATTTGAGAGGGAAGAGAGTGAGTTTCTTCTTTCCTCAAGAACTGCTGACCATTCCTTAAGGAAAAAGGACTTGGAATTGAAGGGAGTAGATTGGGTAGATGGCAAAGGAGAGAATGCTGTAGTGGATAAGCATGTGACTGAGAAATTCTGAGGTTCTAACCACTTGAGCGTCATGAGTACCAAGGGCCCTGCTCACCTGACTGGAGTTCTCTCCTGACCCCTGTAGAACCTGCTTCTCCTCACATAAGGAGGAAGCAACATAGGAACAGAATGCCCCACTTCTGGGCCTGCAACTCTCTGCCAACCTGTCACCCTACTTTGATAGACTACATCTAGGGATGGACAGTGGGGTAAGGGTGAAGAACTAGCTTTGCTAGATGCTGAGTCCAGCACCATTCTCAGTGTGGTCAGTTGTACCTACTGTTCTCAGCTTTGGGACTCACAACAAGCAGTTAAGCTATTATTATTTTGTCTCCCTCTGCTGAGTGAGCTTATAGTGTGTTGCACAGTTCTTACACTGGAACAGGAAATCACAATGATTAAAATGTCAGATGTCATGACCGGATCATCTTTTTAGGCCTCATATTATGTGTGTGTGTGTGTGTGTGTGTGTGTGTGTGTGTGTGTGTGTACGCACGTATTTTAGGTTAACATGAAAGTACGAGAATACACAAAATCTCCCACCTCTTTCCATAGAGCCCAAAGAAGCGCTGAATCATTCAGTGTACAGCCTAACTCTGTAGAACCTCCTAGAATTCCACTGGCACATCCTAATGAAATGTCAGTGTTAACCTTTCTAGTCTGCTCCTGGGATGGAGATGCATGCAAACACACACACACACACACACACACACACACACACACACACACACATCTATACCATAATCCCCTTACATAAGAAAATATCTTTGCCTTAGTTTTCACTGGTGATCATTAGCATAAGTGGTACAGACTTCCAGACACAAGATGAAAGTATTTTTCTACAAAGTTTTAAAATACTATTGGATAACATTCAAATCTCCTGGTGGTTTTATGTCACAGAAACTGAAATTCTGAGGAAAAAAAATGGCCTTTGTCTGTAGCATGGCTATATAATGAACTAGAGTAGCATTTAGTCGGCTGAAAAACTCTGGCAGTTTATTGTGCAGATGTAAATTGTAATTATCCACCTAGCCTTTTCCCATGTTAAGCTTGGTATTGAAAAGGTTGTTTTGTTTCCTAAGTTTTTTTTTTTCTTTCAGTCTTGGCACCATTTATGTGTATATTAAGTTTAATTTAGGGAAAAGATGGAAAAAATGGAAAAACCAATTGGTAGAAATCACTCCTTTGTGGAATATTATCTAACCTCTATAGTAGAATAGAAGGTACTGCATTTATAAACAGTCTCTACATTTATAAACATTTTTTTTTATGCTGGCAGGAAAATCCAAACAGAACTCATAGACCTGTTTTGAATGAGAAATAGTCTCAAGTTGGAATTTATTATTATGATCACTGTTTTTATTAATCATTTAACAAATGTATAGTGTTGATTAATTTTCTGGCAGCGTTATGTTAATAAGATTTCAGGGAAGGAAAAGAAGTCATTTCAAGAATGTGGGTTTAGTTTAATTTTATTCACCAAAATGGTATTTACTTAGTAACAACTATGGAAATCAGTACAGACTCGGGCGTTGTTGTCTTCTGTTTTAGTGCAGAGCTAATGAACAGAGCGGGTGCTTGTGGAAAAATAGGTTGGTAGAGCTATCCGGGGTGTGAGTCACAGGGGTGCGTTCCGACCTCATTAGAGTGTTTGCAGTTTGGATCAAAGATGTTTAGTTTCTACCGTAGTGTGATGTGTCCATGGATGCTTGGTCGAAGTGAATTAATGAGGAGGATTGAGAGCCCCTGTATAATTTCAAATTTGTGCTGATTCTTAATGCACAGATGAGGAAACCCCTTTAAGTGGAAATCGGTTTACTGAGGAGTTTCTTTATAAATTTGGAGGTAAACATTTACTTTAAATTCGGAGTAGTCTGTTGGTACCAGTTTTTAAATTCTGTTGTGTTGTTTTCTCTTCCTGTCTTTACTACATGATGATGGGGATTTTCTTTTACCTGTTGGTAAGAATGCAGATCTAGATATCTTATACCAGCCCTTGGGGTTATGTCTTGTGAGTATCTTGAAATAAATACCATTTGGATATTTAATGCTTTGAGGGCCTAACATAGTCTTGATCACTCTAAGATTTGAAGAATTGAGTCCTACACGTTGACATTGCTTAAGTATTTTGCTCTTGTAGAGTCTAGACAGGCTTTGAAATTCTGGTCATAAAAATGAATTTAAGAATAATAAATTTATTGCTTAGCTCAGAGTTCCAGTAACAGAGCTTAGGTGCTGAACTACCTTTCTAATTACTTTCTTTTATGAAATATTTATAGTTTGGGTTGGATAGTCAGAGGAACAATGGTGTCATATCAGGGAGTGGGTTGGATTCACCTCATCACACAATCATTTCATTTTGGATGTAAGTTTCACACCTGGTGGTGCAAACCTTGAGTAAATGTTGACAGCCCATTGAAGTGTAATTTAGAGGGTTTCAGATTCCAATAATAAATAATACATATAGACTTCTTTTTAGTGATTGTATAGTTAAGTAAAGATTTCAATTGGAAGCCCATGGGATTTGACGTTATACTCTGGTGTTTCAGTGATTTTAAAGACCGTTTGTAGAGTATATACCTGGGAAGTAAGGGAGCTGTGTAATGTGGTTTTCCAGCCACTTTCTGACCTTTTCCTCTGAAGACTTTTTCCTTCCTTAATCCTCTCCAGGTGGTTTTCTGGTCCTCTGAGGCATGCCTGCTTGAGGAGTGCGCCTCAGTACACCTCTCCATCCCATCGGTGCTCAGAAGGGGTCTAGGTAGCTCCTTTGTCAGCCTCCAGTTTTCTTCCCGCATAATAAATCAGGATTCCTCCTGGGTTGGGATGTCAATGCCAGAGTGATTTATCTGGGAAGTGATTAACCATTGTTTTGCTTCTTACCCTTTCCAGCAGAGTGTGATATAGGCCCAAACTTCTGCTTAGCACATGCGGGAGAAAGGATTGGTGAGGACTTGTGTACTGGGTGAGAGCATGCCCTGATTTCGGTAACAGCTTGGTCATCTCTTCCTAGAATGAATATCTACCCTTTGCTTTCACAGAATTTCCTCTTGGCTGTTTATCTTTCTTCACGTGGTTTGCATGACTGAAGTTTCCATCTAAAGCTAGTATGTTAGATCAGCTCTGCAGTTGTCTCTGTTGTGTGTAGATGTGAAGGGGCGAAGATGGCTGGTACCTGGCTCCTGTCTGCGATCTGGACACACTACAGTGGGAAAGAGGAGGTCTGTCCTGTTCTAACTGGGAGGACATGATTTGAAGAATGAAAGTTAAGAGGACAGCCTCAGTCTGGGACTAGAGAAATTAGATCTTCCACTGACCTGGAGGGGGTGAGGTGAGGCAGGGCCAGGGCCGAAAAGATGTAAAGGCACGGAGGAGGTCCAGTATAGGTATGGAGGTCCCTGCGCAGGGAGATCTGATTATCAGATACAAGGTGTCAGTGGTGGCCAGCCTGTGGGGCCTTTTGTCAGGCAGTTGCATCATGCTGATCCTTTCAGTGGGTCAGACCAACCCGGACATGACAACTAAATGCAGTGTGCATTGCTGAATTCAATTCTGGACCAGAAAAAGACATGAATGGGACAGGTTGGCCAAGTTTGGTTAACAGACATTTGTAAGAAAAGTTACCCATTTGTTTCAAAGTTCTCTCATTATAAACCACAGTTGCTAAAGGGAAACTGATGACATTTCTCTGTGCTGTGTTTTGCTCATGCCCTCTTCTTTACTGCAGTGGAGCTGCTGAAGAATCTTGAAATGCCACCAGAAAGTTGAAAGAGAAAGGATCAGAATTTTCACATCATCAAAAAATTGGTTGGCACAGAGAGGTGCTATTTTATAGATACATCAACTGTGTCGGTTTGGGGGTAATTCAATTTTTATATTTTTTTTTCTTTTATTTTTTTTTTAATTTTTTTTAATGTTTATTTATTTTTGAGACAGAAAGAGACAGAGCATGAACGGGGGAGGGGCAGAGAGAGAGGGAGACACAGAATCGGAAGCAGGCTCCAGGCTCTGAGCCATCAGCCCAGAGCCCGACGCGGGGCTCGAACCCATGGACCGCGAGATCGTGACCTGAGCTGAAGTCGGACGCTTAACCAACTGAGCCACCCAGGCGCCCCTATTTTTTTTTTTCTTTTAAAAGTCTCTATTCTAGAAGGGACAGTTCATTCTTACCGTAGTATTCAAATTGATAAATGTAGACAGAATAATGGAAATAGAAAATCACCATTTGGCCAACACCACAGCAGTAATTATCTACAGGCAAGACTCATCAATAGGTATTAAAGGTAGTGGGTGAAAGCATGATGAGAAATTGTATGTGTGCAGAGTCCCAAAGGGTTTCCCCACAAGGAATGTATAAGTTTAAATGGGAAAATGGTAATTTTACAGCGGAGAAACCTAACAACTGTCACTTTAAATGATCAGCCAATAATAAGACATATCAATATCATATACCTCTTGATATGATGCAGGAGAAAGGGAACATCATTTCTATGACTTTCTTTCCGGAAATACACATCCTGAATTAATCATGAGAAGATATTGATAAACCCAAATTGAGAGCCATTCTACAAAGTAACTCGCTAGTACTCTCCAATAACAAGATCATGAAAGACAAAGGAAGACTGAGGAAATGTCACGGATAACAGGACACTAGGAGACCTGACAAGTAAATGCATTGTGGGTTCCTAAATTGCATTCTGGACCTGTGACCTGTGACAGTTGGCAAAAAAATGAGTAGTCTGTCGATCAAGTAATAGTATAGCATCAATGTTAATTTCCTAGAATTGCTATATGGTCAACATGCTAGATGTCAACATCAGGAAAAACTGAGTGACAAGTATATGCAAACTCTTTGAACTAGTTTTTCTCCTGTTTTGTAAACTTGAAATTATTAAATAAGTAAGAAAAAAATGCAAAACCGTCCTTTCTTTAAGAGACATTAAGCTTCACTGAATGACTGGATTCATTAACTCCCTCCTATCTTGTCTCTGCACACACCCTCACCTTGCTAAGAAAATAAAAGCCCATGGAGTCTTCCCTTTGATGTTATCATTTTGAATATTCAGACTGTATTTTTCTAGCTGCTCAAAGCACTCTCTCCTCTTATCACCACCAGTAAGAAAAGGTGTAGAAAAAGTGTAGAAAGAAGGAAGTGCCTGCTTTCTCCAGGAGCTGGGTCTTTCCACCCTCGAGGTGCCTATGGAAGAAGGCATTGATAGGAGAGGCATATTTACTGTGAAGTCATTGAAGCTTCAGCTTTACAACCCTTCATTCTCAGGGGCTTCTTCCAAGCTTCCTACTTAGTTTTGAATTCATAATTTCATACCTTTTCTTAAAGAGAGACCTCCAAATGGTATAAGCCTCAGACCCCACAATACCTGGAATGCTCCTACTTAACGGGAATCTTTTGCCTGGGGCAGCTCCATAGAAGACCACACAGCCCATTTACATCCTGGCAGCAGAGAAGAAAACAACATCAAGCGGAAGCTAATAGAACATTTCAAAAGTTTTCCTTTGTTTGATTTGGCTCACTACCTGGCTAGGCAAAATTACAATCAAGTAAAGCAAAAATACATGCAAATGGAAAGCATCCTCGTAAGCAGGCTGAAGTGGAGCACGTTTCATCAGAAGCTCAGCTGTGCCACAGCTGAGAGATCACTGTGCAGAGCAGTGCACTTTGGGACACTTGGAAACAACATTGCTTAGACCATGACTCGGAGTTGCACCTGTAAACACCCGCTAATACTTGCAAGCTGGCACTCCCCAGTGAGGCCGCCAGTTCACCCCTCTTCATTGCATCTCTCAGATTCTCTAACAGCCCAAGGTTCTTTAGCCTTAGATTTTGAAGTACCAGACCTCACAAGAAGAGTCAAATTATTCATATGCAGAAATCTGTGTTAAATAAAATACAGGATCAAGCCAAGGAGCATGAAATTTGGAGTTGGTGTTGACAGCCCCTCATTCCTATCACTTATTAATTTTATTTCCCTCCTCAGCTTGTGTCATTGCCTATAAATTATTTAAACACAGGTTTTCATAGTCTGTGCTTTAACTCTTTTAAGACCTTTTGTAACACATGGGAATTAAAGACCTCTTTCTCTATGAACAGTTTAAATTGAGCTTATTCTTATGGAAATGTGATCTTTAGTAATTTTATCAGAAATATATATATATATATATATATATAGTGTTTCTTTTCTTTTTTTTTTTTTTTTGCTTGCTGTAAATCTAGCTGTTCCAGCCCTGACTTTATCATGGGCATTTTATTTTTCTGGTCACGCACTTCTGAAATCAGAAGGTTGGGAATTACAACACCAGAAACAAGGCACTCATTTTGAAGTTGCCCTCTTGTCTCCTGACTTTCACAGTTTTTCTTCTGTGTGTGTGTGTGTGTGTGTGTGTGTGTGTGTATTTTTGGAAAGTTTTACCACCATCTCTTTCTTTCACAGGGTTGGTTAAGTACATTTCCAGAGTAAGCAGAGATAAAAAATTAAACTAGTTGAGCTAGAAGCGAAGCATTGTTTTTTAAAATCTTTTAATGTTTATTTATTTTTGAGAGAGAGAGAGAGAGAGAGGGAGAGAGAGCGCGAGCCACAGATTGCGAGTGGAGGAGGGTCAGAGAGAGAGGGAGACACAGAATCCAAAACAGGCTCCGGGCTGCTATCTGCTAGCTATTAGCACAGAGCCCAACGCGGGGCTCAAACTCATAAGCTGTGAGATCATGACCTGAGCCAAAGTGGGACACTTAACTGACTGAACCATCCAGGTGCCCCAGAAATGAAATATTGTTAAAGGAAGAGCTTTGGGGTTGGACGTCCCTCTTGAAAATGGTTTCTTGTTTCTTTCTTTTTCTTTCTCTTTCTTTCTTTCTTTCTTTCTTTCTTTCTTTCTTTCTTTCTTTCCTTCCTTCCTTCCTTCCTTCCTTCCTTCTATGAAATAATTAAATCCAGCAATGTTGTTTTTGATATTGTTTTATCTCTGGGCTTTGGAAAAAAAACAGTGGTTTGATAACAAAATGAAAGCAGAAAAAAAGAGAATGCCATTAAAAATTTTTTTTAATGTTTATTTATTTTTGAGACAGAGACAGAGACAGAGCGTGAGCAGGGGAGGAACAGAGAGAAAGGGAGACAGAATCTGAAGCAGGTTCCAGGTTCTGAGCTGTCAGCACAGGGCCTGATGCAGGGCTCAAACCCACAAACCATGAGATCTTGACCCAAGCCGGTCGGATGTTTAACCGACTGAGCCACCCAGGTGCCCCAGAGAGAATGCCATTTTTAAGGGAGACTTATGAAAGTTATCGGGGGAAACCAAGTCAGGTTTACAAGACAAGGTTCTCTAAAATGTATGAGTGAATCATTTGCCAGAACATCAGAATTATGTTATGAAGAACCCAGTAGCCATTGGAGTCGCTTGTGAGTTAAAGCTTAGAAAACCTCACAGAAGAAACAGCGTGCAGGCCATCAAAGACTTGAGAAGGATACAGGAGAGATGATTACATTGACTTCAGAATTCTGTTATACTTAAGGGTTTTTTTTTTTTTTTCAAGTTTATTTATTTTCAGAGAGAGAGAGAGAAAGTGGGGGAGAGGCAGAGAGACAGGGAGAGAGAGAGAATCCCAAGCAGGCTCCTCACTGCCAACACAGAGCCCAACACAGGGCTTGAACTCGGGAACGCTGTGATCATGACCTGAGCCGAAGTTCGATGTTTAACTGACTGAGGTGCCCCTATACTTAAGGTTTTAAAATATGTTCAACCGACTCATAGTGCCCGTATCTGTTCTCACTTCATGTCTGAGATGTGTGTGACTGTCTCCACCCCCAGCCTCCCCAGTTTGGCTGTCACTCTACAGAGGAAATAAAAAAGCAGCAGACCCAGTTTCCAGGCTGTTTTATTTTATGGAGATGCTAAAAGGCAGCTTATTTATATTGACCATACCAGGGAGCTAGCCAAGTATGGTGTTAATTGGGTCCTCTGGAATTCTAAACCCCTGGGACCAAAAGCTTTCTAGGAAGGAGAGGAAAAAACCCACTAGCTGTATAAAAATGAAATCCAGGAGCCCACGGTGTCCCAATCGCTGGTGATTTGGCCAGCTCCTTTTGTATCCAGTTGCTTATTTCAATTAGCTTGTTTTGTGTCATGTTTCCCCACACCCCCCTTTCCTGCAAAGCTATGAAGCCTTGTTTTGAAAACTGCTGCCCCAGAGTGCACTGGTTTGGCTGTCCTGTCCTGTCCTCATTGTTCTAATGCTCATTCCATATGTGGGTCACATACTAGTGCTTTCCCCCACCCCCCCACCCCTCCACCTCCCTCAGATCCCTCCAGCCACCTCCTTTTCTGTTTCCCTCCTAGTCCATGCACTAGCTCTCTGGCTCTCCTTCTCCTACTCTCCCCCCACCCCCCAGTCCTCTCTCTCTCTCTCTCTCTCTCTCTCTCTCTCTCTCACACACACACACACACACACACACACACACACACACACACACACAACTTTTCTCCTCTCAAGAGGCAGAGGTACAGGCCAGATCCTTTCAGGAGCTTGCAGACAGAGCCATTCAAACCGAAAAAGCTGGCTGCTGTGCATTTAGTTTACGGCAAACACCACTTCACTGTCATGAAAGTAATTATTCTGTTCCTCTCCCTTTTTCCCTCTTCCCACCCCTTGCTCTTTTCCCCTCTCTTTTTCCAGGACAAAGGTTTTTAAGAAACTAAGATTGCTGCTTCCTTCTGCCCTCTCATGTTACCGTGGTAGCGAGAATCTCAGACAGTGAAGGATGGAGCAGGCAGGCTGGGGTTTTGTGCACAGTTCTTTGGGGGCTGCAAAAGGAGTCCACCGAGAGATGTGCATTGCAAGCATGCCTGCCGAGTTTCTTATGCTGGTTACCTGTCACTTACTCTGACGACTAAAATGTAAGGACTTCTGTAATCTGCTGCCGCAGAGAATTGGTACCTTGTTCTATTTCTAAGGCCTTCAACTAATTGGCTCTAGAGAGATGATTGGAATGAGAGTTTTTGCTTGACTTCTGTAGCTTATCCTATTAGATCTCTCTGATTCTTTGAACATCTGAAGGAAAAATAAGTTTGGCAATCTTATGGTTATTGACGGAATGTCTGTTTACATGTCTTTGAGGAAAAAAACAACTTTTGATTCTGTGATGTTTCTTTTTTTCATTTAAAACTTTTCATTTGCCAGTGAAGAGATGTGGTATATATGTGGTCAACATTTTCAATGATTTCTGTAAACTTTGGGTGTAGGAGTTATCTCAAACAACATAAGAATATTTTAGTTCAACAGATTGTATTTTTATGAATTAAAAATTATAGTGCATTTGATTAGTCAAAGTAATGAAAGTCTGAGATTGTTTAAATGAGTAGTAACGTTTACAATGATTGGTCAGTTACTCTGGCATGGATAGATATTAATAAACCTAAATCACTATTGATGCCTCTTTTGTTTTACATATGTTTAGAGGACATTTTCTTTTTTTTTTTTTAATTTTTTTTTAACATTTATTTATTTTTGAGACAGACAGAGAGAGAGCATGAACGGGGCGGGGGTGGGGGTCAGAGAAAGAGGGAGTCACAGAATCTGAAAGAGGCTCCAGGCTCTGAGCTGTCAGCACAGAGCCCGATGCGGGGCTCGAACCCACGGACCGCGAGATCATGACCTGAGCCAAAGTCGGATGCTTAACCGACTGAGCCACCCAGGCACCCTGCCCTTAGAGGAAGTTTTCTGAGAATTCAGACTGAACTACAGGCCAAAGAATCTTATGAATAAGAACTATTATAAAAGTGTATAGACCTTAAGTTTATTCTATTAAAGTTAAAGTAGATGAAACTAGAATATCAATTGCCTGTTATCTCTGGGAAAATTTTACCTTTGGTTAAGAAGCATAATTCCAAAAACAGATTATACATCACTATGGAATTTGTACAGTTGGAAACCAGCTGAGCTTTATTGAACGAAATGATTACACCTTATTTTCTTTAGTGGTGGTAATTTATGGAGACTCTTTGGTAGAAGTGTAGGATGTATTTTATTGGAGATGGAGATCCCTTTAATGATATTTTCTTTTATGGCTGCTACTCAGGGCATGGGATGTATGTTGCGATCAGGCTCTGTTTATCAGTCTGTCGCATGAGCCATAAATGAAGGAAAGGTATATGTTTGGATACCCAACTTAAGTCAGCTTATTTTATTTATTACTTTATAAAATTTGGGTCGAAGAGCATGTGGGAAATGTTTCCTTCCAAAGGGCATGCTGATGCATCTGCTTAAACCTGGTGATACTAACAAAACAAACTGGATTTTTTTTGTTAGTGATTGATTACTTTGAGAAGAGACAACTAATGTGGATACTGAGGAAAGATGGTGTCTGTGAAGGAGAAAGGTTTTATTTTTTTGACCTTGACTCAGAGGTTCTTACTGGAACTACCAGAGATTGAGTAGGTAGAGTAAGGCCTAGATTTTAAAGTTTCTCTCCCACAGATACTCACCCTGATTCCTTATTGTCCAGGGTCTTTGTCAGTAAGTCCCTCTCCTTTGTTTGTGTGTCAGCGGGATGGCTTTACATTTCGTGCAAAATCAATAGACTGTAACTCAGATGAACACATACTCATGGAGACCTTAAAAGTTTTCCTTTTCATATTTTGTCCCAAATATCTCCTTCTTAATACAAAGAAAGAAAATGAACAAGAGAAAAAACCCCACACTAGATACTTCTTCATAGGCAATTTTTCTTCTCTTCCAACTTTTCAAACTTTCTAAAATTCTAACTGGATTTATCCCTTCCATGAAAGGTGATACCTTTTCATGTGTTAAATCAGTGACTATCAACCAGGGGGTGTTCAAAGGACTCACCTGTGAAGTATTTAAATAGTGCAGGCTCTAGTTGCTACCCCCAGGGAGTTTGTTCTGGAAGTCTCTATCCATGCCTGATACATGGTACGTGTTCAGTAATAGTCACTGAATGTTGATTACTGAAATGTTTTCCAGGTAGATTCTAACAGGCCTCATTGGATAAGATACTGCAAAATCTTTCTCTCTTCCTCTTTAGTTGAAATTGGAGAGGAGCACTTTCTAGCTTCTGTGCTTCCTACTGAGAAAAGCAGGCCTCTTCTTTTACGGACGTTTTTGAAACTCTGAAAGTAAATGAATCACCCTTAAAAGGCTAGTAGGGCCCTCTGATCATTTCCCACTACCCAGACAAAAAGGATTAATGTGTACCCAGTCCCATGACTCTTAGGAATCTCAAAATAATATCATGGAGAGAACCCAATAGATTGAAAACATTGTCTTTACATATGTATGTTTTTGAGTTACATGTATTTTCTTACTTGGACAGTAGGAATGTGCTTCTTGGATGCTAATTATTGTGTGTCTCCTATATAACTCTTAAGGCACCCAGGTTGACAGTGTTCCCCATATCAGATGAGGGACTGGAATTGGTCTGTGTCCTGAGCATTTGATTTTCTAATCAAAGCTTCTCTCTTCCAGTATTTTCTCTTAGACTGAGTCTTGAAAGATTATTAGTCCCTAAGCTATAGGAGCAAGACCTTTAAAAAAAGACAGTTCAACACCCCTATGTTTATTTATAATTTATTTGTAAAGCATTATTTATAATAACCAAGAAACAGAAGCAACCCAAGTGTCCATTGATACATGAATGGATAAAGACAATATGGTATTATATACAATAGAATATTACACAGATGTAAAAGAAGGAGATCTTGCCATTTGTGACAACATGAATGGACCTAGAGAATATTATGCTAAATGAAATAAGTCAGGTAGTGAAAGACAAATGCCATATGATATTATAAAACACACACACACACACACACACACACACACACACACACACCAGAAAGAGATTCATAAATACAGAGAACAAACTGGTAGTTGCCAGAAAGAAGTAGAATTGGGGGATGGACAAAATAGGTGAAGGGTGTTAAGAGGTATAAACTTCCAGTTATAAAATAAGTAAGTCACAGGGATGAAGAGTACAACTTAGGGAGTATAATCAATAATATTATAATAACATTGTATGGTGACAGATGGTAACTATACTTACCATGGTGAGTATTGTGTAATGTATAAATTGATCACTGTATTGTACACATGAAACTAATATATTGTATGTCAAGTATACTTCATTAATATATATTTAAAAATGATGGATTTTTAAAAGAGAAAGTTCAAACAAGATACTAATATCTTAATATTATATGTAATATCAGGACTTGAATTAGAATAGATGATCCTTAAATCATTCCTAGATTTCTAATCTTTGAATTTTAGTCTTCATTTCTTTTACAAGTTTAATCAACTCTCAGTAGAGTCAAGTCTGCTATAACACTTGTTTTTAAAATGAGAATTTGTCACAAAGTTAATATATTAGAGAACAAACATAAAGCAAATGGTTTGCTTACGTGACATTTCTTTCTAGAGAAACATTAGATGAATGCAGGAAAGTGCAGCTTGTTGAAACCCACTAAGGACTACCCAAAATGCACAGGTGTGCACATCCCAGTCATCTGTAGCCTTAATTGACCTGTGTATTATGAGCCTCACCACACCCACATTTGGTGTTACAACTTTCTGTTTGGTATCAGATGATCCTTGTACCATGCTTCAGAGTAACTCACAAGATGCACCCCTTTCTGCACCCAATTCTTGGTGCAAACTCTAGGTTTTTTAGTGAGGTAAAGTGCCAGTTTGATATGTGTTAGATGGTTAAGAAATACATCAAATACAAAACATTGTAGTTTTGATGTGTTTCTTAACCACTTAACACGTATAAAATAGCTACCATTTTTATTAAGATCCTGTTTTAAAAAAATGTTACCCGTATCCTTTTGGACTGCTTTACCCCTAACCACATGTTCCCCATAAACCTTACAGTCTTTATTGCACAATTTGCATAGCACAGAGATTTTTAGGAACACATATGTTTTGCTGTAGCAGAATTGGCTATAATGGGTTTTGGCATGATACAATTCTTGGAAGCAAGGTGCTGAGGACATTTAGCATATCCTAGCTTTGTTTTCTGTGAATGTGGTCAACTTAACATGCTTTTACCTACTTTGCATTTTTTTTCCAGTGGCTGTAGGATGGCCTCAGAATAAACATTTTTGAAACCTCCAAACCTTAGGGAAAGTTGTATGACATTCTCAAAACTGAAGACCACTGCAAGATGATTAGATATCTGGTCCAACCCTAGAAATAAGAATTTTGTTGTCTTGGCTAATTAGAAATTAAGATCATTGGATCATATCATTTTTCACAGATTCTCAGGTTCAGGTTAAAAAATGGAGATGGTGGGGTACCTGGCTGGCTCATTCGGTAGAGCATGTGACTCTTGATCTCGGGGTTGTGACTTCAACCCCCAGGTATGGTGTGGAGTTTACTTAAGAAAATTAAATTAAAAATTAAAAAAACAAACAAACATGGAAATGGTATCATACTTTTTTGGTAAAAAACTTTATCAAATGTAATCATTTTTACATTTACCAAAAAAATCACTAACTCTTCATTGTGTGAAACCAGGAAGAACACTGGTGTGGTTTGGTAGAAGGGAAAGGAGATTTTAGCCTTCCGAAGTGAGAGAGAGGGAGTATATACTGCAAGCTTGTTTCTTTGTTTTTAGCGTCTGCTTATTGTGGGCCTGGGAATTGGAATTTGGGCTTTAGTTTCTGATTCTCCTCAGGGTTCTGACTTTTGGCCAAAGCAGTTACAGCCTGATGCTGTTCTGAGTATTCTCTTGCCACTCTCTGCCTGTTGATGTTTGTTTCTCCCCCTGAATTTGCCCTCCAGCACGCCGCTGAAGTTCTCCAGGGAGCTGAACCGGATTGGGGCTGAGCTGTCCTGGGTGCCCTGCTGGTTTCTGGCTGTGTCATCTGTCAGGCCACAAGGCCAGGCTCTTTTGTCCGGAGTTGTAAAATGGAGCTTCTCTCCACCTCCTCTGTGAGAACTTTTTCGTTTCAAGTGCAGCCATTTGAAAGCTTCTGGGCACATCAGGTAGTTAGGGAAGGTCAGAGGATCATGCCCAGAATTTATTCACTTGGCTGGTATCTTGAGCATTATATACTTAAAACATGTTTATTATTATTATTATTTTTAATGTTTATTCATCTGGAGAGAGAGAGAGTGAGTGTGAGCGGGGGAGAGGCAGAGAGAGAGAGAGAGGGAGGGAGAAACCCAAGCAGACTCCTCAGTGTCAGAGCAGAGCCCAACACTGAGCTCCATCTCACAAACCAAAGTGCGAGATCATAAGCTGAGCCGAAGTCAAGAGTCGGAGGCTTAACTGACTGAGCCACCCAGGAGCCCCATCTCATGTTTATTCTTAAACATACAGTTAGGGGTTGTGTACTCCCCCAATTCATATGTTCAGAAGTTCTGACCCCGGATGTGACTGTTTGTGGAGATAGGGCTTGTGAAGGGATTGGTAAGAGTTAATGAGCTCATAAGGAAGGAGCTCTAATTTGGCCTGGCTGGCGTCCTTTTGAAAAGAGGGAGAGACACCAGAGCTCTCTTTCCCCTCTTGTGAGGACACCATGAAGAGCTGGTTGTGGTCTGCAATCTCAGAGGAGAGTTCTCGCTAGGAATGCCAAGGGCCGGCATTTTGATCTTGAACTTCCCGTCATCCAGAACCATGCGAAATAAATTTCTACTGTTCAAGCCACCCAGCCTGTGTTTTTTTGCTAGCGTAGCCCATGCAGAGTGAGACACATACACACACACAGTTTCATTTGTAACCTTAATGGACTTCCGGTTGAAGAGAGGAAACCTACGAAACATTGATGTTGGAAATACAAATATTTGACAAGGAGCATGAAAATGAAAATCCAGCTAATAACCTTGAGATTGTCCTGGGCAGATGGATCCTCAAGCTGAGTGGATCAGGGTTCTTAAGTTGCATATCATATCAGTTACTAAAAATAGAAAACACAGTGTCTACTCCATCCCTTTGCTCATTTGTTTTGTTTCTTAAAGTCCACATATGAGTGATATCATATGGTATTTGTCTTTCTCTGACTGACTTATTTCACTTAGCATTATACTCTAGCTCCATCCGTGTCGTCACTAATGGCAAGATTTCATTATTTTTTTATGGCTGAATCATATTCCACATTTTCTTTATCCATTCATCTATCGATGGACAGTTGGGCTGCTTCCATATGTTGGCTTGAGTATTGTAAATAGTGCTGCTGTAAACATAGAGATACATGTATCCCTTTGAATTGGTATTTTTGTATTCTTGAGTAAATACTCCATAGTGCAATTGCTGGGTTGTAGGGTAGCTCTATTTTAACTTTTTGAAGAAACTCCATACTCTTTCCTAGAGTGACTGCACAAATTTGCATTCCCTCCAACAGAGCACAAGAGTTCCTTCTTGTCCACATCCTCACCAACACCTTTTATTTCTTGTGTTGTTGATTTCAGCCATCTGACAGGTGTGAGGTGACATTTCATTGTAGTTTTCATTTGCATTTCCCTGATGTAAGTGATGGTGAACATCTTTTCATGTGTCTGTTGGCCATCTGGATGTCTTTGGAGAAATGTCCATCTTCTGTCCATTGTTTAATTGCATTATTTGTTTTTTTGGGTGGTGAGATATGTAAGTTCTTTATATATTTTGGATGCTAAACCTTTATCCAATATGTCATTTGCAGATATCTTCTTCCATTCAGTAGGTTGTCTTTTAATTTTGTTGTTGTTTCCCTTGCTGTGCAGAAGCTTTTTATTTTGATGTAGGTCCAATAGTTTGTTTTTGCTTTTGTTTCTCTGTCTCAGGGGACATATGTAGAGAAAAGTTACTGCAGCTGATTTCAAAGAGATTACCGCCTATGCCTTCTTCTAGGATTTATATGGTTTCAGGTCTTATATTTAGGTCTTTAATCCATTTTGAATTTATTTTTGTGTTTGGTATAAGGAAGTGGTCCAGTTTCTTTCTTTTGTATTTTGCTGTCCGGTTTTCCCAACACTATCTGTTAAAGACACGGTTCTTTTCTCCTTGAATCCTCTTTCCTGCTTTGTTGAATATTACTTGACTATATATTTGTGGGTTAATTCCTGGGTTTTCTATTCTGCACTGTTGATCTGTGTGTGTATATTCGTGCCAGTACCATACTGTTTTGATTACTACAGCTTTGCAATATATATAATGCCATTTAAATTTAAATTATAAGCATATCATTATTTTTCTTATACACTTAAAGGAAATTAAACCCCATATATTACTTATTAAATGGGGAAAGGTCAAAATTTGTCTTCATATGTAATGAATATTATTAAGATTGTATTAAGTGAACTTTTATGATAAAATCTTTAATGATGTATTGATCTCAGATGAATGCTTGATTTTAAATCCCTTATCATATACCATGCAAAAAGGATAAAATGATTAAAAGATTTCCTAAGGGGGTTCCAGTGATTATACACTATGGTGAAAACACAAAAAGAGTTTCTGAATAAAAAATGAATAGACAATGCTAAACTGAAAGAGTCCCACAGGCCTCTGTAGAGGCTTCAGTTTTCAGATATGTCTTGAACAAAGCAGATTTAGGAATATGAAAATGGAGAGGAAGAAGAGATTACTTAGGAAGTGTAAACAAGACACTCCACTTGGAGCTCAGTAAGTACAGAAGGTCTCATTCAGCTGAAAAAGAGAGAGGTTTCAGTTCTCAGACACAGTCTGCATCCTAAGATAACAGACTTGTTGGTAGAAGGGTAACTGTTGGATTTTGAAGAACTATGTACAGAATACATATTTATTCGTTGCTTTGATTAAAAACAAAACTAATCTACATGTCTGTTTTTCTATTCACAATGGTCCTCTTAATGTCATGCCAAAAATATGCCCCAGCTAGCCATGCTTAACAAGTTGAATTGGGGATAGTTTACCTCTTGAGTACTTCACAATTAACTGCTTTGGTTAGTCTTGGCAAATTATGTAACCAAATTGTTGATCTGTTTTCTAATGTCTCTACAAAATTATGCTGAAAAAAAGGCATGCAAAGTAAATTGCAGCTGGAATTGCATGATATCCACGTTATCTTTGTGTTGAAGGGGGAATGATTACATCACTGTTTGGAATCATTCTATTTCAGTCAACATTTTGACCATGGGTCTTGGTTAGGGGTTAGTATGTGGGACCTATATGCTGCTGTGTGCTAGGCTGAGTAAACTCTTTATTAGTCTCATTGGAGCTTTCAGGCAATGATTTCCCACATTTAATCTTTCTCCACTGCGGAGCCAGGCTTCTTAGGAAAAGAGATACCCAGGGTTTAATTTGAAGAAAGAAGGAATTAACCAGTCATTGTTCCAAGTAATTCTAGTGATAGGACATATGGAAGGTAGAGCTGTGCTACCAAAAAGGTGGCACTTCTTGGTAGGAATTGGAGGAATTGGAACTTTAGGAATGATGATTCTGAAGGTGAGTAGGTGGGTGGGTAGGTAGGTAGGAAGGAATGAAGGAGGGGAGGAGGGAAAAAAGGAGAGAAGGAAGGAAGGAAGGAAGGAAGGAAGGAAGGAAGGAAGGTGGAAGGAAGGAGGAAGGAAGGATTAAGAAAACTAAAAGCATGCAAGTTTAAAATGTTTCCCTCTTCCTCCAAACACAAAGCATAGAGATCCAGGCAAACTCTTCCTCTCCTTTAGTTGTATCTTTTTGTTCTAAGGAATATAATCGTTATTTATTTATTTTTAATGGAAGTTCTTTTCATTTTGGCTGCTATTACTGAGTGACCTTTGGCAATTTTGCTTGAAAAAAACTAAGGGGTTTGGTTGTTTGAAAAGGAGGTTGCCTGGTGTGTGGGCTAAGGTAACCTTGCCTAGAGAGGCTGGGTGGGTGGTGAGGTAAGATACTGTGTGGAATTTCAGAATGCAAGTGAGTGTTTGTTGAGCAACAAATAAATAAAGCCTTGCTCTCAGGTACTGGTGATGATCGAGTTCTCTTTACTGAGGTGGATGAAGTGTGTTGCAAGTGTCTGCGGCTCCTTCATGGCTGTTAGTAGCTGTATGCTCAAGACTGACCAGTGAGGCCTTACACTTTTTTAGGAATCACAACTTTTTCAAATCTTTTCCTGTCCTCAGACTTCAAGAATTACTTGATGTATAGGGGATGTGGTGGAATAAAGAGTTCTGGCCCGAGTCAGGAGACTGGCCTTTGGGTGCAATCACTACTCTTAATGGACTGCTCTTGAGTAGCTCCCTTTCCCTACGTGGCCTCAGCCTCATTAAGCTTTAAAATATGGTGCCTTGATTCTAGTAGTCCTTGCTATTCTGTTTGCATTTATGAAGCACAAAAGCTCCTGCCTGTGATGGAAGTTGGCCCGAAGTGACTGGAGTGAAAGAGTTATTCCAAGCCATCTGCCATGGCTGGAGTGGTTTTTCTGTAACAGCAATTGGCTGCCTTTACCTGGAAAATACTTTGCAAACCCCAACTCTTATAACATCCTATAGTATAGAGGAATCACCATATCGGGTGCTGATTTCTAGAAATGGGCAAACCGAGATGGAGAGGGGTAGTGTGGCAGCCTTCATGATGTCCCATCCTGTAGTGCCCTGCTGGTGAAGCAGGAAGCAGTCTCCTCTTTGAGGTTGCCTAAGAGAAGTTAGCATTTCCCTAGGAACTACATGGCCTTTTGTGCCTTCCCTTCTCCTCTCCCTCCTTCTCCCCTCCTCTTTGTCCTTTCACTTAGTCATTTCCAAGCATTCTCCCAATTTTGCAGCTCTAACCTTATGTCCTTAGCCATGGTTGTGTATTTTGAAAATAAAGGATATATGGAGAGAGGAAGACATGGAGAGAGTTTTAACCCAGTGAGATTTGTCTTTTAGGGTGTATATAGTTCTAAGAGAAGATCCCTCCTTTTTTTTTCAGGTTGTTTATTTTAGCTCTAATTATCTGTTTCCCCTCTGCTCCTCGGACTCCTGGTAGACAGGTTCTTTGAAGAAAAAGTCCAGCTTATGGAGAAACGTTCCTTTGTTCGGAGAATGAACACATTGCAGTTTCTTGGAGTTGAAAGATCCATAAAGTAAAAGCACTATTTTTGCTAGAGGTATTCGACACCAGTGACCAATGCAAAGGTCTTTCCTGAATTAATACAAGCTCTGGGAGGTCTCTGTGGAGCTTCAATGTTTGGGGACACTGTCGGGGGACACTGGTAGTTTTGAATCTTGATTAGCCAGGAAAAGAGGATTGTGCTGAAAGCAGGCCAAGGAGGTACACACTGGTCCTGTAACCACATCCCCAGCAAGAGCATGTGATCAATGTGGCATTCATTAATTCACTCATCTGTTCCCTGTGGTTCATGGAGCAGTGCCCTGGCACTCTCCTGGAGCTGAGGCTGCTGTGTCAGTAAACAAAAGGAACCCCCACCTCTTCTCCTCTCCTGGGACCTTCATTCTAATGGGGGAACTTTGGTCACTTGCTTGTATGTACACAGACACACAATCTAAAACAGGATGTACTCTAAATGGTTTCTGAAAAGAGCTGGGCAAAGGACACAGGATCTCTGCTCCCACATAATCAGCATGTTTCACAAACAAGGGGTAGACCATCAAAAAAGTCTTCCCCTGGGTAGGTGTTAACGGTCTTCTCTAACTCTAAACTCTTCCTTGATAGGGTATAATTGGTTAATAACCTGGAATGGGTCAGGATGGCAAGTAGTGAAACATACACATTCAACAGGTGACCTGAAATAATTGGAAACTTGCCAAGTTGTAGACCTCGAAGAGATTTTTGTTGTCTGAGATTTTAGGCAACAATGAACCGTTTTTGCTTTAACTCATGTTGTTTCAAAAAATTTCTTGTAAACTGCTTTAATCCCTTCTTGGGTTCAGTCTGTGTAGTACTGTGAATCTTCATTTGAACAGCTCCAGCAACAAACATGGATTCATTTCATACCCTGTGCAAAGTGTTGCTGATACAAAAATAAATAAGAAATGATCCCCACCTTTAAGGGCTTATAAAAATGAGGATTTGGAAGTATTGTGGAAATCTGCTTCTGAAAGTCATTTTTTTTTTTTTGCACAATTCTGCAGGTGTATGTGTAGGAGACAGGGAAACAACTCTGTGTATATCCAGGGAGCCCTCTTGCAATAAGCTTGTACTATAAACATGTCTGCTGGTGCCACTTACCAAATCTAATCAAGTATATATAAAAATGAGATTCTAAGAATATGAGGGTTATGGAAACACTGGATTTGCTTATATTAGTGTTTTTTGAACTTTATTCAGTGGGAAAATGTTAATAGTTATGGGGGAGGGGGAGAAAGTGGGAAGACAGAAGGATTTTCCATCAATTGAGTTTGGCAAACATTGGGCTGAAGAAAGGAAGCACTTTTTTTTTTTAATGTGTGATTTTCCCTAACTTTTAATTTGCTGATATGCCTTGCGAATCTCCAATATGTGTGACAGCGGTAGTTTCCAAATCTTGCCTTGTAATCACAAATTCCCAGGCTGCATAGACTCACTGAATCAAAATTTGGGGAGGTGGGACCTGGGGATTTTCATTTAAAATACATTTGGGAGGCTACCTTTAGGTGGGGAATTAGTCTGTTCCTGCAGTGGTCTGAGGTACCTTTGAAGTGCAGAATGCAGTATTATGCCCCAGCTTATTTAATAGAACTGCTTTTATCCAAGAAATACATGTTGACATTTATGAACTAACAGTTTAGAAAATGCTGGCCCATGCATTCTCTTACTAAAGCCTGAAAGAAAAAATGGTCCCTAGAAAATTTATTGGTTTGGGACTTTGCTTGAGTTGTGTATTTTACTTGTAGTGGTTGTTCAGATAACGTTAAAGATCAAGCCCATTTTCTGAACCCACACTGATGTTTTATTTATTATTTTTTAAAGTGATACTTATTTAATTATATTATCCTTAGATTTTTTTGTTTTTTTACAACAGACATTCCTACAGAGGTTGAATGGAATATGCAGTAAACTTTGTTTTGTTCTCTTACTTTGCTAGGGAATAATACTTAAAGTTTTTTCGCGTTTAAAACCCAAATCCCGAGAGATAGGAAATTTTGTAATTAAGGCGTATTTGCTTAAGTCTGGGCATGAAATAGATGCGTCTTCAAGGAGAGGAGAGAGTGGAGGATCTTATTTAAAAAAATGCTTGATCATTTTTAGGACTGGATTCTAGAGTTTTCATTTATTTTGCCAGGGGATTACAGTGGCATAATTAGTTAGTGATAAAAGGAGGCAAATAGAATATAAAAAATACTAGTCCTGAAAAGATAATTTTTCTAGGGAAAAAAAAAAAAAACTGGGAAAGCCCTCCACAGAGGTTTAATTTTCTCTTCATAAACACCTGCTGCCACATGTGAGAGCACGGCTGTGGAAAGGCCTCAGCTCACTGTAGATGGACATCCCGGTGTGTGTGGACAGCCACCACAGCACAGGGGTGTGGCCGTATCTTGAATGGTGATGATAAACTGTGATGGTAACCCTGGTCACGACAGCCATTAGCATCAGACGAAATCTAAATACAACCTTCTTTTCATTTTGAGTGTTCTTCGGTGTGGGAATGTTTTTAGTAAACCCACATTTGAGTTTCTGCTCACTTCCTTCCAAGAGAGTGGAAACCAGATTACCGCTTTAGTTCAAGCGGCTGGACCTTTGAGATTATAGGTGCATGAAAAGGCTGTGGACATTTTTGTACGGCCATCATCAGAAACCTTAATTGGTAAAGTGCAGATTCAGGCTAAATGTAGGCTTTGTCTTAAGGCCCAAGGAAACCATGTGAATGTTAGATAACAAAGTGCCATAACCATACATGAATGGTGCCCTCTAACCCATTTTGTGATGATTGTAATGGATCTAAAGATCCTCTGAAGAGAAGATCAGTTATTTCCGACAGTCCTGCAAGCTGGATCTCTCCATAGGTTAGACGGGGGCCCTTACTGAAGACAGCCACCAGGAGTTTGAAGATGATTCTTGCAGAGATATTTTAGAAACCAGGGCCTTTAATCTGATGACATTTAAAGCCCATTTCAAGCATGTTAGGTGTATCATGTCAAGGCTCTGGGGAGGTATCTCCGGAATCTAAACAGTCTCTGGGGATTGTTGTTTGACATTTTGGGGCAGGTGGGAGTCCTACACCTTGTGAAGTCATTAAGGTGCAGTTATGACAAGCTTGACTTGATCCTTTGTGATTTGCCTGCCAGCCTTGACAGCCCCAAACAGTTTTAGGGACCTGGAGACACTTCTTCTCTGGCTCCTTGTAACACAAACAGTGGAGATATTCTGCTCCCTGTGGCTCACGCTGCACAAAATAAATTTTTGCTGAGGAAAGGTAAAAGGCCCTCAGGTTGACAACCGCTGTTAAGTTAGAAACCTATTATCCTATTAACTGCTGTTAAGTTAGGCCCTATTATCGATGATTCCCTAGGTGCACAGAATGGGGATAATTCCTTTTCTTCTTCTTCTTCTTCTTCTTCTTCTTCTTCTTCTTCTTCTTCTTCTTCTTCTTCTTCTTCTTCTTTTTCTTTCTTTACTTGTGCTTTAATTGAAGGCAGACATTTTCCTCATGCTGACAGGTCACTCCTTAGCTCCCATTTGACATGTGGCTGCAATGGTGCTTTTGGAAATGCAGGACTATGGCATGTCTGAAGCAGCTTGAGCGACATAGATGAAGGATCATTCATTATTTGTGGGCATGTGTACATTTCTTTTGTGCATGCCGGAGCCCTTGTAACTTAGGGTCTGGCTCTGAAGCCATATCCATTGTTGGCAAAATAGTTTAAAATGGGCACTGTTTTTTGAATCGGGAACATAATATTACTATGATCACTGAGCACCAGGGTCATACAGGGTCCATCATAACTAACTATGTGATCCAGAACAAGTCATTCAACTTCTAAACCCCATTTTCCCCAGCTGCCCATCTGAGAAAACTGGCTAATTAAACCTACCCCATAAGGTTAACTTAAGGTGAAATGAGACAGTGATTTAAAACACCAGCCTCAGGTACATAATAAGTACTTTATAAATGATACTATAATTGTTGCTTCAAGTTAACGGCACTAACTCACATAAAATATATGCATTTTTTATCTTCTTGGAGAACAGGGGTCTTTTATTGACAGTCTTTGTGATAAATGATATGGATATGAACGTTGGCTAGAATTTCTGAATTAATGCATCTGCTCTCAGGAAATTATCTTATGTTGCTGGCAATGATTGAAAACAATAAAGAGATTGGCACTTGTCAGATAAGCAAGGTTTAAATTACTGGAGGGCTCATTTCTTAAGTCTTTGGCTGTTCCTTAACTTCTCTTTTTTACCTTGGTTATTGTTAGAGTTCTTTTCCTCCTTACTTATATATAAATACATTTTATCTAATGCCTCATTTTGTAAGAAGATAGAAAATGTTTTTATTGTTTAGAAATGCATTTGGCAGCCAGTAATAGAAAACCCAACTACAGCATCTTAAACAGATAGAGGGTTATCATTCTAATTTAACAATAGTCCAGAGATGGGTGGTTGCTAGCTTTAGTTCAAGACCTCGACAGTGTTAGGGTGAATGTTTCTTTGATTGTTGTAGATTTCCCTCATTTTTGTCTCCATCTGGTTGCAAAATGGCTGTTGCATTCTAGATATCACATCCCCATTCAAGGCAAGAAAAAAGAAAGCAGAGGGAAGGGTCATGCTTTCTGAAAAACAAAAAATTTCACACCCTCGAAGGAGTTCTTCCATATATCTGCTCGTTTCATTGGCCTAAACGGCATCATTTCCTAGCTGCAAAGGAGAACAACAGTTATCATCACCTGGGGTTGGGAATAGGCTCTCAAAAGATTTATGGTATTATTTAAGCAGTAATAGGATAATGAATATTGGGTAGGCAAAAATAGTAATATTGCAGACCCCAGTTTAGTTTTTATGCAAACTGTCTTATGAATTAGAGGAAGTAAACATCAGGGGAAGTGGCTGAGCCCAGTCCTTCCAACCTCCTTCCTGTGAGTTGAACATGCTTAATGTCTGTATTATTTATTTGGTGTGATGGGCAAAGAAGGAAATGTTTGAACCAGCCACTTGCCCGCCCCAGTCTCCATCCTTGGCCTCAGGACAGTTTGTCTTCTCCTTATCACATCTATCAGGATGATTGTAGTTGATCGTAGATATAATGGATGTGATGTTGTGGCATGTTTGATAATGGTTGGGTGATCACCAAAAGGCATCTGAACAAATAAATAAGCATGAAACTTGTTTTCCTGACCCAAACTCTTGGGACCAGGCACAGTCCCTGGTGTGTTCTCCTCGTACCATCTGTAGTCATCAAGCAAGAGCCCACCCATCCCCATCCCTACTCCCTCCCCTCCATCACCACTCCCCTTTCTGCTCCCATCCCCACTCCTTTCCCACCTCTACCCCTCCCTACATTCCACCCCTACCCTTACATCATCAGAAACTGGGACTTTATTTCCTTTTGGCTTATTTACTTCCAAGACTCACTTAGAAATAGGGACTGGGGGACCTGGGTGGTTCAGTCTATTAAGTGCCCAACTTCAGCTCAGGTCATGATCTTGTGGTTCACTAGTTCTAGCCCTGCACTGGGCTATCAGCAAGGAGCCTGCTCTGGATCCTCTGTGCTCCTCTCTCTCTGCCCCTCCCCCGGTTGTATACACACACACACACACACACACACACACACACACTCTCTCTCTCTCTCTCTCTCTCTCTCTCTCTCAAAAAAATAAACTTAAAAAAAATAAACAGGGACCTATATTGACTCAATATCTAGATTCATGAATCAAAGTTGAATAATTCTGTAATATTTTTAAGGGCTAAAGCCTTCCTGGAATCAGCATTGAGTAGCCTAGGACAAAGTGGCTGCTTTCTTTGCCTGATACTGCATTTGAAAAGCAAACTTGAAGTTCACTTTCCTTTACTCAGTTATTGTTCAGGGCGAAATAGGCATAACGGAAATTTTCAGATATCCCTTGCGCAGTGCAGATAGCTTTCCAATAATATTTGTGAAAAGATATACAGTTGCTTTTGCTTATCATGCAGCTTGCTACTGACTTTTTCTTTTCTGCATAGAAAGAAAAAAAATAAGACTTCTGTAGGCTTCCTATTAAAAGGCACCTGAGCTGAATGGAAGATTTCCTTTTATTATTATTTTTTTCTACTTGCAAAGCCAGGAGTCAAAACCATAGAATCAGAGAATTCAAGTTTCTTTATAGTTCAAGCAGAGGGAAGCAGAGAATGGACAGAGATAGGTCACATTGTGTTTGCAAGCCCAGGACGATGAGGAATTTCTTGGAGTGGTCAGACTCTGATGGGTTCTTCTTTTGGGGAAGAATGTTTCAGAAAATTCAGAAGACAAGATTTATGATGTAGGGCAGCCTGCAAAATACTTAAAAAAAACACCAGTCCGTGGTTTTTGTGCTTTCGTAGTAAAAGGAAATTACTTGGCAATTTTCTTTAATCATTTGTCAAAAAAAAAGACAAGTGCCTTTTCCCAAGATTATTAGAAGGTGGATTAAACATGTCTGTGTGGTTGTTTGCAGCCTTTAAGTGGCATTCAGCCATCACTAACTCTCACACGCTTAGGACAGGGAGAGGCAGCATTGCCCTTGGCTGAGAGCTGCGCCTCTAGCTGCCAGTTTTGCCAGTTGCTTACTAGCCATTTGGCAGTACTTGGAGGAAGCCACTTAACCTGAGAAGGTTTTCACCAATAAAACAAATGGGGCTGTTTGGCCTCTTCAACTTCTAAAATCAGGGTGTCGCCCTCACTTTGGGGGGTGCAGTTTCAAGATAATCTCGAATTCTTGGGTTATTGCTCGGGTCCTAAACAGATACAGTTAAACCTTAGTTTGCAAGCAGAATGCATTCCAGAAACATGCTTGTCATCCAAAGCACTCGTATATCAAAGCAAATCTCAAGAACCATTGGCTCAGCTGTGATCATGTGACGTTCAGCATCACGTACTATTCATATTGCAAGACATCGCTTGTGTATCAAGTTAAAATGTATTAGAAATGTTTGTTTGTCTTGTGGGACACTTGCAGAACAAGTTCCTCTCAATCCAAGGTTTTATGTAGTAAAAATGAGGAGAGGAGAGGTGGTGGCTTCCATGGGTCCCTGTATCTCCCTGTCTTTCCCACAGGAGGACAGGCTGGTACCCGTGAAGGCTATGCTTCCCAGTCTTTCATGGTCTCAGTGTTCCATGGACTCTCCTTCTGGTTCTTACTCCTCCTCCTCGTGGGATTTAGGGACATTGTCCCCTTTCCCTTTCTTCTCAGTTCTGCCCAGAGATGACATGCTTTGAACTCCTCTAACCAGCCGGGCATGCCCTCCTGCTGTAAAATGCCACTCCCTCCCCTGGCAGCTTCTCCACTCCCTGGACACAAAACCAAACTCAGCTAGTTGCCGGGTGATCTGATTAAAGTGTTGGACGTTAGGTTGTCAGATGGTGCTGAACTTCAGCAGGGGTTTCTGCCTTTATGAAGAGCATCGTGTCCCCCTGAAAAGGATCTCCAGTTGGTGGGATATGGGGAGGAGATAAGAACAACACCCTATAGACTCCTGCTAAGTGAAATAAGCCAGTCAGAGAAAGACAAATACCATATAATTTCATTCATGTGTGGAATTTAAGAAACAAAAGAGGGGGGGGGGAGGGAAGAGACAAATCAAAAAACAGAGTCTTATGTATAGAGAACAAACTGATGGTTACCAGAGGGGAGGTGGGTGGTGTGTGGGTGAATGGGGGAAGGGGATTAAGAATGTACTTACAGAGATCAGCTCTGAGTGATGTATAGAGTTGTTGAATCACTATATTGTACACCTGAAACTGATAGAACACTGTACGTTAATTATGCTTGAATTAAAAAAAAAAAAAAAGAACACCATATATGATGCTTTGTCCATTGCAAAGGCTTTCATGTTCAAAATCACATTTATCACAGTCAGCCCGTTTTATCTATTCCATTTTAACCATCAAGACTCAGAGAAGCTGAGCTAAAATTTAGTTAAAAGTCATCTGCCTAAAAAGTGAGAAACCTAGAACTTGCACCAAGTCTCCCCACCTAGGGTGCTGGCCTCTGTAAGAGCCAACTCAACACAAGTTCTTCATCTTCCTCTTCCTCTTCTTTGTCCCTGTTGAGTCAAGTGTATTGGCCACGGGACCACCATAAATTTCACAGACTTGCTGACCTTAGAATATGATTCCTGAGTTAGCCGCAGCTCAAGTATGTGTAGGCTCAGCTTTGCAGCCATAAAATATCTGCGACCATGTGCTTTTTTGGCTTTCCCCATCTTTAAAAAGTGGATTCAGTGAAGACAGGTGTTGAACCGTGTGGCGTAGAGAAACGAGGATATCTTATACCGTGACCTGGGCAGTTGTCCACTGGGTGACAGAATGTAACATGACAAAGAAGGACAGTTCAGTGGGGTGATACAGGACCAGCACCTGTTTTCATGCTCTAGAAGACTTTGTTTAAATCACCAGGTAATAAATGACAATTCTTCCTTCTTCAAATAGCATTCTTCAAACGATTCTTTATTCTTCAAACGACAGACAATATGAAATACAACGTAAAATCTCTCTTTTACCCGATTCTAATCTCTCTCTTGGGTTACTTTGGAGTGCATAACCTTCCAGATCTTTTCCTCTACCATGCCAATGTCTTTATGTGTACATTTTAAATAATAAATCCCAGTTGCTTTAAAAAAATCTTTCTCTTGTGGTAAAAAGAGACTTACTTGATTTCTCTTAATGAGTACCTGATATTCACTGCATAGACTCACCAGAAGGTATTTACTTTTTCTTTACTGGAAAACATTTAGGCTGTCTTCAGTTCACCACTATTATAAATGATTCTTGCTAAAAATATCATGAAGGTATTTCTGTGGACTCAAAGAAGTGACATTGCAAGGCCAAAGACTATTTAAAATTTAAATTTTAAAATTTAAAAACTTATTTTATTTTGCTTATTTTTATTTTACTTTATTATTTTTTAAAGTTTATTTTTATTTATTTTGAGAGAGATAGAGAGCAAGCATGGGAGGGGTAGATAGAGGGAGAAAGCAAGAGAGGATCCCAAGCAGGCTCCATGCTGTCAGCACAGAGCCTGACATGGGGCTCGAACCCACGAACCGTGGAGATTATGACCTGAGCCGAAATCAAGAGTTGGACCCTTAACTGACTAAACCACCTGGGTGCCCAAGACCATTTAAAATTTTAATAAGATCTGTTCAATTATCTTTCAAAACTATCATTGCAAATTATCCTTCTACTAGCATTGTTTGAGAATCTACTAGAATCTTCTTTTGCCAACACTGAGGAAATTTTATATTCATTTTTGCCAATTTCATGAACAAAAATAGGATCTTCTTCTTAAATTTATGTTTTTCTGGTCCTGTGAAGGTTGTACATTTTTTTTAATAGTTTTTGTTTCGTTTTTTTAAGTAATTGTTTTCCTCTTAGTGGTAAGTAATGTTCTTTCTGGTCTGCTGTTAGTCTTCATTTAGTTTACAGCATCTTTTGCCGCTCATAGCTTTTTAATTTGCATGTGGTCAAATATATTAGCCTTTTTCTTTATGACTTCTAAGCATTGTGTCATCTTTAAGGAGGACTTCTCCCTGCCAAGATTATAGAAATATTATAAAATATTTTTTCTAGTACTTTTAGAGTTTTTGTTTTTTAAACTTTTGTTTGTTTGTTAAATTCCTGATTCATATCTGACTCCAGGGAGACATCTAATTTAACTTCGAAGTTCTCAAACTGGACTATTTTAGGGAAGAAAACAAGATACAAAATTCACCAGAAAACTAAGTAAACTTTCTGGTGGCCCAGGATTGGGAGAACCATTCAGGGTGGAGTTGGGGATCCAAATCACCCACAAAGTGCTGGAGTCCCCTGAAGTCACTTCCCTACTGAGCTCTCAAGTAGCTGTAGACCATCTCCTGCCCCTATTTTAAATTCATCAAAGCATATTTTTGGACTGGTCCACGGGTTTATTGATTCATGAGAGATACTGAGCCAGTCACTGGAGTTGGTTCCTCTGAAGACAGTGTACAAGAACAGCAGCCTTGAGGACCAAGAAGATGCTTGCTAGGGGAAGCACTTTGAGACGAAGGAGAAAGTTGAATGGAGTACAGCAAAGACCCTCATTTCGGCTGGATTGCAGAACGTATATTCCATTTCACGTGGATAAAACCCACCAGTAAGTCGATGTGTTGTTGACGATGCAGAATGGGAAGCCAGCAGAATTCATGGAAGATGTGTACAAGTAAAGTGAGTGCCTGAGTGGCTTAGGGATCATCCATAGATGATTGGCTTAGAGGACTGCTTGTGGAGGTAATGGGGTCAGGAAGAAGTGCATGTGGCGGGAATTTATCCTCAGCAAGTCTTGCTTAAAAAAACAGAAAGCAGCGGTGAAGTTTTGATCTATTTTGAGTCTCCTTCTCCTCGAGTTGCCTTTAGATCCATGAAAGGAAGCAGAAAAGGATATCAGGATGTGCTAGACGTGGCCATCCCAAAGGTCAGAGGTGAGCAGGGAGGAAACCATGAGTGTCGCCTTCTGTCAGAGTGGAACAGCCATACACAGATGTGTGTTACATCACAAGAAAGGCATTCAAAATTTGTCTTAAGAGAAATTTCCCAAGATTGAATTTTCACTAAAACATAAAATTATAATGTAAACTAAAATCTACTCAAGAGAAAGTAAACTTCTTCATGAATTACTGCGTGTCTTTTCTGTCTTGAAGCATAACAGGTTATTTTGTTTGGTGTCTGTAATAATTGGTGGCCATTCTGAGGCAAGATGTTGTGGGATGTTGTGTCCTTGCTTAGGGCCCTATGGGTTCATTGATTTGCCCAGGTCATTTAACCTTTCCTGAGTCTCAGCTTTCCCACCTTAAAATGAGAAATAATGTCAGCTTCTGAAAGAAATAATGTCAGCTGTGGAGAAAAAGCTAGCTAGTACATATAAAAATTAACCTGAATAATTTGGACATCCCTGTGCAGATGGAGAGGTTATAAAACATACTAGAGCTATAAATGGATGTGAACTTTTTTAGGACATCTTTCTGATACAGGTCAAGTTGCTTCTGATAGGAGTAAAATATTTATCTTGACTCATTGTGCCCTGAAGTATTTGACATTATAAATACATTTTATGTTTTTTGAAGTTTATTTATTTGAGAGACAGAGAGAAAATGCAGTGGGGAGGGACAGAAAGACAGAGGGAGAGCGAAAGAATCCCATCCCAAGCAGGCTCTGCACTGTTAGCACAGAACCCCACGCAGGGGCTTGAACCCACAAACCGTGAGATCATGACCTGAGCCGAAGTTGGACGCTCAACCAACTGAGCCACGCAGGCGCCCTATTATAAATACAATTTGAATTGTATTTTCTGTGCTATAAAGGAGGGTGTGGCAAATTAAGCTTTCCAGGGCAAAGATCCCATTGTCTCCTTTTGTTTATCCCTCGGTGTTTAGATAACATAGTGCTTGTGTACATAGAAGACACTAAAGAGAGATTTGGTGATGGTCACAGGTCATCATCACTGAACTATGCTCCAAATTTATTTGCAAGAGGAGAGTTGAGGTATTGGTACCCCTCATAGTGCTGGTTGGAATCTCCTAGTGCTTCTGTATTGCTTCTGCACCAGCTCAAATTAAAATACTTGAATATCAGGGGCTCCTGGGTGGCTCAGTCAGTTAAGTGTCCAGCTTCGGCTCAAGTCATGATCTCATGGCATGTGCCCACGTTGAGCCTGGAGCCTGCTTCAGACTCTGTGTCTCCCTCTATCTCTGCCCCTCCTCCGCTCACACTTTGACTCTCTGTCTCAAAAATAAACATTTTAAAAAAATGCTAGAATTCCAGATGGATTGTCAAAAAGTTTCCCTCCCCCTCTCATTTGGGGAGATGAAGGGCTGTTTAGAGACCCACACTAGAGCACCTATCCAGCTTCTGGTATATTCTCAGTTACCTGCCACAAAGGCCTGCGACTCCTCATTTGTTCCAGAGCTCACATTTCTAAAAACTAGACCTTGGGGAACGGGAAATGGATCTTGACAGGCAATTTCTGAATGAGTACTAGGCTTTTGGCTTTCTGCTTTCATACATCCTTAAGAATTATTTGTGCCTAACACAATCTTGACAGTTAAAACCTCAAGCCATCCGAGTCCTGAGCATGTTGCTGGGGGTGGAATACTGCCTCTGAAAGTTGGGGGCCAACTGAAATTCTTCCTGCTGTGCTTCCGTTGCTGGGCACCTATCTTTCTTTGTTTCCTGTCTGGGATAGTAAACAGAGGGTAATGGTTGCACAAGCATCCAGTCTTTTGTGATAGCCTGGGAGCTTCATGCAAGGAGTTCTGAACAGTTTGCAAAAGGGAAACTATTGTTGAATGTCCAACAACAGCAACAACAAACAACAAAACAAAACAAAACCCATGAAAAACAAAAACCTTTCCTGTTCTAGCTTGTTAGTTTTTTCCAAGCCTTTGTGAGTCTTGCCTATCTGTGAGTCAGAACCTTGATAGTTTCTGCAGTCATAAACTGCCAGGTAGTATTGAATCTTACATACTGGGTGATTTTGTAGGAGGTTCTCACCTGTGCTTAATAAACTTCAGCCTCATCTGAACACGTTTCTCGCAGTTGGTAGAAATCAGGCATGTTCTGAAAGTCACACATTGAGGTAGCTTAGTACGTTTAATGTTTTAAAGGAAAGGTTGAAAATTCCCAGCATGAGCAAACTAACAGACTAACCCCAAAGCAGCTGTAGTGTGGAGGAAAGAGAACTGAAGGACAAAGTAGACCTGAATTATTTTCCTAGAGACCATTTATGACCTTCAGCTGCCCCAAATATAGAAAGATTTATGGCATATTTCCTGTCTATAAATCGAAGATTTTTTGGAAATCTCACAAGACTCCATGTATGCTGAAATTAAAATAAGTATATTAAAATCAGCATTTCTAGATCGTATAATTGCAGAATTCCGCATGCACTTATGGAAACCGCTCTCTCCCCTTGTCTGCTTTGTTGATGTCCTAACAGTTGCCGTGTCAGCCTGTAGGGGAATCAAGCACAACTATCTTGGCTCTGTTGCCCTCTGGCTTTTGACACTGGGCAAGACATTTCTCTTATCCTTGTCTTCCTTATCAATATAATGAGAGATAGTCTATGCATTAAATTTTAGGGTGTTTTCAGATACACGATTTCATAATAACTCCATGAGATAGATGAAGAACAGGATCAGGTAGTAGGAAAAAAACATTTTTTTTTTTAAATTGAGGTATGATTGACATATAGCATTATATTAGTTTCAGGTGTACAACATGACTATTTGTATACACTGTGAGATGATCACCACCATATGTCTAGTTACCATCAGTCACTGTACAGTTACAATTTTTTTTGGCAACTTTCAGGTATACACTACAGTGTTTTTGGCTGTAGTCGTCATGCTACTACATCCCATGACTTACTTATTTTATAATTGGAAGTTTGTACCTCTCGATCCCCCTTCCCTGTTTTTCCCAACCCCCATCCTTCCTCTGCTGTAGCAACCACCGTTCTGTTCTCTGTACCTGTGAGTTTTGTTTTAGGTTGCTATTGATTGGCTTTGTTCTTTAGATTCCACACGTATGGTATTTGTCTTTGTCTGACTCCTTTCACTTAATATAATTCCCTCAACTTCCATCTAGGTTGTCACAAATGGCAAGATTTCATTCTTTTTTATGGCTGAGTAATATTCCATAGTATGTGTGTGTATCACATCTTCTTTATCCATTTATTCATCAAGGGACACTTTGTTTCAATATCTTGGCTATTATGATAATGAAGCAGTGAACATAGTGAACATATCTTTTTGAATTAGTGTTGTCATTTTCTTTAGACAAATACCTAGTAGTGGAGTTGCTGGGTTATATGGTAGTACTATTTTAAATTTTTTGAAGAACTGCCTTGCTGTTTTCCATTGTGGCTGTACCAATTTACATTCCCACCAACAGTGCTCTATTCTCCACATCCTCCCCAATCCTTGTTATTTCTTGTGTTGTTGTTGTTGTTGTTGTTGTTGTTGTTGTTGTTGTTTTGATAGCCTTTCTAACAGGTGGTATCTCATTGTGGTTTTGTGTTGCATTTCCTTAGTGATGTTGAACATTTTTTTATGTGCCTGTTGGGCAACTGTAGGTTTGCTTTGGAAAAATGTTTAGTTAGGTCCTCTGCCTGTTTTTTGATCTAATTTTTGTTATTGAGTTTTATGAATCCTTTACATATTTTGGTTATTAACCCCTTATCATATATATGATTTGCAAATGTTTTCTTTTAATCAGTAGGTTGCTTTTTAATTTTGTTGATGGTTTTCTTTGCTGTGCAGAAGCTTTTCAGTTTGATGTAGAAAACATAGGCAATAAACTTGACATTGGTCTTGGTGATGATTTTTTTGGACCTGGCTCCAAAAACAAAGGCAACAAAAGCAAAAATAAACAAACGAGAGTTAAAATGTGTTGTCCAGGGTCATAAGGCGAGCAGGATACAAGTCACATTTACTTTCCAAATTCAGTTTCTTCAGCTCCTGCTTTTCTGAGGTTTATGATAAACTGTAAGGACATGACATTGGGTATTGGACAAAAATATGCAAATAAATGGAATACTTTATTGCTTCATTGTTCTTTATTTCAGTAAATATTCATTTGAATGTTGCTATTATGCCTCCAAAAATGTGTAATTGTTTTATTATTGAGAACATTAGCACTTTTGGAAGAAGGCTTTAAATATCTGATAAACATAGCAAATATTGAATAATGTGAAGTATATTAATGAGTTTCCATTGACTTTAGTTTGCAAATTATTGTAATGTAGTAAAGTAAGGAATTTCTTGTTAGTGGGACTGACAGGAGAGTGTGTGTGTGTGTGTGTGTGTGTGTGTGTGTGTGTGTGTGTGTGTTTAAACATCTCCAACTATATTTACAGCTTCTCAGATGCTGTTATTGAATGCTATACACACTTGTGTAAATAAATGTTAAACTAAAGCCTATAATAAAATACTTTATCGTGTCAGATAAAATGTATACTTAGGAGTGCTATTTGAGATAAGTTTTCAGCTTATCTCTAGATGTAGTAGATCATGAGTAATTTAACATTATTTAGCACTCCTGTTGCCCAGTTAAACATTATCTATGGTTGAATGGATAATGAAATGCAGTGCACATAAGGTATGTTTTCTTTCTTCTCTTTTTTTCTAAATGAGAGTTCCATCGAAACCTCTCTCAGATATTAAAAGTCCTTCTCTGATCTGAATAAATATTTTCTTTTCAGGCAGGTCATATATTCTAGTTTGTTTAACAAAATAAAAGCTTGTGGCAGAGGCATATGAAATGCAGATAATGGTAAAATAGCAGTGGACATTGCCCCCCAGGGCAGGTGCAGAGTGTTATTTTAGCAGTAAACCCCTCCTTATTAAAGTCTCTGTCACAAGGCTTTAGAAGCAGCTGATGTTCTTTTGAACCAAAGTGGCTATAAAAATGGCATCCTCACGTTTTTGCCTTGATCATGGGCTGAGATACTCCAGTAGTGAGATGCTAACCTTCTTGTTTTGGCTTTGTAAAATTAACAATACAGTGAAAACTAAGTGAATAAAAAAGTGAATTTGAACAGCGCCTTAATAAAATGGAGTTTTCTCTCCTGTGTTTCTCAGATTCAGTCATTCCTTAATTTGTTGAACAAAGATAGTATTGAAATATAACAAGGGGGATGGGTAAATGGAAAAATAATACATTAAACAATAACGCATATTTAAAATACTAAAGGTGAGATGAATTAACTTGACGAAAGGCCATTCTGTTTTCTTAAGCTAGTCTGTTCCTAACTTGTTGTTCCTTATCAGACCTCTTTGCCCCTTATCTATCTATTCCCTCAATTATATCCCTCAAGCACTAGCTACAAAGCTATAATTTTCCTGAAGCGGTTCTTCCATCATGAGTCTTCCATGGTCAAAAAAACAGGGCAGGGAGCGGGTTCCACAATTGCCTGTGAGTTAAAGTTCATGGTCTTTAGGTTGATTTAAGGTTTGGAGACCTGCCTTTGAATATATATATATATATTTTTTTTTCTTTCCTCATATATATATTTCTTTCCTCATTATCTCTTCATGATGCCTTCAGCCCTGCTAACCTGGGTCAGTGATTCAGTGGCCACACACTTTCCCACATCTGTGTCATCTGTGTTTTGCTTCTTTCGTTTCGTCTGGAGTTGGAGCCAAAAAGATTCCAATCAGTCATTCGAATTTTTTCTGCCTCCTCAGATGAGTGTATAATGCTGTGACGGGTGACAGCCTGGGCATTGAAGTCAGACACACTCAGTTTGGAAATTGTAGCTGTGCCATAAGTGAGAACATGGGCAAGAACCTTGAATTCTTCAAACCTCGGTTACCCCATCTGTAAAATGGACATGGTGATACTTCATGAATTTATTGTAAGAATTAAATAAAATAATATAGGTGAGGCATACATGACCATAATGCCTGGCATTTATTAGGCACTCAGTAAAATATTATTAAATGCCTCCTTGTCCGTGATGTTTCTCTGTTTTCCTACACCTGCACGGCAATTAGCAGCCTCTCTGCATCCCCCTAATCCATTTTATCCTTACTCTGTATTACTTGCCATGTTCTGTTCCCTGTTTTCCTTGAAGTTGATCTCTGCTAGGTGGTTCACAAATGTTGAATTAAGTTGAGTTGCTGCACCAGTATACTTAATAACGGTGAGGTTTAAATGATTTCATTATAAAAGAAATGGGAGTTTTAGCTAATTAATGGTTCTTAGGTCATGCCCCAAACTCAAGAGTCATATTTTTATAGTATAATAACTGGAAATTGAGCTGAAAATAAGCAAAATTGAAGGATAGATACTTAAAGTATAAATAGCGGGGAGGTCTGAAGAGGTCCAATAGCTGATGGAAAGTCATTCGATGCAGAAACCTGTCAAGGGTGTTTGGACTTCGGCACCGCTGGTTGAGCTGCGGCCTTTGTAGAGTTATAAATATTTACTGTAACAGTGATTTCTTTGCGTTTTAGGTTCTCATTAGATCATATAAGCAATGTTATGTTTCTGTTAATCAGCAGTTGACTTACCTGAATCATTGAAGTTCTATTAAAAGAGTGAAGCCATCCAGTGAGGCAGCAGCTGTCACTGGTGGCCAGTGGCCAGGAGAGAGGGGTAGTGAGTGCTCAGTGTTTGGCTGTCACCTCTATACCTCTCCTCCTCCTCTTTATATGGATGTGTTTTTTCTCCCAATCCCCTTATCTGGTGGGGAGTTTGGAGCCACAAGTCCTGGAACATAATGAGAATTCTCCAGATTCTCATCTTGGAGTATCAAAGATGAGGGGAACCATGAAAGTTTCTTTCCAACTTTGTGTTCAGATTATCAGCCTCCTTACTTCTACCTGTAAATATATGTCTTAATGTAGTGGTATTTTTTTTCTCCACTGAGGCACCAGAGAGACATTTTTTGACGACAGGGCAAGATGTCTGGAGTGCTCTCCAGTTAGGTTCTACACATTTGAGCCATAGAGCATTAATAATACTCCTCCTAAAGATCTCGTTTTTAAATTTTTTTCTAATGTTTACTTTTGAGAGAGAGAGAGAGACAGAGAGAGAGAAGGGGAGGGGCAAAGAGAGAGGGAGACAGAGGATCCAAACAGGCTTCGCACTGTCAGCACAGAATCTGATGCTGGGCTCAAACACCACCTGAGCCAAAGTCAGATCCTTAACCGACTGAGTCACCCAGGTGCTGTGTAAAAGATCTCTTTAATCATGACCCTTCCCTTATCCCTTTTCCCCCCTCAAAAACAGTGAAAAGAGAGAAAAACCTTTTTTTTTTTTTAATGTTTATTTATTTTTGAGAGAGAGAGACAGAGCATGAGCGGGGTAGGGGCCGAGAGAGAAGGAGACACAGAGTCAGAAGCAGGCTCCAGCCTCTGACTTGTCAGCACAGAGCCCCACACGGGGCTCGTACCCATGACCGGTGAGATCATAACCTGAGCAGAAGTCACTTAACTGACTGAACTACTAAGGATGCCCTGAGAAAAACTTTTAATTTTGCCCCCAGTTAATTGGTAAGACATTAAGGTTGAAAGTTGAGTCGCTAAGCCAAGTAGTTGACCAGTATTCCAGTATTTATATATTGCCTTTTCTTCTCATTCAGAGTTACTTCATGAACCCAGGAGAGTAATAACTTAAGGAAGTAACACTGGTATACTTGGTAGATTATGAGAACTGTTTTGCAAATGCCACGTGACTTTGTCGACCCCCCACTTTTATCAGGACTCATTTTATACCCCCACTTAAGAGGCTCATCTGTTGCCTATGATTTTCTTTCTTTCTTCATTTTTTAATTTCCGTCATCTGTAGAGGGATTCCAGAGAGTGCTGTTGATAAAGGTGTGATTCTTTCTATGAGTTTGGAGGGCACAGCCTCTGTTCAAATAATACCATTCATATCTAGCTTATAATTCTTTCCCTGGTAGAATATGAAAACACCACCTTGAGGAGAAAAGATAGCTGGTTCAATTATGGGAAGACTTTGAAACAGCCCCAGGCGAGCATTTGTGAAACCTGTTCAGAGCTCTCCTCTTCTGTCAGTGAAGAGCTGACTCAGATAAGAATTGGTCACAATTAAATTAGGCTTATGTGAGGGGATGTCAAGCTGGAGGGACTGCCCTGTATGTTCACCATTGATTAGACCTGGTGGAAATTCTTATCCTGAAGGGACCGTGTGCCAGGATCTTGATGAACTCTGCATATATTAGAAAGGAGAAGCGCTTACCACGTTGGAAGTCTGAGGACGGCGCGGCAGGAACATTAGACACAAAGCCATCTCTGTCACCTGCTTACTTTGAATATCCCCGAGAGTTACTCTTAGCCTATTTCCTCCCATCCCATGTGCTGGATCCATCTTCTGTTGATCTACACGCTTGTTTTTGTTAAAAAAAAAAAAAAAAAAAAAGGCAAAAAGTCCCCAGATGTCTCCTTCCCCGCTCAGACACTGAATGTATGCAAAAATCCCAAACAACTTGAAATTGAAGGTTTTACTCCTTGAACTTTTTATTGAGGTTTCAGTAGTTGATTATGGTTTGCTTGACAGGCAGGGGAGTTTTGAAATTGATCGGATGATGGACGGAAGGTGATGTATTGGAGTTATTGTGTGCTTCCTGGGGTTTGAGTAAGGTAATTGTTTGCAGTTGTGTAGTTTACAGTAACTGCTCCTCCCACCCCTCCAAAAAGACTGTGGCTTGGCTGAAAATCCAAGATGTTCTGCATTGTATGGCTGAATGTAAAATCGGATGTAAAAAAAAAAAAAAAAAAAAAAAAAAACGTAAAAGCCATGACCTTGAAGAAGACTAATGTTTTATTAAGAAAGATTATTTTAGGGGCGCCTGGGTGGCTCAGTCGGTTGAGCGTCCGACTTCGGCTCAGGTCATGATCTCACGGTCTGTGAGTTCGAGCCCCACATCGGGCTCTGTGCTGACAGCTCAGAGCCTGGAGCCTGTTTCAGATTCTGTGTCTCCCTCTCTCTGACCCTCCCCTGTTCATGCTCTGTCTCTCTCTGTCTCAAAAATAAATAAACATTAAAAAAAATTTAAAAAAAAGAAAAAATATTTTAAATTGTGATAAAAAACATGTAACATAAAATTTACCATCTTACTTAAGTGTAGAGTTCAGTAGCGTTAAGTATATTCCCATTGTTTTCCAGTTGTAGACTAATGGTTTTGGCATGGTCCTAGTGCACAATCAAGTGGGCACACTGTGCCACCGAAACTGTGACTATGTGATGGAGAAAAGTTGTGAGGAACTGAAACTAACGTTGAATCAGTGGAGAAGGAAGAGGTAGCTAAGCAAGGTCATTCTAAAATCTCCAAAATGAGGGGCACCTGGGTGGCTGCAGTCAGTTAAGCATCCGACTTCGGCTCAGGTCATGATCTCAAGGTTTATGAGTTCGAGCCCTGCATCTAGCTCTCTGCTGTCAGCACATAGCCCGCTTCAGATCTTCTGTCTCCCTCTCTCTCTGCCCCTCCCCTGCTCACGCTCTTTCTTAAAAATAGTAAGTAAGCATTAAAGTAAATAAATAAATAAATAAAATCTCCAAAATGAGGTAGACCCCATGTTTCAAAAGAAGATCGATCTGATACAGTACCTATATGGTGTTATGCCTACATGATCTGTACATGAACTGTGAAGGGCAAAATTATACAAATAATTTTTTCATTAGCTTCACATTTACTTAGTGGAGGGATTATGATGATCTATACCAGAGCTGATTTTTTTTTTTGCCGTTTTTTATAAAAACAAATAAACAGTATCTATTCGGTTGTGAAGCCAAATAATCTTAAACTACCAAATAATATTTCCTGACTGCTTCTTAGTTAGCGGCGTTTTGAATCCAAATAAACACTTGAGTGGGAAAGGTAGGGTCATAAACTCTATGGCTTACATCTAAGATTCTAGGAGAGTATGATACATAAGCATTCTCTCTGTACTTCTAGAAACTTGTTTTAAATGTTTTTTAATGTTTCTTTCTTTCTTTCTTTCCTATTTATTTATTTATTTATTTATTGAGAGAAAGGGAGAGACAGAGTGCCAGCAGAGGAGGGGCAGAGAGAGAGGAAAACACAGAATCTGAAGCAGGCTCCAGGCTCTGAGCTGTCAGCACAGAGCTCGATGCGGGGCTCAAACTCACGGACCGTGAGATCATGACCTGGGCTGAAGTCGGACACTTAACCCACTGAGCCATCCAGGTGCCCCTAAAGACTCATTTTAAAATATAATAGTATTATAACTGTTGATTTTGGTCTGGAGCTTGTGTTCTCATCCTGGCCGTGCCATCAGCTAACCCATGGGATGAGTACTGAATTCTGAGCACCAACATTTCACCCCCCGTAGCAAGGCGGCTGAACTGAACTACTTCTGAAATTCCCTCCTCTTAACGTCCCTAAGTCTGAAAACACCAGCTGTCAACTTATCTTAGATAACACAGCAATGCACAAGGTCTGGCAACGTGGTGCGTACTCATTCTGTGTTGGCTATCATTCCTCTTTCCCAAGTCACCAAGTATCTATTGAATGCAGATTATATGGGAGGTCTTTTGTTGCCTAAAATTTTGGTTAGGGATATTTAATCCAAGTAATTTTTCACTAATCATATCGTTTGTTCTTTCACCTGAAAACACAGAAGAAATAGGAGGATGGTATGGTTACTCTCATGAGGCCGAGAACTAGCATATTTCTTTCTGACGTGGAAGAAGGAAGTTCTTGAGGACAATAGTGTAGCCTAGTGGATTCTTGGCATCAAGAATTTATTTATTTATTTATTTATTTATTTATTTATTTATTTATTTACTTATTTATAAGTGCTTGGCATACAGACTTTTCTGTGGCTAAACTCTTTGTTAATAATATTTACTCTTGTCTGTTGGCATTTGCTAATAACACATGGACATTGAAATGCAAACTTCTGGGCTTACATTTGTATTGGTGAAATGACATTTGCTCATAGTGGTCAAACCACTAGGGCTTCTTTCTTTAGTTAAAAAAAGGGGGAGGGGGTAGTGGGACAGGCATGTTAAACACAGCGACAGAAATCTGTTCTAAAGGAAAATTCAGATCTGAACCCCTTAGGTGCAATGGTTTGGTAAAGGTTAAACAAACCTTCTCTCACTCATGTGGGACTTTAAAATAAATTTCATCTAAATTCTTGTCAGCTTCCCTGTACAGCTGTCCCTAAACATCTGCTGTGGATGCTCAGAATGTCTGCTTCCCCCTTTCACAGTTTACTTAGGCTTGTGTAAACTCTTTATTTGTAATACATAATTAGTGGCAAAGTATACTTGGTTCTTAACTACATATACTCAGGGGGTGGACTAGAGAGAGCCCTGTTTATGTGGATTGAGAGCATGTGTTTGGTTTAAGGCTTGTTGGGGGGTAACAATCACATTTACTTTCCAGTAGTTTCCAGCTGTTGATATTAAGGGGTGTTCAAAAATCTATTCAGGGTCTTGTAGCTTGGGGTACAACTGTGGGAGGTGTGTTTGGTCTTTCCATTCAGGGCAGGGTTTGATAGCCCTGCCTGTACACTGTGCTGCCGGGTAAAATGGTCCCCCCACCAAAGCCGTGGAAAAGTGAGGCTGCTCAGATGCTTGGGAGGCTGTGGTCTTAGTAGTCATGCAGAGAAAATTATGTAAACCTCTAGAGAGGTGGCCCTCTATTGACCTGGAAAGATCCATCTTGCAGGGTCTTGATTTTGTTGGCAGAATAAATGCTTCTGTAAAGAGTGAGATCCAAGTCGGGTTGGTGGAAAACTGGAGGACATTAGTCCTTGGGAGCAAACAGGGATTCTAGCTGTCAAGGTGACTGATGGCCTTGCCACACGTGAATACTTCCTGGAGAAATCAGGTCAAATGGTTCCACCACTGAAAAGTGAAGGTTTCTTCATTCTGTGTTGTGGATGGGAGCTCAGAAAGCAGCCAGGTTCATATTGTGGGAATGGAAGCCATCCCAGCCCTAGCAGAGGGGAGCCCAGTTCTCAGCACCAATACCCAGAGCTGATCTCCCTGGGGCTTATCTGGGGATCATCTCAATGGCAGCAGAACAACTCTGTGCAGTGTCTCTGCTGTGAACCATGCTCCTTGGGAAAGGTTTCTTTCTATATACTTGGCTCTACCCTTCTTCATATAGTTGCCCTAGTTCCTATAATCCAGTTGCAACATCAGCGTCATGGGCATTTTATTTTATTTTATTATATTTACTTATTTTGAGAATGAGAAAGAGAGAGAGAGAGAGAGTGTGCGTGTGTGTGTGTGCATGTGTGAGAGAGAGTGGGGAGAGGCAGCGGGAGGGAAAGAGAGAGAATCCCAAGCAGGCTCCACACTACCAGCATGGAGCCCGATGCGGGGCTCAAACTCACAAATTTTGAGATCAGGACCTGAGCCGAAACCAAGAGTTGGATGCTTAGCCGACTGAGCCACCCAGACACCCCATTATTGGCTTTTTAGACCAGATAATTCTTTGCTTGGGAGGCTCTCTTGTGCCTTGTAGGATGTTTATCAGCATTCCTAGCCTGTAGCCACTAGACAACAAGCAACCTGTCCTTATTGTGACAACAAAACATATCTATTGAGGACAATTGAGAATCACTGCTCTAATTCTACATTTTCTGGGGTTTCCTAAGACATTTATAGTATATCCAATAACAAATATTTATGGGGTACTTATTACATGCCAACCAATACATTTGGTGTGGAGCAACAAGGGTGACCGTAAGAGACAGTCCCTTCCTTCAGATAGTTTATGGTCCATTTGGAATAACAGATATTAATCAAATAGTCTTACTAAAATAATTAAAATGGTAGTAAGTGTATGAAGGAATGTTCTGGGTGCTGTGAGGACATACAAGAGGCCATAGCTGATCTTGCGGATCAGAAAGGTGAGTCCTGAAGGGTATTGCAACTGAGATAATTGGGTGCGTGTGTTTCCATGATGGGAACCAAGATGGGAAAAGAGCGGAACTCAGGTGTAACAACGTGAAGAAAACACCTGAGGCAGGAGGTGGGGTGCCAGGAACTGAGGAAAGGCCACTGCGGCTGGAAAGGAGAGTGATGAGAGATGATAGAAAAGAACTCAGGGCCAAATATGGCAGAACCTTCTCAAAATGTTGACGGTTTGGTCCTTTGTTATCCTGAAGGAACAGGGAAGATGTTGTAGTGTCTCATCAGGAATAGGACCTACTCAGGTTTTAAGTATGTCACTGGTTGGTTGTACTGGAACACCGTGGAAGGGCAGGAGTGATGTGTCAGGCTGGTCAGGAGGTTGAGGCTGTAGGATTACTGTCCTCTTGTCCCAGACAGCACCTGGACCTTAGTGACACTCTCCTTTTCCTCATGGGCCATGAACTTTGATCTACTCTGCCTCCAAAGCCCTGGATTTGAACTCACTGAGTTCTTACATATTTATTTTCTTTTTGAACTTAGTACATTTGACTGCTTTCTCATGTCTGGCTTTTAGTTTCAAAAATGATACTGGGATTCCAAGAAGGGGGTTGAGGGAGTGTCTCAGGAAGCCATGTCATTAGCCACACCCACTCCACGGGATCTTAATTCTTTCACAGTTGCAGTGTGTGGTAGCATTTGCAGAGATGCTGAGAGTACTTTAGTAGGTCTTAGCCTGAGCTCACCTGGTCAGCCTTGGCTGTGTGTACGTGCAGGTATTCTCCAAAGATAGGCTCTGCCCGTGGCCTTTGCCTTTCCTTTGTGGCAGCGCCTCTGGAGGGCAGAGTTCTTGTTGGGCCAGCTGTGATGTGCTGAGTAGTCTCCCACTTGATCCACTTGTGGCTTCCTTGGGAGAGCAAGCCTGTCCTGGACCTAGTATATGAGGCTCGGGTTGGCCATGCTGAGAATTACTAACTAGGTCCTCGGAGGTTCTCTGATAACTCCTTCATCTCATATCTACAGAAATGTCTGCAAATGTCTTGCCCCTCTAAAGAAATAAGTTTTCTTAAGTGAACCTCAGGACCCCACTGATGCCTGATCCTGTAGCCTTGACTTTTTAGTTGAGATGGAGAATCATTGGTGCTCACTTGTTCTTGTTTGACCTGTTCTAAGGAGTGGACCTGTGTGTCGTCCCCTGTGGGATTGAACCTGTGACCCTGGTCTCATTAGCACAGAGTACTAATCCAGGCCACGTCATCATAAACCATCAGTCAGTAATAAATAGCCTTAATGGGGAGTGCGGGAGAGCTGAAGGGACCAAATTTGCATTTCGCCTCGCTTGCTAAGGCATGGTTGTCGGAGATGGCAACATGAGGAGACGTGACTGACAAGACTTCTGGACTGTCAACAAACTTCCAGACGGCATTTCTTAACCCACACGTGAGCTCTTTGAAATCCCGGCAACGTTTCTTGTTGCCTGGTTCCAGATAATCTTTGCTTCCTCCTATAATGTAATTCCTACCTCTCTCCATAGTGTGTTCCTTTCCCATGTGTCAAGCTGTTTGGTTATCTCTTCTCCCTTTTGAGTTTATCAGGATCGCTGCCTGAGATACCTTTTCCAATTCTCACCCATTTCCTGATATATTGTTTCCTTATTTCCTGCACACGTATTCCTTGTATTCTTTTTCTCCCTCCTTATCTGCCTGTTCCCCAGCTTTTGTGACGTGACACACAGAGTGTTAGCCTGTTGTTCAGAGTTGCGTGTGTATCTCTCTTCTCATTATGTCCATTTAGCAATTCTATATTGTGTATAATATACATAGAGCTCAGTGCTGCTGCCTTACATTCTGGGGAGACATTTAGCCAGACACACAGACATTTCCAGAACTGCCCTTTGGATCCTGTGATGTGCTTTGTCCAGAGTAAGAGCTGGTCCCATGTGTAACCTTGGAAAAATTAGGAATGGAATCATATTCTCCGAAAAGTCATCCACAGTCTTGAGGATGTTTTGTCATTTATCACATCTTTTGGCAGTTCATATGTTTTGGGAAAGGGAAGCCTGATACCCCCATGACCTTATTTAGGTCCTGACGCTCTGTGTACATCACCCCCGACCACAGCCTTTGCACAGATTCTTTTGCTTCCTTCTTGCCCTAATACTGCCATCACTTATCACAGTAGGAAAGGGGGGTCCTGAGGGAAGCTCTTCCATGTTATGATTTCCTGATTCCTGTTTTTTCCTTGAAGGAGAATAACTTTTAAAGGAGAATGGCAGTTGGGATGGCTAAAAGGATGTTAACTCTTGGAGGCAGGACAGACCACAGGGACTTAGCACAGCAGTAAATGAGGATTGTGTCAGAATGTAGCAAGCGGAGGGCATCTTTTTCCTTCACCTGCATTTTGCCCCCCGTAACTACTGGAATGGACACTGCTTAAAGACATTGTTCCATCTGAAACTATCTGGGTTCTTTTCTCTTTCAGGAAGTTATTCCATAGTAAACGGTGTTATTTGGAAAAGGTGTTTTCCCCCTTGCTTTACTTCTTCTTTTTTTTTTTTTTTAATCTTGAGCATAAACGAATACTAATGTATTTACCCTTTGCTTTCTGTCAGCAAGGCCCACCAGAGAAAAATTGAAATCGTGCATTTTTCTGGAACATTTTCTCAGACAGCCAAGCATAGGAGCAAATTATATCCTCTCCATACGTTTTTTTTCTTTTACCCTGTGACGAATTTCTTTCTCCAGAGGGAGAAATGATTTTTTAAAAGGCTTGAACAACATGCTAATCTTTCCTTCTGATAGCCCCTGGTTGAATTACCCCTGAATTTGAAGCATTTACTGATGAAATGATACTTGACATTAACCAGTGTTGTATGGAAATATTTCTCGCACCTGGGGAGAAAATAAAGGAGGGTATTCATAACACTGCCGCTGCGTGGCTGAATCTCCCATTTCCCTCAGAGCCACCTTGAATTACACTTGTTTCATGCTGATTGACTTTTCTCCTGAGACACTTTCAGACAATAGAAAGATTTGCACCACTGGAAAAAATTAGAATTTACGGTATTATAATAATGGAAAAGATTGGGTTTGGGTAATGGTCTGCTTGGCTGGCTGGCAGAACCAACTGGAGGCTTTGGTGTGGGATTTTGTCCTTGTTTAGACTGACAGAAGGTGATGTATCGTGTCCCTGTTCATGTAATACTCTTTCTGCTTGAGGAACTCTGCTTAGACTTAGGACTCAAATAGACAAGCAGGATTTTCCAGGGAGGAGCAAAATATGAACGTGGTTTTAGGTTTTGCATCTCAAGAGTATTTTGGATTTGGCAAACTGCTTTTCAGCGTTGACTTTGGTGACAATAGATAACAAAAACTATGAAGCTATGTGGTTCATTGTTTAACGTTAAAAAGGTTCTTCCCCTCATGCCAGTCTTTGTTGTTTATAGGACTATGAAAATTCTGTGTGTGTGTGTGTTTTTTAAAGATTTCATTTTTGAGTAATCCCTGCATACACCGTGGGGCTTGAACTCTCGACCCTGAGATCAAGGGTCCCACGCTCCACTGACTGAGCCAGCCGGGCGGCCCTGGTTTTTTTTGTTGTTGTTGTTGTTTTTTTTAATGAGAAAAGAAAAGTGCATAGCAAACCACGGAACAGTTGTCTCATTCTTCAGTTGGAACACGGAGATGTGTTTGTATAACAAGTATTGAAACCATTTCTTCAGGGATAACTCCCAGCTTATTTGAAATGAGAATCCATACCCTGTGATATGGTGTAGGAAGAATAATGAACTAGTCTGAAGAATCCCCAGATTGCATCCCACCTCCCAAGCTTTGCAGGCAGCCGTTTGACCTGTCTGGGCTACAGTATCTAGCTTGGACTGTGTCTCCCCAGATGTATTCCAGAAAACACTCTTTTTTCTCCTGCAGGTGGCTGTTGTGGGGGTGGGGGGAGGAGATTCATGATGAAATAGATTTTAGAAGTTGTGTATGTTATATCCCTTGCAATCCCAGTTTACATAGTATATTTGTGTGTGCACCATGAATCCTGACCATGTGCCAGGACGCTTTCCTTCTGCTAGTGCAAATAGACAACACACACTATGCTTTCATAAGGATACAGCAAAGCAGGGGAAGTTATTAGAGGTGACTAAGGATGGGGGACGGGGAACATTTATTTTGGACCTTACAAAAGACTCCAAGGAGTTCTAAATTAACAAATCTGTTTACCTTTGCTCAAAATGCATTTCCTAAACTGTTTTTTTTAGTTGCACACCTATTCACATGTCATGAAGTAATGTATCATGGGACACAGTTTGGGAAATGGTGGACCAGGTATTCACCCAGGGTCTGTGAGCTTTATAATCATAATTCCTGATTTGTCCAATGCTCATTTTGATCTTCTCCCTGGAGCATGTTGTGAAGTTACAGTGTATGCTGACCAGACACATTTCACTCCACATTGATCCAATTTTTGCCTTTTTCAAAGCATTTTGTTAGACAGATACTGTAAGAAGGAGATGGAATGAGGGAGCTAACTGCCCAGTATGTAATTTAAAGACACACGTAAGTAACTTTAATACAAGGAAGAAAGTGCCATCAGAGAGGTACAGTTAGGTAAAATACAGGCAAAGTTCAGAGCAGTGGTTCTCAGAGTACGGTTGTCCCGGGACCAGCATCTCCAGGGAACTTGCTAGAATTAGAAATTCTTCACCAGCTGGTCCAGAAACTCTGAAGTGGAGCCTAGCCCTACCATGATTCTGATGTTTGCTAAAGTTTAAGAAACACCCCTTTGAACTGGAGCTCACTTTTGAATGGGAATCTCTGGGATTGCTTCATAGAGTAGGCAGCATTTTAGTTTCCTCTAAGAAGATGAGTAAAATGTGTAGACATGAGCAAATAGAGACCTGTATTCTTGGAGGAGGAAGATAGCAGTGAGTCACATTCACGGTAGAGACCTGAGGTCCAATTTAAGCTTTTTTACTGGCAAGCTGTGTGACCCTGTCCAAATCACTTAACCCCTCGCAGTGTGTTTCCTCCACTTTAAAACCAGGGTGTTGGACGAGACAATTTTATGACCCTTTTGACTGTAAAGCTCAGTGAGTTTACATGGCCCTGGTTCCATATATCATGATATAATCTGAATAATGGCATGACATGCATTATTTGTGACCTGAATGCCTAGTATATGCTCTTCTGCACTCTCCAGCCACAATGGTTTGTATTAAGAGAACTACAGAGTAAACATTTTTTCTTCTCTTCAGGCAGCCATTAGCATCAGCCAGAGAGTAAAACTTTATTCCCAAATGTGTCATACAGGCAGTCTATAACTGATTTCAGGAGCAAGGACCCAGAACATCAAGTAGTGCCATGAGGACGGTAATTTGAGCAGTGTCAGAATAGGCTGCTCTGGAAGACAGGGTTTAGCAGTATCTGGCTGTTCTGGGACTCGTCACAGCAAGGAGAAATCCTGCTAGAACTCCTCAGGAATTAAATGCCAGGTCTGAGGAGGAGCTCACTAATGCAGCTGTAGTTTCCTGACTTTTAAAATATACACGCAGGCATTGGATATGTTACAGAGCTGTGGCAACAGCCCTTGACCCGTGCCACCAGGCACAGGCCTTTTCTGGCACTGACCCCAACACAGGGTGGGAGTCTAGGGTCTGTGAAAGGGTGGCTTTCATATGAGGGTTGGGCTACCCCAGGGGTAGTCTCCCTCTTGACCCTTTATCCTTAACCCCGTTTTCATTTGTTTTCTGTTTTGTATCCCTGCTTCTGAACACCTTAATAATTGTAATGTCAGTTAATGTTTATGGAGCATTTACTCTGTCTGAGACATACTTGCAAGCCTGTTACATGACTGTGGAAACTCTTATAATCACTATTTTATTTTATTTTTTTTTAATTTAATGTTTATTTATTTTTGAAAGACAGAGACACGGAGCATGAGCAGGGGAGGGGCAGAGAGAGAGGGAGACACAGAATCCAAAGCAGGCTCCAGGCTCTGTGCTGTTAGCACAGAGCCTGCTGTGGGGCTCAAACTCATGAACCGTGAGATCATGACCTGAGCTGAAGTCGGATGCTTAACTGAGTCACCCAGGTGCCCCAATTTTATTTTTTTTAATGTTTATTTATTTTTGAGAGAGAGAGAGACAGAGAGACAGAGAGACAGAGGTGGGGGAGGGCTGAGCGAGAGGGAGACATAGAATCTGAAACAGGCTGCAGGCTCCAGGCTCTGAGCTGTCTGCATGGAGCCCAAAGTGGGGCTCAGACCCACAAACCATGAGATCATGACCTGAGCCGAAGTTGGACACTTAACGACTGAGCCGCCCAGGTGCCGCTATAGTCGATATTTTAAAGGTAAGGAAGCTGAGACTTAAAAAGGTTTAAGTATCACCCCAATGTCCCCCAGCAGTAAGTGACAAAGCCTGGATTCAAGTCCGGTTTCTCTGACCTTTGGGTCTACTATAGCAATCATTTGTTTTTAGTAAAGAAAAGACATCTTTACCTTTGGTGTGGCTTTTGCTATTGGAAAAGAAAATGTCTGAGGAGATTGTAAACTCCTCCCCATCCCTATCTTGTGACTTACAGATTTTGTCTTTTCTAAAAACCGCCTTAGTTAATGATCTTAATAGCTAACCGTTGTATACTTAACCATGTGATGTGAACTGTTTTTTAGATGCTTTATATTTATTAACTCAAATCTTATTTGGTAGGCACTATCATTCCCATTTTAGGGTAGAAGAAACCGAGGCACAGAGAGGTTAAAGAACTTGCCCAACGTTACACAGCTAGTAAATGGTAGAGCTGGGATTCAAACCCAGGCAGTCAGGTGTCAGAGTGTGTGCTCTGGACTCACCGTGCATACAGCCCTTGTGTGGGTGTCACGGGCTCTAACACAGATCATCTTCATGCAGGACGCAGTGAAGGGGAAGCCCAGCAGATACGGACTTTGCTCTTTGTTTTACAGCCCATCCTAGCACATTTCCTAAGCACTATCTCTGTCTGCCAGTAAAACCCTTTCAAAATATGCAAGATAAGAAGAGATGGAGTGAAAATAGAATGTTTTTGTAAGGTGCCTTTTCTGCTGTTCAGAAATCTCAGCTATTTAAGGAGGCCAGTTTAATGCTGGAGGAAAACAGCCTCACCAGGTGACCAAAGCAATCAGTGGCCCGTGCTGAGTCAAGGCGCTCCCAGAGGCGTGGCCCTTGTAAGAGCTTTCTTGGCCCTTGGGGTCACTTGCATTTATTCACCCCTGGAAAGAAAAATCTGCATGCCCTTCCGAGTCTCGAGTCTCAGTGCTAAGATCCTTCTCTCAGAGCTCACTGGGCAGGGGGGGCACATCTGACTGCTCTGAAAAATAAATGTCTCCAAGATTGATGGCCTGATGATTTCTTTGGAGATGATATCAAAAAATATTGATTATGTTACTAAGTTGTACAAAATAGGCTCTGAGGTTGGGAACTAAGTGCTTTGTTTAAAATAATCCAGAAGCAGGATAAATCAATGTGCAGAGCATCTAAAACACCATAACTATCATATTGGCTTTGCAAATAGCTTGGCTTCAGTGTGGAAAGTGTACTATTTTTTTTTTGAAACAGTTTAACAGTTGTCTTAGCATGCTAAAAAAAAAAAGCCAGAATCTTATTCTGGTGTTTACTTTGCAGAATTTTACAGAATCCCCCACTATCAGGCTTCATTTATTGTCTAAATCAATGGGTAAAACTGCAGGGTTTTTGTTTTTTTTTTTAATGTTTATTTATTTATTTTTGAGACAGAGAGCATGAGTGGGGGAGGGGCAAAGAGAGAGGGAGAGAGAGAGAATCCCAAGCAGGCTCCACTCTGTCCGAGCAGAGCCAGACACGGGGCTTGATCCCACGAACTGTGAGATTATGACCTGAACTGAAATCAAGAGTTGGATGCTTAATTGACTGAGCCACCCAGGCTCCCCAGAAAACTGCAGGGTTTTTTAAAATTAGTTGGTGCCAGATAGGACTATTTTTTTTCCCCAAGACTAAAGATCCAAAACCTGATGACCTATTTTGGTTTCAACAACTGAATCTGACAAGCTTAGTCCTGCTCAGGTTTTTGGAGTTCGGTACAGATTTATGCACGCAGTGATACTGTTCCACTTCAGTGTGGTTTGTAGTATTTCCTATTCACATTGAAGACCACTGATTCTATTTTATAAGGAAAACATTGCAGCAGCGTATTTTGCTGAAAGAAAAACTCGGTCTGCAAAAGTACCACTTTTCGAATAGTGAAATCGAATGATGTTTTTTTCATGTTATGACAGCATTCTGTGCTTTGAAGGATTTACCAGAATGGTTTGTAGAAGTAACTGTCCCCCAGGGCACTTAAAGGTTTATTTACAGTTAACTACTTAGAGGAGGGAGTAGCACCAGGAAAATTAATAAGGTGTCAGAAGACAGCCATCGCTGCCATGTGATGATAAACCTCGTCACTAAGATTGTTACATAACTCAAAGAAAAACTAATTCAATTGACACACGTTTCCATTTGGGATGAGTTCTGAACCTGGGAGTCCTGAGACCTGGTATGAGTGAATCTCTTCATCTTTCTGGGTCTTAGTGTCCTCATCTCTTAACTCAGGAGATCAAATCAGATGATCTTTAAGGCTTCTTTGAGTTCATATAATTTCTTGATTCTGTTTCCTGAGGTAAGACGTGCGTATTTTCTGGGATTTGGAAACGGACCATGTTAAAGGCCTCTGGGCCTCTGGGCCTCTGGTTACATCAGTACCTTAGTGCTCTGTTCAGCAAACCAGTATGGTGCCCTCCTGCATGACATGTACTATGCTGGGTGCTGTGAATAGATTGGTGCACAAATGCAGCTCCACTCTTCAGTCAGGGTTTAAAATGGGGGTGGGGAGTGGACGAAGAAAAGTTGATTTGAGCTGAATTTACCATCAGGGCTGTTTTCTTCCCTGATGACCATGGAGTCCAGACTCCATGGGCAAAGCATCAGCAAAAGCTGTGCCCTCGGCACAGACCAGCGAGTGAGAGGTGAGGCAGAAACAGAATTTGTATTTCCCTGGACATACTGGGAGTAACCCCAGTTTTCTAGTTTGCGAGACTATACATGGCCTTAGATCATTCCCTAGAAGGGCCTTATCTCCTTCTGTTATGTCCCTAGTGAACCTAAAAATACCTCCTCTACTTTGGAGCGTTCTCCAATGATGAAATAGAGAATCTATTGAGTGATATGGGGTATTAATAAAGCTTCTCCTGGTTTGTATCTGTGAGCCCTAAAGAGGGCTCTGTCACCCCAGGTGTCAGATGAGTGTGCTCCACGAAGAGGAAGCTCTAATTGCACTGGTCCCAGGGGGCTCTCCATTTCTCCTGGGTACCACATTTGAGCCTTGTGCATCCAAGCTGCTGCTTCTCACACTTAGCATGTGAACCATTTCCTAAGGACGGACAGCCAAAGCCATTGCATGTGAAATTAACTTCTCTCCTTTTATAAAAAGTTATCTCGTCTTTCTACTTTTCATTTGTACTGTCTGTTCTGCTTATGAAACCCCTATATTAAACTGCACTCTTTCTACTTGCGACTCTATTTCCCGACTTGCTTCAGCAGGTGATAGCAGCAAATCATATCTCATTCTCAGTCAGAACCAAGAAAATACATGCCAAGGAATTTGCTTTAGAGTCTTCTGTAAGGCAGGGTTGGAAAAAAAGAGATGAGAAAGCCTTGTGAGGGTCTGGGGAGGGCTTAGGTTCTAATCCAGACTCTGCTACCAGAAGAGTGAAGTCGGATATTCTCATCTACTAAAAGGGTGTTATAACGTGTGCCTTGCCAACCCTGGGTAGGAAAGTGTTCTATAAACTACACAAATAATTTATAATAGTTTAAGATGTTAAATTTCTGTGGGCTATTTTTCAGTCGATAGCCAGATGGTAATTGTAACTAGTTTAGAAAGGAGATAACCAAATAGAGTCGTTAGATGGGTTTCATGCTTTTTTATCAATGCTGAATGGTGACTAGTTCAACAGATTTAAATTATGTCATAAGTGCTTCTAGAGGGCCTTAATTCTTGGTTACAGGTTATTTAGAGAGAATGATGATGTGATGGGGAAACGCGTACATTTTAGGAGTAAGAAAAACCAGCGTTTGGGACCCTGCTCTGCTCCTTACCTGCCGGGAAACATTGATGGAGCCAGTGCTCCCACCGTGCAGGTTAACTTCTCTAACCTGCAGTTTCCTAACACGTAGGTGGGTGAAACCATTTAGGGCTGTTGTAAGGATTAAACACAACAAAGGGGAGATATCGTATACAGTGCCTGAGTGAGAGAGTGGACAGAAGCGTTCGTTTCCCGTCCCCTCTTATCTCCACATTCCCTGCAGAAGAGAATGTGAGGGTCCCACAGTGGCTGTTTCTTGGTGGAAGAACTCCAAATTGGGGGATTCTAGAAACCAGAGCTGTGAGAGTGTCAATAGACTTAGCTGTTCCTTGTTAAATTAGCCCTTTTATCCACCCTCTGTTTTAAATACTGGACAGATTTTATTGATTAAAATAGGAAAGTGTTTTTATTTCTTAATCTATGTAGTCATGGGGCTGTGGCAACTATGAAAATTTAATAGTGACTGTTGAAATGAATTGGAAGCAATTTTTAAAATTAGTTTTAAGAAATAAATCTCATATAATTTAGATTTTTCTGGCACTGAATCTTTCTTACCTCCTATGTTCTGGGTAGCATGGTCCACACATGGCTATCACTCAGATTATGTACCTCCTTAGGGATTGTCATCTCTGCTTTCTTTATTCAGCCTCATGGTACTGGATTATGCATAAATCTTGATCAGTTTTGAAGTCAGCACAACAAAAGATGATAATGCCTTATAAGAATTCTTTTAAAAGTTCAGTTATAAAGGTAATTGTGTAACCATTGATGACCAACATTAATTGGAAAAATATTAGAAAATACAAAAACCCCTAGCTCCCACAACTCAGTTAGTCCTTTTTATTTTTACTTCTTTAAAGTTTGTTTATTTTGAAAGAGAGAAAGAGCGTGAGCAGGGGAAGGGCAGAGAGAGGGAGAGAGAGAATCCCAAGCAGACTCTGCACTTAGTGTGGAGCCCGATTCGGGGCTCAGTCCCACGACCCTGGGATCATGACCTGAGCTGAGATCAAGAGTTGAATGCTTAGCTGAGTCACCCACGTGTCTCAAGTTCTTTTTAAATGTAAATTTGAAATTGTGCATTTAGATATTTAAGTAATAATAGAATCATAACCACACATACTGATTTTTAAAATGTTTTATTTATTTATTTTGAGAGAGAGAGAGAGAGAGTGAGAGCAAGGCGGGGGGGCAGAGAGAGAGGGAGAGAGAGAATCCCAGGCAAGCCCCACTCTGCCAGCACAGAGCCTGACAAGGGGTTTTAACTCAAACCACGAGATCGTGACCTGAGCCGAAATCAAGAGTCAGACACTTACTGACTGAGAAGCCCAGATACCCCCACATGTATTGTTTTATATTTTTTTCCACTTAGCATTATATCTTACCATATTTGAAAATATACATTTTAAAAAGAATTATTTTTAGTAGCTGTGTAGTATTTCACTATATGAATGCACTAGAAACTATTTGATAAGCAGTTAGTGTTTTTTCAATCCCTTTGTCTTTTAAACTTTACTGTACTTTTTTATTGTTTATTTATTTTGAGAGAGATAGGGAGACAGAGAGAGCATGTGCGAGTGGGGAAGGGCAGAGAGAGAGGGAGAGAGAGAATCTCAAGCAGGCTCCATGCTGTCAGCACAGAACGTGACATGGGGCTCAATCCCATGAAACATGAGATCATGACTTGAGCCGAAACCAAGAGTTGGAGCCACCCGGGCTCCCCTAAACTGTACTTTAAATGTACACTTGTCTATTTCCACTGGATAATTGCCTAGCAGGTAATTCTAAGTGACAGGTAAATGCATTTTTTAAGGCTTCTAGTACATTTCTCAATTGACCTTCGGAATGCAAGAAATCTTGTCTCAACGAACAATTGCGGCAGCAGCGTAAAAGTGGGATTTAAAAACCCAAACAACATCAGGTTAAACCCTAGTGACTCTGAATTTCTTGCCGTCTAGTACGATGAGGTTTCTAACTTTTTCTTGTATTGATGTTTTGGTAAAAAAAAAAAAATTATAATGAAGTTTTTAAAAAGCACTGTTTCTTCACGGTGCATTCCTATACCTTCTCCCACTTTTCTGTAGGTTAATTTATCTTTTCTCTCTCTTTCTCCCCCCCCCCCCACCCCATTCCAGGATGGAGGTATGATACGATGGATATAACTATGGGATACTGTGTGGGTACACGGCCTCCTCCTTCTTGCCTCATTCTCCTGCTTCTCAAGCTTTTGGCCACAGTCTCCCAGGGGCTTCCGGGGACTGGGCCCCTGGGCTTCCACTTCACACACTCCGTTTACAATGCTACCGTGTATGAGAACTCAGCAGCAAGGACCTACGTCCACAGCCAGGGTAGAATGGGCATCACCTTAATAGATCTGTCCTGGGATGTCAAATACAGAATTGTATCTGGAGACGAGGAAGGCTTCTTCAAAGCAGAGGAAGTCATCATTGCAGACTTCTGTTTCCTCAGAATAAGAACTAAAGGTGGCAATTCGGCCATATTGAATAGGGAAATTCAGGACAATTATTTATTGATAGTAAAAGGTTCTGTCAGAGGAGAGGATCTGGAAGCATGGACCAAAGTGAACATACAGGTTTTAGATATGAACGATCTGCGACCTTTGTTTTCACCCACAACATACTCTGTTACAATCGCAGAAAGCACACCTTTAAGGACTAGCGTTGCCCAGGTGACAGCAACAGATGCCGATATCGGCTCCAATGGAGAATTCTACTACTACTTTAAAAACAAAGTTGATCTCTTTTCAGTTCACCCCACAAGTGGCGTCATCTCTTTAAGTGGGCGGTTAAATTATGACGAAAAGAATAGGTATGACCTGGAAATTTTGGCTGTGGACCGGGGGATGAAGCTCTATGGAAACAACGGAGTGAGCAGTACTGCGAAGCTTTATGTTCACATTGAACGTATAAATGAACACGCCCCAACTATCCACGTGGTCACTCACGTTCCTTCCTCACTGGACAGAGAGCCGACATACGCTGTGGTGACAGTCGATGACCTTGATGAAGGGGCCAATGGAGAGATTGAGTCTGTTTCCATTGTCGCTGGGGATCCTTTAGATCAGTTCTTCCTGGCTAAGGAAGGCAAGTGGATGAATGAGTACAAGATTAAGGAGAGAAAGAAGGTTGACTGGGAGAGCTTTCCTTATGGCTACAATCTCACTCTTCAAGCAAAAGATAAGGGGTCACCTCAGAAATTTTCAGCAGTAAGGATAGTCCACATTGCCAACCCCCAAAGAGACAGTGTCCCAGTTAGATTTGAAAAAGAAATGTATGATGTGAGCATTAGTGAATTTTCCCCTCCTGGTGTTGTGGTTGCTATAGTAAAATTAAGTCCCGAACCGCTAGATGTGGAATACAAATTATCTCCTGGTGAGGATGCACAGTACTTCAAAATTAATCCTCGGTCAGGTCTGATTGTCACAGCACAGCCACTGAATACTGTTAAGAAGGAGGTTTATAAACTGGACGTGACAAACAAGGAAGGAGATTTAAAAGCACAAGTTACCATCGGCATAGAAGATGCGAATGACCACACCCCAGAATTTCAGCAGCCGCTGTATGATGCTTTTGTGAATGAAAGTGTTCCGGTGGGCACAAGCGTTCTGATGGTTTCAGCTTCTGATAAGGATAAAGGGGAAAATGGGTACATCACCTACAGTATTGCCAGTCTTAATCTGTTACCATTTGCCATTAACCAGTTTACAGGTGTTATTAGCACAACTGAAGAATTGGATTTTGAATCCTCTCCAGAAACTTACAGGTTCATCGTAAGAGCCTCTGACTGGGGTTCGCCATACCGCCATGAAAGTGAAGTCAATGTGACTATTCGAATAGGAAATGTCAATGACAACAGCCCTCTTTTTGAAAAAGTGGCTTGCCAGGGAGTTATTTCCTATGACTTTCCAGTTGGGGGTCACATCACAGCTGTCTCAGCAATTGATATTGATGAACTTGAACTTGTAAAGTACAAAATCATCTCCGGAAATGAACTTGGTTTCTTTTATTTAAACCCAGACTCTGGTGTTTTACAGCTTAAAAAGTCACTGATGAATTCTGGCATCAAAAATGGTAATTTTGCCCTCAGGATTACAGCAACCGATGGAGAGAATTTTGCGGACCCCATGTCTGTTAATATTTCAGTCCTGCATGGGAAGGTGTCTTCAAAGAGCTTCAGTTGCCGAGAAACTCGTGTGGCTCAGAAGCTGGCAGAGAAGCTACTCATTAAGGCAAAAGCAAATGGGAAACTGAATCTGGAAGATGGATTTCTCGACTTTTATTCAGTTAATAGGCAAGGGCCGCATTTTGACAAGTCATTTCCTTCTGACGTGGCTGTGAAGGAGAATCTGCCCGTTGGTGCTAACATCCTGAAGATCAAAGCCTATGATGCCGACTCTGGCTTTAATGGAAAGGTGCTATTCACAATATCTGATGGGAATACGGATAGTTGTTTTAATATCGATATGGAGACTGGGCAACTTAAAGTCCTTCTGCCTATGGACCGAGAACACACAGACCTCTATCTCCTTAATATCACCATCTACGATTTAGGTAATCCACAAAAATCTTCGTGGAGGTTGCTGACCATCAATGTGGAGGATGCTAATGACAATAGCCCAGTCTTTCTTCAGGACAGCTACTCAGTTAACATTCTTGAAAGTTCAAGTATTGGTACTGAGATTATTCAGGTGGAAGCCAGAGACAAAGACTTGGGTTCTAATGGTGAAGTGACTTATTCAGTCTTGACAGATACTCAGCAGTTTGCTATCAACAGCTCAACTGGAATCATTTATGTAGCCGACCAATTGGACCGGGAATCTAAAGCAAACTACTCCTTAAAAATAGAAGCTAGAGACAAGGCAGAAAGTGGCCAGCAGCTGTTTTCGGTTGTCACTCTTAAGGTTTTTTTGGATGATGTCAATGACTGTTCCCCGGCTTTCATTCCCAGTAGCTATAGTGTGAAGGTTCTTGAAGATCTCCCTGTTGGCACTGTCATTGCTTGGCTGGAGACCCATGATCCAGATCTTGGGCTAGGGGGTCAAGTGCGCTATTCTTTGGTCAATGACTATAATGGGAGATTTGAAATAGATAAAGCCAGTGGTGCCATTCGCTTGAGCAAAGAGCTGGACTATGAAAAGCAGCAGTTCTACAACCTCACGGTTCGGGCCAAAGACAAAGGACGACCGGTCTCTCTGTCATCTGTTTCCTTTGTTGAGGTGGAGGTGGTGGATGTCAACGAAAACCTCCATACTCCCTACTTCCCAGACTTTGCTGTCGTTGGATCTGTAAAAGAAAACTCACGCATTGGAACAAGCGTACTGCAGGTGGCTGCCCAAGATGAGGACTCTGGGAGGGATGGAGAGATCCAGTACTCCATCAGGGATGGCAGTGGTCTTGGAAGGTTCAATATAGATGATGAGAGCGGTAAGTTTAATATTTTGTGCCACAAGTATTGTTTCACCTCTCGCGAATTGTATGTAACATTGGAGAAGAGAAGGAATATTCTCACACTGAAATAGAACGACAAATGAGGTTGCATTCGGTGCAGAGATGACACAAGTAAAAGCTTTATCTCAGAATGCATCGGTTTGTGAGAAGACATGTTTATACAGTGGTGCTAACCATGGTTTTCAATGGGAATCCCTGTGTTTTGTTTCTCTTGTTCTGCACTATTACCAGCTTATCTTTTGATAAGCGTAAGTAATTTTCACCTCTGTTGATTGCACTTCTGACCTTCACTCAATTAAAGGCCCTGATAAAGTAAATTACATTTGAATTGGCTTTAAATTAGAAGTGTGAAATGGATTTTCAGATGGATCTTATACACCAGTCTTTCCCTTTCTAGTAAAGCTTTGCTGGAGTGATATTGCAGTAGTTGCTTTCATGTTTCACAGGCACATCTGGCCTTTGAACGACAGGCATTCACACTGTGGATACTCAATTAATATATGGCAGTATGCTTCCGCCAGTGTTTTCGTGATCGGCTAGAGGGGGCATGTTGTGGATTTTGCTGATAAAAATTGATTTTAAGATTTTATTTATAAGACTTGATTGTTGTATGGAGACATTTTAAAATATGGGGCAACTTTACCTCAATATTTTCATTGTCCCCCACCCATTATATTCACACACACACACACACACACACACACACACACACATTTTCTGTTCTTATTATTGTCATTATTTATCTTTAAATGTACATGTGCCCAGACATGTGCATATGTGTGTGTGTTTCATGATTAGCACTGTGCATTTTCTAGTGGTCTTCAGATTGTAGTCATCTCATGACAGGGGTTGTGTCTTCTCTATTCTTGTGTAAATGGTAATATTAGCACTTCACAGCTTTCGGGGTACATTAATATATATTAACACACTGCAACACTCACTGGGTGCTTTGCTCCCAGTAAGGATAATGGTGATTAAAACAGGTAGTGATGATTAAAACAGGTGTTATTATAGTGATAGAAAAAGAATTTGAGGAATTGTATTAAATATTGGATAGAAGTTGCAAAACTGTACCATCACAAATTTAAACTGTAATTTTTATATACATGGACTGTAATTATGGCCAGTGTAAATTGTAAAATTGGTCTCCATAGCCATAATGAAGGTAAATATCAAGAAAATTGTGTTCTGATTTAGCCACACACTCTATTTTATTATATATCACTTTTCATTCCACTGGAACGTATTTTCATTTTTGAAATACAAAATGAGAAGGGAAGGGCAGTATCTTTACCGAGCGTCTACTTTCTAGTAATACTTTGCACTGCTACCAGTGACTTCATGAATACTGAAGGTGGGCACAACATTTTATGAAGACTTTTATAGTAAGGTCTTATTTAATTCTCCCAACCGCCCCATGAGGTACAACTAATAATCATCAATTCATGAACTGATACGCAGAGAAGACAGATGATTTGGAGCCTCATTTCAAACTCAGCTCTAAGTAACTGCAGTATTCTATGCTGTCTTCCATTTAAAGACATGTATGGACTTCCTCATGTTTCTAGGTACACTTGAATTTGGTGTTGATCTAAAATCTATTAGGTAATAAGTGTTAAACTGTTTTCAAAGTCCTTACAGCCCTGGGTTCATTGACTGATGGCACTGGCCCTTAGTCCCCCTTTCTTTTTCAAAACTCTCAGTCTCATTGTTGGTGGCTCTCCAGTGAGAGAAGCTTATCGTTGGGACTCAGGTGGATGTGTGTAAGGTAGGTCAAACAGGAAGGCATCAGGTGGAATCATTAACTGCTGCTCCCTACAAGACTACATCAGCCACGTTGAGTTGTTTGTATTTGGAAGTTTCGTCTTGGTGTAGCTTGATGCAGGGAAGAGCAGCAGCAATATGGTGAGAGTAGCCTAGATTTTCCCTACTGGTACCATGTTATTTTGTTCTCATCTTGCGTGTGATTTCAGAAAATACATGTATTGTTTCATCTGATGATATAGCTTCCCTTGTAATTCTTGACTCCAAGAGTTTGGTATCCTTTGCCTCTATTTAAAATAAACAAACAAACAAAAACAACAACGCACTGCTCTTTGTTCCGTTAGATTCTGGATTGTATAAAATAAATTTTGCCATGGATGATAATGTCACTACTTATATTTTGACATTGCTTTGTTACTTAAAATGCTCTCACTGGTAAACATTAACTCCTTTGGGTGAAAGACTAGCTAAATGAGTTGTGGGAGGTCACAGACCCGTTAGTAGGATATAGATGGACCTAGAACCCACTTGTCTCCTCTGTCCTAACTCGGTGTTCCTTTCTTTGCATTCCTACACATTCTGATTTACTTCCCCAGAGAATTTTTAATTTTTAAAACTATTGCAGCAGTTTGTATTTATTTATTAAAAAAATTTTTTTAATGTTTATTTTTGAGAGAGAGAGAGAGACAGAGACAGAGACAGAGCATGAGCGGGGGAGGGGCAGAGAGAGCAAGAGAGACACAGAATCTGAAGCAGGCTCCAGGCTGTCAGCACACAGCCTGACGCGGGGCTTGAACTCACAAACTGTGAGATCATGACCTGAGCCAAAGTCGGACACTTAACCGACTGAGCCACCAAGGTGCCCCTATTGTAGCAGTTTTTTACCCCCTTTACGGATTTCCCCCTCTCTTAGAAAGTATAACTATGTTTTTCTTTCTGTTATAGAAAAAAATACATTATGGGACTGGGTGTTGAAATTTTTTATGAATTTCAGAATTTCCATGTGATAATATCCTTAACCATCTTACTTTCTCCCCTCTCCCCTTCTGTTTATTTTAAAATGCAAGCCCAGAAAACTGACGAGGAGTGATTGCCAGGACGTGTGCCAGGGGGATGCTGGGGTTGAGGAGAATTTTGGCCAATGTATGTCCAACAGGAGAAGTCATCACCATGGTGCTGTTGGGTTTGCATTACCGTTGAAGCTTCCATCAGCTCTTTGCCTCCAAGTGCTAAAAATCACGGCCTGCACTCCTGGCAGAATGAATGGCTGTTTAGCCCTGCAGCTGTTACTGAGTCTCAAGTCCAGACTCTATTGTCTTCCTTTGGTCCTTTTGGCATGGAGTGGGCTAAACTTGTTTGGGTTTTTGTCTTTCAAGAACCTTTAAGTTAGCTGCCAAAGGTTATTTAATGGCTTGCATTGTCTAGTGGTTATCAAACTTAGGAGTACACATGAATCAGCTGGAGAATTTGGTAACAAATACAGATTCCTGGGCCCTTTCCCCCAAGATTCTGATTCAGTAGGTGTGGGGTAGTAGCCCGGGGATCTTCATTTAAGCCCTCCAAGCATTCCTTCTATGGGTGCCTTGGAAACCCTACCCTGGATTTACTTGGACTCCTTAGAGACTGTCTCCCAGATTGTATCTTTTCTGCAAAGTCCTTTTCCGTATTCTTTTGAAAGGCAGGAAATTGAGCTCATATTTTAGATAAATTTCCTTCCTAGTCAAGTTTTACAATCTGAATAAATCTTCTATTATTCATTAGTGGTGATAGTTTTCTGAATGCCTTCCCGATGGATCAAAAATCTATTTCTGTGCTTCGGTAATTGCTGTGCTCCTGTTTTGTGAAACTGCATATGCCGGGATTAGTTGATCCATTTAGTAGTTTTATGTTCTTGACTTTTTTTTTTTTTTTTTTTTTTTTTTTTTTGGTGCTCAGCGAACAAAACCATACCTTTGAAATTTTTTTACCACGCACAGGCATTTAATAAATGTTTAATAATGTTCACAGTAAATGGATTAACTGGGAGGCCCCCAGCTACAGTGGATTTGATCACAATTTAAATTACTAGTCTGGAAGATGCAATTTAATCATTTTTCCTTCACAAAGAATGCATTCTTATTCTTTGACACAACAGGAATTCATATTCTTGACGACTCAGAAGTTTTAGAAGGTTTAGAAAGAGCACATTGTATTTTTTTTCAACTGTGCTTTTCTATTAGATTCTTTTGTAAGCTGCAAACTAGAGCAATGATTTCATTGTTTTATTTATCTGAGGTTAAGGAAATATTTTAATTGGGATCAACACTTTCTAGTTCAGCGCATTAGTCATGGATGATTGGGGAGATATTTTTGCCGTCCATTATTGCTCATTATATATATTTTTTTCATTTACCAAGTATCTATTATGTGCCGGCATCATGCTAGGGGCTTTGTGGGTGCTGTTTCTAATTGTCACAGGAATCCAGCAAGGTGGGGGTTCATGAGACTCATTCAGTCAGGGTGACATATCTAGGAGTTTGTCAGAGCTGGGACTGGCAGACTCTAAATCTCTTGTGAGCTCCTCTCTTTGCCACATTAGCATGCTAGAGTAACTTTGTTAAGCATGCGTATTAGGTTTTTTTTGTATTATTTCTGTGTAACAAACAACCACAGAATCTAATGGTTTCTGGAAACAGACAGCTCTTCTCCTTGCTCCCAAGTCTGACAGAACAGTTGAAGTAGCAACTGTGGATTGAATTCTAGCCTGCCCCACATGCCTGCTGATGCCAGCACCCGGGTGAAGGAGTACCCACATTGTCTGGGATGTGCTGTTTTCCTCAGGGTGGAGGTCAGGGCTCAGGAGGGCTGTTGGAAGCTTGTGGTGCCTCTTGAAGCCACTGCTCAAAACTGACCCACATTCTGTTAGCCGAAGCAGGCCATGGGGCCAGGCTTGACACTGGGGTGGGGCACAGAATGTTTCTTTTACAGAGGGATGGAGAGGAGGGAAGAATTACTACATACTAATGCAGCCTGCATCCTGGCATGAGATACAGCAGTTCTCACCACTGTCTCATAATCTAACATTAATCATGTGCTTACTTATGTGTAAGGACAGGGACAGGCACCTAGTGACACAGAGCTACAAGTGTAAGACTTCGGTCTTCTGTGGTGGGAAGTTTCCCAGGCCGTCTGAGAGGTCAGAATGCAGCTGCAGGTGGTGATGCTGGTGGCCATGGCCGCAGTGGTTGATATTTACTGAGCACCATCTATGTGCCAACTTCTGTGCAGAATGCTTTATGATACTCCTGTCTCGTTCAGCCATGCCACGAGGTAGGCACGGTTGTTTCCTTATTTTCATACATCTGGTGTCTTAGGAGAGGGACTCACATGCACAACACATGTGCATCTATATTTACCTTTCTTTAATTTGAAACTCCAGCCAGCATTTCTCCAACGTATGTGAGCATAGAATGCTCTCTTTATTCCAAATGTTTGCGTAGAATCGGCTGAGGCTTAGGAAACCTAATGCGTGGTTGGATTCAATCGGACACCCAAAAGAGGCTTCTCACACTTCTCGAACACTGTAAAGTTAATTATCATTTATTCCAGCAGTAAGTAAACATAACTTTGTAATTGCCTTCTGTGTCTGTACTAGCTGTCTCCCGTTTACCTCTCCAGACCCATTTTCCACCCTTCTTTCTGCTTTGTGTCCGGGTGCCTCAGTTCCTTGGCCAGTGGGCTCTTTGTTCCCTGACATCTGTTGGTTCTGCCCCTGGGAACATAGAGAAGAAGAGAGTCAGGGCAGGGGATATATCCCTCTGATTCTTTCCACCCCGGCTACTGTGGCCTGGCTGCATCTCTGTTGGGGGTAGACACAGCTCCCTGCTGTTCCTGACCCTAGAGACCGCATCATTGCCCCTAAACCCTGCCCACACCTTGGTAAATAGTCTGTTTACTAAACGCTTCCCAATTACCCTGTTGGAGTGTGTGCCTTCTGTTCTCTGTTAGGACCTGACTGCTGCAATATTTTTTTATGTAAAGATTTCTAAAACAGATTGTATGTTTAAAAATATTTCTGAGGCTGGTGTTTTCCAGCAAATCCCGTCCACCCCGGTTTCTGCGGTGCTGTGTGTCGGCACATTCCACCGGAGGCCTGGAGAAACGGTAGAGAGAGAGTAATTACCCACTGCTTTCATTTTGCGAGGAAAGAAAGTGAAACCAGAGGACTTCGGGTCCCCATCTAGTTATGCTTTCCATCTATTGTCTACAATGAGCAGACGGTTTTTGCTTTGCTGAAGACCATCTCCCAACAGACAGAGGAAGAAGGGATATGGCTGGATGGTGTGCTACCAGGATCTTTCAGGCTCTCAAATGTTGTGATGCTGTACCTTGATCTTCTCCAGTGAGAAGGACACATTTCAGCTGGTGCCCCGGGAAGAATAATACAATACAGTAATAGGGCAATACAACTGAGTAGCTTTTGTTTACTTAGTTCAACTGAAGGGTTGTTTGCCAGTACCAGTGCTGAGCCCAGTACTCTTTTATCTGCAGTCTCTAATCATCAGATAGTCCACAGGGGGTGAATGAAAACTGGGAAGGAGAAAATCTGTGTTGTGTGAAAAATGAGGAGCTTTTTGTCACTGAAGAAACCATTAGCCCTAGCCCACATATTTAAAGGGGTGGGTAATTCCCATAGTAGCATGTCTCTTACATAATGTAATAAAATATAAGCTTCCTTTTGCTTACATCCAGAGGTGCCAGAAATCCTATTTCATCTTCTGGATGGCTATTAATCTTTCCAGCTTCTTTCCCCCAAACTTGCATGTTAACTCCTCTTTGACAAGCTGAGCAGTAATAAGGATGTTATTTGCTGACTTTGGTGCAATTCCTGATCATTCCAGACCAAATGGCATTCTCCGTCCTCATTCTTTTTTCAAGGCGATATTTTTACCTCCACCCACCAAAATCTAAAGAGATTCCCTGAATTCTGGCCCAAGCTTGCCCTGAAAATTTCCCCTTGGGATCAGAGCAAGCAAAGGAGGGGAATGAAGTTATAATCAGTGACAGCAGAAACTTTTCTTGGCTCTGGAGTTTTAACCTCAGCTCTAGACTTTTGATCATAATTATTTAAGAGAAAAAAAATGTTTCCCGGAGGATCCCTGAAGACTGTGCAACATTCAGATGAACTTAGTAGCTATCATATAAGCCAGGTGGGAGAGAGGATTAGAAGCTTCTGGAAAATAATGAACAGCATGTTTTTATGACTCTTCAGCAGGGGCCTTCTTCTTGACCTTTTCTTAACTGTTGGCTGAAGGCAATTTAGGTTTTAATGGAGGATTGTTGGTCCAAATCTGTAATTATGTCTGTGTTGCGTATCAAGTTTGAGCTGCTGTTATTCCTGGGCAACTAGTAAATGATAAAAATAATGACCACGATGAAGAGGAAATACAAATAGTGTGGCAAACCAACGACCTGAAAATCTGTGTGGTTCTTTTCTCTGAAATCGGTCTTCCTTTTATATCAATAATGGAAGTTTTCAGTGGCTTACCTGGCCCTTCATGTCAGGGTCCCCGGCGCCAAGTGATGCTGAATTATTTTTATTTCTTTTTTTTTTTTAATTTTTAAATGTTTATTTATTCTTGAGAGAGAGTGAGACAGAGAGACAGAGCATGAGTAGGGGAGGGGCAGAGCAAGAGAGGGACACAGAATCCAAAGCAGGCTCCAGGCTCTGAGTTGTCAGCACAGAGCCCGATGTGGGGCTCGAACCCACAAACCATGATATCATGACCTGAGTCGAAGTTGGACGCTTAAGCAACTAAGCCATCCAGGTGCCCCTTATTTTTATTTCTTAAATTAACAGAGAGTAAAACTTGAGACGCCTGGTAAGCAGAGGTTACGAAAACTATCAAACGATGACTTCATCTATTAGTGGTTCTGATTTCAGATAGCTTGCCTTTCATATCAGTCTTCTGAAAATGTTTTTTGCAGGTGTTTTGTATGCACGTGAAAGATACTTTCATTTATCATTACATTTGGAAGAATTATAGAGTTTGATAAATATTTATGTGATGCCACTACATTCACAATGTTTCATTGAAAGGAAAATGAAATGAAAACGAAAATGGGCTGTAGTCTGTATTTTTAGCTCGCCAGTTTTTCTGAAAGCATGTCTTATCAACAGACAGAATCTACAAAGAGTTCTGTGTAGGATTCAATTCAATTTATATTAAATTCTGGGCACCGGTATATGACTTACTGAATATAATAGGAGTCTCCAATTTTCTCTTTGGACGTTGGAGGATTTAGTGGCTCCTCTAGGGCCACTCTTTGTGATTAAATTCACATTTTCATTTGCATAACATAGTTAATATTCTAGTTGCTTTTAAAAAGCAGTATGGTGGTGAGAATAATACTGAGCTAAAATAGCGTACCGTTATGAAATGTCTTGAGTCAGAGTGAATAAAAGTGGGAGCAATTAAGCTAAAAAATTGAGGTGTACAAACACACACGCAAAGATACTGTGGTAAAAACATAAAGCCTTTGTGGTTTACCCCCAATATCTATAAAATACAGCTTAAACAACTTTTATAGTTTTTTTTTTCTCCACTTGCTTCCTTAAAAATCTGCCTTTTCCCCATTTCCCTTCTTCCTTTTTTCTTGCCACCTGTTTTTTTTTTTTTTTTTCCCTCATTCCTACATTTGTAGTTCCCTGGTTCCCTGTGGATACTGGTGCTTTGCACTAAAAAAGGATGCTGAGATGATTAAGTCAAGGGCTAGCTGTACAGACAGAAAAGCATGTAATTGCAAACCGTGTGATGCGTAAGTGACACAAAGTAAGTGAGTGCCTTGTGTTAGCCATCCATCATGTTTATTGTGGCCTCAGCGTCACCCTTTGGCATTGTGGGATGATTTTTAAAAATTCCAATTGGAGACAAGACAGTATGAGAGATAACCAGAGCATTACAGTGAGAGTTGATGATGATATATAAGCAAGGCTTAATTGTCAAGGAATGCCTGACCCCAGAAACGGATCCAGGTTTTGTAAGGCTTGAAGTGCCTACCTTGTATCATTTGTTGGTTGCCTGCTTTGAGAAAAAGTATAAACATTCATGACTATAAAATTACTGCATTTGGGGGCGCCTGGGTGGCTCAGTCAGTTAAGCGGCCGACTTCGGCTCAGGTCATGATCTCGCGGTCCGTGAGTTCGAGCCCCGCGTCGGACTCTGTGCTGACAGCTCAGAGCCTGGAGCCTGTTTCAGATTCTGTGTCTCCCTCTCTCTGACCCTCCCCCGTTCATGCTCTGTCTCTCTCTGTCTCAAAAATAAATAAACGTTAAAAAAAAATTAAAAAAAAAATTACTGCATTTGTTTGAACCGAGGAAAGAAGTCACATCAGCTCTTAAGTTTAAAACTCAACAAATACCACAAATGTCACAAAACTCGGAAAAATAATATTATATTTTGTTGATTAAACTCCTGACATACCTCTCTAATACTTCCTTTCCCCTACATTTTTTGGTTGCATGTTTGGCTTGATTGCCTCTTCATGAGCTAACAATTCTGTAATTGTTTCTATAGAAAGTGAAGAAAGATTATTTAGTTTTCCTCCAGTGCTAGTTGATTGAAATTTGTTTTTTCTTGTTGAGAGTTTAGACATGTTACTCTGTGGTCATGACTTGTTACTGTTAATGCTATGTAAATTTTCTACATTGGTGTCAAATTTGAAAAAAAAAATCTCGATCGAGTTTCTTTTTCGTATGAGCTATAACAGACACATTTGCTGTTAATACTGCTACATTTCTGTGCTCGGTAAACAAAGAGTCCAGTAATTTCCATTTCTGGGAATCTAATCAACAAAAGAAAAAGATCATGGTGTGTTTATAATTTGTGTGCTGCATTTCAGGAGAGAATTCTCATTATGACTCTGTAGGCAAGAACCAAATATTCCAGTTACAAGCATACATATCTAATGACTGGGGAATTTTCCACAAGCTAGCTCTGGCTCCATACATTTGAGCTTGGCTTCTCCTCCCCCCACCAGAATTGTAGTCCCAATTCTGTCCACCACAAGATGTGTTCATATAGTGATGCAAGTTCTAGTCCTTCATGTCCATGCTAGACTGCCAGGTCTCTTGGTTCAGTAGGTGGTAGGAGTGTTTTTGGAAGCCATTCCTGCACTGGACGGCTAGCGACAATTTATCTATAGCTGGGACTGATGGGGAACCACATAAATGTATGCCACTGAATGCAAACCTAATGTATGTTTAACTCCATTTTCTCTTATGCCTGCAGCCACTCTCCTTGATGATGCAGAATGTAATAGAGGAGTTGGAGGGGAAAGAGAAAGAAATTTTAAATTGTTGTGGTTAAAATATATTACTTTTGCAAAAAATGAATAAAAATGTATAACCATGTGAATATTGCTAGGGTCCTCCCTGGGGCTTAAGGTTTGCCTCAGATAGCTACATGTTAAATGGACATCTGCCTAACAATGCTCGTAAATGAACATTTTTCTGAAAGAAGTAAATCTTCAAGGTCAATGGAGGGAGTGACTGAGCTGGACCAGGCTGCAAAGGCTAGTCCTGACTTGAAGATTGGTGCCAGTGACACCCGGGCCAGGTTTAAGGTCTTTATCCCTCTTGGCTATTATTGAGGCAGTAGATAGACCACGCAAAGGATATAAGATCAAGGTTGCATATGAGTGGATCTGACTCCCTGGTGTGTCCCAGTATCTCAAGGAAGTGCTCTGGAAGTTCTGTAGCCAAAGCAGCCCTTGAAGAGTAAGAAATCTGCAAGGTCAAGAAGTTTAGAGTCTTGGGCTCACTGCCTTTTTGGAACAGTTGGCTGGCGAAACAATTGCATTGTTCCTTGGGCCTACTCTGTTTCATAAGACACGTTTGGGAATTAAATAGTAAGATACATCGGGATCCGGAAACAAATGAAAGGGGCCTTTGAGACCTGTCCTAGTAACTGTTGGAGTTCTTTCATTTAGACTCATTATCTATACCCTAAAAGCATGACTTGGAGGTTTCCCCTAAATCACGAGGGATTTTGCTGAGCCATAATGTCCACTTCATTATTAAAATTGATTATGGATCATCGAATTTATGACTGTTATAATGTATACATTGGTAGCATATCTCACAAGTGGATAATTTTCATCCCCATGGGCTGCTGACTTTGGTAGTATGCTTCTGATTTCATTGACTAGAACGTTGATAAAGCCCTGCAATTATTTAAAAAACACATTGACTTAAGGTCAGTTTTGATAAGGAATTCATACTTGGGATATCATATCAGACTTGAGGCAGTATGAGGCCCTGAGATCCTGAATGAGTTCATGGAAATGGAACACAAAGTTAAAAGTTTTCTCCTAAAAATCCACCCTTGCCCTCATGCATATCCTACAGCTCTCCCCAGATCTGGGCAGTGTTCATGTATTTCTTTCTCAACACTTGAGGATATTTCTAAAGGAGTGTTTACCACATGGTTAAACTGAATGAGCTTGGAGGGTTGCCTGGGTGCCTCAGTCGGGTGAGCACTTGACTCTTGATTTTGACTCAGGTCATGATCCCAGGGTTGTAGGACTGAGCCCCGTGTCAGAGTCCATACTGAGCATAGATAAGCATGGAGCCTATTTGAGATTCTCTTTTTCTCTGTATCTCTCTCAAATAAAAACAAAACAAAACCCATGAAATTGGAAATGAAAACACGGTGATATGTTTTTGGACAACAACTTCATAAAACATTGTTGTAGTTGCTAAAAGTGTAGGTATAGTCTTATTTGTCTGTGGTTTTAGCCTAGAGGGCAAATAATCAGAATTGGAGTGAGTGAGAATTCCATTTATAATGACTAAATTCTTGTGTTTCTTAAGTAGGATGGTGTAGGCACTCAAGGGTGCTAATGCTAAGTCATAATTCTGTATTCCACACTCATATAGCATGACTGCAAAACGTATAATAATACCTTGCTAATTGAGAACTTCAGAATTTGGCAGGATACACTCAAGAACTAGGATGTAAGCAAAAAAAAAAAAAATTGCTGTTGGGGACCTTGTAAATAGCCTATTGAATAATAATTTGCACTGACATACCTGAACTCCTGTTTTTTGCCCAGACCTTATTTACTTTTACTTTGCACATAATTCTAATAAGCTAGACTTCCTGATATCTATCCTACTGTATTTTAGAAATTGCAAGGGGGATATTGCTGTAGAAAGGCTTAATAATAACAGTGAGAAGTAACCCTGGTAATCAGACAACAAGAGAAATAAGTAGCTAGCCCCTATTGTGTGTTTGTTATATGCTAGCCATTAAATAAGTGTTAACTCATTTACTTTTCACAAGGATTCCATGAGGTGGGTACTCTCGCTATCCACATCTTACAGATGAGGAATCAAAAGCTTGATTTTAAATGACTGTCTGAGTTTTCCCAGCCCTGGTAGAGCTGGGATTTAAATGAGGCAGGCCAGTACCAGAGTCTGAGCTCTTAATCACTACACTTCAGACACTCTCTGGATAAACAGCCCTAAGTGTCTCCTTAAGGGCTGAAACCCAGAGGGGGCCCTTCGCTTCATTACTATGCGGTGTAATAGTTGATCATTACTGAATAGCCCCAGTCATTGTAGAGGCCCTGGTTCCCTAGAAAACAGACCCTGGGGCGAAAGTTACAGTGGAAGCTAATGTTTTATTAAGGGTGTAATCCCAAGGGAACACGGGTGATTGTGGAAAAGGAAGCCAGGTCTGAAGGAAGGGACACCAAATACAAATTGATACATTATTAAATTGGTTACAGCTTCCCAACAACATCCAGCACGTTTCTCAGTCTCCCCGTGTGTGTCCAGGGAGGCCACGTAGAACTTTTGCATCTTGGACCGCTCGGCCTGGGCTCGGAGGGGAGGACAAGCGGTTCTTCTGTTATCTCTTTCCCATTTTTGACCTCTTACGGATCAGCTTCACCACCCTGGGCATTAAGTCCTCAGCTCTTCTGGGTTGTGCTTGGTGTGCCTGGGCAGTTGGGGAGCTGTGTTTGTTGGCAGGTCTCCCTTACCAGTCAGTGCCTTGGGGGAGCTCATTTCTCTGCTGTAGTAGTGGGAGTTCCTGTCAGGAGGCTAGGGAACAAGTGGGGGCCTGGAGGGTGGTAGAGAATCACCACCCGAGCTGAGTGAATCTCGGCACCATGCAAATTGGGCTCAGGCAGCGAAGTTCAGTGCGTTTGGAAGTTTTCATCAAAACAACACGTAAGCAGAACAAAACTCAACCCATGAGATTGTGATGGCTACCTGGGCACATGCTCTTAGAACATGCAACTGCATGGAAGGATACATGTCCCAAAGGCTCTGATTTGTCAAGGCATTACGATTCCCGTTTTTCTGGACCCTGGCGTGCTTAGATCTACAAGAGAAAAGTGCCAGCACTTTGTACTCTTCGATTGATGTGGGCAAAACATCTTTTTAGTATCTCTCCTTTCTTGTGAGCATGTGACAGCTGAGTGCTATTCTATCAAATGTGCCTGCATGAATTCATGGGCTGGAAGTGCAGAGGGAGGCAGAGAGGGAACCAGATGTGGGAGATTTCTGAGTTTTGTCTGCTGAACTGACTGTCCTTTCTTCATTCCTCGTCACAGTGTAATGATCACCTTCTTTATCCTCCTCATCAGCATCGCCACCATCATCGAGTCCTTACGGAGAGTCTTTCTGCTAGATAGATACTCTGCAGGCTGTCTCACATACTTGAGCTCACTCAATCCTCACATTAAACTTATGAGGCAGGTGCTCTTACTATCGCAGATTTATGGATATGGGAACTGAAGTTTAGAGAGGTTGAATAACTTGCCCGATTGCACAGAGCTAGGAAGTAACAGAGCCAAAACTTCAGCTCATGTTGTCTGACTCCACAGCCCTTGTGCTTGTCCTGACACTGCTCCTGTGGTCTGCATGTCTGGGCCCTCCTAGAAAAATGCCACCTTCACCCCGCTCAGTGCATCCCATTTTCTCACGGGCCTTCGTTGCTAGGAGCTTAAAGGGAATATCTGCAATATCCAATCATTTATTGTGATATATGTTGTACATTGTATATATGTGTGTGTGTATATATATATATATATATATATATATATATATATATAATACATTGTATATTATATAACATATAAGGTATATACATATATAATATAATGTATATACATATAATACATTGTATATTGTATAACATATAATATAATGAACATGTAATATAGACTAAAGTGTTTTCAGCATAATAAATACATGATATACTATAATAATATAAAGTACATCATGCGAAATAACATAACATATCATAGTAGTATATATATTCTACATAATTTATGGTATATATTTGATATTACAATATATGATGTCATATGTTATGACATATCATGTACAGTAAAATCTTGGATTGTGGGTAACTTGTACTGTGAGTGTTCCATAAGGCAGGCAAACATTTCTAATAAATTTTAATTTGATAAATGAGCGATGCCTTGCAATGTCAGTAGTACATGATGCCGAACATCACGTCACCACAACTGAGCCAATCGTTCTTGAAATTCGCTTTGATATACAAGTGCTTTGAATTACAAGCCAAGCCTGTTTCCAGAATGAATTATATTCACACACCAAGGTTTTATGTATGTTATATATGTTGAGCACCAACTATATGCCAGGCAGTGTTCAAGGCACTGAGTTAGACCAGTGAGCCAAATGGACAAAATCCTTTTCCTTGAAACATTCTAATGGGGAAGTAGATCATAGTCAAGATAAGTATAATGTGTAATATGTTACATGGGTTTAAGTGCTAAGCAGAAAAATAATGAAAGTAAGGGAGAAAGAAAGTATACAGGTGGTAGTGGATTCCAAAGAATGCATCACCAAGGAGATGACCTCTGGATCACGTCCTGAAGGAATTTTATATTTGTAAGCTGGTTATTTCAACTTGGGGGAAGACAACAAAAATGGTGAGCAAACTTGGTTGATTGCTTCAGACACACTCAGCCAAGTACTCTTAGTGATTAACAAAAAAACTATTGTGAACTACCTGTAGAAGAATACAATATCAAAGCCAGAATTATTATAAATGCAGATTATTGAAACACAGAAGTATCCTGTTTAAAAGTATTTTCCAGTTAGTCAAAAGTCTTAACGTCAATGACGCTGTCTCAAATTCCCTTTCACTCCAGCTCGTCTGCCCCATAAGAGAAACAAGTTTTTCACTCCCCCCTCTCTTGTTAATTACGCTTATTTCCTGTCTTCCTTCTGGAGTCCCATTTTTCTGAGTACTGTTTTGTAGCAATTATACTTTTGTTATTGTCAGCTGTATTGTCTTTAAACCTATTGGAATGAACTTCTGGTGTGTCAGGTGTGATGTCCCAGCTGCCGAAGCACGGAGACTTCCATCTTCATCAGGAGGGTAAGAAAAGTGCAAGTGTGTTGTCCTATTTAAAAATATATACACATACACGTACTCTATGTAAATTACTGACTGTCAAGGAATTACAGTAATTTAGTTTGCTTTCTGCTAAGATTATAATTGAACCGGATTCTTTTTTAGAAGTCCAGTTACCTTGGAGTTTATTTAAACTAAGAGGAAAAGGACAATCTTTTCATGAAACACATACTTGATTCTTTAACAGTTGTGACAAATAAGAAAGAATTGTGGAATGCTGCACTTGGGATCCACACAAAACACCAACATTTTGGATTGTACATAGTTTAAAGAAATGTGACAAATACTTTTTGAAATACTGTAATAGCTGATACATGGAGGCATGCCTTAGGTGGGCACATGAATGTAATTTATCAAAGAAAGATAAATATGACACTGAAACTACTTAATTTCTTTAAAATCACTGAGCAAGAAAAGCGACATTGAACTTCCATACTGATTATACATCTCCTATATGATACCTTGACTTAAATCCAAGGGTAAAAGCTATGATTCTCCTCCTCTGTTTTTGGTAAACAACTGCATGGTATGCTTGGATGACTTTCCCCCTGGATTTTACCTGGGAGGAGCCTTTTCAATTTTTTATTTGAAAGGACTAGGTTTGACACTTTTGTAATGAGACCACGAATGTTCATAATTCTCGGGATCTCAGGAAGATTCATATTCTTTTTTTTTAAAGTTTATTTATTTTTGAGAGAGAGTGAGAGAGCGGGAGAGGGGCAGTGAGAGAGGAAAAGAGAGGATCCCAAGCAGACTCCACACTGTCAGCACGGAGCCCGACTTTGGGGGTCGAACTCATGACCGTGAGATCATGACCTGAGCTGAAATCAAGAGTTGGACTCTTAACCGACTGAGCCACCCAGGTGCCCCAGGAAGATTCATGTTCTTTACAGCACAGACTGTAGCTCCCGTTAAGCCAGCCTGAGAAAAATGTTGACTAATACAAAATAGGCCAGTGGAAACTGTTACCTCAGATTTCTCCAGTTAATTTTGTGCATCAACTTGTGTAACCATCTTCTTCATGTTGGTTTCCAGTGCCATTACCCCCAGTCACCATTTCTGCAAGAATACTGTGAACCTCGTTTACGTGGAAAATTAAATCCAGGTCATGGACATTTTCAAAAAACTTGTCTAATGTTTCCATAAACACCTTGAGTTCCAGGGACATTATGAAAGGTTTTCAGTAAGCGGGAAGAGATGGGTTTGGGGGTCAGGTCTGGATACACGTGGTTAGGAAATCCGTGAATCATGGGCTTCTTGCATGATTGCATTAGATCTCAAATGTCAAGTTCACTCTGAAGAATCTACACAGGAGACAAACTATAATGTTGCATAGAGTCTATCCATCAGTTTGTTGTCTGATCCTCCAATTGACAGTCCTCCTTCTATGAGATCACAAACATGTTCATCTCTCTGAAATATCACATGGAATGTTTCCCTGGAGATTTTCTCTTGCATGTCTTCACTGTAGGGCTGGTAGAACTTGGAGAGCTGTGTTTCCCTTAGTTGTTGAAGGTGAGGATCACCTTGGCCTTGAACTGGATTTTTAAAAACTCTTTGATGATTCTTTAGAGAATGGTTAGCCCAGTGCCCTGCGTTGACAGTTGAGGAAGGTGAGACTTACTGAGATACATGGCTTTTCCATGGTCCACGGCTGGTCAGGGAGCTTTGAACTCAGAACTTGTAAACAGGAGTACTGTTCACTGTTGATGGTTCAGAAGATGTTTTTAATGCCTTCGGTTGTCATCATTAACCATATTTATTACTGGGAGGTATGATTACTGGCTTGGCTCTGAGAAACACCACCTCTTACTAGAATGGCCGATGTCAAAGTTGACTATTTGTGCACCTTATACATGAGAGGTTTTTAGATGATTGTCCTTTATGGTATTTTACAGCTTAATATTTTACATTCTATTGTTTACTGACCTAAAAACATCATATATAACATTTGAAACAAAGATGAAAGCACACTTTTTTTTTTAATCACACATCCTCAGTTTTTATTCACAGAACTATTTAAATTAAATCATTAGCATGTGCAAACACTCCTTTTCCCAAAGTGGTTTTTCTGCTCTGCAATTATTATGTTGTTTTGGGTAAGATAAATAAACCCAACATTAAAACATTAGACACTGAAATGAGAAACAGTAGCATTGTCGTTATAAATTATTAGGGAGCCATTAAAAACATGAACGAACACAAACCATCTCCCTGTGGCTCCTGGCAGGGTGTGCTGAGCAAAGCTATGCCCCGTGGTACTTTAGCATCTGCGCGTGAACTCTGGGTGTGAAAAATTCTCTGCTGGGATCAACTGGCCGCCTCTTAGCTTGAGGTGGGTGGGGAAAGAGAGGCTTTTGCTTTCTTTTGTTCTGATCAAAACAATGCACTTTCTCCAGCTGTGAGGTCAAATTTGTAGCCCTTTCATAAAATTAAATTGTCTGCTTTGTCTAATACTATTTCAGGCAGTTCTGTTTTCAGGCAGACAGAGTTGCCTTGGGAAAGCCACCCGTTTGGGGAGCATGCATGTGGGGTTGGCTCTTGGGCAAGTGGTCAGTCATTCTGGGGACCTCAAATGCTAAGTTAACATGCAGAGCTTGCCCACCAGGTTTGAGTAGATGGCTTGTCACTCTCAAGAAGATTCATCTCTGTAGCAGAGGAATATTTCCTAGTCAGCACATGGGATTCTTAATAAAGAGGTCGGAAACACCAGCCTTGCTGTGTTTTGGCTTCTCAACAGAAGGTGAAGGAAGATCAGGAGTTATCTGTCTTTCTCAGATGGATCTTAAAATCTCTCATTTTGGGAAGTGAAGTGCATTTTTGTTTGCTTGGGTGTTCGTTGTTATTGTTTTCTGTCTTTTAGCAGTTGCTCTGACTTGGCAACTCTTGAATAGACATATGAACCCCAAATAATCGTACTGAGAAATGCAGAAATTATGGAGCAAGAGGCTATTGGATTTCCATAAGTAAGCAAATATATCCTAAGAGCTCATGGGTGAAAATTGCTTTTTATTTAATGAGTCATTTTTATTGGAAGGTAATGATTATGTCCAGGCCATAAATACAGTGTAAATTCCCTTCAGTGGACATTAAAAAGATGACTTTCAATTGGAAGCAGCTCTAAAGGCTTAAGAATATTGAGGCTACAAAATTTCAAACCTATGCCTTCTGCACTGTATGTGTATGAAGAAATGCATGAAACCCAGCAAGAGCTCATGTGCAGGAACAGATGTTTGTGACCGGGCAGCAGCAACTTGAAGAGAACACACAGTGGTGTAATGGTGAAGAGTTGTTTTTTTTTTAATTTTTTTAATGTTTATTTATTTTTTAAGAGACAGAGAGACAGAGTGTGAGTGGGGGAGGGGCAGAGAGAGAGGGCAGCGGTTGCGGGGGAGGGGGGGTGGGCGCGGACACAGAATCCGAAGCAGGCTCCAGGCTCTGAGCTGTCAGCACAGAGCCCGATGTGGGGCTCAAACCCATCAGCTGTGAGATCATGACCTGAGCCAAAATTGGACGCCCAACCGACTGAGCCACCCAGGCATCCCAGTGGTGAAGAGTTTTAAAAGGATTATTGCATGTGTCATCTTATTTTGTTATGGGCACCCTGTGAGTGATCTCTCTCTCCCCATTTTATAAATGAGAAAACTGAGCTACAGGGGGTGGGGGCTAGTGACTTGCCCAAATACCTTCTTGACATGTCATGCTGCCTCTTGTGTTTACGAAGGTGTGAATTTTAGCGCTGGCAATTTGAGCAATTTGTCGTTAAAGTCTGAATATATTTTCTCTCAGGAGCATTCATCCAGGCGCAAGAGTTATTGCTGGTGGTTAAACTTACTCATTTGTATAGGATAATTTTTAAAAATTCTGCTGTGTTCCTGCTATACATGGGAAATAAAAAATGTCGTCCGGTTATTTTAGACCCTATTTAGACTATGCATCTGCGTACTGTCTGCGTTAAGATTCTGTTCAGCTGCTCAGAGAGCAAATGGTAGAACTTTTCCAGTTGTGTTAGCTGAGTATTTGTCTTATTTCTTCTTGATCGTAAGCTCCTTGAAGGCAGGATTTATTTATCTAAATAAGTACGCACCATTGTGTCTTGTGCCTTTCCCAGTCAGAGCTTGGTGCATGATCACTGCTCAGTAGGTACTTTGTTTTTTGTTTGTTTGTTTGTTTGTTTTTGGTACTTTGTTTTTTTAATGTAAAGGGGAGAAGTCTTTTTTTTTTTTTAAGTTTATTTATTTTGAGAGAGGCAGAGACAGCATGAGTTGGGGAGGGGCAGAGAGAGAATGAGAGAGAGAAACCTAAGCAGGCTGTGTGCTGGCAGCTCAGAATGCAGGACTGAAACTCACGAAACCAGGAGTTCATGACCTGAGCTGAAACCAGGAGTTGGAGGCTTAACTGACTGAGCCACTCAGGTGCCTCTTCAGTAGGTACTTTTGAAAGGAGCAAGAGTAGGAAGGGCTGGCTGTGTATATCTAGCTGCCGCTCTTTGTCTCTGTCTCATTCCTTTCCAAAGGTCGGATTAGATGGAGACATGTTTCCCAGCCATCAGCTTCGCCTCTGAGCATGTGGGGATTTGTTCCATTACCTTCTTTGTTCTTGTGTGGTTCAAAGCTTTGAATAATGTATGTGTAGATAAAGGAAATTGAGACACAGATGACCCAGTCCAATACTGGAGTTTGAGGTTTATTTTTTTTCCCAGCCATTTAAGGTAATGACAAAAATAATGATCACAGCTTACATTTAAAAAATATATTTGATTTTCAGTGATTTGCAGTACATCTCATTGAGCCCCTAGTAAGTAACTTATGGCTTCTTCCTTCCTGCCCTAATAGAGCCAACAAAATGTCCTCAGAGCTGCCCCTCACTTTCTTGTAAACTCAGTGATCTCAGATTTCCAGTGCTTTCTGGTCACCTGGCTTGTTCTTCTCTTACAGTGTGTTTAATGCTCTCTTGGCCAGTTCTTAGGCTGACTCTTTATATTTCTATTTTTGGACATACTGTGTCCTCAACATGCTTTTTCTTATTATCTTTCTTCTCTTCTATCTTTCAACCAGTCCCCATAAACCGGTTATTGGTAAGTTCTGCTCACAAGCAGGTCCCCCTTCAGCAGGTGCTACCTCCCAGATCCTGTTTGGAACTTTGGGTTCATTTCAGGCAACAGTTTTTCATATAAGATGTTCCATGCTCTTTTGACTGTGCCAAGGACCTCGAATTTCACTACTCTCTTAAAGATTTTGCGAATATATTCATCTTCAAGTCCTTCATTTTCTATTTTATATGCATTGACCTCTTTTGGTATTTCTTTGCAAAAGTACTTTGGTGTTTTTCCAAGTTAGGTCTTTGGACTTGTCACTTCCCTCCTGCCCTCCCATCCATATGCTGTCCGTGGCCAATGCTTTTCTGACTTCCTTAAAAATATTCTACCTTCTTGGGACACCTGGATGGTTCAGTCAGTTGGGGATCTGTCTTTGGCTCAGGTCATGATCTCGCAGTTTGTGAGTTCGAGCCTTGCGTCGGTCTCTGTGCTGACAGCTCAGAGCCTGGAGCCTGCTTCGGATTCTGTCTCTCTCTCTCTCTCTCTCTCTCTCAAAAATAAATAAACATTAAAAATTTTTTAAAAATATATTCAGTCTTCTCTTTCATTCAGTCTTCTTGTTCACTAAGAAATATTCTTTCTTCTTGAAAAAGCATAGTGTTTAGCTTATTGCACAACTGGTTAATTTGTACTAAATGAGTTATTTTATATACAGCACAGAGCACAGTGTTTCTATTCCTTGTATATTTATTCCAGGTTTCCTCATTCCAAAAAGAATGTAATGGGCATTACTGATTCTCGCAGCAACTGCCCCAATACCGTCAGACACTCATAAATTTAAACACAAAAGTATTCAGTTATCCAACGTGGCCTCATTTACCAAGCCGTGGCTTCATTTTTCTTCTGGCACGTAGCACACATCACTTCTGATGGAGTTACCCTGTTGGATGGGGTGAGGAACATAGTCCCCATGAGCAAGAAATCATCTCTTTTGTACACATCAGGCAATTCGAAGACTGTTTGGTGGTAATCCAGACCAAGGGGGATTATTCTGTCTTTGCCTTTGTCAAGATCACTTCACTGGACTGTGGATGAGAAAAAAAAAGCCTGAAACTTTGGGTTAAGACTGTTTATTTTCTGATCGCTGGGAGACTTTTATGGATAAATAACAGAAAGATTTGCAGGTCAGCTCTTGGCTTTGGTGTCCATATCTATCTGTAGTCAGGGCCAGAATCTTCACAGATGTGACTGGAACTATCCTAAGTACTAATGAAGAAGAATCAAGCTTTTTTCCTTTAGGTTTGACCTTCATGTTTGCTACCATTCCAGAATTGCTAACATGACTAGAATAGGGTCTTTGGAGTGGAAGCATGTAGGCGTCTTCATTCTATCCACATGAGGAAGAAGCTCAACAAGAATCAGACTAGGTTCTAGAAAATTGATGTCCTAGAGTGGGGCTATGAGGTTAGGTGAGGTTGAAGGCCAGCTGGTTAGGTCATTAACTGGAAGAACATTTAGAGGAAGTAACTATGAGAGACAAGATGAATAGTGCTATTGCTTGGTAATGTCGTTGGGTTGGAATGCCATCATGTAATCAGATTCTGTGTGTGTGTGTGTGTGTGTGTGTGTGTGTGTGTGTGTGTAGGTGTGTATGTTTAAGGAGGCTGGCTACAGGTGAGGTTCTGTTCTCAAGATAATTGGTGTTAAATTTTATACCAGAGATTATGTGTAGGAAACATTAAATTTAAAAACAAAAGTCAATGCACCTGTCGCATAACAGTGTCTCACCTTCAAAATCCCCATTTGTGGTTAACTTTTGATATTTATGGTGCATCTCACTAATGCCTGGAGCAAACAGTTTGGAGCTGGTACGTGAACATTCCACTTGCTCTGTGGCCCTCGGCATTTTGTGGTCCTTAATGGGTTCTGTATGCCCGTCATCCTCTTCCAGCGAAACTTGGCCGTCTGCTTGATCTGTCAACTGTAGTTTACACAGCTGTTTCTTTTCTTGAGCAGCCCAAAGGAAATCATGTTGTGTATGCCCCATCATGTGAGGTGGTGCCCATGTGACCTTCACAGCCACCCTGTGAGGCATAAGTATTCCCACTTCAGAGACAAGGATACACAACAGCATAGTTGAGCTCTCTTCATAGAGCTGAGACCAAACCCAGATCCCTTCACCCTTAGGCTGGCTCTCTTTGGATGGAGAGCCTCTTGGTGGTGCTTCAGTCTTTGGTTTAGTAGCTAGAATTCTTCTGTAGGTTGGAAAAGGTACAGAGTCACATTTTCACGAGTGGATGGTGTAAAACAATCCCACTGCATGCCCTCCTTTCCTAGCTGACTTCTCACTGTCAGTGAGCTGCTGATGAAATGTTGTCTTTAGGGCAACCTTGGGATTTTCCTGCTTTTGCATTTGTTTTTGTTTTGTTTAGGTGAAATTCACATAACATAAAATTAGCCATTTTAAGTTTTATTTATTTATTTATTTTGAGAAGGAGAAGGAAAGAGTGTACGTGCATGGGGAGAGACAGAGAGGGGGAAGAAAGGAGAGAGAGAGAGAAGCCCAAGCAGGTGCCACACTGCCAGCACAGAGCCCGGTGTGGGGCTCGAACCCACAAACCATGAGATCGTGACCTGAGCTGAAATCAAGAGTTGGATACCCAACCAAATGTGCCACCCAGGCGCCCCTAAAATTAACCATTTTAATGTTCTCAGTTCATTGGCATTTATTACATTAATAATGTTAGACAGCTGCTGCTTCAGTCTAGTTCTGAACTCCCCATTCCCCACTTTCTCCAGAACCTGGCAACCACCGGTGTGTTTTCTATCTTCTGTTTTCGTTTTTTGTAAGCATGGAGTGTAGCCATATTAAAGCACAGCGTGCAACATGATACAATTACCCCAGTGTTAACAGAGAAGGTGGGATCTTAGGGACTGGGATTTCTTTTATGTTATCATAAATCGAGGAGGTGAGTTTGAAGAATAAATCCTCATCTTGATTTATCTTCCCTTTAGTGATAAAAGAAAGATGTTGATTTTCTAAAGCACCTTTGATCTGACTTTTAAAGAAGTAAACCCATATATTTTTGTTCAAGCGGATAGGCAGCTAGCTGAAAGATAATTAATTGATGAACATTTTTTTTTTTTCATTTTAAACTGTAAATTTCCTTTGGTGAATCCTAGTGGCAGTCTGGGAAATTTATGGATTGATCTTTCATTTGAAGTACCCTGTTCCATTTTTTTTTTCTTTAAGGGAAATATTTTTGAAATATTGAATATTCATTATGGTAAGATGAAGTTATCAGGTATCAAAAAGAGAAGGAAGGAAACCTGAGATGTTGTCTTTTTCTCAAAACATAGGAGGTTGTGTCCTTTCAACAGAATTTTTGCTTTATGAGTTTTTGTTGCTTCATTGTAGTATTAGTTACATTCAGAGGCCCTGATCTCATAAAATGCCAGAATATCAAGGAGGAAATTGAACTCTTTGGCTCAAATCAATTGCAAATTATGTTAGGAGACAGCAGACTTCCCCAAAGTGCCGCATGTAAAGTGGCAGGAGGTGGGTTTTCTCTGATTCCCGATTTTAACATCAGCTTCCAGTATTTAATAGTAGAAAGAGGTGGCTTCCCACTTAGTTTTAATTTCCTCAAGTTTAAAAGTTGCCCAAGTCTTATCTGGCCCTTACAAGGGGATTTCAGAACTGGTATTTAAAATATAAAAATGACTGAAATTCTTCATGGGGGGTGGTGTCCGCTGGCGTGTCATTTTCTGGAAGAAGCAGTATTTTATCCAGTTTTCATTTGGTAAATCTGGTTGTTACTAAAGTGATCAAGCTCATGTAGTTACCTTTTCAGGTGCTCTTTCCCAGAAGGACATCTTTCATTTACGGAGGGGAGACCAGTATGAGCTCCTGCCTCACAACCGGGACCCAGAAAAGTCGAACTGCCAAGTGTTTCCTTTCCACCCAAGTGTCATTTGGCTTTAATCCTTCTGCCACCACCCCCAGAATTGCCACCAATTCTGTCAGCCTCCAGCTTGAATTCATTTCCAGAGCTACTGCTTGTTTTTTTGTTTTTTTCCTTTTCGAAACCATAACAATAACAACAACAGCAGTAGCAGCAAACTGCTTTCTGGTTTCTTTTCCTTCAGGTTTTGCTAATCTTGAGATAGCCATAGTTTGATGGCCTTTTGTGTGTATGTATCCAGAAGGATGTTTGGGGACACACCAGACTGCAGGTCGGATCTACTGTTTCAAATGACTGTGCTGGTTCAGTGTTTCTTAGAGTAGTCTGCCATGAGTCAGCAGGTGGGGGGGCGGGGGGCAAGCATTTGCACTGTAAACCAGACGACTCACTTTAAGTCAGATGAACCTGATCTAGGTGATGTGCACACCACACGTTGAGAAACACCATCCTAGCCTATTGAAGTCATTTAGGGCCTCGCTTTGTCATCTGGCATATTTCTTGTCCCTCCCAGTTCTGAGTCATGTGAAAATTTGGTGAGATGTCCATGACCTAATCCCAGTCATTAGGAAAAATGTTGACAGATACAAGACTGAATTCAGAGCCCTGAGGCAAGCCACTGGAGACTTCTCTCCAGGTTGACATTGCCTTGTGTGTACTGAAATTCAATCAGTTTTAAACCCCCTTTTCCCGGCTTGTCATTCAGCCCACATTTTCTCTGTCTTGTCCTCTGGGATCTCATGAGAGATTTTGTCAAATACCTTGCTGACAGCCAGCTAGGCTAGATCTACAGAATTTCCCCCACCCAATCAGTTTACCAAACACATTTTTTTTTTTTTTTAAAAGGAAAGAAGTAAAGAGAAGGGAAAATAATATTTTTAAACAGGAGAAGAAAAATAAGATTAATTTGGCCAGCTATCCCTTTTCCTCTTGATCCAAAGATACAAATTTGAACCAGAACTTTGTTTTGGGTATTTTCCCTGGAACACTCAGTTTATCAGATACTTCCCAGGGGTCACTACAGCCTGACAAAGGAACACACATGCACTTTACGGAGAGGTTTCCCCTCCCCACAGGAACATGTGCAGACATAAGTGTGACAAGTCATTAATACCAGCCTCCCTCTTTGTGTGACAGGAAGTGGGGGGTGGACATCTTTAACCTTGCAGCAGTTATTCTGGGGAAGGGTACAGAGGTGGGCATTTTCCAGCAAAAATTTTGGAATGCTTGAAACTGGTCATCCCTCTCTTTCTCTCTCTCTCTCTCTCTCTCTCTCTCTCTCTTTCTTTCTTTCTTGTTGTATTATTTATTTTTAAGAGAGAGAGAGCATGCATAATCAGAGGAGGGGCAAAGGGAGAGGGGGACAGGGGATCCAAAGCGGGCTCCATGCTGGCAGCAGAGAGCCCGATGTGGGACTCGAACTCTCAAACCACCAGGTCATCACCAGAGCTGAAGTTGGAGGCTCAACTGACTGAGCCATCCAGGTGGTCCCATCCTCACTTTCTTACCTGAATGCTTCCTCCTTCCATTATTGCTAAGTGGCCCTGATACTTTATCTGTCTCCCTTGTGCATCAGGGAGGAAACAGAGAGTTACTGCCTGAATGAGAAAGGGAAATCCTGTAGCACATTTCAGTGACAAAATTGTATTTCTCAAAGAGTTTGTTCCTAGAAAAAGGAAAGAGGGCAGTGGGAATATGTGTGTCTCTGGATTTTGAGCGTGAAATCGCAGAAAAGAACTTTGACTCACGACTGGTTTAAGCTATTCCTCCCCGAGCCCTGACCCCTTGATGTGGTGATTCATTGTGAATATCTGAAGCAAGCTGGATTTAAGCACACACAGAAGCTGGACTCTGAGGCACTGGGGAGATCAGGCACTGCCATCATCCCTCGAACATCGAGAGTTCAAAAGCACTGCCCTTCTGATGTATAGATAAAGAGTGGGGGAAGCAAATTAACGATATTCAAAAGGAATTTAAAGTGGAATTAATCAGCGCGTTGGAAGACACCGGGAACTGTTTATGGATGTGCTGATGTAGACAAAGCAGCATTGGCTTTGTCTGGAAGAAGGAGTGGCGGGGGGTGGGGTGGGGGTCTTCTCTAGCTAATTAAAACGGACTTATCTGTAAATTTAGTTATTCATAAAGCTTGCTTCCACAGAGCTGCTGTTTCTCTAATAGGATGGGAAGGCTGGGTTTCTGTCAATGTGGGTCAGCCATGTGATTGAGTGACCCAGATTTCTACACACACCCAGAAGACAGAGCAGAGAGAGGAACCGCGAGCTCCAGGCTGCACAGCACAGCGTGGGGGTGCACCTAGCGCCTACTTCGTGTGCTGGCAGCAGACCTTGAACCTGAATGTTCTCACTGAGAAATCATGTAGTTTCCGCCTAAGAAAGCAGCACCGACCACCAGGTCTTCCTGTTTATTCTTGATCACGTTTCCGTCTAAATTCATGAAGGATCTTGTGAGCATTTAAATTATGGTAGCATCTTTATTGGCTGTGGCTGTAGCTGGGATAGCTGGCAGCAGGGGGAGTGAGCTTGTGTCCCCGAGTGTCCAACAGTGGAGAGTCTGGAAGTAGACTCCTGCTGATTGCAGACAGCGCATTGCATTAGCATTTTATTATCTCTCTGCACATTTTCTCTATAATGTAGCAACTGTTTTCACTGCGTAATCAGCCAGATTTTTTTGTTGTTGTTATAAATTAACTTCAAGATTATGTGGCTCAATGTGGAAAAACTAGAAAACATGAATAAGCAAAAAAAAAAAAAAAAAAAAAGGAAAAGTAGAAAGTGAGAAAAGAAAACGCATTCTTACTGCTACCACTCAGAGATAAACATTCTCGTTATTCTGAGGCAATGAGCAAGAAGATGGTTTTGTTTAGTGGTTAAAAGAAGGGGTTCTGCACCAGGTGTTACATGGCAGTGTTGAGTTACTGTATTGTACAGCTCTAACTAATACCACACTGTATGTTAACTAACTGGAGTTTAAATACAAAGTTTTAAAAGGTGTGTGGGGAGGTGCCTCTGGAACCAGCTACCTGGATTTAAATCCTTTTTGCCGCTTCTCAGCTGTGGGACTTGGGAAAATTAATTGATGTCTCTGTAGCTCAGTTTCTTCTTTGATAAAATAGGGATGCCTTCCTCAAGAAAATGCCTTGATACACTTAAAAGACTTTGAACATAGTGAGCATTGAATACATGTCGCAAAAGACGCTGAATGATTGTTTAGGCAGGATATTTCCCGTGCTGTACGTGGTTGTTTATGTATCTGGTCCCTAGTCGATTGCCTACAGCAACACTGAAAACATAATGCGGCTTGCTGAACCCAGAGCATGCAGAGTAAGTACCATATAAGAATTAGTTATTATTATTGAATGGCACATTATTGGTATTCATTAGATGTTTGTTGAATGAATGGATGCCAGTCACTGCCCTTGGGTAGTTTAAACTTGGGAGAGAAGAAAGTGAAGATTCATGAAGCAATAGTGAGCCACTTGGTATCCAATTGGAGGGGAGAGCTCTTGGGGAGCTGTTCCTTTTGGGAAGTTTCTTTGTTGTGTTCATTGGATTAAACTGTTCCCAGTATATCCGGACTGTTAGATCAGAAACCAGAGCTGGAACAAGATCATTAAATCACAGAGTGGGAAATTCGCTATGGTGTTATTCATTTAACCTTTTCATTTTTTTCTCCAGGCATTTCCTGAGTGCTTATGGAGTGGCAGGAACTGTGTCAGATTGAGCAGATCCAAAGCCATTAGCAAGAGGACACACTTTTGTTAGCGAAACTCAAAGGGGATTTATAATGTGCTGTGAGCCAACAGTGCCCAGGATGTGGGAGCTCATGTGTGTATGTGTGCATGTGCTCACACGCATGTGTGTGTGTTGGAGGCAGGGCTATCAGAGCATTTGTCCCTCCCCTTACCCCAGAAGGTCCGGTTGGAGCCAAGTCCGAATAAGGGACTAGGTGTTAGCTTTGCATGGTAGGTGGGGCTCATTATAAACCAAAGACACAAGATTAGCATTTGCAAAGATTGAGGAGAAGAGAAAACTAGGAAGATGAGTTCCCATCCTTAGTTCAGTATGAACAGACATTTAAAGTGAGGAGGGGTATGGGTCTTTAAGTTCAATGCTGACTGGGGTTGGTAGCCATTGAATGATTATTAAGCAGAGTATGACATGATTAGAGCTGCATTTTAGAAAACTAGCCAAAAACCATGTATGTGTGGAGTAGGGGGATGGGGTGGAGCCAGGAAGACGAATAGGAAATCCAGAAAGAAGGGGCTGGAGTAAGGGTGGGGTGAAGGAACTGATTTGCTAGGTATGACACAACCAATGGATGTGTGTGTGTTGGGGGAGGGAGGGTGGGGAGGGGTGATTAAAAAGGAACTACTAATGGTTCTCAACCTTTGGCTTGTCCTGATGTGCACAGAATGGTGAGACTTTATTTAGATTAACACTAGAGGAGAAGGGTCAAGGCTAAGGTGGGAAGATGATGTCCCAGTGGATTGTGACAAGCCTCTGACATACCGGAAGGAGCTTCTGAACACGAATGGCAATAGAGGAGCAGCTAGTGTGGAGGCGGTGCTACAGAGCGAGGATTTCTTCATGCCGATGATCTTCTTTTAGTTGGATCAGTATATTATCTCTTGATTTTTCCTCATTAAGTAGCTTCGGGAGTTACCAGCTTACATTAAGTTCTGTCTTCTTAGAGTAATTGCCCTGTCAATAAAGAACCATGGTACGCTGTCCTTGTTTTAAATACCGTACAAAGATCTTCTCTGGTGAAGGGAATTAATCTGAACAACTAATTTTCATTTTTGGGCTTTTTGCCAGGCTATTTGAGGCAGCTTTGGGAAGCAGAGAGAAATAGATGAGCACTGACTGTAGGTTTTGATGCTTTGGCTCCAAGCTGATAAGGTAATGAAATTTTTATGATTTCAGCGTGGTTTTGCGGACATGTCACAATTATTTATCTATTTTTTTTGAAAGTAAAGGAAATACCAGTTCTGAGAGTGAACTGTGCTCTCACCTTGTAGCTGCTGGATCTGGTGCTGCCCTTTAGACCCCAACACTTGGTCAGGTCATTTTAATACACTCTTCAGGGGAGATGCCTCCTGATGTCCTGACCATCACTGAGCAGGTGGAAGGTAATGCTTACTGCCCATTTGTTCTAGACTGCTCAGTGCCTCCGTTCAAGTTATTTCCTGGAAGAGAAATGGTGGGTAAGCAAAATTCAGAAAAATGAAGACGGGACTATAACTTACTTCTTAACTATCACCAAGTTACAGATTTCAGATATGGCAGGATAGAGAATTGAGCTCATGTTTCAAAACAACATTTATTTAGGACTTATTCTTGTGTACCAGCTATCGTGGGAAGTTTCCTGCTGGGGGGATAAGAGGCTGCATATGTAAAATAAGAGGGGTTAGTAGTCCTGGAATGACTGGAAGGATTAATAGGCTGAAGAAGCCTATTAATTTTCTGTGTAAGGTGGGTTTCCAAACAAAAAATGCAAAGCAATGAAAAAGTATTGTAATAGAAGGATATCCAGAATAGTTTGGGGGTTCAGAGCATAACTGCCTGGAAAGTGCTAAGAAATTCTTTTCGGCAGGAATTGGGGCAGTCTACATGCTCCTTTACCTTGTTTGAACCAGATGGCGAACTTGTTGAAGGTCATGTCCCTTTCCCTGAACTGGACTTCCTTTGTATTTTATCTGTGCTTCTTCGAATGCCTTTGCTGCTTTGGCTTTGTATTGTATTTTTCAGTTAGGTATCTTTTCTCCTACACTCTCCTGGAACCTCTTCAGGGCAAGATTCCTATCTTTCAACTTTCTGTTCCCTGCCATGCCCAGCAAGTGCATACTAACCCAGGAAAGTTTTCATTTTATTCTCCAATTGCCATAGATGTTTTTATTAGTCCCACTTTTATAGATAAGCAAATTAAAATTCAGAGCATTGGAAACTTTTCCCAGGGTGTCTTAGTTTGGGCTCTCATATCAGAATACTGTAGACTGGGTGGCTTAAACAACGGAAATTTATTTTCTTACCATTCTGGAAGCTGGAAATCTGAGATCAGGGCGTCAGTATGATCAGGTCCTGGTGTGAGCCCCATTTCTGGGTTGTCTTCTCTGTATGTTCTCACATGGCAGGGTGAGGAAGGGTGAGAGAGAGGAAGCAAGTTTTCTCCCGTCTCTCGTCTAGCACCTGTTCCCATGGGGCTCTGCTCTCCTGACCTAATTATCTCTAAAAGTCCCATCTCCAAATACCATCCCACTGGGGATTAGGGTATCCACATGTGAATTTTGAAAGGACACAGTCAGTCCATAGCACAAAGGTCATGCAGCTAGTTAAGTAAAACCCAAGACCAAACCCAGAGCTGGCTTTAACTCTTAGACTCTTTTCACTAAACTGTCCCATTCACTAGCATCACCATACTTGGAGAGAGGTATGGGACTATCCTTGTGGAAGCTCTATGAACAGTGGGCCAATACACATAGGAGCCCCTATATTTTAGCTTGCGTTTCCCAGAAGCTGAAGTCAGGGAGGTTATTTGAGGGGAGCAAAGAGTGTTGGTATGGGGAGAGAGGAAGAAATTCAAGAAAGGAAGGCAACCAGTAAAGGACATTACTAGCCGTTGACCACACTGAAAAAACTAGAGCTCATTCTGAAGGTTACTCTGGGAAATGGTATAAAACACATTTCAGAATTATTCTGTTCAAGGGTGAAGGAGTTGAGGTATTGAGGTGCCATGTTCATTGAGTTAGTTAAGGGCTGCTGGGGCATGGGAGAGATTGATTGCCTAGCACACTGAATCTGCTATGAGGTGGGCACAGTGGCTTAATTAGTTCCGGAAAAACCCTCAGACCCAGAGACGTAGCGGGAAGTCATCCAAAGAATTCTGAGATGGCCAGGTCACTAGGTTATCAGTGGGGGTACTGACAGTATATCCTAGGCCTGCCACTTTCCTTGCATGGATCCAAGCTCGTAGATGTGTTCTTTAGGCACTTGGTTTTTGCCATAAGGATGTAACAGTAAAGGCTACTGTTCCCTGGCCTGAAATTGGACTGAAATTATACTACCCCCATGAATGCCCACAACTTCACCAAGCAAGTTATTCCTGTTCTTGTTTTACAAATGAGAAAAGAGTGGACCAACTTAAGGTCTAGCTTGGGAGAGAAGGCTTACATGCAGGGAAAGTGAAATAAATACAGATTTAAATAATAAAGATTCCTGGTATTAGATATACTTCAAGGCAGAACATGCTAAATTGTCAAGTGCGTGGTATGTAATAAAAACTAGTATTTAGTGAGTGTTATGCATGTGATAGTCTTGATGAAGCATTTTATAATAATTTAATCTGCACAGTCACAGTTAGAAGTGACTACTATTACCTCTCCCTTTTCCTGATGATGAAATCAGCACAGAGACATTAAATGCCAATGATCACATAGTAGTAAGCGTCAGAGTAAATGTCAGGACTGTTTGTTTCCAGTACTTAGTCTCCTAAATCCTATGGAATTACAGCAGTGTAACACCCTGAGATATAAAAATTTGGAGTTTTTCTCTTTCTCTCTGTCTAATGTATGGTCTTTCTGACCAGCTGATGGTTTTCACATTGCCGTGTGGAAAATTAGGGACATTCTAGGCAGGGAGCAGAGGAAGCAGGAGGCATGTCCATAGAAAAGCAAAGAAAGCAAGGGGGGGAAAAAAGCTGTTTTTTAAATTTTATTTCCAAAATAGGCTTTTGAAGTCCACATCAAAAATGAGAGTTTTAAAAGAAACATTTTTAACCTTAAGAGCTAACTTTTGTTGGCAGAAGAAAAGACTCCTGAGAATAAAAAATGAAGGTTTCTGAAAAAGCTGGCCCTAAGATTATGCCATGAAAATAGATTGGAAAGGGGCTGGATGGAGGTTTAGGGGCTTTCCTCTCCCCTCTCGGTCCTCCCAAGACTTGTAGAGGAGGAGCATGAGTCAGGACTTGAGCAAGGAGGAGGGGTCTGGAGCCTGCAGTGATGGGGCTGGACCCCCAAAGAAAGACGTGCAGCCAAGTGTAGAGAGTGTGGCAAGCACCAGCCATGGCCATCCCTGGGAACCAAGCCCAAACCTACTCTCTTTCACCTTTGGAATGGGCGCCATATGTCATGTACGTCAAGGAGCCATGGGGGGCTGCTCACTACTGCTTCTCGGGCCTTCACTAATGGCTTGAATGCATGTTGCTTCTGGGTCCTCCACTAGAGCCAGTATTTCTTGCCCTATGTCCTGAGAGTCCCCTGAGCCTTGATTTGAACCACCCATTTGGACATTGCCCTTTTCAAGACCCAGGATACTTAACACTTCACAAGAGACGCATAGTTCTTACCTGTTTAGCACTGATTATATTTCAAAGGAGAAGTGAAGGATATTCTAAGATGGCCCCTGGATGCAGATGGGATCAAAGCAGCACTTTGAAGGATGGATAAGAGCCAGGGGAGACTAGGGGGGAAGAGGGGCTTTTGAGGAGGTGGAACATAGTGAGCAAAGGCATGGCCATGGGAAAGCAGGATTAGTGCTATGGAAGTATTTACATCCTGTAGTTACAGGTTGGGGCTAGAATCTGGCATGGGGTCTTGAATGTGAGGTTATGGTTTAGATTTTAGCTTCTGGACACTGGGGAGCCATTGAGGCTAGATTTTGCTTATTTGTTGATAATGGCCTGGTGAAATCCTTTATGAAGCATTTTACACAGACCTATATTCAGTTAATATTCAAAAACAACTCCAGAGTCTAAGTAACTGGCCTAAGGCTGCATTTCTAGGAAGAGGTAGAACCCAGATTCGAATTCTGGGTTTGTCTACATGAGACAAAATCTTGTGCCTTTCCAGTTCTACCAAGCGTCCCTCAACCACTCCACCACCCTTGGTAATGCTTGACCCACAAGTAGTCAGACTCCAGACTCTCCTCTAAGGGGACAAATTGCTGAAGATCCCAGTGTGTTCCTGCAGCCTTGCCAATGAATGTAATTCCCAGCACCACCGTGAAGTTGTTTTAGCCTGGTTATTCTCAGGTGGTGTGGACCCTCATTCTCCTCATTTCAGTTTTGACCGAAAAGTGAAATCTGTGTCGGTTATCCATAAGTTTTGGCCCCGAGGCTGTGGGCATATAGTTCTTTATCTCGATATCTTAGTTTCTGGATCTGTGCTTTAAAACAGAACTGAATGTGTTATTTTCTCTTCTCACTTCTTCAGAGTAACTTAGTTCCAATGGAGGACAATTTGTATGCTTAACTGTAAGTTCTTATTATTTATATGTGGTTTAGATCTGTATTCTGTCAGCTCATTAATTTGTCTACTTCCCGTTCAGTTAATGACAAATGTGGACTATGAAAATGTTTGACATTCAAAACAGACAGCTCGGCAGTTTTGTGCTTTTGGATCATTTATTCACTCCATCTTGGAGATTTATCTAAATTAGCATGACAGTGACTGCATTTTCTTTCACTTGTACCTGTCCTTTCTGGAATTTTCCTTGGCATCTCAGAGATAGGAATGGGATCCATGAACATCAACAGGCTTTGCGATCCACAGGACAAGTGTGCTAGTACTCTTCTTCATCGATGAAGAAAAACACAGCATACGGAAGGTACATTGCTGTCTAGTGGAATGGGGGTGCTTGCTTGGAACGTCCAACTGTGTCCATTCCATTGGCATTCGGCATCATGCTCAAGTTGGAAGTAACTCAGACTTCTACCATCAGATAATCCTACTCTTCTCCCTCCTCCCTTCTCCTCTCTCTTATCTCTTCCTTCCTCCCACCTCCCACACACTATATTCCAGTCAAATTGAACCATGTTAATTTTCCAGAATGTTCCGTGTATTGTTTTTACCTCTACACATCTGCACATGTTGCTATTCTTGTTGTTATTAATAATAATAACTATAGTAATGACAATAATGACTATCACATATTGAGTCCTAAGTTCTTTACTCACATTTTCCCACTGAGTGTTAGTATTTTCCCATTTAAGAACAAAATTTCTGGCAGACTCTAAAGCTGTTCTCCCTGCCTCCGCTGTATTTCTCCCTAGTCACCTGGGTGATCACAGTTTATCTTTGGGACTCAGTGTGCTGCCTTTCACACACAGTCTTGCCACACACACACACAGTCTTTACACCAGCCTATACCTTATTGTAGCGTGATGCACACTGTGTCGTGTTGGCCGGCTTATCTTGCTAACTGCTTTACTAGAGTCAGGGTCTGCATCTCTCTTGTTTGGTATTATGCTTCCAGGTTCAGCATAGTGCCAGGTCATCACTGCTCAGTAAAGGTGGAGTGAATGACTGAAAGTGATTCAGCACGTATGGAAGGAGAATGCGCCACAGCTATTTTGAGGTTGTGACTCTTGAAGTTTCCTCCCCTCCTATCCCATAGAGGGTGATCAATAAATATTTGTTGACCAGCTGAATGAGTCTGATGAAGATGAATCTGAGCAATCTGTGACAGGAGCTTTTGGGACCTGGCAGTGCTAGAGGCTGCCGGGGAGATGCAGGGGGCTCTGATTCCATCTCTCAGTTGCTAACAGGCCATCTTTTCTTTAGCTGTGAGTTCGGTGGGGGGCTGGTGGTGACTTCCTGTTGTCTGAATGGGACCTAAATATCAGAATTATGCCAGCAAAGAACAAAATAGTTCTGCATTTGCTACTCCCTTTCTAGCTGAGTTTATACCATTAGCTGAGTTTATACCAAGGTAGACATCTGATTTGGTGTGTGCACGTATGCATGTGTAGGCACACTGGCACACGCGTGTGTGTACGTTCACGTTCATATGTTTGTCTGTGGGAATCGGCAAGGGGTTCTGTTTTGCCACCAGCCTCTCAGGGAAAGGCATTGCTGTCATCACAGTGAAACATGTGGCATCAAAGCAGCAGCGGCAATTATGCCACCATTTGGATGTCTGTGCTATGGCAGCATCTGCTGATGCTTTGAGACTCTTCCGCCAGGGTTTCGCCTGCCAAACCACCCAAACCATATGTTCTCATCAGCAGTAACACCCCCGTCCCCAAGTCTTTTAAGGGTGAGGCATCATAGATCAATGGCCGACATCTCGGTCGGGATAAGCACAGTTTGTACTTTGCTTGGCTTTGATAACTGAGGGGAGGGGATGGGATGCCTTGCAATTTTGGCTTCAGAAATAATAGGTAGTAAAAAATAATGTTGAATTTACTTCGGCTCCACAATAATTGATAGTGTAATTTATGGATTAATTAATGCCAAAGACTACAGTATTTTTCCAAGACCCAATCTACTGGCTTGTTGTGGTGAGAAGCATCACTAAAGCAGAATAACATTGAAGGACTTCACTTAGAAGTAGTTGTTTTCCCTATAGGGCAGAAGAGAATTTCTTAACTTCTGGTCGGGGAGGATTCTACTTTCCATGGGCACCTGCACATGAGTTTTATATGCTACTGATTTGTTATCTTGCAGTATTTCAGGAATTGCTCTTGGTTGCTTTCTAGTTGTTTAAGATGTGTATGTTTTATTTACCACCCCATCTTCCTCCTAAAAAAGTGATAGGCCTGTTAAGGTAAGGACTACATGTTTTCTTCCTTTCCACTCCTAGGAACTCGTACAGAGTTGGGCTGAGGAGGTACCCAGTAAGTCACTCATTCAATGGAAGAATAACATTGACAAATAAAATGCATTTAGGAGGCGATACAGTGGGGTCAGGTCACCAACAGATTATAAACATTTAAGCTTTTATTGAACTACATGTAAAACGAATTAAAGCAGAAAACTCTTTTATTTAGATTCAGTTAACAATCCTTCCGGAGTTTCTTGGATGATCTGCAATTAGTAGGAAAGTAAGTATTTTGTTTTTTGGTTTTTTTAAAATTAAAGTTCTTTAATATATATGCCATGGAGTATTTGTACCTACCTGTACTGATGAAGGCTACTGGAATCTTTAAAAGGGGTAAAAAGTTTTTAGTACTTTTCCCCAATTTTTTAAATTAAAACACAATAAATACATCTCTAGAATTCAGCTCTCATCAGGACACGGATGTTGTGTTTTGTTTTTCTGGCACCCTCATTGGCTAGAAGGGTGCTGCCTGGCGCATAGTAGGTATTGAGTATTTGCTGGATGAGTGACTGAACCCCGAATCCTTTCTAAAATTAGTTGAGAGTGGTATAAATAACAGTTTTGGTACTTAGTTTAATGCTATTAATCACAATATTTTCAAAAGTACTAAATATTTTTTCTCTATAGTTTCCCTACGTATATACCCTTTATATTCTTTACCAACTTCCTGTTTTGTCTCTCTGTAAAACTAAGACTAAGAGTTTAAGGAGGCATTTGAACCATATATATTGATATATTGGCATTAGCCAGAACTTAGAGTCCCACCTATCACCTTGTGGGTACTCAGTAAATATTTGTTAAAATATCGCAGCCTGTCTGATTGACTGTCACTTCTCTTGTATACATGGACACCTTTTTGTTTATTAGTATTTAGAAAATAAGACTCCACATGTAGGCCCAGGCCTTTGACACTAGCTTTACATCTTACCAATGCTCGCTAAGAGTCCTGGATTCTAGCTTTACCTTATTTCTCACTGTTCTCCAAAGACGCTTTTTTTTTTTTTTTCATGCCTTCTCTTTCCTTCCTACTTTGCATCCTTATGGCCCAGATTCAATGTCACCTTCTCTGGTCCTGGGCATCCATGACTCTTTGTTTCTCCTTCAGTGGGAATATTTAACCAACCACACTGTCGTGTATACTCACCTGGGTGTCTCTCCCTTTAGTTGTCGAGCCTGGGCAGCCCAAGGAAACTAGCTTTTTCACCTTTGTATCCATTCCTTTCTCCCTTCCCTGACAGCGGTTGCACACTGACACATAGTCAGTCCCCGGCACATTTGAGACACTGTAAATGTTTATAGAAGGAGGGGGTGACAGCTTCCCTCAGATACAAGGGTAAGTTTAAATCTGGGTTGCATGTAATACATCCGAGGGGAACGGAGCACATCCATGAGCCAGGCGTTTTACAGTTACCATCTCATTTAATTCTCAAAAACTCTGTGCCATGAATCCACTTTATTTCTGAGGAATTGGAGATGTTGGACTACTGAGTATAGTGTTGGAGTGTGAATGCTTTGTTTACTTACCTAAACCCTTGTCACCCCACAGGTATTTTATATGGGTGAGAGGGCAGAATTTAAGAGCCTGTCTGCATATTCTCATTCATCCTGGCAAGGGGAGATCCAGTTCACATGTAGGGATAGAGCCTGGAGTGGTTTGTTGCCAGTGAGTATTGGGTATTGGGGTGTGGTAGGAGTTGGCCCCCTCTCCTAGCCCAGAATGAACAGCCAGGGGCCCTGTGGAAGTCCTGTGCTTAGATGGAAAGCTGCAGCATGAATAAATCATGCTGGCATATCTCATCTCAACATCCTGTTCTTATAACAGAATAAGTCATTAGGTTTCTCTTTTTTTTTAAGTTTTTATTTTTGAGAAAGAGAAAGGGGGGAGGGGTAGAGGGAGACAGAGGATAAGAAGCAGGCTCTGCGCTAACAGCAGAGAGCCCTGTGTGGGGCTTGAACTCATGTACCGTGAGATCATGACCTGAGCCTATCCAACTGAGCCACCCAGACACCCCTCTTTTTTTTAAAGTTTATTTATTTTGGAGAGAGAGCATGCTCACGCGCACACACACACACACACACACACACACACACACACACGAGCAGTGGGGGAGGGGCAGAGAGATAGAATCCCAAGCAGGCTTCACACTGTCAGAGCCCGAGGTGGGGCTGTATCTCACACACTGCGAGATCATGACCTGAGCTGAAATCAAGAGTCTGATGCTTAACTGACCGAGCCACCCAGGTGACCCAAGTTTCATTTTGTTGCCCCTTTGACACATTTCTTGGCTACCTACATTTACAAATACCTGAGATTGGGTAATAATACAAGTTTCCTTAGTTAATGATATAATATAACCTTGTATTGTAGGAATTTTGTGCCACTTAACTTGTGTCACAATATGCATTACAATAACAAGGCTGAAACTGTTTACAAAGTACTCTTTGATTTGGCCCCTGTAAAAATAAAAAAAAAAAAAATCAACTGGGATTTTTGGGATTTGGGCATTAAACAATACATTTGCCCAGATGTTCAAAGTTAATTTCTAAGGGATGGGGAGATCTTGTTTACGGTATGTGAAGGAAGCTTAAAGGGAATTAGTTTAATTGTGTAAGAATATTAAGCAATCTTCTGCCGTCTGCTGTCAACAGCGCATGGGTCCCTTAAGGTCTGCTTTTCCATTACTCTGATTTTCTCCCTGTCTGGATGGAGTTCCCAATATCATTAACACGCCTCACATAGTTTCTTTTGAAGCTTGGGCTGGGTTAAATCATCTTACTTATGCAAAGTGGATTGGCTAAAACCTTTTCCCAAATACCTGCCAAAACCAGCTTTTTTTTTGTTTCTCTTGCAAGAGACACATGGCTGGTCTCACACAGTAAATTATCAGATCGTCAGCTTAGTCTATTTAATTGTGCCGCTCTTTTCACCCACCTTTCCAGAAAAGCTCATTTTGTTCAGGAACCGACCTCCATCCCCCACCCTGCAAACACTCCACCTCTCTTCCCTTTTCCCAGAATATTTCCTTTTGCCTGCTTCCTGTTTTAAGGGGATCGCCGGGCTAGATTTCAATGGCAGTAGATTTGCTTGTGTTATGGAATGCTGTTTTACAGACTTCTTTTGACCACAATCCATGGTAGGAATTAAATTTACGTTGTGGCCCAGAATACACACCCACATCCACACCCACACACGCTCCACAGAGGCTTTCATGAAACAGTATTGTATTAGTTTGCTAGGGCCATTGCCACAGTGTACCAAAAACTGTGTGGCTTAAAGTAATAGAAATCTATTGTGTCGAGGTTCTGGAGATCAAGGTTGGCCTGAGCTGTGTTCTGTCTGATGACTCCAGGAGATTCTTGGCTTTGCCCCCACCCAGCTTCTGGTGATCTGTGGCTTGTAGATGCATCAGGCGGGTTGCATGGTGGACTTTTCCCTCTGTGTATTCTCATCGTGTTCCCTCTGTGCTTATCTGTCTCTGTGTCAGATTCTGCACCCCCCCCCTTTTTTTTAGAATGACACCAGTCATATTAGATTAAGACTCATCTTAATAACTTCATTGTTACTTGACTACCTCTGTAGTGACATTAAATCCAAATACGGTCACATTCTGACGTTCTCAGTGGGGGATGCCCCCAATTAGGGTGCCCCCATACCACTTTGGGGGGGTCACAATCTAACTCCTAACAACAGCCAACCTTTAAATAATGCCTCAATGTATATTCCGTTCTCTCATTAAAAAATGTTGGCTGCTGGGGTGCCTGGGTGGCTCAGTCGGTTAAGCATCCGACTTCGGCTCAGGTCATGATCTCACGGTCCGTGAGTTCGAGCCCTGCGTCGGGCTCTGTGCTGTCAGTTCAGAGCCTGGAGCCTGCTATGGATTCTGTGTCTCCTTCTGCCTCTGCCCCTTTCCCACTCACGTTCTGTCTCTATCAAAAAATGAATGAATGTTAAAGAAAATTTTTAAAAAATGGTGGCTGCTTCTCACTAAATTGATTTCATGTCAGTTTGAAGATACCAGTTAGAGTACTTCTGAATTTGAACCATTTCTTCTCTGATTTTCCGTTTTCTCTTTAAAAACTGGAGGTTTAAATCCTTACTTTCCAGGCTTATGGTGAGAATTAAGAAGAATATATGAAAAGGTACTGGGTAAGTGAAAGATAGTAAAAACAAAGTAAAAATGAATAGGAAATTGCCAGCAGTACCTTTCAATCTGTTCAGTGAAGCCACATACAATTTGTCGTATCTAAATGAAATGGACAGAATTCTTGAAAATATATAGGTGACTAAAATTGACCCAAGAAGAAATAGAAAACATGATAAGATAAAAACCAGAAAAAGATTTCTAGCTCGAGCTGTGACATGGGGGAAGAGGCTGGAAGCTGTTACTCCCAACATTATAACAACAACAAAACCCTGGACAGACTGGAAATTGATATTCTTGAGATTTGGTTATCTGGCACAGAAACCACCAGATGACATAACTTGGAGGAAATTTTTAATGGTAATTTTGACAAATTGCTGGAAACCGAATGCAGACAAGTGGGAGACTGAAAAGCTCCTAGGGCACATGGTCTAAGTGGGTTACTATACTTTGACAAGTATGTCTGGAACCCCACCAGGTGCTCAGGGAAAGGATCCAAGTAAACTTCCCACATGGCGCTGGTCATGAAACCTTCTCAGACTCTTCTCCCTAACAAAGTTCTCATCTCCAGGGGAAGTTACTTCTCCAGAGGGCAATTCTGAAACCTTATTCCAGCCAAAGGAACAGAAAATAGGCCCCACTTCAGCTGCCTCCAGCCTTCCTGTTTTACCTAAGGGAAAAATCAATAATGGAAGTCATGGTCAATAGAGGAGAGAGTTTCAAGGAAGCATATTGGGAATGTTTTAGCCAGGAAAGGGACTGGGGAGGGGGGCAGGATAGAAGTAAAGTTCTGCTCTGGAGAGGAAGAAAATACTGAAAGTCACATCCTGAGACATAGTCATAGTCCACTAAGATGGAGACTTAGAATTTGAGAATACCCCCTCCCCCACACCAGTCCACGACACTAACAAACCTCCAATAATAACAGCACAGTGCAGCTAAAAAAAAACTGCACAACACAGCCTGTCTCTCAGAAGCAGAAAAAAAGGAATCCCCAAAGCCAAGAAGGGAGGAACAAAGAAGCCCACTATTGGAATTTGAAGCCTCAGGAACCAGTAGCCACAACAGGCATTAACACAGGCCATCTTCCAGCCAGATTAATATAAATTCTCACACTAAAGATGCCTGTTTACTTCAGTTCTTATTATCCTGTACAACATGTCTGGCTTTCAGTAAGAAATTATAAGGCATTCCAAAAGGCAGGTAAAAGAATTTCTCTCTCTCTCTCTCTCTCTCTCTCTCTCTCTCTCTCACACACACACACACACACACACACACACACACACACACAGTCTGAAGAGACAAAGCAATCCTCAGAGTCATACCCAGATGTGATACAGATTCTGCAATGAACAGAGAATTTGAAATAATTATGGTTAATATGTTAAAGGTTCTGATGAAAAAGTAGGCAACATGTAAGCTCATGTGTGGAATATAAGCAGAGAGGTATAAACTCTAAGGAAGAATAAAAAAGAAATGATAGGAATAAAAGCAGTAACAGAAATAAAGGATGCCTTTGATAGTCTCAGGTAGATGTAACATAGCCAAAAAAAAAAAAAAAAAGGAATCAGTGAAACTGAAAAGTCAATAAAACTTAAACATAAAGAGAAAAAAGAATAATGTCCAAAAACTGTGGGACAGTGTAAAAGATGTAACATATCTTTTAAGAGAAAATGAGAGAACAAGACAGAAATATTTGAAATAATAATGATTGAAAAGTCAAAACTCTTACACTCTCTTCCCACCTACAACCTTGCCTCCTTCATTAACAAGTTGCCATACCCATGTTTTACATGTAAATTTACCTAACTTTCAAGATGTACATGATCCATACACACACACACACACACACACACACACACACACACGTACACGTATTTTAAGTTTATTTATTTATTTTGAGAGGGGGCCAGAGAGAGAGAGAGAGGGACAATATCACAAGCAGGCTCCACATTGTCAGTACAGAGCCTGATGTGGGGCTCAAACTCACAAACCGTGAGATCATGATCTGAGTCGAAGATAGACGCTTAATCGACTGACCACCCAGGCACCCCAGAGCAAGATGTCTTATTACATTGATCTTCTATTTGGGTTTTTGTTTCTTTGTTTTATTTTACCCAGTCTCTAAATTTCCATCCTCAGTGTTTTCTTAAATTATTCCATTCCTAAATTCCTCACTGATTAGCTGGGTTTCCCTGAGCCAGTCTTACTCCCTCTTATTCCATAAAAAGGAAGATTGCCCTTTGGAACACAGAGAAGGCTTCCAGAAAAAGCAAGTTAAATACAAAGCATTGCAACATGTGATTGTCATGTGGATATTATAGACCATAAATACAGAGATGAAAGCCAGGGGATAAGGTCTAGGAAATAAAATAAAGGAGTTAGATTTGAACTAGACCTTAAAATTTAGGGTTTCCGTTTGCAGAGGTAGAACTGATTTCTGAGGGTGCTTTAGGTCAGGACCACAGCATTGTTAAAAACGTAGAGGTGGGAATTTGTAGGTCCTGGTCAGTTTGCTCCTGATGCAGGGAAAAATTTGTATTGAGGAGCTGTGTAAAATAAGTTTGTTACGGATTTTATACTCTAAAGAAAAACAAGTAACAGTATTAGAACTTTCATCTATGAATTTATTCATTCATTCCTTTATTCAACAAATATCGATCATCTCTTCTATGCCAGTCCCTGTGCTACCAGCCAGAATACAAGTATTAAAAGGACATGTTGCTTGTTTTAGGGAGCTTTGCAACTAGAAAGACAGATGCGTCTATAATAATACACACTGTGACAGGTGCTATATGGTGGAATGTATGACTATGTATAGGAGACCCAGAAGAAGGAGTGATTAATTCTGTCAGGCAAGAGGAAGAATAACAAAGAGCTGAGAGAATGTAATCCCACATAAACTACCCTGGATAACGGAGTAGATGATCCATCTTTGTTAAATCCCCAGCACTGTTTCTCACTGAGAGCTCAGGGGGCGTAGGAGGTCTTCCATCTGTGTTTGGTCAAAGCCTGACCCCACTGTGTGTGGGTCATGGCCTCAGAAGCCATGGCAGGTGCATGAAGCTGGCTGACTGGCAGTTGCTCCATTTACTGCCTCTTTCTGTTTTGCTTCATGGCCATTTCTCTCCAGGCAGAACTTTCCTGTTTGACAGACAGGTGTAAAGGTTCCTCATGTGTATGTTTGTATCACTCTTATGGTGGGAGCCTTCCTGTTGCCTTCCCATGATGCTCTAGAGAAGCAAAAGGTCGAACATTGTTGAACAGTAACTGCTGTGCTGTGAAGTACACTGAGGCATGGCCTCTCGCAAGACTGTATGCAACCAAAGAGGTTTATTCGTTGGCAAGAACTTGCTCTATAATGTGGTCTCATCAGATACTCTTTTGAGTGGTATCTGAGGATGACATGAGAATGATGCTCCCATTCATACATTAAGATCCACTAATCAGGGGGGTCTGGGTGGCTCAGTTGGTTAAGCCTCTGACCCTTGATTTCAGCTCAGGTCATGATCTCATGGTTGGTGAGTTCGAGCCCCATGCTGGGGCTCTATCAGCACAGAACCTGCTTAGGATTCTCCCTTTCCCTCTCTCTCTGTCCCTCCCCCACTCATTCACACCCCCCCCCCCCAAATAAATAAACTTTTAAGAAAATATCCACCAACCAATTGGAGAACTCTTAGAAAAACATGTTTGAGGGGTAGTGAAAGTAGGGAAAGGAAGTGGCTAGGAATGTTTTATCCTTAGGTAATTTGCAGAGATTTAAAATTTTTCTCTGACCAGTGACAGTTTGCTCTTTTTCGTTTTGGACATTCCCTAGTTTCCTAGTTAAACATATTAACATTTTGGAAACTTTGAATATTTCAAGAAATATTCTTGAAATTTGAAATATGCCTTGTTATTGCAAAAGCTAAAAAAAGAAAGGTTCATGAGTACCTGATGCTTGATTTATATAATTCTGCTTATATATTCTTCTTAGTCTCTGCTAAGAATTCCATTTTTGGTTTTTAATCTGGCAGCAGTAAAATTATAAAAGGACTCTTAACCGTTTGAGCCATGCATTCTATGACTTTTTCTTAATGTTTCTACAGAGATTGTCTCGTTCCTTGAGAAATAAACTGCTTTAGGAGTTAGTAGTGTAGAAAACAGGAACTATTTTATTTCTGGTTCCTTTTGTTACCCCAGTCCCTGAGAAAAGCATATTTGAGTAGCACGTTATACACTTCCTTTCTAATTGTACTTTGAGCACCTAAGGGATCCTTAAAAATTCCTTCGTAACTAATTGTTCCCTTTCTCAAATAAGTACCCTAGTGCCTCCAACATTAGAGTAAGCAAGAGAATAGCATCTCATTTCCCCAAACAGTATGATTTCCTTGCTTCGTGAACCCCATTAGTTTGCTGGCCTGAAAGCTGTACAGGCTGCAGTGGACTTCCAGAATTATTTCCAACGGGAAAGATAACTTACGTGTCATCCTTCCAAGCATACGCTCCTCTGTGTGAGCCTAGCCTGGAGGAGCACTTTGATTTCAGCCCCTTTTCCAAGAACCAGGAACAGCACATCATAGTACATCCCCAGCGTGCAGGTTCCAGAGGCCTCTAGAGTCTAAGCGACTGAGATATCAAGTGTGGTTTACGTAGATGCATCCATATAGGCGATGACAGACTTCTCCAGGTATGTGCCTTTTACCCGAGTGGCCAAGGAATCCACCCTTCAGAGACTGAAGAGGCCCTGTGTCTTCCTCACGTTATCACGTGACTTTTAAAAGTTTCTTTTAATATCTTAGAAGGCTCAACTCCTGGACAGAGGCAGAGAAAAGGGCTACGGAAGGCTAAACTTTCTGAAGTTGAAAATTCTTCTAGCTGCCAGAGACCAGTCTCATGGGTGCTATCTCTGCTCAGGCTTACACCGGGTGATTTTATTTGATAGAAAAATTACTTGGGAGATGTTGCAAGAGAGCGAGAGAGGCAGATTGTGTGTTTAAGAGAAAGATAGGGAGATAGAGGTTGACTAGTAACACTTAAGGGGTACTTTGTGAGAAAATGCGTTCATCCGTCCCCCTTTGGTGAGGGATCAGATACCAACCACTTGCGGCTGTCGTGCTGGGAGATGGGGGTATAGTGGAGAGAAGAAATAATGCTCACATGTTATTACTTTGTAGGTCTCCAAAACATCTAGAACTCTGCCTAGCACATAGTAGGTATTTAATAAATATTTATTGAGGGAAAGCGTGAATAAATATTGAGAATATATTTCTCTGATGTCGACAGTGTGTTATTTTTTTTTCTCAGTTTTTCAGGGATTTGTACCTTAGCTTTCATTCCTCTGTTTAGTGTCGTTTGCCTGCATAATCCTTGGTTGATTTGAGAGGAAATGCCCTTGATTAGAGGCCTATAATAAGTCAGGACTGATCAGATTGAAATCTAATGTAGGCACCTAATTTAATGAGGAGAGAAAAAATTACCCAAACAAGAGCATGTGTAATTATGCTAAATTTCATGACTTCGGGGTCATAAATGGATTTTTCTTGATGTTCATCTGACACGAATTAATTCCAGTTGTTGCTGACTGTTAAGCAGCGACTTGTAGGGTCCTTTATAGTAAGAGGACATTAATTCCTGTTAAATTATGATGAGCCTCCTGCGGAATCATACATTTTATTCACATGGATGCAGCTAATAAGGAGACAACGAAAGACCAGGAGGATCAGAAGGAGGCTGTTGCTGCAGAAATCGAGGGGGAACGAACCTTTTTAACCCATGAGGCAAGGTGGCGGCAAGGGGCTTTAGGATGCTTGTCTTAGTCGGCTTGGGCTGCCAGAACGAAATGTCACAGATTGCAGGGCTTAAGCATCAGACATTTATTTCTCACAGTTCTGGAGGCCAGAAAGTCAAGATCAAGGTTTCAGCAGGATTCAGTTTCTGGGGAGAGCCGTCTTCCTGGTTTGTACATTGTTGCTTAGCCCTCACATGGCCTTTCTTCTAAGCATGGACCGGGGGGGGGGGGGAGGGGAGAGGGGGAGAGAGAGAGAGAGAGAGATCTCATTTTAGAAGGATATCAGTACTATTAGATAAGGGTCCCACAGTTACTGACCTCATTTAATCTGAATTATTGCATTAGAGGCCCCATCTCCAAATAGAGTCACACTGGCTATTAGGGCTTCAGCATAGGAATTTGGGGGACACAACTCAGTCCACGGCAGTGGGATAGCTTCAAGTTTTGAACTCCAGTTCTTTTCTGCTTAGCTGTTTGGACTCTGGCCAGTTGCAAAGGCTCTAGGAATCTCGGTTCCTCTACAAATGCCATTGGAGTAATAATCACAGCTTGAGTTGGGAGAATACAAGTGAATTAAATAAGTGTGTGGAAGATCTCGCCCAGGGCAGGACCCATAGTGGCCACTTGCCACATGCCAGCCCTCCACATTCTTTCGCCCCATGATGCCCACTCACATGTTGTCCTTCTTTGTCTGGTGAGGCTGGGTTCCAGGTTCACATGCACATTGTGGTGTTGAGGTCCCTCTCGGTGATTGGTGGATCATATTCTGGGAGGGCAGACAAATCTTCAGAAGCATGGTTTAAATACAGAATGTGTGACTGACTCTGTGTAAGTTGTGGTGTTGAGAAAATGGGAGGATTAGCAAGCACATTAACTCCAGCGGAAATTATGGAAGGAGTGGCATTACGGAAGGCATTTTTAATGATTTGAGTAAATGAGAGAGTGACCTTAATTCCATTCTTTCAAACTATGGGATTAGGTTAAGGGCTCTCTTTGATGAGAAAATAAAATGGAATAATTTTCAGCAGAATTCCATTTTAAAATTCTGCTCTTTAAATATTTTTCTTTAATAATCCTGTCAACTGTTAATGAATTAAACATTATGTGTAGAAGTGTTGTTTTTATTTCCTTCACTGCAGATAAGTCTCATGAGAAACGATTCTGCATCTTCTCTGGGCTTTCTTCTTGTGGCATTTCAAATTAAATTCCTGACCAAGTATATAATTCTCCTTATTCAGGATTTGAGGGTGGATGTTCATAAATGTCACTACAGTATATTTCCTTTCTTTATTAACTGGAACTAATGAAGTTTTTGTATATATAATATATATACATCACTTCAGTCTGAACATTGACACTTTTAAAGAGATAAAGCATTTTTTCCCTCCATTTCTTTGTGTTGAAGAAAAGAATTTCATCATGTGTTATTCCAGCTGCCTTCTAATAAATACCTATGTAGATTTCCGTTAACTATGCTGTTTGCGTCCCATGTATTAAGCCCTCTAATGAGCTAATATCAGTCCTCCACAACAGTTTATCTGGGGCATTTCCTCAGCTCAGCAAATGCATCTTCTTTCCTTCATTCAACCTCTGGAGTAGGTTGTCACTTGCTATTTAGTGTGTCAGGAGGGTGGAAAGTAAGCTGTGCTTTAAAGTGCTATCAAATTATTATCATTTTTTTTTTTTTTTGGTCCTGGTTCTTGTATTTGGTATTCAAAAGAAACCCTTTATTTAGGGCACTGAGTACAAAATTAGATCAGTTCCGTAAGATAATGACCATATTTCACAGTTATGAGCCAGTGTGATTGCTGGGTAGTGCTTACGGCATAGAGTCATATTTTTTATTTTCTTCTGTGTTTTGCCAGCCTCAGACAGCATTTTTTTTTTTTTTAACTGGCGGTTGGGATAACAGATCTTTTAATTTTCCTGAATAGAGTGTAGTGGAATGGACATAATCTTTCTGACTGCTAAATCATGCTGGAGCATTGGTTCATCTATTCATTTGTGAGAAGAGGTAACAAAGAGCATGCATTATTTGATTCTAGGAAAAGGAAAATAAAAATGGCACAGAATAAACAAGGGTGAAGAAGTAAGGAGTGATAATTTTAAAAGCCCACTCTTTAGATTTCTCTTACTTAAGGATCTTTTAAAGATTGTGACCATATCTGCTTTGTGGAGAGTGATCAGTGATTTCTTTTTTTAATCATCAGATGTACCACAGGTGTGGGATTCCACAAATCCAGAAATCCTTTGTACGTTTTACTGCCCTGGCTTTCTCACCTGCATGCAGATTGCGTTATGTGGCTGTTTAAAAGTTCACTGTACTTGATTTTTTTTAATGGTGTGTGTGCGAATAATCACTCTGGGACTTGTCTGTTTGGGGGGGGAGAGTGGAGCACTCACTGTGCTTTTGAGGCACCTGAGGGATTATGATGTCCCAGAGCCGGGCATACAATCTGACACTTACCTTTGCTGGGTCGCCTTGAGTTAACCTGAAGCCCAAGAGGCTTCCCCTGTTTTTCTTTTTCATTAGAGGTTTCTTGTTTTTGCTATTGTGTAAATTCTTGTGTCATATTTTGCTTTTAGTTCTTAGCCAATAAGTAAGCTTAGTAGCTGATGGGAGGGAGGGGTGAGTTTGCTGAATAATTTTCCAGATCAGTTTCTGGCCCAGACTTGAGCTGCACCCAGCGTGATTTCAGACATGCCAGGTCCTTATTTGCTCATTGACCTCCCTGGCCTCCCTGCCAGAACCAGGCAAAATAAACAATAAATAAAAAATATGGCTCTTTTCCTGCCATTTTCTTGGAATATAGTCTTGGGGACATAAGCCAAAAGTCTATTCTAATGAGGAAAAATAAACCTTGTGAGAAGGAAGTTTTCATACATCACACTAGATTTTTTTTTCTTCATTTTGAACGTGAGGTACAGTTGGTATATGTGACAATTTCATATGCATAAACCGGCGGGTCTTAAAGCTGTGGAGTCACTTAGGCAAGGAAACAGGATAAAGAAATACATGAGAAATGATAAAGGCAGTGAAGATGTGTAGTCGAGTTAGAATGACCCACTTTTAAAGGAACATGTTAAAGATGGTCTTTCATAAGCCCGCCGTGTTACTGGCATCGTGCTAGGACCGTAGAGACATCAAAGTTGAATCAGACCAAAGTCTAGTAGGAAAGTACATGAAATTCTGAGTTATAGGAACAATGACCAATGGCTTGGGAAGTACAGATGCATTTTTATGAGAAGGAAGAGTAAGGAGCGATTGTGTCGAGGTTGTTTCTTCTGCAAATGGGTCTATGGGCCTGCTCCTTGCTGGAAATGCGATTTCCCAGGCCCCACATGAACCTCTTCTGGGCTGGGGCCCAGGAATCTGTATTTTGATAAGCCCTTCAGGACATATCGATGCTCCCTCAGATTTGAGAAATATTGGTTCTATTCCATGTAGAAAGAATAAAGAGGTTGTTGGGGGAGGTGGCATCTACATTGGGCAAGGGAAGCCAAAAGAATATGAATCGGCTTTGCCAGAAGGCGAAGTTTGCACAGTCCTTAAACTGCCTCCGAGTTTATTGTCTCCAACTCTTAGAATGAAAGATCTATCTTATATGTAATCTAAATTCAGCATGCTTTCCCATCATGCTGTTTCCTCTGTTTTCATTCTCAGTGGAATAGTGAATCATGGTGATCATATTTTGTGTAATAGTCTTTCCTATATATCAAGGAGAATATTAAGTTCCTCACTGTCTTTTCTTCCTCAGGCTAATTAATCCTCATTCTTCAGCCTTTTTTTCTTACCTTTGAACCCTTTTATCATTTTCACTGCTCTTGTCTGGGCTTTCCCCCAATTTTCCATCTTTCTCCAGAGTTACAAAGACCCAAACCAAAGTGGTGCTATGTTGATGTCTTTGCTTCTGCAGGAGGGTGAATGGATATTTTAGTCCCCACATGTCATTTTCCTTCATGAGAATTTACCTAGAGAAGTAGCAGAGTATAGGGTACCATTTTTAACGTATCGTCCTTGGGCTCGTGGGGGACTGGAGATTGTTCACATGGGATACTTAGATCCACATCAGTACCAGCCATTGTTTGGAGACTCAGTAACTATAATGGTTCCCACATAAATACACTCCTTTTTGTATCTTAATGTACTTTGCTGTAATGGAGACTAGTAAAACTCAAAATGTGTTGTTTCATCTTGTTGGATTTTAATTTTTTTTAATGTTTATTTATTTTTGAGAGAGAGAGATAGATAGAGCATGAGTGGGGGAGGGACAAAGAAAGAAGGAGACACAGAATCTGAAGCAGGCTCCAGGCTCCGAGCTGCCAGCACAGAGCCCTACACGGGCTCAAACCCATGAACCGTGAGATCATGACCTGAGCTGAAGTCGAATGCTTAACCGACTGAGCTACCCAGGCACCCCTGGATTTTCTTAAAAGAGTAAGAGTCCAACTATTCTGATGGGAACCTATGCAATTTAAAAAAAAATGTTTATTTATTTATTTTGAGAGAAAGAGAGGGAGAGTGCACAGGGGTGGGACAGAGAGAGAGGGAGAGAGAGGATTCCAAGTAGGCTCCACACCATCAGCATAGAGGCCAACATGGGGCTTGAACTCATAAGCTGTGAGATCATAGCCTGAGCTGAAATCAGGAGTTGGACAGTTAACTGACTGGGCCACCCAGGTGCCCCAGAATCTATGCAATTTTTAATGTCAACAGAGGAGCCTTTGTGTTTGAGAACGCATTTATTGGGGCGGTAGGTCAGACATTGAGCATGGTGGCCTGTCCTCATCTGTACAATAGGGAGAAAAGTATCTGCCTTTCATGATACTGATTGTGATGGTAAAGTGGTTACTGTATGTAAAAGAACACAGTAGGTGTTCAGCAAATGGTACTTTATTAAGTATGTGTATTGACTGGTCTCAAATGTGACTTTTAATCCACCATGAGTAATTGTTTGGCTAGAGTATGTAGATAGTAACTGTCAAATGGGGCCACATTTTTCTCTAACTACGTGTCTGTGTTCTCATCACATTCTTGTGTTTAGGTTTCTGTGGGTAGGGGATGGAGGAAGGGTTCCTTTCTGAGAGTTTTCTCAGTCTGAGTTGGCCTTCCTCATACTGTATCTTGCCACCAGAGGCCCCTTCATACTCTACTGGATGCCTAGAATTTCTGCTTTTCCTGCTTGAACTAAAAGCAATAAAAGAGAAATAGATAGTATGAGATGGGTTTGCTGAACAGCACAAAGTTGAAAATTTGAATTTTCTATATAATCATTGGAATTGTTGCCAAGAACATTATTTCCATACATGTTGACAGGCAGTAGAGGAAAATTTCTGACCCAGGAGTCTTTAGTGTGTTGAAGGCTAGATAAATAAATGTTCTTAGTAGACGGAGGTGAAGGTGTGGTTCGTCTCAGTAGGGCCTCCTGTGAAGGAGATGCCGTTTTCTTGGCCCAATATCCCTGTCACCGTGGGATCTGTGAGTACATGCTGGTAACATTGGCATTGGTTGTCTTTTCAGCTGTTGCTGTAGACGCAGATGACGCCACACCTGTCTTCTTGGTTTGCCTTACATTCTGTGCGAGGAGGTCTGAGAATGCCCTGGCATGTATGCTTCTTTGATGAGTGACTGCTCAGTTAGTGAGGCTCAGCTCTTATGATTTCCCCCCCTGTTCTGCATGTCGGCATACCATTGTTGATCTTTGCCGTTTCTCTTTGCCTTCTATCCTTAGGCTTTGAGTTAAGTCATTTTGCTTACAACAGAATTCACCTGTCTAAACACAAGCTGGGTGAGAGCACGGTCATTCCCCATGCCCTCGATTCATGAGCAGGGAACGAAAACCTCTTAGGCAACCAATACTGCCCCAGAAAACTAGTGAACAAGTGACAGTCTGGTGTTTGAGAAGAGACTCAGAGAGATGCTTCTTGGTTTGGTGATCCAGCTAATACAGGATACTTGAAGTTGATTAGAAAGTTAGACCTTCTAGGTGATTTTGCTTTTGTCCAGCCCCAGCACTGGTGGTTTTCCATTGCAAAATAAAATGTAGTTACTTTCATAGAATCTTATTCCAACTTTAGTCTGTCTTTTCTAATTTCTCCTTTTTAAAGCATTACATCAGTTTTGTATTTCTCTGCTACCTCTTGGCCCATGAGAAATACAACACATGGGCTTAGATGGTTTTCTTGGAAACGCGCTTGACAGAGCTGCATGTAATAAAAGCACAATTTTCTCCGCAAGAGAACAAAATACACTACCCTCTCGCATCTGGGCTTTAAAAATATCTAAAGAATACACTTACTTAGATAAATTTGGCTTGTGTTTTAATATTTTTGTGGTGACATCTTTGCTTCAGAACATTCCCAATTGAAAAATACAAAACTTTCTTTTCCTGACGCTCTGGGGCAAAAATAGATTCTTCTGCCAGTTTCAGTGTGAATAACTGTGGTGTCTATTTAACTCGTTTTCTTTGTGAGTTACAAGCCTAGAATAGTTCTGCCATTTCACATTTTAAAATGCATTCTCATCGGACTTAATTTATTCAGCAAAGAGTGCTGATGGCATTCCACGGACTGGTCAGCCGTTTGGCTGGTTATATGCCTTGAGTCCTGCATTCCTAGATGGTTGTGTGTTCTTGGCATGTCCAAATCAGAGTGGGTATAGAATCAGAATCTTTAGAGTGGGAACAGATGCCCCATGCCGTTAGCTAATCTGTCCTCTTGCATCATCACCAGGGCAGCAGAATTTCATTTTATTTATCTCCTGTTGGCCACAGTTTCGGGAGAGTGAAGTCTCACTACACCATATTTTGCCTCCATGCTTCAAATATCAATGGCTATGGTTTAGGAAGATGCTATCATAGTTGAAAAAAAGACATCTGTAATGTCAGAAAGGAACAAAAGTATCACCGGGAATTAAGTCCATGTACCGGCAGGTGGTTCGAAGCATCTGGAGTCTAGTAGTGACTTTGGGGGTCTCCCTGGTACCATTGGCTTTGCAAGGTCGAAATTGGTCCCTGAACTGTGCTTTGTTTTAGCCTCTACCACCTTGAAGGTGAGAAAGAATGTGAATAACTGTATGGGTAAATGTACTTATCTTCTAGTATAGAGTTTTTGCTTTGTTTTGAATCTTGTTCCTTAAAATTCAGAGCAAACCGTCTCTACTCAGACAGGATCCCTTGAAGCTTTATTTTTAAAACTTTCTATGTTAATGTTAATGATAATTTATGCAAATAAATAATTCAATTCGTGTTTCTTATACATTTTTCTCTAATTAGGAAAATGGATAAGCTGTGTTTACTTCAGGTTATGTAAGAAGAGCAAGGCCACCTGGATCCGATTATTTCTCAATTTTGTTAGTGCTTTATCCACTGCACAAGACTGCTGGAGATGCAAACAGTTCACATAAACAGTTGTCACCGGTCCCTTGAAGGCAGTTAACATTTTAGCAACCCACCCAGAAATTTTGCCTAATGGGTGAGATTTTAGTGAGGCATGAGGTCGCCTGTGAGATGCTCTTCTTATTAGGTCCCAGTTCAGAGGGCAAACACCCAGAAGATAAGACTCTCTCTTGCCCACTCCTCTAGCACCCTTCGCAGGTGCAGATCTGTCTACATCCTGCTGAGAAAGATTGATGTGTCTGAGCTTCGGTTGGAGCAGAGGATGGGACCAGGACAGATGCTGGAGGTTAGGCAGTGTCCTGGGGAACTTGGCCAAGGCCGCTTGGATGTGTGCCTTGGAAAATACCAGCCATGCAGAACAATCTCGGGGCTAAGCAAAGGAATGGAGGGTAAAAAGATATTGAGGCAATTGTTGGGTTCTCTAGGTTTAGAAATGACTTCCTAGTCATTATTGCTTTTGTCTGACCTACTGTTTTGATAGTTCTTAAGAATGTCATGATTTTTTTGTTGTTGTTCAGTTCCTGCTTTAAAAATGCTAACATATTGGGGCACCTGGATGGCTCCATCGGTTGGGTGGCCAACTTCAGCTCAGGTCATGATCTCACGGTTCCTGAGTTCAAGCTCCGCATTGGGCTCTGTGCTGACAGCTCAGAGCCTGGAGCCTGCTTCAGATTCTGTGTCTCCCTCTCTCTCTGCCCCTCCCCTGCTCACACTTTGTCTCTGTCTCTCTCAAAAATAAGCAAAAATGTTTTTAAAAAATTTAAAAATGCTAATATATTATGAAAGCTATTTCTAAGTCACAGCTGTGGGGAACAGTTCACTGTCAGCTAATGACAGGGTTGTGTTTCTCATTAGATAATTAAACCCATTGTAGGGATTCAATTTTGAATTGTACACACTCAAATTCATCATAAAAAATATTTAAACATCGTGTACCTCTTAGGTATCACACTGATTCTGGAAATACCAAAATGGGAAGAAATGGACTCTGTTCTCCCAGAAGTACCAGGAAGTAGGAAGACAGATAGGTAAACCAACAAGTACACTCCTACAGTAAAATAATACAGTGCAATAAAATACAAAAGCGTGGTGAGCGAGGGTAGCCTCAGAAATGTACAAGGTAAACAATTAGCATGCAAGAGGTCATGGTTGACTTTCCTGAGGGAGTGTGTGAACCAGAGACATCTTCAGAGAGGAACTGATATCTGAAGGGATTTGACAGGTGGACAGGAACTCACCGGAAGGGGAAGAGGAGATACACAAGAGAAAACATGCTGGTCAGACCCACAGCATGAGCAAAGTTGCATAGATGGGCTCTTCATGTACCCCATTCTTAAATCACTCTTGATGGGGAAGAATGGACTAACAGAATATTTAGAAATAACATTATTAAAAAAAACAAACAGAAGTGATAGAATGACTTTAGTGATAATGGTGGATTATTTACTGCTCCCTGTGGATCTTTAAGAGATATCTGTCCTTAAACTTAGGTGAGAACCATTTTTTTTTTAATTTAGGAGAGAAAACAATAGCAGGTTTAGCAGGTGCACAGTGAATACCTATTGCGTGAGTGCCTGGGGAATTCTGAAGTGGGAATTGTGGCTTTCTGTCAGTCAGTCACTGACTGGGGTCGTAGCCTTAAGCATGTCACTTAGTGGAGTCTTGCCTTTCTCTTGATCAAAATGAGCTGTTTGTATGTATAAGTATCAAATTCTCTTCCAAATCTGATTTCTTCACCTATCAAAACGCCTCCTAATAAATGTTGACACATCAGAGAGAATAATTCATGTGTCTAGAAAATTCCCTCATACTGGATAACTGAGGTATTATTCCATACCACTTAGTAAACTCATCACTTAGTCAATGTGTTGTACATAATGGTAAACTCCTACCCCCAAAAAGCCAGTTTTCCCTAGGCTAGCAGAGACATTGATTTAAAAAATAATAGAAATAATTGCAACAACAACGGCAGCAACAAACTTCCGTGAATGAGTTCAACAACTTCCTCTCCCTCAAAAGGAGAAAGCAAACCTTTCCTTCCTAATAGCATCAGGCATCTCGTAGCCTCTGTGCCTTGCTCCAGTCCTCACTCCCTTTCCAAGCATGATTCTGCATGCCAAGTCATCAGAAGGCGATGAGCATCTTTGGCAAAAACACAACTTAGACCAAGTCAGCCTCCCTGTGCCTGAAGAAGGTGCCCCAGGACTCGTCTGAAGTGCTCATTGACCCCACTGCCCTGGGGAGCTCACCAGCCAAGAGTGCTCATCTCTGCCTGTCCTGACAGGTGCATAATATGGGTTTGCAGAGGGAATTTGTTTGGATTTTGTTTTGAATCCAAGTTCTTTTTCAAATAAACTGTTTTTGTTTTTTTTTGTTTTTTTTTTTTTTTAATTTTAATTGACCTAACTTTGCTGAGAAATGCCCTGCTGGTGTGGGTGACTAACAAAGATAGAGCCTCTGCCCTCACAATACTTTTGGTCTGCAGAACACAGACATGCCTGCTATAGTTTTAGGACACCGTTGGGCCTGGAGAGAAGAATGTTTTTATAATATCTGGACCTAATTGGCCAAACATCCATCTAGTTTTTAAAAATTATGAACAAAACAAAGGAGGTTTTAGAAGAGACTTTGGCCTTACTCACCAGACTCCTGATGTATTCACTGAATGAAAGAAAGCCCTTGAATGCAGGCTTCTTGTTCCCCTATCTCCAATTAATATTCGATCTTAATTTTATTAATGTTTATTTAGTTTTGAGAGAGAGACAGAGTACGAGCAGGGAGGAGCGGGGAGAGAGGGAGACACAGAATCCGAAGCAGGCTCCAGGCTCTGAGCTGTCAGCACAGAACCCGACGCAGGGCTCAAACTCATGGACAGTGAGATCATAACCTGAGCCGAAGTTGGACACTCAACCGACTGAGCCACCCAGGTGCCCCATATTCTGTCTTAAATTCTTAGTGCTTTCTATGGGAACTCCCTTGGAAATCAGAACCGTTATTGTGACCACTGGATTTTATTTTCCTTATGTACGCATTGTAATTAAAAAACAGCTTTCCTGATAATGTCATCTTTTTAATCCTGTTAAATTTTCTTATGTTTCATGGTGGTGTGCCCAGGTGTTATTTTCATCTCTATGTAGCATTTTTTTGTTTGTTTGTTTTGAGGAGGGAGATCATCTTGTTTATGTTTTTGTTTTTTTAATGCTTATTTCTTTACTTTTGAGAAAGAGACTGAGAACGTGAGCAGAGGAGAGACAGAGAGAAAGGGGAGTAGGGAATCCCAAACAAGTTCCATGCTGTCAGTGCAGAGCTTGATGTGGGACTCAAACTCACAAACCATGAGATCATGGCCAGACCTAAAATCAAGAGTCGGATGCTTAATTGACTGAGCCACCCACGTGCCCCTCCGTGTAGCACTCTTAAAAGGTTAAGGGACTTTCACAAAAGACCTGGCTTCCAGGAAAACCTTGTAATCGGTTGCAGGTGATGGGTATTTATATTGACCTACAAAGATCCAGGAAATTCATAAGACCCCAGATTTTTAAACCCCATTTGTAAGGGTGCCTGAAGGAGAGAGTGTGGGGCTTAAAAACACTGAAGATCCCTATGAAGATTAATTATAAGATATAAAGCAGAGATAGGAGAGTATATTATATTTCTTCTGGACTTTGAATTTCTTTAATCCCCAGGAGTGTTGGGATGGTGCTTATCTTCATATTTGGATTAGCCAACCAATGGAGGAATTTTGAATTTCTATTTTCTGCCTTTCAAATAACTCTATGTTTATGATTGGTGTTACTGGTGTATATTTGTTTATCTCCAGCTGTGTACCTGTCACTACAGCCAGGGTCCCTGATTTGCCGTAAATGAAGTAAGTGACAATCCGGAGCTAGTGAGTCAATTTGAGTTGTACTCTCTTTAATTTATTTGAAAGACTTCCTGCCATCCCTCTGGCTAAATGACAACATCACATGTAGACCCAAGGAGTACTCACCTCTTCGAGTCTTTAAGGAAGGGGGAAAGAAGCTTGGTTTACATGAAAGACCATTCTGTTTATGGTGGATGAAGCAGGACAAACTCGCAAAGTTCATTTAGATTTTGAGCCCATTCTGATTTCTGTAGTTGATTGTAAGCACAGGGATGAGCAGAGTCTAGTGTGTAGGCTGGCCACCTGATTTTGTAAATAAAGTTGTAATGGGACACAGCTTTTGCCATACAAGCGCAGAGATGAGTAGTTTCCACAGAAACTATGTGAATCATAAAACCTCAAATACTTATTATTTGGGATGCCCGGGTGGCTCAGTCGGTTGAGCATCTGACTCTTGATTTCAGCTCAGGTTGTAGTCTCACGGTTCGTGGGTTTGAGCCCCAGGTCGGGCTCTGCACTGACAGCATGGAGCCTTCTTGGGTTTCTCTCTCTCCTTCTCTCTGTCCCTCCCCCACCCCCCACTCCCAGATAAAGACATAAACTTAAAATAAATACATAATTTTTAAAAATTAAAAATAATAAAATACTTCTTATTTGACCTTTAACAAAGAGGTTGACAAATCCATCGTAGAGCCCCTGCTCTCGTCTCCCACCCAGTTTTATTACCTAGTGGGATTTCACATCCAAGTTCTGGCCCTGGAGGATTCAGCAGTTCCATAGGCTGAAGGCTCTGGTGGGCCTTTCCACCCTTGGATGGGGCGTGGGGGCAGAGCGAACTGTTCGTCTTAACTAAATCCTTACTAATAATTTAAATTCTACCAATTCCAGGACTTTGGCAGCCTGATTCAGTAAATCTTTCCTGTCTTTCCTTTTTTTAAACAAGAGGAAAATACACTAACAGATTAAAGTACACTTAGAAACCCAGCTGCCTTGTTTCTGTGCTCCCAGAGGAGCACTTGATTTCCAATTACACTATTTTTTCCTTTTGATCAAATTGCTAAGAAACAGTAACTCAATTGATTTAAATGATTTCTATCACACATAGCCTTTAAGACAAGTAATCGGTTTTATTATGCTCAGTCATAACGATGGTATTTTACTTCTATGAATCGTATTTTCAGCAGAGCTCATAAAATACCCAGTTTGACTTCGTTTATTAACTTTCTCATTTTCTATGAACTGATGTTTTCCTGTCTCAGATCATTTTCATGCCTGTTGATATTGCATAACTCAACAGAAATGTGTCTTTCAAAAGAACAAACAAAATCTTCTTTCAGGTTTGGATAACTAATTTTATCTTAGTATATCTTGAAGAATAATTTTTTCAGGTTTTTGTTTGTCAGAGTTCACTTATGTTGTAACTTGAATATCATTTTGAATTTAATTGTATCAATTCCTGTGATTTGCTATTTAATGGTTTCTAACTGCTGAGAGCCTAGACATTTAAAAACATTTTCTATATTTTAGAACAGAAGATATGGTTCAGTTTTCATTCACTTGACTCTTGTTGTCAACAAAATTAACTAGAAAAAAATGTCTGGTCCTATATTAATTAGTTTCAATTTGATGTATAATTCTCTGTTGAGCCCCTTCCAGTCTGTTGCTGAAGCAGTGTAAGCCTGCATAAGGCATCTGAATTATATTTTTTTTTTTGCTTCCTCCTGTTTTATTGGCAAGTGACCGTGTGTATGGTAATTGAGCAATTGTGTGCTTACATGGGTTTATGGAATTTGCATCAGCAACTTTTGGAGGTCTTAGATTTTTGTCTCTAAACAGACTTGAAGGGAAAGCTTTCGGGAAACACTGTCTTTTGGTTAAAAATATAGCTTGCATTTTATTGAGTGACAGTCTACCTCAAAACATTGGAGATGCATTTCTCTTTTCTCTTGGCCATATCTTGTGTTTTTGTTCTCTTGAAGCTGAGGCAACTCGCCATTTATAAGGGGGTGGTGGGTGAAATACAGATGAGAGGGAAAGTGTTAACCCACTCCCCAGGCGGAGGGCCCACGGCAAGCCAAGCCTGTGCGATCATCATTAGAGCTTCTCTTTTCCCATAGCTGCTGTTTTCTCCTCCCTGTTGGACAAATGAAGATACTGAGTTAAGAGGGTGAATCAACCTTTGTCTGACCCAGCAAGTGCGACAGGTCAGAATTTTGAAAGCGGATCTAACAGACCTTGCAACTCGAGAGCTGTTCCTATGCTCTTCACCCACCTGTAGCAAATCTTTATATCACATTTTCTTTGGGCTCGCTGGTCAAATTGGATTGTGCCATCAGGAAGGCCACCTAGTTCTCCTCCATGGGAGCCTCTTTTCACACTGATATTTCCTCCTTGTGTGAGTACCAGCCCATTCATTTGTGAACTCAACCGTGCTCCTGAACTCCTGCTCCCTGCTTCTTGCCTGTTCCACCTTGACTTTCCTTCACTTTTTCAATAAGAACAACACTTGATGGGAAAGTGCCTGTATCAAACTTGGGCCCCTCTGGCTTGAGCCAAATCTATCCTGAAGCTTTTGGGACCTGTTTGCAATACAAACATGGGATTTGGAGTTTATTCTGTTTGCAGCTGAGAGCTGCAGGGACTTGGCGACAGGGGAAGTCATGTCTTGCCTGTGCCTGGCACAGGCAGACAGGAGATATTTACTTAGTGGCTAGTGATCAGAACTGGACTTTATGGGTCCTCCTGCCAGGGAATTAAATGGGGCAGGAGGAGAGTGAAGTTAGAGGCAGTGCAGCCCAATGGGATGCTGGTATCGCCCATTCTCCCTCCTCTCTGTATGTAGGACTCAGGAAGCTGGAGATGCACTCCCGGAAAACACTCTAGAATTGTATTCCTACATGATGCCTCATGTTTCCTTCATTTACGTTTAGGGGAAACAAAACCAAAGACTGTGTGGAGTACAGACAGAGTAAAATCTCTGATACGCATACTTCCCTCTTTCCCCTCCCTCTCACCAGTGTGTCCTGAGACAGGAATGAACACTGCAAGCCGGTCAGCCCTGCATTCCTCTAAGTCAGTGCTTTCCAAACTGAGTCATGCTCCCATCCATGGATCATGCAGTGAAATTACTGGGTTGCAGAGAGCATTTGAAATGGCACATTATACAATAGAAAACAGCCCATGAAGGTCAGTTTTGTTTCGTGATATGAAGTATATTTCTTATTGTGTGTCTCTAAGAAGTTTGAAAAACAGAATTGTAATTGAAAGGAGCTCATTACTTTGGAATACCATAAATCTGTCTTTAACTCTGCTTGTAAAGTGATCGTGTAATTTTTCATCCCAGCCAGGACACATTTCAGAGGGAAAGAGGTGGCTCTTAATTACATGAAACAACAGGTGTAAACCAGGACTGCCTTAAACTACTAAGAAATATGGTTACTCTTCCTGTGTTAGCCAGGGTTCCCTAGAGAAATGGAACCAATGATGTATATACGTAGAGAGATAGAGAGATATCTCCCACTGAGGTAGAGAGAACGATAATAATTTTAAGGAATTGACTCACATGAATGTAGTGGCTGGCAAGTCTGAAATCCATACTTCAGGCCAGCAGCAGGCTAGAGATGTAGGTTAAGAGTTGGCGCTCCTCTCTGGAATCCACATTCCGCTGCAGGGCAGCAGGCTGGAAACTCAGGCATGGTTTCTATGTTGCAGACTTGAAGAAAATTCCTTCTTGAGGAAACCTCGGTCTTTGCTTAAAAAGCTTTCAACTGATTAAATGAGGGCCACACATATATGGAAGATAATCTGCTTTCCTCAAAGGTTATTGATTTAACTCTTTATCACATATAAAAAATGCCTTCCCAGCAACATTTCGACTGGTGTTTGGCCAAAGAACTGCCCACCATAGCTTGGCCAAATTGTCATATGAAATGAACCATCATACCACTTAAGCAGGACAGGCAATGGATGAACACACATACAAAGCTTTCTTTAGTGTCCAGAGGCTGTGCTGAGGCTGGGCACCTTTCCAGGACTTTTGTTGTGCTATTTACTTTCATTCCTAGTTATTAGCAATGAAACTGTTGGATATTGCCGTTGTGACCTTGTGGCTTCCTAAAATGATTAAAAGAAGGTTTCATATCTCACTTGGTCAATTTAGATAGCTTTTTAACTAGATGTGAACTATATGTAAATGCATTTAATTTTTTTAATGTTTACTTTTGAGAGCGAGAGAGAGACAGAGCATGAATGAGGGGGAGGGGGGAAGGGCAGTGAGAGAAGGAGACACAGAATCTGAAGCAGGCTCCAGACTCTGAGCTGTCAGAACAGGGCCCAAAGTGGGGCTTGGACCCATGAACCGTGAGATCATGATCTTAGCCGAAGTCGGATGCTCACTGACTGAGCCACCTAGGTGCCCCTATGTAAATGTATTTAAAGTTATTTGAGTATTTCATAAAATGTTTTTATGAAATATTTCATGAAATATTTGGAGAAAAATGTTCCTGAATGGCTTGCCTTCTGGGGACACAGTTTATCCTACAGAAATTGCCACAAGAATACTTTATAAGTAAGTATTCAGCAACTTGCCATTTCTCTTGTTCCATGTTAAACTGTGAAGGGTCTGTGAAGGGTCCAGAGAGTTGTGAAAGCTTTGATTCTTATGTAGTGGCAGGAACTAACAATTAGGCATCTTTTCCTTACATTTGACTGCCAACAGAGTAGCTGGTAAACGCTCAGCCGAAATTTGGCCTTCGTAAGATCTTTGAAGAAGGAGAAAGAGTTCCTCAAAGTTCCATAGCAAAAATGTCAAAGCAAAACTCTTGTCCTTTCCTCGTTGCTGACCTGACAGTCAACCTAGGGCTGAATGCCATAAATTTTGCATTTTTTTCTAGTGTTAGAAGGATTGCTTGCCAAGTATAGAAAATTTGGGAGCTATTGAAGAAGTATGAAGACAGAGAAGAAGTTGAAAGTGATAATTCTGATCCTATTGCAGTGTGATCATGCACTTTTGTTTTTTCCCTTCCATCTTTTTTCTGAGAATTTATTTATGATCGCATTGGTATGTGATGGTATACTTCTATGCCTTGTGTTTGTCAGGTGACTTCATAAGGTAACACTTTCCAATGACAATAAGTGCTTTATAAACATTACGTTTATGGTCTGTATAATACTGTGACATATGGGCATGTCACACTTAAGTTGTGTAGAGTTCTTCCCTGTTGGACCTTCACATTGTTTTCTTTCTTTTTTTATTTTTTATTTTTTTATTTTTTTGAGAGAGTGCGTGAGCAGGGGAGAAGGGCAGAGAGAGAGGATCTTAAGTGGGCTCTATGTTCAGTGCAGAGCCTGACATAGGACTTGATCCCACAGACCTGAATATCATGACCTGAGCCAAAATCAAGAGTCAGATGCTCAGCCCACTGAGCCCCCCAGGTGCCCTCTTCACATTGTTTTCTAAGTATTTCCCATGGTTGTAAATAATGCTGCAGCAAACAGTTTGTGAATGAAGCTTTTCTGTTTTGTTTTGTTTTTTGGGGGGGAGGTATGGGGGGTTTAAAAGATCTCTTTCTGGTTGCTTTCAAATATTAGGGATATGGCATTACTACGGGGCCCTGCTTGCTTTGGGTCCTGACACTGGCCAGAGAAGGCCCAATCCTCAGCATCCTTGGAGACCTTCAAGGAAGGCTGAGCTACTTGTAAGTGGCAACGAAAAGCTACTTCATAGGGGAAGCCGTTAACTTGGGTTGAGAAGGTTGAACTTCAGAGGATGCTGGTCAGAGGAGAGGCACTATCAGTCTTGGGGTGGCTCCCCTCACAATGGAGTAATGGAGGCTGCTGAGTCCGGAACTCAGAGAACCCATAGTCCAGGAAAGTAAGGTAGAGTGCAGTGGAATTGCCTTACTGGGCTTCTCATGGACCCCACTGGCAGTGTGTCACAAATGTGATGTTTAACCAGGAGGACGAAGGGGATCTGTAGCTCCCTTAGAATCTCGTGCACATGTATGTTTATATCATCTCTGCTGACAGCCAAAGTACAGTAAGGGCTCATGTCCTATGTGGTTCTTTCTACTCTTTATGAATGAGTGGTGAATGTAATCTTCAGCAGCAGCTAGTCTGAAGGACCCTCAGTTTGCCCTATTTCTATATCATGTGGTCAGGCAAGCTTGTATTACCACTCTAGAAGCCCTTGATCATGATGCAATTTGGAAAGACCTTGAGTAGGATTCAAGGACATGGAATCCTGCCCACCTCTTCCTGCTGCTGCTGCTTTTTCTTGAGGTATAACTGACATATAACATTCTATTAGTTTTAGGTGTGCAACACAATGATTCTATGTTTATATATATTGTGAACGAATTACCACAATAGGTTTAGTTGACGTGAATCCCTCCTGCTTCTGCCAATCTAGAGGCTTTGTCCCATTCTGGAGACTTTGATGCTGGTTCATAGCACTGGTTCTAGAACCAGATAGATTTCGACTTAAGATCAGTCTCCACTACTGCCTAGCTGTGTAACACAAGCTGCCTGATGCCCTGGGACTCCTCCTCTGTCGCATAGATATGTAACATCTACTTGTCAAAGTTGTTTCAGGGATTGTATAAACATAGTGTACTTCGAGCAGTTCACACATTGCTTGGAATATGCTGAGTATTTGTTAAGTGAAGCTATTTGTATTCTTATTAATGGATGACTCAAATGATTTCTTTCTTTTTTTTAAGTTTATTTATTTCTGAGAGAGAGAGAGAGAGAGAGAGAGAGAGAGAGAGAGAGAGAGATGGGGAAGAATGCAAGCAGGGAAGGGGCAGAGAGAGAGGGAGACAGAGAATCCCAAGCAGGTGCCTTGCTGTCAGCACAGAGCCCTATGTGGGTCTCGATCCCATGAACTGGGAGATTACGACCTGAGCTGAAACCGAGAGTTGGACGGTTAATCGACCGAGCTACCCAGGCGCCCCTGGCCCAAATGATTTCTAAATCAGTGCCACAGTGAGTGCTGTTCCCCAGTGTCTGTGCTGTGACTGGTACTAACTGACATTAGAATCATAACAAACAGCCAAAGGTGAAAACACAGTTCTTGAGGACTTTATTCTTTAAAATTTTCTCTCCCTTAATATTTTATTTGTATTTTCATGATCTACTCTGTGTTTAGTACTGTGGTACGTGCTGGGGATTTAAAGTTGAATAAAATACCATTTCTGACCTCCTGTCATTTTTGCAGTTCAGTGGTTGCCAGATTACTAACATATAAATGTGTAAATTAAAGCAATCTGATGATGCTCTCCTTCACTTGTGACACACCCTAGCTATTCACGGTTCTGAAAGGCTCTTTGTCCTCTGTTTAATACTCCAAGTTATCTCAGCTTTGACAAGCATCCCTTCTTGAAGGAGTGGGTTCCCACCTTTCAGAGTTCAGACACTGACTGACAGCTTCGCATAACTTCAAGGACTTGGCTCTTCAGAGCCCGGTTCCTTGTCACCTGAGTGATTGGACTGGCGTTAGGCACCCACTCTTCTAATGGGCAAAGAGGACCATCTGCTTCTCAGATCCTTGAGCAACGTCCCATCAAGAGAAGCTTCTGGCTTGATGCCCCGAGCCAGCTTTGAGGTCCATCTGTTCCATTTTGGCCTCTGAGTTCCCAATTTCTGACAGTCCCACTTTGATATTCAGGTTCCTGTTCTGTGTTGCTTTGCTTCCTGAGCACAGCAGCCCTCAAATGAAAAAATCACGAGGAGGCATATTTTTGCAATTGCTATGGAAGCCTCTGAAAACTTCAGTCTTGCATGAAAAGTAGTTTTATGACACTAATTCCCCTATGCTATTTTCAGTGCTGTCTTTGCATTTTGGGTTAATATTTATGCTGCCATTGTTGTCATTGGATTGATCATTGAGAAGTAGTAAGAGCAACCGCACTTATCCAGTGTGTTGTTTGTGATTTTTCATCCTGTCTCCAGTGAACTTCGAGAACAAAATCTTATTTACTTAAGTAATGTTCTGAGTAGGCAGCAAATAAACCCTCATCCTTATTTTGAGGGATGCAAAAGGCTTGAACTCAGATGCATGAAATATTTAAAAAACTCTTAAAATCTCATAGCGTATTAGAGTTGAAAATATGTTCACGGTTATTTAACCTACCTTCACTCATTTTACCAGTGAGAACACTTAAAGCTAAGCTGAAGTTTTGCCTACTTGTGAAGTACATAGTGACTGGGGGCAGAAGGACTGGGTTTGAATCCAGCTCCCCCTCTTATTAACTATGTGACCTTGGGCAAGTTTTTTAACCTCTCCAAACTTCATATTCCTCATCTGTATGAAAGGGGAAATTATCTCAGTGTAGCTTACAGAGCTGCTTTAAAGTTAAGTGAGATATGCTTGCCCTTGGTTAGTGCACTTTGGTAATCGTTAGCTATTATTGTGATGGAGTATGGAGAAGGGCAGGCACAAATCCACTCTGAGCCGCAGGGCGAAAAAGGAACACGTTTTCAACAGGTGTTAGTGGTGGGTGATGATATTCCAGGAAGGAAGGACGTACACAGAGGCAGGGAATTGAGGGTCTTAATGGGAACATTGGGAGTAATCCAGCTTGGCTCGGCTGTGTGGGGTCTGAATGCAAGAAAGGAGAGGTAAACTCTGAGAAAATAGTGGAAACCTGATCATGGACGGTCCTGAATGCCAGGACGTGGAATTTAAACTTCAATTATTAGTCTGGGGGAAAGAGGAGGGGTTGCTAGCTGGCTTTAATGGCTGTGTGTGAGACAGACAGACAGAAAGGCAATTAGACTGAGGCTAAGGGTGAGTAATAGGGTGATGATATATGCGGGGGTGCAGGGGCAGGTTCTTTTTAAAAAGTGGAATTATGATTAATCTGGCAGTGTATGTTGAAAACTTAAAAGTTTTTTAATTGCCTTCCTCTGTCCTGGAAATTCTAGTTTTAGTAAAGTATACAGAAACAATGGTTTAAAATTAATAACCTAATATCCGATAATGGGGATTTGGTTAAATAATGATACATTTATATAATTTAATATTACCTAGCCATTAAAAATGGTATTATTGATCAGCGTCAGTCACTAAGATAGTGCTAAAATAATTTGGAAGGTATAAAATATTATGTTATTGTGATCTCATTTTAAAAATATATGTATGTGTGTAAAGGCCTATACTTTCATTCAGGCATCCAGAAAGGGTCTAAACCCAAATGGAAACAGTGGTGTTATCTCTGCGTGGTTGTGTCATAGTTGATTTTTTTTTTTATTATAGTAAAATGTACGTAACAGGAAGTTTACCATTTAACCATTTTTCTCCAGGTCTTTCTTTCTTTTTAATGAAAAAAACCTTTTTTAATGTTTTTATTTATTTTTGAGACAGAGAGAGACAGAGCACGAGCAAGGGAGGGGCAGAGAGAGAGGGAGACAGAATCCGAAGCAGGCTCCAGGCTCTGAGCTGTCAGCACAGAGCCCGACTCGGGGGCTTGAACCCACGAACTGTGAGATCGTGACCTGAGCCAAAGTCGGACACTCAACCGCCTGAGCCACCCAGGCGCCCCTACCATTTAACCATTTTTCAGTGTGCACCATTGTGGCACTAAGTGCATTCATGTTTCTGTGCCATCGTCTCCATTCTCCATCTCTCGAACATAGGCTGGTTTTTGTGTGTGTTCTTAATATTTTTATGTGTTGTTTGAATTTTTAAATTTTGTAGCCGAAACACAATTTTAGCTTAAAAATACGAAGTGAGGACTTGAGACTAGCTAGGATACTATTGCCTTGATGCAGAAATCATATCCTGACTCAAGATTACACAGTTGGAATGTAAAGGAAGTGCAGGAGCTGAGAAGGCCAAGTTGTCCTAATGTTTTCATTTACGGTATTTTATCAGCCTAGATTAGACGGTGCTTTTCCCTGAGATAAGTTTGGGCTGCCAAGTTTATGGGGGTAGGGTGAGACCGAGGAGCTACTGGGGTGAGCCAGGAGATTGTAGCACGATGAAAAATGTGGCTAAACTGCCAGATCCATAACCAAGCTGGTTGGGTGCACAGTTGTACCAACTTCAGGAACCTGAGGGACCCAGACCTGGGTAAGGTTACATCTATGATAGAGACATAGATAGAGGGAGAAGTCCTTGTGTTGGTGTATGGCTGACTGTGGGAGAGCCTTTCTTGGTGTTAGCATCAAGAATCTCACTGTGGATTTCATGCTGTATAATTAGATTCTCTGATGTCTAAATTCCTTCACCGAAGGACCCTTTGTTGCACAAACATATACAAAAAGTCTCAAAGTAACAAAACATAAAACTATTTTATTTTTAGGCTCCATTTCTCCCCAGAAACCCAGTCCTACTCCTTTGTATCTAAATGGAGTCTGCATGATGTGCATGTAGGAGGAGGTAGGAGGAGATATGATCTCTGTCCAGATGCACCAGGAATAAATCCTCCTGCATGCCTTTCTTATCCCCTTTTCTTCTCACACATCCCTAGCACATTATCTCAGACAGAGAACAGTTGGGAATTGGCTGGACCACTGGAGAGTTGTAAAAGTCATGTTATGGAGGAGCATAGACAAGGGTCTCATGTGAGTCTCAGTTGGCATCTCGGAATGCAGCAAACACTCATGAGATTCCTATAGGATGCCAGATAGATTTTGTATACATGATGTGATTATTTTTAAAAAAGAATAAGCCAATGTATTTCAACTAAGAAAAATTGCCAAAAAACATTTCACATATTTCTCCCACCCCCTACCTCCTGCTGCTAGCAACCACCGCTCTGTTCTCCATATCTATTAGCTTGGTTATTTATTTATTTATTTACTTATTTAGTTAGTTAGTTAGTTAGTTAGTTACTTAGTTACTTAATTAGTTATATTTTGGTTCCACATTAAGAAAGATCATACAGTATTTGTCTTCCTCTGTCTGACTTATTTCATTTATCATAATGCCCTCCAGGCCCATCTATGTTGTTGCAAGTGGCAAGAGTTCATTCGTTTTTATGACTGAGTAATATTCCATTATATAACTATGCCACAATTCATTAACTCATTCATCTGTCATTGGGCACTTACGTTGTTTTTGTACTGTGGCTATTGGAAATAAGGCTGCAGTGAACATGACGGTACATATATCTTTTTGAGTTAGTGTTTTCATTTTTGTTTTTCAAATAAATACCTAGAAGTGGAACTGCTAGATCATGTAGTAGTTCTATTTTTAATTTCTTGAGGAACCTCCATACTGTTTTGCATTATAGCTGCACTAATTTACATTACTGCCAACATTGTACTAGGGTTCCCTTTTCTCTACATCTTCACTAACCTTTTTTGTTGTCTTTTCAATAATAGCCATTCTAACTGGTGTGAAGTGGTATCTCAATGTGGTTTCGATTTGCATTTCCCTGATGATTAGGAATGTAGAGCATCTTTTCACGTACTTGTCATCTGTATGTCTTCTTTGGAAAAAATGTATATTCAGGTCTTCTGCCCACTTTTAAATTGGTTTATCTTTTTTTGCTATTGAGTTATATGAACTATTTATATATGTTGGATATTAGCTCCTTATCAGAAATATGATTTGCAATATTTTCTCCCACCCATTAAGTTGCCTTTTAACTTTGTTGATGGCTTCTTTTGCTGTGCAGAAGCTTTTGAGGTTGATGTAGTCCCATTTGTTTATTTTTGAGTTTATTGCTTTTGGTTCTGGTGTCAGATTTTTAAAAAATTACCACCAAGACCTCTGTCAAGCAGCTTATTACTGCCTATAGTTTTGTGTAGGAGTTTTACACTTTCAGGTCTTACATTCAAATTTTTAACCTATTTTCAGCTCATTTTTGTGTGTGGTATAAGATAATAGTTCAGTTTCATTCTTTTGCATGTGGCTGTTTAATTTTCCTAATACTATTTATTGAAGAGACTATCCTTTCATTATTGTATACTCTTGGCTCTTTTCTCTTTTTAATTGACCATATATATGTGTGGGTTTATTTCTGGGCTGTCGATTCTGTTCCAATGATCTGTGTGTTGTCTTCTATAAGCCAATATCATGCTCTTTGAATTACTACAGCTTTATGATATAGTTTGAAATCAGGAAGCATGATGCTTCCGGCTTTGTTCTTTCTCAAGATTATTTTGGCTTTTCAGAGTCTTTTATGGTTCCATACAAATTTTAATATTATTTGTTCTATGTCTTTGAAAAGAAGGGAATGTTGAGAAGGGTTGCATTGAATCTTTGGCTACCTTGGGTAGTATGGACATTTTAACAATATTAATTCTTATACTTCATGAATATGGAATTTATTTGTGTCTTCTTCAGTTTATTTCTTTACTATCTTATAGTTTCAATATAGTTTTTTTTTATCTCCTTGGTTAAATTTATTCCTAGTAGTTTTATTATTTTTTATGAAATTGTAAACAAGATTGTTTTCTTCATTTCTTTTTCTGATAGTTCATTATTGGCATATAGAAGTGCAACAGAATTTTGTATGTATTGATTTTGTATCCTGAAACTTTACTAAATTTGTTTATTAGTTCTAACAGCTTTGTGGTGGTGTCTTTAGGGTATATATATATAATATCAGGTCATCTGCAAATAATGATAGTTTTATTGCTTCCATTCCAATTTGGATGCTATTTATTTCTCTTTCTTGACTAATTGCTCTGGATAGCATTTCTAATACTATGTTTAATACAAGTGGCAAGAGTGGGTATCCTTGTCTTGTCCCTGATCTTGGGGGAACAGTTTTCAACATTTTACCATTGAGTTTGTCATCAGTTATAAGCTTATCATATATGGCCTTTATTATGTCGAGATATGTTCCCTCTATACCTACTTTGTTGAGAGTTTTTATTATAAATGGTGTTGAATTTTGACAAATGCTTTTTATGCATCTATTGAGATGCCTAAAAGATTATATGATTTATATCCTTCATTTTGTTAATGTGGTGTATCACATTTACTGATTTTCAGATGTTGAATCATATTTGCATTGTTGGACTGAATCCCAGTTGACCTTGGTGAATGAGCCTTTTAATGTATTGTTAAATGCAGTTTGCATCCATTTAAGGATTTTTCTAAATCTATGTTTATCACAGATGGTGGCCTGTAATTTTCTTTTCTGGTAGCATTCTTGTCTGGTTTTGTTATCAGAGTAATGCTGGCATTGTAAAATGAGTTTGGAAGTCTTCCATCTCTTCTATTTTTTGGAAGAGTTTGAGAAGTGTTGGTATTAATAATTGTTTAATATTTTTTAGTGTTTGATAGAATTCACTAGTGAAACTGTCTGTTCTGTTTGTTGGGAAATTTTTTATTACTGATTCAATTCCATTACCAGTAATCAGTCTGTTCAGATTTTTCTATTGCATCATGATTCAGTCTTGGTAGGTTGTATGTTTCTAGGAATTTATTAATATCTTCTGGGTTGTCCAATTTGTTGGCATAGAATTCTTCATAGTAGTCTTGTATGATCCTTTGTGCTCTCGTGCTATCAATTACAACATCTCTTTTAATTTTAATTTTATTTATTTGAGTCCTCTCTCCTTTTTTCTTGATTGAGTCTAGCTAGAGGTTTATCAATTTTATCTTTCCAAAGAACCAGCTGTTAGTTTCATTCATCTTTTCTGTTATTTTTAGTCTCTATTTCATTTATTTATGCTCTAATGTTTTGATACTTCCTTCCTTCTGTTAACTTTGGGCTTTGTTTGCTCTTCCTTTCCTAGCTCCTTGAAGTGTGAAGTTGGGTTGTTTATTTGAGGCTTTCCTTGTTTCTAGGTATGGATCACTATGAACTTCCCTCTTAGAACTACTTTTGCTGCATCCCATACATTTTGGTATGTTACATTTCCATTTTTATTTTTCTCAAGGTATTTCTTAAATTTCTCTTTTGATATGTTATTTGACCCATTGGCTGTTCAGTAGCATGTTGTTTAATCTCTATGTATTTGTGAATTTACCAAATTTCTTCTTGTAACTAGTTTCTAGTTTCATATCATCGTGGTCAGAAAAAAAATGCTCAATATGATTTCAGTCCTCTTAAATATATGATCTGTCTTGGAAAATTTTCCATGTGCACTTGAAGAGTGTGTATTCTCTTGTTTTAGGATAGAATGTTTTGTAAATATCTTTTAAGTCCATTTGGTCTAACATGTCATTTAAGGCCAATGTTTCCTTATTGGTTTTCTGTCTGGATGATCTATCCATTGATGTGAGTATATATGTTTTTAAATTCTTTGTAACAGGCAGGCTCTAGTGCCTCTGATCTAAAACTAAGAGAATGGAGAGCATTTCAGCATTTTTCTTTCATCTACTCTTCCTTATTAGGTGTATTCATTATCATTCCACATTGTGAAAGCCAGGGCTCTCTGTAAGATAAAAAAATAACTCTGTAAGGAAGAATCTTTCAGTAAGAAACACATGGTTTTATTTAGGGATATTTCTTTTTTGGGGGGAATTTTATTTTATTTATTTATTTTTTTGATTTATTTCTTATTTTTTAAAATTTACATCCAAATTAGTTAGTATATAGTAAAGCAATGATTTCAGTAGATTCCTTAATGCCCCTTACCCATTTAGCCCATCCCCCCTCCCACAACCCCTCCAGCAATAGGGATATTTCTAAAGTTCACCTGTGTTAACAGATAGTTAATGAATGCTTACCACATAGAAGTACATTTGCTCTGTTGGAGGTGAGAACAGAGATGACAGGGTGTCTGCCCTCCCAGAGCTCATAATTTAGACCCTGGATTATAGTCAAAGTAAATATACATGTAAACTTTATATATGAGATGTGCTGGACTGTACTGTTGAGAGGCACACATTTCTATGGTTGGTGCAACTCTTCCTGGGTGATTGCCTAAGGAATATTGGTAGAGGTGAGCCTGGTCTTGAGCCCTGAAGGGTAGGTAACTTTGATAAGGTGGATGTGCATAAAAGGTTTTCTGGATGGAGAGAATGGCCCCAGTCAAAGTGCAGAACTGAAGATGCACAACATGGCGTTTAGATAACGTTGTATCTTGGGTTCCCCCAGAAGCTCTGGGAAATAGCTTGCAACAGCCTCAGATTTATCTCACCTGAGGGTCAAGGAACCTGTGTCGACAGCTCTTACTGGTTGAGAATGACTTTCAGGGGCTGGCTCTTCCAGTTTGCCCTGCATAGGTGGAGGGTGCTTCTGTGACTAGAATAAAAATTCTCAGGTGGTGTGTGGTGTTTGTAATTATAACCTTTAGCGGGTACATTAGAAAGAGAATAGAATATTGAAGTGCCACCATTACCTTAGTAGTCGATGGTGGAGGTGTCAACCGAAGAAACGGAGGGCAGAGACCAAGTAGAATTCCATTAGTGACTTGGGAGTCAATAATGGGGAGAATTTCAATAAGGAGAGAAAGTCAAAAGGACAGTAATATTTTACCAAAGGATAGTAATAATTGTGCTTTCAGACCCCAAACTATCTAAATATGTGTTAACCTGAGTGGTGTAATGGAACAGGCTTGCTCTGTAGGTTGGTTCCAGTTCTGGCTCTGCTCTTACCAAGCCATGTGATCTAACCCCTTCTGCATCCCAGAGAGGTCCCTTCACCTTTCCGGGTCTCAGGCTCCTGTTGTGTACAGTGAGGTGGTTGTTTCCAATCTCTCCTGGCGCTAAGATGAAATTTGTATGGGTTCAAAGATGTGGTGTGACTCCTACCTCACTACTTGTCGTTTATTAAGTTCCTAAGTTTATTGCATGTTAAACAGAGAAGTAATCTAATTTCACAGTTAAATAAGAGCTAATTTAAATTACTTTTGAAATTAAAATGTTCATAGAATGAATTTGCTGGGTCTAATAAATGAACTCTCAAGCGTTTCCTCCCCACCCCCACCCACCCTGCCATCCTCCACTTTGTATCTTCTCTCTCGGTCTGCTCCTGTTTTTCTACCTCATTTTGGACTCTAGAACTATTTTTATTTAGTGTTGCTTTACTTTTATCTATGGCTGTTTTGGCAGCGGGAATTATATCCATTTTCCTGACAGAGTTTTACGTGGAACATGTGTTTGAAAGATTAATATAAACAGTTGCTTCTGAAACAATTTAATCTTGCTTTCCATAGTAATGAAAAATGAATAATCAAAAGCAGTAAATTGTGTCCGGAAGATAATAAATACTTCTTCAAGCATTTGAGCAGTGACTGTGAATTATTGCTGACCCCCAGTTCGGGAGGGGTGAGTATGACCAATTGGGACTCCACAGTGGGTGCCAGCCTTTAATATCGGTCTTCAGCTGCTTGATTCATTTCATTGCTCCCCATGAGGAGCCGGGGAATCTGCTGTCTGTCCCACTGATTTAAAAGTGAAAGTGGCATCTCAGGCCAATTAGGGCCGTCTGTGTTTAAACTGCCATGAATGAAACAGTCTTTGACTTTTTCTGTCCCTTGACAGAAGTGGACCTGGGTTAGGATTTGAAATACAGATAGTAACAAGCAAATTAATTGTAGATCCAGACACTACAGGCAGGTAAACTCCTCTGCCTGTAGGGGGAAAAACCTCATCAATTTCTGGGGTATGGGTTCAAAACTTGACCAAACTCTAGAAAGATCCCTCAGAAGCTTACTTTACTTATAACTTTCCCATCTTCTGCCTGCACATTCATGACCCGGGGTTACTTTACAAATGAGATGTTTTACAAGTTAGCATACCTCTTTAATTAGGCATTCTGTGAGGTATCGAAGTCCTGGCTTTTTTTTTTTTTTTTTTTTTTTTTTTTTTTTTTTTTTTTGATGCAAAACCTAGGAAACATATTTTCACATTGCTATGTGCAATGCATATATTCAGATTGCTATGTGTAATGCTACCCTAAATAATAAATAAATAAAACAAATGCATCTAGATTCTCTCTGTCTTGAAGAAACTTAAAATTTACTTGGCAAATAAGGATAATGTACTTCACAGAGCAGCCGTGAGGCAGAGACACCTAGAGTTTCCTGCAAAGCTGATGGCACAGGAAAAGGAGACATGACCATGGCCAAGCTTCTTCACTACTGAACCAAAAAGCAGGATGCATCCTCCTTGTCTGAGGAAACTCGTCATGCAATGGTCCGTGTCTCGTGTAGTAAAAAGAAACCCAAGTTGCGTCAGGTTCAGTTGTTTCTGAATGCTACCTATTAGTTGAGATACTTGAACTGAGGTGTTTGATCTGAGCCTCAGCAGCCTTTAATATGGAGATAAAACTTCCTTTCTTTTCTGTTTTCAAAAATTATTTCTAATAAATGAAACAGTGTGATAAATATAAATGCCTTTTGAAAACTGTATAGTGATAGGCAAACACAAATAAGGGTCTGTCTCTTGATTGACCTGCCAGAAGTTGATTCCTCTTCTATGTCTGTTTTGGTCTTATTGTAATTGTAAACATTACTACTTAAAAGGTTTAGGCAAAGGGTGCCTGCGTGGCTCAGTTGGTTGGGCGTCCGAGTCTTGATTCATCAGGCTTTGCTGAGTGTGGAGCCTGCTTGAGATTCTCTCTCTCTCTCTCTCTCTCTCTCTCTCTCTCTCTCTCTGTCTTTCTCTGTCTCTCTTTCTCTCCCCCTTCCTCTGCCCCTAACTTTCTCTCAAAGAATAAAATAAAATAGAAGGTTTAGTCAAGAAATATTTTCATGTCTTGTACATTTGCACGAGTTGGTGTTTCAAACCTACAGATGTAATTCTGAGACCTCCTTCATCAGTGAGAGGCAAATCAAGTTAGCAAACCAGTCTTTTGACAGAGGAGAGGTTCTTCCTAGTTTATTGTTTCTAAAAATAAGCTTTGCTAATTTGGCACAGCTGTTGGGGAGCAGAGATGGGATGTCGGTAGCCGAAAGTCCCCAAGTGCCTGCTATATGCACCGTATTGTCAAATGTTTGCAGAGCTACTGAGAAAATTCCTGGCATATGTGTTTTGTGCTAACAACTTAACACAGCATGCTTTTTTTTTTTTTATTTTGTTTTTATAGAAATGTTCAGGTTCTCCTGGAGTCTTTTGAACTGTTGCCAGTATATGATTTAAGCCCTTGACTTGGCCCTGAGAAAAGAAGTTGAAAACCAAAGATGAATAGCCATGTGGTCTCTTACACATGAGAATTGTCCAGTTAATATTTCAGATCACCAAGGCCAGTCTAGCAGGAAGCACGTATTTTATTTTCATTCTAAAACATTACATTTTGAGATATTTCCTGAAGGGCTTTTGCAAGAAATCAATCCATCGTATGTGGGAAGATGCTATTTCTCAATGAGTTCCTTATTTTTAATCACTTGTTCCGAAGTGTCATACTGATACTGGTCGTATAACAATAAGAAGAAGAAAAAGAAGAAAGAGCAGAAGGAGAAAAAGGAGGAGTTAGGAGTTGCTTATTTTATTATATTTTACAAAGTGATTTTATGTGTTAGTAGCTAATTTAACACTTAAAGCATCTCAGTGCGATCATTGATTTCACACATGAGGAAACTTAGCTTTCTTTAAAGACACAGTTTCTGAGGCACCTGGGTGTCTCAGTCGCTTAGGCGTCCGACTTCGGCTCAGGTCGTGATCTCAAAGCTTGTGAGTTTGAGACTTGTGTTAGGCTCTGTGCTCACAGCTCAGAGCCTGGAGCTTGCTTCAGATTCTGTGCTCCCTCTCTCTCTGCCTCTCCCCAGTGCTCGCTCTCTCTCTCTCTCTCTCTCTCTCTCAAAAATAAATAAATGAACTTTAAAAAAGAAAAAGATAATGCAAAATATAGTTTGTGTTAGTTATTAGAATCACACTGATTTTTAAGAATGTATGACGCAGTTTACAGAGGTCAGAGAAGAGTGCTCAGTGTATCTGTGGCAGTCATCAGCAAACAAGCCCTTTCCTTTCTCAAAGATACATCTTCAGGAAATTAGCAGAATGTGTGTAATTGAAATGTAATGACTGCACCCTTTCAATGCTTTCTGTCTTAGGAGGAAAGTGTTCTATCGGTTTAACGTACACAATAAAAATTCTAAAGTCACAGACTGGTATGGGTTGAATTCTGCCCCCCACCCCTGCCCCATGTGTATGCTGAAGTCCTGATCTCTGGTATCTCAGAATATAACTGTATTTGGACATAGGATCTTTGGAGCGAATTAAATTAAAATGAGACCCTTGGGATGGTCCCTCATGCAAACTGACGGTGTCTTTATAAAAAGGGGAAATTTAGCCTCAGACCCACATAAAGGGAAGACGGTGTGAAGACACAGGGAGGAGATGGCCATCTGCAAGTTAAGGAGAAAGGCTTCAAAAGAAACCAGCAATGGTCTTGGACTTCCCAGCTTCCAGAACTGTGAGAAAATAAAATGTGCTGTGGAAGCCAGCCTGTGATACTTTGTTGTAGCAGCTCTATGAAGCTAACACACTGTTTTAAGTCAGTAGCTCTCAAATATGGGTGCATTTTAGAATTACTTTCCTCCTTTCAACGAGACTGATGCTCAGGACACCATTTCAGAGAAGTAGGGTCAGCATGATTAGGGATGGGACCCGGATGGCTGTGTTTTTCAAAACTCTGCAGGAGATTCTAATAAAGTTTAAGTTGAGAATCACTGATGTACACTGTCCTTCCAGAAGAGTTTCCAACCGGTTCCTTTCAGGAAAGGAAAACGAATCTTTCGTTGGCTCCTTATTCACAGAGCAAAGGAAGACCCCTCACACAGGTCAGTAATGGTCCAACCTGGCTGATCTTTAGAATCATCTGAGGATCTAGGGTTGATGGGGGGTGAGAGGGAGGGGAGGGGGGTGATGGGCATTGAGGAGGGCACCTGTTGGGATGAGCACTGGGTGTTGTATGGAAACCAATTTGACAATAAATTTCATATTAAAAAATACAGATTCATAGAAATTCTGGTTCATAAGTCTTTGGAGCTCTGGAACAGGGGATAGGAGTTTGTATGTTTGAGATGATTTATATGTGATTTTTCAAATTGAGAATGGCCTAATATTTGTTTTTATGCATGCACACATGATACACACCTAAATGTGTGCATGTATGCACACACTGTCTTCAACAAGGAAAAATTACCTATAATGCCACCAGCAAGGAGCTGGTTCACACTTCTGGTCTGTGATTGTTTCCTTTGGTCTTTGTTTTGTTTTGTTTTGTTTTTCATTAGACATTTCAGAGATGAGAGTGTTAAGGACACTGGGAGTGATTTTCACAAGTAGATGTGGAATTTCATGGTTTGGTGTTTTGTAGTAATGACCTCAGGTTAATCAGTATTTTCTCTTTTCAAAACCTGCTGTTAGGGCAAAAGGTCTGATGCTAACAAATTATGTGGTTCACAACTGAAGTGTAAATTGAACTACTAATTCATTTGTTTGCTAATCATTCCTCCTTATGAATATAGTAATCAGCCTCTTTGGGGAATACACCTGTGCAGTCATATGTACGTGCAACAATTCATTGACCTGAAAAAACTGATCCCCAGCCAAAGAAGTTAAGATCATATTGGAAGAAAAAAAAATATGGAAAGTTAAAATAAATGTTAAAATAATAACTGACCCGTGGCAGGAATGATACTGAATGCTATTATTCATAATCTCAAAACAACTCTGTGTGATATGCTACTCTCCCCACTTCACAGATGAAGAAATTGAGGCCAGGTCCGAGTGCCTGGGCTGGGAAGTGGCCGTCAGTTTGATTCCAGAGCCCATGCTCTTAACAGTTATTCTTCTCTACTGACCCAAACCTTACCCAGCAACTCCTCCCTGGGCCCTTATCTAAATCTTTTTTTATACTCTTTTAGACCTAATTCTAGCAAGCTTGATTTTTAGGTTTCCTAACCAATCTCAGGTTAGAACAAACTTCCTGATCAACATACTAAAGGCCAGCAAGTATGAAATAAATACTTTTAGGGTAATTGGCCCCTTTATACAGTTCTCTTGTCTTCACCTACAAAAAAGTTAATAATTATGATTTCCTGGTATATAGTAGATTTTTTAATAAACTTCTCATGTATTAAATTATAAAGATATCCATATGTCCATAGACTATATCCATAATCTCATCCCGACACAAAAGCTATTTTTCTTTTGCTTACTGTCTTCTAGTCTTTGACTGCCTGGTGTTTTTATCTCATTGCAAATTGGCATATATGTTTTCCATAATCAGTTTTTTATATAGTTCCAAGTAGTTGTAGGTAGCCATCAAAGTAAATATCTGCACATGGTCCCTTGATATATCTGGATTTATGATCTTATGTCTTAGCATTGGTAATGCTTTCTGTTGCCTAAAATCACCTAGAGTGCAAGCTTTCTGAAGCTGACTACCCTTTCTAAAATTCTTCTGTAAATCTGCAGAACGTGGCATACTGCAAAACAAATTTGGTAGCCAGTAAACATTGAATGTAACCCAATAATTGTCACTAAAATATCCTTCAACCAACTGGAAATGCTACACACATACACACACATGCTTGATATATGTATATGTATAGATGTATACAGGCAGTGGTTTCCAGCACACGTTTCAGAATTACGCTCATTTGTAGGAATAACCTTGTTCCAGTGTTCACTCCCTGAGTCACCCGGGGAAGCGACTTAATTTTGTTGAGTCTCAGTTTTCTTTTCTCTGAAGTGGGGACAAGAATATCTATCTACCTGCAGGTAGAGATTAGATGAAGAATAAAGGTAGTGGCAGGCTAGCCCACTGGAACGCCCAGGAACAGCTGAACAGTGTTACACCGAAAATTTGATTTACCCCAATCTGAAACTGTATGAAGCGAGAATGCATGTTTTTATGGGCGTCTCCCAGCGAGAGTGTGACACAGAGAAAAGTTTCTCCGGTCCTGCCTGGAAAGTGACAGAGACACACTTCTGGTGAGTCTGGGTGAGGTTTCCCTGTGTAATGTCACCAGAACAAGGGTCTTCATGTATGTGGGTCCACCTACTGCCGTGAGCCAGGACCACTACTCAGGGCTGTGGAAATGTTTCTGGAGGAAAAGTCGAAAGAAAAACACCAGAATGGTTTCTTTCACCCAAGGCTAATCCCATGAGCAGTAGGAGGGAAGGGTCTTCAGGCCTACCCAGAGCAGTTTTAGCTTTGCCTTATAAAACCTTGCAAACACAGTGACCAGAAGGCAGGATTCGGAAATAGGTTCATGTCAACTTGAATCTGTATGAGTTCATTCTAGAGCTGAGGGAGGGCTTGTGGAAGGTGGTCAAACAAAGTCATTCTGGGACCACGTGGCCTGGGTTCGACTTCTGGTTTAGCCACTTAGTTATATGACCTTGGACAAGTTTTTGCTTTTCTGTGTCTGATTCCTTGAATTGTAAAGTGGGGATAAGAATAGCACTTACCTTCTCGGGTTGTTGTGAAGATTAAGTAAATTAATTTGAAACTGTTTAGGACAATATATGGGAAAAAAAATACATTCAGTAAATGTTAGCTATCATAATCTATCCACCTCTGGAGGGCTGAATGGCCAACAGTTTTTCTTTCCCCTCTTTTTTTCATGATTGCACCTGGGTTTATGTGCATTTTTATTTGAGAGGTTTCTAATTTCCTGGGGGCAGATAAATATATGACATTATGAATGATAAGTCTTGGACCTGTTCTGTTATTAAATGAGAGTTGTAGGAGGACCTGGGTGGCTCAGTTGGTGAAGTGTCCAACTTCAGCTCAGGTCATGATCTCACTATTCGTGATTTTGAGCCCTCCATCGGTCTCTCTGCTGACAGCTCAGAACCTGCTTCAGATTCTGTGTCTCCCTCTCTCTCTGCCCCTCATCCCCTCTCAAAAATAAACATTAAAAATGAGAGTTGTAGGAATAGTTACTTTATATATTAAGAATTGTTTATCGTCCTTACTAATCTTTAAGATGCAAAATCTGCACCCTATTGTCATGAGTAGCAACAAACAGATTTGCAGGCAGAATAAAATTCTAAACAGGCACACATTTCTGAGATTAGAACGGGAGTTAGTTTTTAGCAAAGGTGTTTGCTCAGGATTCCAATTGCATCTCTCGTTCTCTGTGATAAATTCATCTAACCACAGCTGGGGTTTTGGGTAGGTCTGGACTCCCTCCACCTTCATTAATTTATTGTCCTTGTTGCCTGCTGAAAGTGTGCTGGAGGAACACAACTGTGCTTTCACGCTTCCTTTCTCTCTGCTCTTTTGCATTCTGAGTCTCGGGGATTTGACTTGTCACTAAGCCCAGTTTAGAGCCACTGATCTCTGAATTCTGCTAAGTTTTGCCTGCTGTTACTTGAAAATGTACTACAAGGCGCACAGATGTTGCTACCCAGGTAGTTCCCAGGGGCAGCGTGCCGCCCTCTGTCTTGAGTCTGGAGGCGTGTGTGCCTGGCTGGCAATGTGGTGCCAGCCTGCTCCGGTCACCGGTGCAGTGGGGAGTATGAGATTTCATTCAGCCAACATTTAGTGCGGTTTTACGCTGGGTGGGGCTTAATGCTAGGCGGCTTCACGTGCCTCTTCATTTAGCCTTGCAACATCCAGTCCCTATTTTCCAGATTGTTGGGGGTGCTTGAGGGAGATCCACAAAGAGAATCAATCTTCTCAGCCTGAGTTCTGGACAATTTGAGAAGCAAAGCAAAAGAGCAAACATGGAGGCCAAAACATCATCTTTATTGTAGAGACACTACGTTGGCAGGTGTAAGTTAGTGTCAGAGCCAAACGAGCTTGCAAAGGTTGAATCCCAGAATTAGATAGATGTACACACCAGTTACAACATCAGTGGAAGCCTTCTCGCCTCTACCCCTGACCCCAGCCGCACCTGAGCTCTGGGATGGGCAGTTGGAAGGGGCTTCACTGTGGGCAGCTCAGCCCCAAGAGGAAGAGGGGTAGGTCTGGTTGGAGAGCATCTAGTTATTCTCCCCAAATGTGCTAAGCCAGTGAATCCCCCCTCCTAGAGATGAATGGAATGAGTCAAGGGTTGGAGAGAGGCCAGGAGTTTATTTACAGAAAATATGTCTTTATGAAAACCAATGTGGAGTAAAGTTCAGATGCAGGAACTGGGGCACACGGAGACCTGATAACTTGCAAAAATCTTCAACAGCTGTGCAGCTGTGGAGCTGACATTTGAATATGGTTTTTGTACTCTTCCACCTTCGGCGGAGTTAGAGATTTTCTCCAAAGTGAAACATTAGAATTTTGACAGAGGACAGAACTGTGAGTCGTCATTTATTCTCTGGAATCCAAAACAAGATTTTACATAAACTATCCAAGAATGATAGGTGGGGATTTTCTCCCTTAGGTATGCTGAAACCACTGTGCTTTTTGTTAACTCTCTGTTGAAAGTTCTAGTGGCCTTATCTTTCACAGTATAGGCCACTTGCTTCTCAGGAAGGTATCCCGACCACTGGACCTTTTCCTCCAGAAACGGACTCCGACCTGGTGGTACACCAAAGCCCATGTCCCGAAAGACTTGTTTTCGGACCCCTGACTGTTTGGAAACCAGCTTCCTCCCCCACGCCTTGTCTTGCCCAGTTATAACTATCTCCTTAGCCCCAGGCAAATGCTGCCCCAATACCAGTGGGCTGGGACAACTGTCTGTGCACGGTGCCCCTGACCCGATGTGCTCAGCATCGGCACATCAGCTGAGGGCATACTCTCCATCATCAGACCTTATTTTTAAAACAAACTTCTCCTTTACAATGTGATTATCATGATGTTTAGTATTTGAAAATTTTAATGGAATGTTTAAAGTTTTGGAATTGGATGACTGAATGACATTTTCTTTAAGGGTGGCTCTCAAGGCTTCCTGCAGGGTGGGACCCTGCTCTTCAATTGTGTTCATATTAAGAGTTTGGCTTCCTTGTGGCTGTGTGTGTGTGTGTGTGTGTGTGTGTTTGGGAGGGTGTGTGTGTGGAGGGATTTATGGGTGCGATTCTGCTAGGAGGCTTCCTGGAATATCATTATGTGTGAGCTACATAGAGGCCCTGAAGGAGACAAACTCTCACAGCCTCTGGATCCCATACAGGTCTTATGAACCATACGCGGCTGGAAACAATTAGCGCCTGTGAGATTTGGAAAGTAAGGAGGAAAGAGGTAAATCTTGTACCCAGAGTTAGACACGGGAACTTGGAATTGTGTCTTCTTCCTGTGAATCCAAAGTTATATTCCAGAAGCCATGAATCCCAAAGTCTGCCTACGTCTTAGGTAATGATTTTAGGAACCTAAACTGCCCTTTGCCTTTATGGCTATGCTGAATTGGTAATACAAATCTTACAGGTTATATTCTCAAAATACTATTTTTTATTAATTTTTAATTTTTTTTTAATTTTGTGTAGGCTCCACACCCGGTGTGGGGCTTGAACTCATGACCCTGCGATCAAGAGTCCTATGCTCTACTGGCTGAGCCAGCCAGGCACACCCCCGTTCTCAAAATATTATTAAATAGATAGATTTACATTGTTTAGAAACCAGTCGTTCAGGATGGCCGGCTTTAGTTGCAATATTGAGAATCCTGTAAACTTGGGCTTCCAGACATGTATTCCTCAAGAAGCCAAGAAGTTTTAAAATAGAATCGTGATCCCTGCTGGTCAGTCTCTTGAAATTTGCCCTACAAACAGTTTTCCCAGAAGTTGTCGAACAGCTTTTATTTAAAATTCTACAAAACACTTTCTTTCGTACTTTTTCCTCTTTCTTGTCCTCATGGGTGAAACAGTGGATAAGCAGGAAGGTTTAAGTGGTTTTGAAAGAGACTGTAAGCACTTGCCTGTCTGGCAGAAGCTGTGGCTTTGAGGGACTCGGGAAAGAGAGTTGACCTCCCCTAATGTGGCGAAGACATGTTTCCTATTTACAGCCAGGTTCATTGTCCGGTCACTCTGGGGGAGCTTGTCCTAAGCAATTTAATTCAGGTTGTGAAGCTAGTGAACCTTCAGCAGAGCTTCGTGGATAAGGTTGTAACCAGCCTTCCATAACAAGTCCTGTCTCTGATTCCCTTGAGCTAGCGTTATTCTTTGGACTGTCAAACTAGCACCTTTGGATATTTCTATGACCTTGAAAATTAGAATAATTAAGTTTCCTCTGGCACAGCGGGACTAGATATGTGTAATTAACAGCAGCCAGCAGTCTCTGGAGACCAAATTTATGAACGACATTAAAGAAGGAAGAAGCAAACCTTTTTGAATGAGGGGAAGTGAACGTTAGTTATGTCAGCACGGCAGTATTTGGATGTTACTTCTATGCACGTAGATGTTTCTCTGAAATTTTGTAATGCATTTTTCCCGTTATTTTTCTGGTAGCACATGTCATATGAAACAGAGGGAAAGTGAATAATTGGCAACTGAATTAATGAACAGAGGCAGGAACTGAGAAACTCCTTTATAGAGGAGAAAAAAGTCAGTTGCGGGCTACATTAACTTTTTTTGCAACAAAAACGATTTTTAGACCATGGTAATTGTGTATTTGCATTTTATGTTCCTAACCTGGGACCGTGTTTAGCATGGACTGGTCACAAGTACATGCCTAAAAAATGTGCAACAAATGTGTTTGAGTCTATGTCTTTTTAAAGATTTTTTTCAGACAACTCTGATTCTTTACAGCACTGTTTTCTCTGAAAATTTCTTTGAGGATTCATAGAGAGAGAGAGGGAAGGGTGGAAGGGAAGGAGAGAGAGGCAGGACAACCAATTAAGATACAGTTCTTTTTACCTATTGGTTGCTCTGAGTATGGGTGTTTGCTTTTAGCCAATGGGAGTTGAAAGATTAGATAGTAGCTACACTCTCACCCAGTGAACATTAGCATTCCATCTGTAAATGCTGTCTGCCGATAAGCTCCTGTAATGATGAATTCTTCCTCTGGATTCACTCTAGCCTTTATTTCATGTTAGAACTAATACCAAAACGTATGCAAGTGATAGTGTCTGACTGTTCATGAAGATTAAAAAAAAAGAGTATCATTGTGACTGGAAAACCATGGATTTTACAGTGACTTCGGACACCTTCAAGGAAATGATCAGGTCTCCAGTAGTAAGACCAACAGGTGATTAGAGATTACTAAAAGTCCTTGGCCATTTGTTGCTCAAGTGCTGCTTTTCATATGTTCACTAAAAAAACCGAATGCTCTAAGTTAAATATTGATCATGTACTATTATGTACAGTGTACGATGTCCTCCCTGTTCTTGGGGTCTTTTTTGTTATGCTAGTCACACTCCAAATTCTCTGCTCCTAAAAGGAAGACTCATCTTTTTGTACCTCTCCAGATTCCAAATTAAGAGTAGAACCATTTCCCAAACTTTTTCTGGGAAAAAAAAAGAGTTCTACAAGCAGCTCAACTAACTAACTACCCAAATAACTAACTAAATGAAAATAGTATGATCTAGTGAGTCTGAGAATCACTGACCGCTAATCTTTGAGAATCAGAATCCACATAGAATAGTAGTTCTGTGAAGTCCTGGGTAAAGAAATTTGCTTTATTTAAACTTAAGTTTTGACTAACCGTATTCAATATGATAAAAGCTGTGTATATAAATAGCTAACATTTATTGAGGGAGTTTATTGGCCAAGGCATTATTTTATTGCCTCTTCCTGCTTTTTAATGTAACACCTATTAACCATAAGTAACATGTGAAGCCATCAAATGCCCATTTAAGGAAAACAAACTGTTGTACTCTTGGGCATGACTGTGGACCTCATGGTCTAAATCCACATTACCCAATAGATATATAACTGCATATGTAATTTTAAATTTTCCAGTGAAAACAGCAAAAGAAAAACCCATGTGAAAATAATTTTAATAATAAAATATATCCAAATTATAAAAGTAGTTTTATACATGCTCTGTAAGAGCATGGAATTCCTATGTGCCTCTGCATCCAGGAATCTGCAACCTTCTGGGATCAGCTGACACTGGGCACAGTCGGAGGGGGATGGCTGTAGACTAACCATTAAAGGAGAATGGGCCCTTTTGGGGGAATATCTCTGAATAATATCTTTGACACCAGGATGGTGTTCAAATGCTTTCTTCTTCTTGTGAATGTGAAGATTATAGCATTTCTATTTTAAAATTGGGAGATAGTTTGAACCTAGTCCTAGAGAGTCAAAATGATTCTCTGAGTGTAGTTTCAGTGTATCCACGCCTTGCAGCTTCAACATGATGACTTTCTCTGTTCCCTGAAATTGTGGCTCTGACAGGCTCCTGCTGCAGTCACTTCATTAATCTGCCTCTAGCAGGACACCTGTTCACTCCTGCGCTGTGTCAGCTGCGGTATCATGCGGTAGTTATGCTGTTAATTCATGGGCTGGTGTCTTCCAGGCTGAAGCAAGTCTTCCTGTAGGTAGTGATCTGGGAAATCAAATCAAGGAGACAGGGAAAACATTGACAATTATCTGCTTCTGCTAGCTTGCTTATATGATATGATTTTGGGGAGGAAAGAATACCGTATGGTGAATATGGTCTCTTTCACTGGGCCACTACTCAGCAGAAATTTTGTTACTTGAATGGTAGTGTAAAATATGAACTCTTTTTTTTTTAATTTTTAATGTTTATTTTTTTGAGAGAGACAGAGAGTGAGCAGGGGCAGAGGGAGAGGGAGACACAAAATCTGAAGCAGGCTCCGAGCTGTCAGCACAGAGCCTGACGCAGGGCTCGAACCCACAAACCGTGAGATCATGACCTGGGCCGAAGTCAGACACTTAACTGACTGAGCCACCTAGGCATCCCTAAAATGTGAACTCTTGAGTGAGATTTAACATGACTTAAATCTAGCCCCACTCCTTACTTAGGGATCTTGATGTTACTTAACCTCTCAGAGTCCTTCCCTGTGTGATGGAATAATTATAGAGCAGCATCATAAGATGTAAACTCTTAACCCAGTACTCAATAAATGTATTCACTGCTCTGTTATTTAGTAAATATGTATCAATGCCTGCTTTTTACTTAAAAATATGGAAAAGCTTCTTGAAGAAAATGGTGTTCTAGTTCAGCTTTGTGTGACAGGAATAATGAAGTAAATACAAATAATATAGAAGGGTGCTCCGGATGGGGGAGAATGCTCCATGTGTGGAGTGGTGTGGTTTGAACCCTAGAGCTCTGAGAATCTGCAAATGAAGATTTTTGGTTTTGAGTTCTTTTTAAAAAAAATTATTTATTTTAAGAGAGAGAGAGAGAGATCAGAGGGGCTGGGAGATGGAGAGGGAGAGAATCCCAAGGAGGCTTCTCACTTTCAGTGCAGAGCCCAACACAGGGCTTCATCTCATGAACCGTGAGATCATGACCTGAGCTGAAATCAAGATTCAGACACTTAATCGACTGAGCTACAGAGGTGCTCCACTTTTCAGTTCTATGTGATATTGTGATTTCTGAAGGAATTAGACTAGAATCTTGGCTCTAGTACTTCTTAACTGAGCAACTTTGGGCAAATACTTGACCACCTGGCTTCTTCACCTATGAAAGTGCAGATAACAGTAGTATCTGTTTCATCAGTCACTGTGAGGAATAAATAAATATAGCATATCAAGTACCTAAAATGGTACCTGGCTGATGGTAAATACTCAGCACTAATTAGCTACTGTCTATAATAGTCATGTTATTACTTCGGGAATTTATAGTTTCACTGGGGAAGCATACTTTGCACATGAAATAATAAGTAAACTGTGACTTATTGCCACATGTGTGGTGTAACTAGCCCAAACCAGTAATTTCCAACCTTTTCACCTTCAGATATCTTCTCATCATTTTTTCCCCTAATAGCAGTTAAAAAACAAAAACACAAATGCTTTAATTTTTTTCTTATTATTAAAGCAGTAAGGGGCGCCTGGGTGGCTGAAGTTGGTTAAGCGTCTGACTCTTGATTTCAGCTCAGGTCATGATCTCACGAGCCCCGCATTGGGCTCTGTGTTGGTAACATGGAGTCCACTTGGGATTCTCTCTCCCTCTCTCTCTGCCCATCCCCCACTCACATGGTGCTCTCTCTAAAAATAAATACACATTAAAAAACAATGAAAGAACATTGTAGATAAATTATAAAATATGGATAAGCAAAGTGGGGAAAAATGAGGCCCATAGTGATACCACTCAGAGATAACTGTGGTTAATATCTTGATGTATATAGCTTTTCATATCTTTGTCTTTGTGTATGCGTATATGGATTTTCTAAAAATGGAATTATACTATCCATATTGTTTGTAACTATTATTCTAGTTCAATTTGTGAATGTTTTATGTGAATACATGTCTCTGAACAACAATTTTTTTAATGACTAAATACTACTCTATTGTATGGATGTTCACTCACCAGTTCCCACTGCTGGATGTGTAGGTGGTTTTGTGTGTGTGTGTGTGTGTGTGTGTGTGTGTGTGTGTGTGTGTGTGTATTTGTCACGGCAAGCAGCTGTATGATGAGACTATCTTATACCTAAATGGATGCGACTTGTTATAGTGCTTTGCTTGACCTACACTTCTGAAAAAAGACGATGGCCATGGGTCTGTCGTTGGGAGATAAGGGCCAAGATGGAGTTGTCATCCACTTCTTGGGCAGGGGAGGGAGAACTCAGGAGCAAGGCAATCCCAAGCAGCAAATGTAAGAGTGGAGGGCAGGTGGAATATAAAATATATTATAGGAGAGAGCAGGCAGGACAAGCAAAACAGAGCCTGTAGTTCCTGTAGATGCAGACTAGAAAGAACCTCCATTAGCAGTCAGACCTATTCTCCAGTGCCAGTTCCCTGAGCCCTTTCCCTTTGGGTCTATGAACACCCTCTGTGAGCTGGGCTATCTAGAGAGCAAGTATTGTGAGTGATAAATACAGATAGGTCAAGAGGAAATGGGAGAGTCCCGGACAGGAGAATAGCATGTATGATCTGCCATGGCTTGGACCCATGAGTTCTGAGAAGCTGATAGTGCATCTTCAAGGTTGCGATCACTCTGAAGAGCTTCTGGTGGCTGCCTGTGAGTTGGTTTGCAAAGAGGACCCTTGCCCACCAAGGTTGCCCAGAGAAATGGGGCAGAAAAGCTGATCAGCAAACATCAGTGGATATCCTTACCTTAAAAAAAGTTCATCTAAAATTGTCTTATCCAAATCAGTCTAATCTCCTAGAATAAGACTCAATTTAATGTAATTATACATTAAAATGAGCAGCTGAAACATCTTAGGCCATTGGGCCAGAATTAACCCAATAGTCTACCTCTCTCTCACCTGGCTAGTGGCTAAGAAAAAAGTCTCACCTTCTTCTTCAAAACCTCCCACTGATGACTAGAAGAACATCTCTTGTTTTTCCCAACACGGGACCCACTCCTAGGTGGCTTCCATTTTTTTTTTCTTCTATCATAAACAGTGCTATGATGAGCCTGTAGTATTCCAGATCAGTTGTTTTTAAATATTTTAACTAATGGAATTTTACTGTATTTTTAACCTGGGGACTTGAAGCACTATGTAGAACCATGCAGGACTAACTGATAAATAATAAATGCCATAATGCCCATTAAGTTATATTTAGAAGCAGTGTTTCCCTTGCTCTTTCCAGGTTCTGACATTTACTTGTACTCTTTGCCTCTATGTACATTGGTTTATTCAACAGCATTTTCCATGGAAACATTTTCTTTAAATTTCCAGACTCATAACATGTATTTTTCTCTACCATTTACTCAGTAGGGAAGAATGCTCACTCAAGAATGAGGTCCTGCTTGTTTTCTGTAATTTGTCATGAAACTTTGAGAAACCCAGTGCTGTTATCTGCACCCCTTATTTCTGCCATCCTCCTTCCCAGCCACAGCAGAGTGACCTTTGTCTTCATTTATGTCCCTTACCTGCTATGTTTCCAAAGTGGTGTCAGCCATCGTGACTGTCATTTTAAGGATGGATGGCTTTGCATTGGCTTCTCTAAAGATGTTTTATGTGGTAGGCTTTTATAGTGTGTGATATACTAGTGAGAGAAATGACAAGAGGCAACACCGTTTTTGCATGGTCTTGAGCCTGTGAGGCTGAGCTGCACCCAGTCCCATAGAGAACACAGGAATCCTGGCTACGATACCATCAGTGTTTAGCGTGTAGCCTTCATTCAACAAGATTCATCAGGTGACAGTGTATTCGCCTTCCAGAGGTCAAACGCAGGCACTTGACTATGGTTTGCTAAATTTGAATGTGGACAAAATCTACATCTATTTTTGACAATGTGCGAAGACCATGGATTCTGTTTCCCCATATCAAAAAGGCATGCACAGACAACTTCGAAATGCAGACAGTCCTGTGTTGCAATCCTTTGACCCTTTCTGCAGCCTGGTCTGCTGGCATACGGCCCTTTGGCCGTACAAGGACTGTGTTTGAGCACAGGTGCCTGAATGAGGCAGCCCTAGGGCTTGTGAGCAGGTAGGATGTATATTCAACCTTCAGAGAGCCTGTTGGAGCCGTTTGAGACACCTGGGGAGCTTGGTGCGTCCCCTCACCCTGGAGCATTGCAGGGGGCCAGAGAGCTGCTCTTACAGTGCCCATGGGGCAAAAGAGCATGGAATGATGAAAAGTGAGGAGTGGCTTTCCATGCCTGGCTCAGCTCCTTGCTAGCTTTTTGCAGCTTGGTTAAATCTGACCATGTCTCGGAGCCTTAGAGTATTCTGGTAGTCTCTTATTATGGTGGCAACGCTCTCTGCTTGCCCGTGTTCCCGGGCTATTGTCAGGTTCCGTTAAGCAAGCTCCTCACGTTCTCCAAAACTTTCTCTGACTTCACCGTCTATGCCTGGAGCAGATGAGGTGCTCGAAAGCAGTTGACAATTGAATGAATGTAAACTCCTACACGGGTAATTTTGGTCAAACCTCTTCGAATCAGAGCAGATGTAGTCTCATTCACTTCCTGCCCCTTTGAGGGTAGAGCTGTCGCCTCACTTGCTTAATTGGGGGAACAGCCAACAGTGTTTTGATGTCACCATGCCTCTATCTGGCCAAACATCAAACCCACATTTCCCTGGGGATCAAATGGGAATCTAGCTGTTGCAGGACATGACGTGTTTCTGCCATCGCTTCAAATGCTGGTTGATCTTTAACTTTGCGTGCCTCGTCTGCATGCCTGGAGCTCCTTCAAAGTGTGATATTGAGCAAAGAGGGGCTATGGCTAGTGCAAGGCAGAGAAAAAATATGTTTTCCTTTGTTTTGTCTTTAGCCCAGGCTTTATTGCTGCCAGAGACCTATTTATTAGCCAGCTTTAAAAAGCAGCTGTTCTCGGTTCTTCTTTTTTCCTCCAGTGATGCCTGCTTTGGATAGTTGGGCACAGCTTAATTTTAGCAATGCCCTGTAAAACGAGTTCTGGGAAATAGATTTTGTATCTCTATCAGAGGTTAGAGAAATGGAAGCATAAATATTGAATCCACATATTAAAGAGAGGGCAGATAATTAAGCTCCTGCCTGGTCCCTGGCAGCTTGTTGATGTGTTTTTATTTTCTAGTGAATGAGTGATGTTTTTCAAAGGGAGGTGCCATTTGGGAAATCAGATCTCTGCTGAAGCATAGCAGTGATCCCTGCATTGTCATGTTTCCATACAGGTCCGGCTCTAACCCACAGGCAGGCGGCGGCGAGGCCGGACTAATTACACAGCTGTCAGAATCCCACAAATGAATGGACCCGGAGTACTGCTTCCTTATCTGTGACAGTGTTTGTTGATTTGGATTCACTTTTTTAACCATGGTATTTTAACAGGCAACAGAGCATTCACATGCTGTTGAAGATCTTCTGAAAACCGCATTAGGCAGTATATTTGTACCTGCTTGTGGCCCCATGATACAGAGCTTGCGACCAGCCTAAAACCACCATTGCTTGTAAGACAAATAGATGACATTTAGAATCATGCTGAAGGGCAGTGACCTTAATACCCTGCAGAAACGTACTTGTTTCAACACATACACCAACACATACTCAACAACACATACACCCAGTACCTCTATGCTCATTAGATGTATGTTACGGGTGTCATCTGGCTAAAGTACAGTTACGGTGTAGACATATAATGGGAAGCTTTATGATATAAGACGTTTTTCTGTGAGTAGGGAAGGGCACTCCTCTCTTGATAAACCATCCTCACTGCCCTGCAGATGTGTTGTGAAGTCATCCAGAAACCTTTTGGTTCTGAGCTGTATGAACCAGAGAATTGTTTGAAGGGCCATCTTTCATTTAGCCATATAGGAGCCTGTGGCTATAGGAAAAACTAGTAATACTGACCCTATCTTTGTTTTTATATATATATTTTTAATATTTATTTATTTTGAGAGAGGGAGCATGTGAGCACAAGTATGGGAGGGGCAGAGAGAGAGAGAGACAGACAGAATCCTCAGTAGGCCCACACTGCCAGTGTAGAGCCTGACACAGGGCTTCATCTCTTGAACCGTGAGATCGTGGCCAGAGCCAAAAGAAAGAGTTGGATGCTTAACTGACTGAGCCACCCAGGTGCCCCCGGTCCTATCTTTAGTTAAAATTTGGTCTTTTGTTTATCGTGCATTGCAAAAATTTTTAAATATTACATTAGGACATTATCCATCTATGGATGATCATGCAATTATGGGTTTTTTGGGGCACCCTCTTCAGTTTAGCACCTGGGATAGATACCTTTCTTGCCTCATGCTTCCTGGCCCCTAGGAGGGCCTCTGCATTTGTCTGTGAGGTAAGAGGACAGAGATAGAAGCTTTACCCACCTGTCCCTGCTGCACACTCTCTTTTGCTCCCCACTAAGCCTGGTCATGTAATGTAACGAAATCACATAGTCCCCACAGTCATGGAGTTAATGGTCTGGAAGTAATGATAGGCAAAATCAGATTAAACATATTTATAAAATCAGAGTAAACACATTTGTAAGAAATAGTGTAAACACTTTTATATATATATATATATATTTTTTTTTTTTTTTTTTTACAAAATGCAAAGCACCATGAAAAAACAAGCACATTATGGTGAAGTGAAAAAGCATGGCAGGTGTAGGGATGGAGAACCCAATTCAGAGGGGTTAAAAAAAGCCTCATGGGGGCACCTTGGTGGCTTAGTTGGTTGAGCATCTGATTCTTGACTTTGGCTCAGGTCATGATCTCACAGTTTGTGGATTTGAACCCCACATCGGGCTGTGCACTGGCAGTGTGCAGCCTGTTTGGGGTTCTCTCTCTCTCTGCCCCTCCCCTGCTTGTTCTCTCTCTCTCTCTCTCTCAAAGTAAATAAATAAACTTTTTAAAAAATAATAAAAAAAGAAACAGCCTCATGAAGAAGCTGACATTTACCTTGATACCTGATGGAAAGACGCCATCACAATACGGGATAAGGGAGAGAACTCCAAGCAAAGGACACTGTATGGTGTCTGGCTGAAGAGCCAAAGTTAGAAAAAACAAAAGGTTGGCTGTTTCAGTGAGCAAATGAGTGGCAAGTGGGACAGGGGTATAGTGAAGGAGGTGGTGCAGGAGAGAGGAGGCAGAGTCAGAGCCAGAGCCAGGGGCCAGGTTATGGAGGTCTCTGAAGGTTAAGATCAGAAGTCTGTCTAGGGGAGTGATGGAGTATGGGAGTCATCTCTGAGCAGCTTTCGCTCGCTCTCTCTCTCTCCCCATCTCAGCTTCTCCTCTTGCGGTACTGATCATTTACAGTAGAATAAATGCTTGTTTATGTGCTGGAATCCCCTTCTAGTTTGAAGAGTCCACAAGGACAAAGAACAGGTCTTGACTCTTCACTTGTGTTTCCTGTGCCTGGCATGGGGGTTCTGTCAATATTGTGACATAAGCTAATCTTTAGTGACGTGTGGTAGGCAGAAACCAACCTGGCTGGGAAAAAAAAAAAAGAAGAAGAAGAAGAAGGGGATGACCTGGTGATACCCTCTCACCCTTTGGAACTGAGGCAATCTGTCCGAAAAGAGATTTGGGGCTCAGGAAAGCTCCTTGCTGTATCGCCGGGAGTGTTGGGACCAGAATCCCATACCCTGCATAGCACGTGTTTTTTATACTGTATATGTTTTCTCAGTTAATCTTCTTTGCCCTGGCTTATAAAGAAAATGCCAGCTCATCTCAGCTTTAGGGAGATTTTATCTGGAGTGTTAAGGCAGATTCATCATCCTTCTGTGTTTAGAAATGGCAGAGGAAGGTGAAAGCAAATGAGCAAACACCAAGGGGAAGACAGAACCCGGAGGAAAGTGGAGGGCCACTTAGAGAACTCCCGCACCCTTTTTATTCTCTGAGAAAACCCAGGATGCTTTGGGAACATTTTGCCAGTCACGCCTTTGCTCATGCTGCAGAATTCAAAATCTAAATTATTCATTAGCTTTCAAGTTTTAACATCCTGACGCAGTGACTGATTCCCCTTGGTTAATGCTTTTCATTAGGAATTGTGTTTTATAGCCAAGACATGGAAACAACCTAAGTGTCTGTGGATTGGAAAAGACCAATGAATAAGAAATTGTGTATGTGTAGATATCTAAAGAAAATACATATATAGAATGGAGTAGTATTCATCCACAAAAAAAGGAAATGCTGCCATTTGCAACAATGTGGGTGGACCTTAGGGCATTCTGCATAAGTGAAATAAGCCAAGCATAGGAAAACAAATATATAGAATCTTATATATAGAATCATCTATGTCAACTTTAAAAAAAAAAAAAAAACTCATAGAAACAGAGAGGTGATTGGTGGTTGCCAGGGGCTGTGGGGTTGGGGAAATGGGGAGATGTTGGTCAAAGGGTACAAATTTCTAGTTATAAAATCAACAGGTTTTGAGGATGTAATGTACAGCATGGTAACTCTAGTTAACGATACTGTATTGTATATTTGAAAGTTGCAAAGGGAGTATATCTTAAACTTCTCACCACAGACACACACACACACACACACACACACACATACACACACACACACACACACACACAAAGGTAAATATATGAAGTATGGATGTGTTAACCAACCTTCTTGTGGTAATCATTTCATAATATATAATGTATATCAAATCATCATGTTGTACACCTTAAACTTCCATAATGTTAACTTTGTAATTATATCTCAGCAAAGCTGCAAGAAGAAAGAATTGTGCTTTAGGAATTGAAATTGTGACAGATTATAAAAGGTTAAAAGGGTATTTGTCTCATTCCCTGTCCAACATTTCATGTTCTCTTTTGTCTCAGAAAGAAATACTACTTTCCTGCAGCCAAATCTTTTGTCCATTTGGCACCTTTTGTGCCCATTATTTTTTCGTTCCACAAGCACATGTTGGTGTCTTCTGTGGGCTGAGAACTGTGCTAAGCACCAAGATCCACAAATCGCATGGCGTTCATGGAGAGGCCCCATCCTTGCTGGTTCATGGGGTGACAGAGGGGGTTTCGATGTGCTTGAATGCATATGGTAGAGTGGGAAGTCTGTTTTTCATGAGTATTTTGGGAAGCTTCACAGAGGAGCAAATATCTGTGCCAGCACTTAAAAATCCCTAACAAATGTGTACGACTGGCCAAACTTACGTACTCTTTGCTAATATAGTCTCTGGAATAATGTAGCACAATGGTTAGGAGCCCTAGTTCTGGGGGAAAAAAATGGCCCATGTACAGTTTCCAGCTCTGTTAGCTGACAGCATGGGTAACCTTGTGGAAGATTCTGAAATCCGGATTCAGGTTCCTTCTCTTTAAAATGGAGGTAATGCTAGTACTGTTCCTGCGAAAAGAAATGAAATGACCCATGTAAAGCACTTAGGGTAGTAACTGGCAATTAATGTCTTCAATAAATGGTAGTTATCTTTATTAGGATCAAAAGTGACCTGGGAATTTTGTTAAAATATACCAGCTCTTGGGTCCCACAGAGACTCACTCCATCAGCCTCTCTAGGTAATTTCTAGAATCTCTGTTTCCAACAAGCACCCCAGGTTCCTCTTACACAGGCACTTGGCACCCAAATCTATACTGGGGCTTGTCAACACTGGGACTTTACAGTTAGCAGAACAGGGGCTTGAATTGCATTTCTCAACCCCTTCCTGTTTGTGTGGCTTTGGACAATGGCCTAAATTCTCTGGTCTTCATTTTCTAACTTGTAAAAAAGAAATAATACATACTGAGGTTTTGGTCATGACACAATGAATGTCATGACACAATGTCATGACACAATGTCATGACACAATGAATGTCACATACTTAGCACATAGTAAATGTTCAATAAAGCTTGGCTGCTGGTCTCATAAGTGTGTGCCATCCACTGTGTTAGAAGCTTGGGATATGAAGACAATAGTCATCTTCAAGTTTGCCATTACAAGAGCAAAGGATGACTAGTGCTTTAATGAATAATGGCACCCAATAGTTGGAAAGGTGTAATAATTGGAGGGGCATTTAAAAATCACCTAGTCCGGGGGTACCTGGGTGGCTCAGCTGGTTAAGCATGTGACTCTCTATCTCAGCTCAGGCCTTGATCGCAGGGTCATGAGTTCAGGCCCTACACTGGGCTCTGTGCTGGGCATGAAGTCTACTTTTAAAAAAAACCACAAAAATCACCTAGTCCTATGTGGTGGAAGGATGACTCCTTTAACACTCCCTGCAGGTGCTGGTTATCTAAAAGGCACACAGCACTGTCACAGGTGCTCGCTCTTAAAGCAAGTCATAGCCTGCCTCATTGTGTATTGTAATTATTGTTTCTTGTGTTTCTTGTGTATAGATTCCTCTGGGTCCCTGTAGAGTGAGTCTCATCTTGGTTGAAGTTGCCATCTTGAGATATCTGAAGAAAGATGTCATATTCCCTTGAATTTTAATTTTCCAAGTCAGTATCCCCAGCTACATCATTTTTCTTTCTCATATAGGATGATTGGGGCTTCCTCCATGCCTACCTTCTTTCATTAGCAGGAAACCCTTTACCCATGAGGGAGAGTCAGGGAACAGCTTTCGTGGCATGGATGCCTCCGCAGAAGTACATGAGGCCCACATGGGAACTGTTTCTCACTAGAAATAATACCATGGCATCTGATGATCATGGATCGACCAGTAGTGCTAAAGTGGGTGAATCTGATGATTGTGGAAGAACATTGAAAAGATGAACAGGAAAAATAAGTGCTTCTGAACGGTCCATAGAATATCCCCAAGACTTAATCTAAGGCTCCGATTTCTGTTTAAAGTTATTTCTTTGGGATGTTGAAATATGTCCGGCATATAAAGCTCGTCTGACTTTGTTCTACTCACAACAAATAAAGAGTGCTCTGGGACCTGTTTGAGAGGACAATGCCATTTAAACCCTGGGAGCTAATGAGAAGGCCAAAGCATGTATTTGATAAGCTTTGTCATCTTTTTGTCTGCAGATCATAGACCTTGCATTTTAATTTACTATACATAATGCTTTCTTAATGAGTTCCATTGGATGGCCATTGAAACATACCAGAGCAGCTGCCGACGTGATTAAGGGGAGGGAGAGGATGGGGGGGAGCATTTATTTGATTTACGTGATATGCAGTTAGGGTAACTAATATTTGCAGCCAGGGTACAATAACAGCAGGGAAAAAAAAATCTTCAGTATTACTGTGGACAGGAGAAAGGTGCTAAATCAATTTATTTTTCCTATACGTGTGAAAACTACTAATTGCAAGCTAATGGAATTGCATTTTAAATGTTGAGTGTCTTGCTAGAATATGGTTTGCTTTATGCCAGGAAGTTCATAGTAAGCCAATGCAATTATCAGAATTATTTTTAAAGTGAAAATTGAGTTGAAGCATCCTAGTACTGATTTTGGCCATGTTATAAAGCACTGTCTTCAAAAAACAAGCGTGGCTTTGATGGAAGAGTAGAGAAAAGATTGGAGATAATTCCTGAGAGTAAACCATGAGCAAGGTCACAGATCTAATCGCCATAGTCACAAGCACTTGTTATGGGGCTTTAGTTTTAATAAGTGTTGAAAAGCACTTTAATGTGTATCACCTCATTTGATTCTGTTAACAAATCTATACAGTAGATATTATTGTTCTCATCTTCCAGATGAGAAAACTGAGGCTTTACTAGCTTAATTAATATCCAGCGTAGGGATCATCAAACGATGATTTGAACTCACTTTCTGAGTCTAAATTTCTTTTTAAGAGATAATAATACCTGTCCTTGGAATATTGTTGTCTCAAAAAAAAAAAAGTTAGGCTATGAAAGTATTTGTTAAACTGTAGAGTACTATCTATATGATTATTACTGTCATCAATTACTCGGTTAAGCCAGAAAATAAGAAAGGAAAAGTGGAAAACAAGCAATCAAAAAGCGGAAATTGAGTGGTGTATATAAATAAGAAGAAAATGTTTCTGGATCTTGAGGTTTTAGAGTTTTATCTCTGGGTTCTGATGATTCAAATCCATCACTTCTGCCCCTGGCATCTCTCAGCGTCCCTCCCATTGTGCCTGTCCACTTGGTCTGGCCAGATTGCCATGTCTTTGACTTCTTCCTTAATACCTTTTGACATGTAGAGTCTAATGCATAGTATAACTCTTCTCTTTCACGAACACACACACAGACACGCACACCCATGCACACTGGGGACCCTGTAATTATTATCCTGTTTCTTCCATTAATCCTTCCCTTCCTTGGGTTAAACAGAAAAGTCATGATCCCAGCTTCAGTCCCTACTCTGTGTAAAGATGCAAACTCATGACAGCCCACTCACGCATCCTCAGTGCCCTTATCCCTTCATCTGTAAATAATTTAGTTAAACACGCCTGTTTCATGTGCCCAGAATGAGCCATTCACTTGACGAGTGTTGGTGAGGGCCAACCTTACCACCGTGCCCTCTAGTCTGGAGTCAATGGCGTCGCAGTTTTTAACATTTGCCTGGGATCTCACTGTTTCTCCAGCCTTAGGACTGCAGCATTTTCTTTCTCTTCCCCTGTTAAAAGAAAAGAATATACAAATGTTAACATAGGTTCATTGCCCTCTATCAAAATCCTTGGGGTCAGAATTCAGAATACTCCAGAATTTTTAAAAGGCAATATGGAGGGGGCATATACTGTGACATATGCGTGACATCCTCAGCAGAGTCTAGGGCAGCAGTTTGTAATCAAATACTTTAATATTTCAGTGGCAAAACATATGGAGAGCCACTCTGGTGAACTGAGTATAATAGCCTCACATTGGAT